>NC_133653.1:5388749-6063394 GCF_009905375.1 Apium graveolens
AACACAACGATTTAAGCACAAGTTATCCCTTTTTGATTACATAGGGCAAATAAAACTGTTAGAGTTACCCACTAATCATGCACAACGTACATGAACCTATGCTAGCATGGCAAGTTCTAAATCTCGAGATCCATTGTCGCTTCTCAAGAGATTAACACCCTATCTTATATGTTCGCGACGCACATAAGACGAATACGCACAATCAATACTAGATATCATGCAATCATCACATACTAAAGTATTAAACAATTAACTAAAGAATTCCATAATAAATCCGTTGCAACCCCATGATCACGATTAGCCCATAATAGAACTTATCGCCATCATGGGTTCATATGAAATCATGATAAACAAACACAAGAAAATAATAACTAAACTGATTATATTAAAACAGAGTACGTCACAAGAGTAAATAAGTCAAAGCAAGAAAACTAGCATCCAACGTTACAACGAAACAAGAATCACAAGAGTATATGCTTCCTCTTCGTTGCTGTGTGCTAAATCGGTCTTCTTCCTTATCTCCTTCGCTTCTTGCGCCAAACACAATCTAAAACATAATCTCCTCTTTTTTTTCTCTATGAAAACGTCTCAAATCTACCTATATAATAGTCCCATAAAACTCAGATTACATAGAAGTGGAAGCCAAACAGAAGTAGAAGTCTAAAATAATATATCTTTTTTTTCCCCCGACCCTGCGCGGCCGCTCAGCATTTCTGCGCGGGCGCGCAAGGCTGCTGCGCGGCCGCTCAGCATTGCTGCGCGGGCGCGCAGGCCTCTACTGGAAAAAATCCAGGTTTGCTCCGTTTCTTCGCCGTAATCTGCCCGTTCTTTTCCTCTCGCAATGGTGAACACATGTCAAGGCTTATTCTTGATGATTCCTCCTCCGAAATGCAACTAATACCCTGAAATGCATAAACACTAGAAAAACGCATCAAATACACAAAATACTTGATTTCAAGACACCAATTTAAGCCATTTTAAGACGTTCTAAGTGGTATAAAATGCCACTATCACACCCCCAAACTTAAATCGATGCTTGTCCTCAAGCGTCACAGACTCAAAAACAAATAAAAATATGCATGAATGCAATCTATATGAAAATGCAACGATCCCCCTTACTACAATTAACCAACCAAATTGTCACGTCTCAACGAATGCAGTTAGACACTAAAGATCAATAAACTCATGCAAACGGACATACAGCCAGAAACGTGGTGTGTGCAAATGCTTAACAGATATGCTTCGGAACTAGACCAATTACTATGACTAGACTATCCTCAAGGCAATCCTACGATTATACAAAGAATAAAAATTCTAGGCACAAAGTGATATACAACACTACAAGAACTCTGGAGCTTACTACGGAATCGTGCTTTTTATTTACAACTCAAATGCTTATTTGACCGTGCAATGAGTGGGGTCCACAAAAGACTTATACAATGGTATCCATGTAACGAGCGTTAGGTTAGCGGATCCCAGACTCTAAAAGCCTTAGGTCACTAGGCACAAAGTCCCCTAAGAACTTAATAACTCGAATACCAAAGAGCCCACTCTTGATCAATTATGCAAATTTTTTTTTTTTTTTTCTCTGAGCAAGTGTGTTTCGCTCCATCTTGCTCAACCCTAGACTACTCGCATAACATGCGAGCCGGCTACTAGCCATTTGACGCCTAGCCACAACTAGAACAAATTCCATTCTTACTCCATTTTTTTTTCTTTTTCATGCCTTTACCACTAAGAACCTATTATCAAATTCTAAGCATAATAAATAGATTATCCTCGAAAATAATCAGATCATAACAACAATCTAGCCCTTAAGCATTCTCTAAGACTTAGTGAAAATACAAGTGCTTCTAGCATGCATATCAACCTACACAACTTAATATCACTTTAATGCTATCACTACACTCGCATCAATAACACAATTCAGTCGATAAATCATTGCAAAAGGGATCATGGTATATGCATGAACTATATGATATGACAAACAAATAAAGCTATATATAAAAAAAAACTATATGGTAAAAATTATGCAACTATATGAACTAACTATCATGAATATGCAACTATATGACACACACAAAATATTCCTTAACTACCACCCCCAAACTTAAAATCTTCACTGTCCCCAGTGAAGGTAGTAGAAAGGAACACAGGGTATACCTACTCGGAGTCATCATCATCACCCTCAGTGGGTGGAGTATCAGGCGGCGGGTATGCAGAGTCCTCACCAAAAACTGGCCACTGGATATCAGCTCCAAGGCCTCGAAAAGCAGTCCCTAACGCAAGAGTGAGCTCCTGAGCAAACCTGCTCTGCGTCTCATACATGGCATCCATCCACCGTGAAAGCCTCCTATACTGGGCATCACCCATCCCAGCACCCTCCTGAGCTCTCGAAGAACCAGCCTCACCACGCCCTGGCCTGGCCATAGTAGCACCTCGTGCTGGACGCCCTCCTGGAAGACGATAACCCAGCCCATGCTCCTCAGGCTCACCACCGGTCCACTCCTGCATCCCATTCAGAGTGCCAGAATCTATCGGAGCTGCTGGCAACTGCAACTGCTCATGAGCCGGCCAGTTCACTCCTACTGCTCGGCATAGCTTTGTAACCGTGGATGCATAAGGGATGTTCATATGCTTTACTCCCCTCAAAAACTTCAGAATTCCTTGGTAGATAAACTCACCAAGGTCCACATAGTATTCCTCATTCAGAATTCCCCACAACAGCTGTGCTCTCTCAACTGTGACCTCGTGTGCATGTGAAGAAGGCAAAATATTAGCACATATAAATGCATTCCATGCACGGGCATACCTGTTCATGGCGATCGCCGGAAAGTGACGATACTCATTATTGGCTGGACTGCGGTTCCAAACTGTGCCCGGTCGACAGAGAGTCGCACAAATCAAATCCAAGTCAAAGTCCTCAGCAGTCTTTTCATTTCAGTTCTCCTCCTCGGGCTTCCTCTCTCGATGTCCAATCACACGGCGAATCGCCGCAGGATGATAATCAACCGTCAGCCCACGAACTACAGAAAACCCATTCTTTTCAGCCTTCGCGTTCGCGTAGAACTCGCGAACAACACTCATCGGTACTGCTTCGGGTGACTCACAAAAAGCTATCCACCCCTTCTCTGCAATCATGGGCAACAACTCACCATCCCTCCCTGATGGTAAAAACCCCCTCTCCTTCAGAATCGGCTTCCCCAACAGCCTAGTGTACTCCTCCTCCGCAGCTCTGTCAGTTAACCGAGGCCTTGCAGCAGTACCCCTTGATGAATCAGCAGTAGGAACTGTGCTGCTGCTGTCAATAGTGCGTGCTCTCTTGGGTGCCATTGATTTGTGAATAAAAGTGTGTAAGAACTGATTTTTGATGTTTATGAGAGGGTTTAAGTGTAGGAAGTTTGTGGGAGATATGTAGGATAGGTGTATGTATATATAGGGTGTGGAGTAGGTTAAATTAGATTAGGAGTGGGGTTGAGGGATAAAATCATGGGGTAATGGGAAAAGAATTCGTGGGTTTATGGGTTGTGATGGGTTTTTGTGTTTTTGTTTTTTTTTTTTCTGAACTGTAAAAAAAAAAATTCTGGAACTCGACCCCTGCGCGGCCGCTCAGCATTTCTGCGCGGGCGCGCAGAGGGTCTCTGGAAATTTTTTTTTTTCAGCCCCTGTTTTCTGATTTTTTTGTGTTTTTGGATAGGTTATTAACTTCTAAGGGTTCCTGTAACAACAATTCATGGGTTGCCTCCCACGCAGCGCTTCTTTTTCGTCATTAGCTTGACGTTCCGTATCTTTCTCAAGTAGTCAACAAAATGGCACTAAGCACCTCTCGGTTTGCCATGTCCCCATAGTAGTGCTTCAACCGCTGACCGTTAACCTTGAATGCTTGGTCCGAATCATTCTCAAAAATTTCCACCGCTCCATGTGGAAACACAGTTTTGACAATAAAAGGTCCAGACCACCTTGATTTCAACTTCCCAGGAAAAAGTCGGAGCCGAGAGTTGAATAACAGAACTTGTTGCCCTGGCACAAATAAGTTAGGATGTAGCTTCCTATCGTGCCACCTCTTCACCTTTTCCTTATACATTTTGTTATTCTCATACACTTGAAGTCGAAATTCATCAAGTTCATTAAGCTGAAGCATTCTTTTCTTACCAGCTGCATCTAAATTCAGGTTCAATTTCTTCAATGCCCAGTAGGCCTTATGCTCAAGCTCCGCCGGTAGATGACATCCCTTACCGTACACCAACTGAAACGATGACATCCCAAGTGGAGTTTTGTATGCTGTTCTGTAAGCCCAAACAGCTTCATCGAGCTTTAAAGACCAATCCTTCCTTGACGGACAAATAACCTTCTCTAGAATGCGCTTTATCTCTCTATTAGACACTTCCGCTTGACCATTTATTTGCGGATGATAGGCAGTAGCTACTCGATGATTCACATTATAACGCTGCATCATAGAAGTGAACTTACGGTTGCAAAAATACGATCCTTCATCACTTATGATTACCCGAGGTGTTCCAAACCTTGTGAAAATTTGCTTATGAAGAAAATTTAGCACTGCCTTTGCATCATTTGTCGGTAAAGCTTTAACTTCGACCCATTTTGAGACATAATCGACTGCCAGCAAGATGTACTGATTATTGCAAGACGAGATAAAAGGCCCCATGAAATCGATTCCCCATACATCAAAGACCTCGACTTCAAGCATCACATTTAATGGCATCTCATCCTTCCTTGACAAATTTCCCACTCTTTGGCAACGATCACACCTTAAAACAAACTGATGAGCATCCTTGAACAAGGTAGGCCAGAAAAAACCTGCTTGCAGAATACGAGCTGCCGTCTTCTCACCTCCATAGTGTCCACCATAAACCGTGGAATGGCAGCCTCGTAATATCCCCTCCGTCTCACAGAACGGGATACATCTCCTGATGATCTGGTCAGCTCCCTGTCTAAACAAATATGGTTCATCCCATATATACCACTTCACCTCATGCAGAAACTTCTTCTTTTGCGCGGATGTCAAATTAGGAGGCATTATATTGCTGACAAGATAGTTTACAATATCTGCAAACCATGGTTCTTCCTCCTGAATTGCAAACAACTGCTCATCCGGAAAAGATTCATTGATTAACGTCCTATCTTGTGAAGTAGAATCGGGATTCTCCAACCTAGAGAGATGGTCAGCTACTTGATTCTCAGTACCTTTTCTATCTTTGATCTCTAACTCAAATTCTTGAAGTAAAAGCACCCAACGAATGAGTCTCGGCTTCGAATCCTTCTTAGAAACCAGATAGCGAATAGCTGCATGATCAGTGAATATTGTCACTTTCGTACCAAGCAGATAAGATCGAAATTTCTCAAAGCCAAAGACTATAGCCAAAAGCTCCTTCTCAGTAGTGGTGTAGTTCAATTGGGCCCCATTTAAAGTCTTACTCGCATAGTAGACCACATGGAAGAGATTTTTCTTGCGCTGTCCCAGAACTGCACCTACCGCATAATCACTCGCATCACACATTATCTCAAACGGTTCTGTCCAATCTGGTGCTGTAATAACTGGTGTCGTGATTAAACTCTTCTTGAGAGTCTCGAATGCTGCCAAACATTCATCATCAAATTTGAAAGGCACCTCTTTCTCAAGCAAATTGCACAACGGCTTAGATATCTTTGAAAAGTCCTTGATGAATCGCCGATAAAAACCCGCATGACCGAGAAAACTACGGATTCCTTTCACCGAATTAGGTGGGGGAAGATTTTCAATGACTCCCACCTTGGCCTTGTCCACCTCCAGACCCTTGCTAGAGACCTTATGCCCAAGGATAATGCCTTCACGCACCATAAAATGACATTTCTCCCAATTAAGCACCAAATTAGTTTCCACGCATCTTTTGAGTACGGCGCGCAGATTATTCAAACATTCATCATATGAGTGTCCAAAGACGGAGAAGTCATCCATGAACACTTCGACGTTATTTCCAATCATGTCAGAGAATATAGCCATCATACATCTCTGAAAGGTGGCCGGGGCGCCACATAACCCAAACGAAACTCTACGAAAAGTAAATGTGCCAAATGGACAGGTGAAGGTAGTCTTTTCCTGATCCTCTGGTGCAATACAAATCTGATTATACCCGGAATAACCATCCAGAAGACAAAAATACTCATGTCCCGCCAATCTGTCAAGCATTTGATCAATAAATGGAAGAGGAAAGTGATCCTTTCTTGTGGCTTTGTTCAATTTCCTGTAATCCATGCATACTCTCCATCTTGTAACTGTTCGAGTAGGGATGAGCTCATTCTTTTCATTTGCTACCACAGTGATATCTCCTTTCTTAGGAACACATTGTACGGGGCTCACCCACGAGCTGTCAGAAATAGGATAAATGATGCCTGCATCTAGCCATTTCAGAATTTCTTTCTTCACCACCTCCTTCATGATGGGATTCAGTCTTCGTTGCTGTTCCACAGTTGGCTTACTACCTTCCTCTAGCAGAATTTTATGCATACAATATGAAGGACTTATCCCCTTGATGTCTGCTATGGTCCATCCTATAGCCGATTTGAATTCTCTCAAAATCCTTAAGAGCTTGTCTTCCTCACTACCTGAAAGGTTAGCTGAAATAATAACAGGTAATGTAGATGAATCACCTAAAAAAGCATACCTCAAGTGTTTAGGTAATGGTTTGAGCTCTAAGGTAGGTGCTTCCTCTATTGATGGTTTGAGCTTCCCTTCAGCGTTTTTGAGGTCAGAAGTACCAAGAGATTCAAATGGTATGTCCAGCTTTCGCTTCCAGGGAGAAGCGTTCAGATATTGTAATTGCTCGTTGCTATCTTCATCATCACTGTCAAATTCCCCCACTAAGGCCTTTTCCAATGCATCAGACATTAGCATGTGCTCGAGTTCCGAAGTAACTGCAGAATCAATCACATCCACTTTTAAGCACTCCTCATCTTCTGTAGGGAATTTCATTGCCTTGAATACGTTAAAAGTCACATCCTGATCTTGGACCTGCATAGTAAGTTCCCCTTTTTGCACATCTATCAAGGTACGGCCAGTAGCCAAGAAAGGCCTCCCAAAGATTATGGGAATCTTCTTATCTTCCTCAAAATCCAGAATAACAAAATCTGCAGGAAAGAAGAGCTTATCCACCTTGACGAGCACATCCTCAACTATGCCCCTTGGGTAAGTAATGAAACGGTCAGCCAATTGTAGCGACATGTATGTGGGTTTTGGATCAGGCAGATCCAGCTTTTTAAAGATCGACAAGGGCATCAGATTAATGCTTGCTCCCAAATCACAAAGGCACTTGTCAAAAGTTAGATTGCCAATGGTGCAAGGAATGGTGAACCTTCCTAGATCTTTCAGTTTTGGTGGTAACTTTTGCTGCAGAACAGCGCTGCATTCTTCCGTGAGAGCAACGGTTTCGAGGTCATCCAGTTTCACCTTCCTTGAAAGAATAGTCTTCATAAACTTCGCATAACTAGGCATTTGTTCCAGAGCCTCAGCGAAAGGTATATTGATGTGAAGTTTCTTGAACACCTCCAGAAACTTACCGAACTGTCTATCCAGCTTTTGTTGCTGCAATCTCTTAGGAAAAGGTGGTGGAGGATAGAGCTGTTTCTCCCCTGTATTAGCCTCAGGCAGAGTGTGTTCAACAATAGTCTTCCTTGGTTCCGCCGCTTTCTCCTTTTGCTTAAATTCTTCATCTCTAACTTCAGCTTCGACTTCTTTTGCCTTTTCAGCATCAGCTACTTTTCCAGACCTTAAGGTAATAGCCTTGACTTGCTCTTTAGCTTCCTTCCTTACTGGTACTTCCGTGTCACTGGGAAGAGTGCCAGGTTGACGATTGAGCACTGTATTGGCTAATTGACCGATTTGATTTTCCAAGGTCTTGATAAAAACCGCCTGACTCTTGCATAACAGCTTAAGTTCATCAAAATCAGCACTAGTAGGTGCAGCTGCACTTCCCTGTTGAGGATATGATTGCCTTGTAGCATACTGCTGTGGTTGCTGGAATCCAGGTGGGTTAAACTGTTTACTCACTCCTTGCTGATATGGTGGCTGAATAGCATTCTGATTATTCCCCCAGCTGAAATTTGGATGATTTCTATTATTAGGATGATAGGTCGCTGGCACAGGCTGCTGTTGTCGCTGATAATTATTCACATATTGAACAGATTCGTTGACAAGAGAACACTGATCCGTAGCATGAGAACCTGCACAAAGCTCACAAACCATAGTTATTTGATTAACTCCATACGTAGCCAGAGAATCAACCTTCATGGATAGCGCTTGGAGCTGAGCTGCAATAGCGGTGGCTGCATCAACTTCCAGAATACCTGCGACCTTGCCTGACATCATCCTTTGAGTTGGGTTTTGATGCTCATTTGCAGCCATCGTCTCGATAAGATTATACGCCTCAGTATAGCTTTTAGCCCATAAGGTGCCTCCAGCTGCTGCATCGAGCATGGGCCGAGATTGGGCCCCCAAACCATTATAAAAACCAGTGATTACCATCCAATCCGGCATTCCATGATGTGGACATTTTCTCAACATTTCCTTGTAGCGTTCCCAAGCCTCGCACATAGATTCTGTAGGTTGCTGCGCAAACTGAGTAAGAGCACTCCTCATAGCAGCAGTCTTTGCCATTGGATAAAACTTCACCAGAAACTTTTGCGCAAGATCTTGCCACGTAGTGATGGACCCAGCTGGTTCCGAATGTAACCAGTCTTTAGCCTTATCCCTCAGTGAGAATGGGAAAAGCCTCAACTTGATAGCCTCATCAGTCACGCCATTATACTTAAAAGTGCTGCAGATCTCGACAAAATTCCTTATGTGCATGTTGGGGTCTTCAGTTGCCGCTCCTCCAAAAGAAACAGAATTCTGCACCATCTGAATAGTGCCCGGCTTGATTTCAAAGGTGTTAGCTTGAATAGCCGGATGAAGGATGCTTGACTGAATGTCATCAATTTTAGGCCGAGAAAAATCCATAAGAGCTGGATCAGCTTAAACAATACGATCTCCCATGTTTACTGGTTCTTTCTGCTCAGTTCCTTAATCCGAATCCTCAAAATCTAACTTCTCCGGTGTATCAAGAACTTCATCTTTCTCCTCAGCTGTATCTAAGGTCCTCTTGCGAGCACGAGAACGAGTTTGTATAAACGCTTGCTAAAGTACCTGAAACACAACCGATAAGAGTAATTAACTACTACGTCCTAATCACTGAGTCCTAATGACCAATGATGGTAAGTACATAAACTAAACAAATACGCCGAGTCCCCGGCAGCGGCGCCAAAAACTTGTTAGGGCGAAATCACGCACTAATATTCACGCAAGTATACGCGTTCGCAAGTAATATAGAATACTTTCTAGTTCGTTCCCTCAGAGACTCAGACTAATTTATTGTCTAATTTAACTCACTCACCAATGTATGACTACTTCTCAATATTAAGATAATAACACTTAAAATTATTGATTAAATATTAACTATAATTAACTACTTAATTAACCACTTAACTAACACTTCAAATTATCAAATATAAAACACTCATGAGATCATAACTACATTATTACTTCCTTCTATAGCCATTGTTATTACCTTTAGCATGTGACAGTGATGATATTAATCGAATAACACGAAACTGATAAAAGCCAACTTTCATTGTACTAATACCATTCTACCAACATCCACAATTAAGATAGAAGTTGAATAGTCATCAATTATGTTGAGTTCCTATATGTCTACAGAAATTGACAACACAACGATTTAAGCACAAGTTATCCCTTTTTGATTACATAGGGCAAATAAAACTGTTAGAGTTACCCACTAATCATGCACAACGTACATGAACCTATGCTAGCATGGCAGGTTCTAAATCTCGAGATCCACTGTAGCTTCTCAAGAGATTAACACCCTATCTTATATGTTCGCGACGCACATAAGACGAATACGCACAACCAATACTAGATATCATGCAATCATCACATACTAAAGTATTAAACAATTAACTAAAGAATTCCATAATAAATCCGTTGCAACCCCATGATCACGATTAGCCCATAATAGAACTTATCGCCATCATGGGTTCATATGAAATCATGATAAACAAACACAAGAAAATAATAACTAAACTGATTATATTAAAACAGAGTACGTCACAAGAGTAAATAAGTCAAAGCAAGAAAACTAGCATCCAACGTTACAACGAAACAAGAATCACAAGAGTATATGCTTCCTCTTCGTTGCTGTGTGCTAAATCGGTCTTCTTCCTTATCTCCTTCGCTTTTTGCGCCAAACACAATCTAAAACATAATCTCCTCTTTTTTTTCTTTGTGAAAACGTCTCAAATCTACCTATATAATAGTCCCATAAAACTCAGATTACATAGAAGTGGAAGCCAAACAGAAGTAGAAGTCTAAAATAATATATCTTTTTTTTCCCCGACCCTGCGCGGCCGCTCAGCATTTCTGCGCGGGCGCGCAAGGCTGCTGCGCGGCCGCTCAGCATTGCTGCGCGGGCGCGCAGGCATCTACTGGAAAAAATCCAGGTTTCCTCCGTTTCTTCGCCGTAATCTGTCCGTTCTTTTCCTCTCGCAATGGTGAACACATGCCAAGGCTTATTCTTGATGATTCCTCCTCCGAAATGCAACTAATACCCTGAAATGCATAAACACTAGAAAAACGCATCAAATACACAAAATACTTGATTTCAAGACACCAATTTAAGCCATTTTAAGACGTTCTAAGTGGTATAAAATGCCACTTATCAGCCCTGCATACTTGGTTTAAACTCAACTAAAGGTATAGTGTGATTACGTATCTGAACGGGACCAAACAAATGGTTTAAGCTCAACTAAACGTATAGTGTGATTAAGTATCTGAACGGGACCAAACAAAAGCAAAATATCAATAAACAATATCATCATAGATAATTAAATATTATTTTTAGGTGCGACTCGTCAAAGTAATTATTTTTAGAAGCAAGGTGAAAACTCTAATAGAAAATATGTTAAAGCTCTCAACTAGGAATTGTCATTTCTTTCATAAATAAATAAACCTGTCATGCGTCAACATTAATTTCAAAAATAAAAAACAGCCATTTTTGGATACTTTTTGGGTACGTGTATTATTTTTCAAACAAACTCGAACATAATGTTTGTTAATCAAATGAAAGCGAATTATAAGTAAAATATGTCAATGATTGATGTTTTTGAAGTAGATAGGTATAGTACAAGTGAATTAACCGTAAATATTTTTTGTGAAAAAACCGAGGGCATAATTGGTAGTATAGGAAAAAGAAATAATTAATGGGATCCCATCCCTGCCGGGGACAAGAAAAACAGAGGCATTAATAGAGAGCGTGGGCGGGTTCGACTTAATTTTTAGATAAAACGAAAATCAGAATCACGTACTTTCGTTTTTTGAATTTTAATATTGAAAATTGTAATTGTAAACGTAATTGTCGGTTCAGTGAATAACTAATTCAAGGTTCAGTTGAAACGTAAAATCAAAATCGAACCGATCGGTTCAGGTATTTTTCATTTTTGGTTTCACATCAATTTTACTCGATTCAATTTTTATTAATTTTTTCCGATTTTGATTTAATTTCAATTTTAATTCAGTTTTTTACTAAGCCCCACGATAGCGGTGGACAACTGGCCGGTCAAGATGTTAAAAAAGTGTTCATAGACAATGAGTCTTCTGTGGATATCATCTTCAAACACGCCCTAAAGAGAATGATATTAAATACCCCTTTTGAAGAGATGAAGTACGAGGATGTGCAAGGGCCTGTTTATGGATTCGGGAGCCATGATGTTCCAGTCCTAGGTGTTATCGATATTCCTACTACTTTTGGAATGTCCCCGCAGGAGGTAACCGCTCTGGTTAAATATTATATTATCGACATGGCATCCCCTTACAATGCCATCATCGGCCAACCTACCCTATTTTTCCTGGGAGCCATTATATCCTCCTCTCACATGAAAGTGAAATTCCCCACGCCCTACGGAGAACCAAAGGGAGGAGTCTCCTCCAGAGCACCTAAAATTCCGAAAGCCGAAACTTCTCAAGTTCTATTGATTGAAAGTTCCTTTTCGTATACTGAGACTTCCCTATCCAAGGCTGAATTGCACCATACCCCCAAACCCGAACCCGGAGAGCCTGTGGAAAATATTGAATTAACAGAAGGAGACCCCTCTCGCTGTATCTTTATCAGCTCACGTCTCCCAGATTCTTTGAAGCAAAAACTCATTTTGCTACTTCGGGAATTTCACGATATTTTTGCATGGAAGCCGGAAGACATGCCGGACATTGATGAATCTATCGTTATTCACAGGCTTCACATCGACCCCAACAAAGCAGCAGTTAAACAGAAAAGAAGAAATTTCGCACCAGAAAGACAACAAGCTATCGATGAGGAAATTAGCAAACTTTTGAAAGCTAATTTCATTTAGAAATTCAGTTTCCTGAATGGATATCCAATATGGTGTTAGTAAAAAAAGCTAATAGCAAATGGAGAGTATGTATTGACTATACAGACCTCAACAAATCCACCTCCAAAGATTACTATCCCCTTCCGACTATTGACCAACTTGTAGATGCCACCGTGGGAAATGTTCTTTTCAATTTCCTGGATGTCTTCTCAGGATACAACCAGATCAATTTAGCTTTGGAGGACCAAGCCAAGACTTCCTTCATTACTCATAGAGCGGTATACATCTATAAAATTCTACCTATGGGTCTGATGAATGCTGGAGCCACATACCAACAGACTATGAACAAGATATTTTCTAACCAAATTGGAAGAAACTTGGAGGTTTATGTGGACGACATGATTGTAAAGTCCAAAATAGAAGAAGACCATATTCTAGACTTGAGGGTGACGTTTTTGACTATCCGAAGTCATGGGCTTTGGCTCAATTTGTCCAAATGTACATTCGGGGTATCCAGCGGAAAATTCATGGGTCATATGATTAGTGGGCAGGGCATCGAGGTAAATCCGGAAAAAATCAGGGCCATACTAGAAATGTCTCCTCCCACGACTCCTAAAGAAATTCAATCACTGAATGGATGTCTTACGTCCTTACGGAGATTCATCTCTAAGCTAGCTGAAAGAAGCATTCCTTTTTTTGATGTACTGAAAGGGGTAAACAAATCCAAAGAAGTTCAATGGAATCCCTCTTGCCAAGAAGCTTTTGATTCTCTCAAAATTTATCTAAACTCTCCTCCCATCCTCTCCCAGCCTCTCTTCGGAGAGCCTCTCTATTAGTATTTAGCCGTAGCCCCAGGAGCGGTAAGCTCCTGCCTAATCTGAGACGAAGGGAATAAGTAATTTCCCATTTACTATGTTGGTCACGTTTTACGGGATGCAGAGACTAGATATCCTACTATTGAAAAGATGGTGTATTCTCTTCTACTTGCCAGCCGAAAGCTTCGTCCTTACTTTCAGGGGCACGACATCAGGGTATACACCAACCAGCCTCTACGGAAGATTCTCCATAAACCTGATCTCTCTGGAAGGTTAGTAAACTAGGATGTAGAATTCAATCAGTTTAATATTACTTATTTGCCACGCCAGTCCATCAGGGGTCAAGCTTTAGCAGATTTCTTGACTGAATGCTCTGCACCTTCGGAATCTGAAACCCCTCCAGAAGATTGCCCGAAGCTAGCTCAACTACCTCTTCCTTGGCTACTATTTTTTGATGGATCCTCCATTTATGATAGTAGTGGAGCAGGTGTCTTGCCGGTGAGTCTCGGAGGGTTTAAATCCAACAGTCAATAAGGTTTAATTTCCCTGCAACGAATAATTGCTCAGAGTATGAAGCACTTCTCCCCGGCTTGTGGTTGGCTAAATCCCTCCAATTGCAACATCTGAAGGTCCATAGCGATTCCCAACTTATTGTGAATCAAGTACTCGGTGCTTTCACAGCTAAGTCTCCTCTGATGATAAAATATCTCGAAGAAACCCGGTCTCGGCTTTTAGAATTTGAAATCACCGCTCTTGAAGGAATTTTAAGAGGAGAAAACCAAAGAGCTGATATTCTGGCAAGTTATCTACAGATGAAGATCTATCCCCTTCGATTGGTCGTTACAAAGTCCTGTTACCATCCCCTTCGATGGCTCCTCTAGATGAAACCACCCCAGAGGTGTTAACACTCTCTTAAGACCCTAATTGGATGACTCAAATTCACCTCTATCTATAAGAGGGGACTACTCCTCAAGACAGGAAAGCTGCCCAGTTATTGCGCTCCAAAGCAGCTCATTACACTATTATGGATGATACCTTATATAGAAGGTCTTTCTTGGCACCTCTCCTCAAATGCATTGATTGTGCAGAGGCAAATTATTGCATGTTGGAATTCCACGAAGGCATATGTGGAAGTCACTCCTCGGGGGAAGCTCTGGCCCACAAAATCATTAGGCAGGGATATTATTGGCCCACTTTGAAGAAGGATTGCTTAAGTTATGTCAAGACTTGTGTCAAGTGCTAGTTCCATGCTTCGGTTCCCAAGCTGCCTTCGGTCTTCCTTACAGCAATCTTGTCACCCATTCCATTTGATACGTGGGGAATAGACATCTTGGGACCTTTCCCTCCGGCCAAAGGAAATGTTCGATTTTTGCTAGTGGCTGTAGATTATATGACCAAATGGGTTGACGCCAAAGCCGTTGCTCACACTACTTCTACAGTTTGCCGAAAATTATTCCATGAGCATATTGTTACCTGCTTCGGAATACCCCGTGTTTTAATCACCGACAACGGAAGATGGTTCGTCGAGACAAAATTCGAGGAATATTTGACAGCCTACGGAATACAACACCGAAGGTCCTCTGTAGCTTACCCACAAGCTAACGGCCAGGTTGAGGTCACCACCCGAACTCTTCTACAAAGCTTAAGGAAAAATGTACAAGATTAGAAGACACTCTGGGTTGAAGAATTTCCCAATATACTCTGGGCCTATCGTACTGACACCCGTAAATCTACCGGAGAAAGCCCCTTTCGATTGACTTATGGCACTGAGGCTCTTGTGCCGGTAGAAGTTGGAGAGCCTTCCGCTCGAGTTCAGAACTACAATCCCCAACTCAATCAACAAGGTTTATGAACCAATCTAGATCTTCTTAAGGAAAGGAGGGAGAACGCTTTTATTCGCATGGCCAACTATAAGCAAAAAATAGCTCTCCATTTTGGCAAAATTCAACCTCGCCAATTCCAACTTGGAGATCAGATGCTCAAAGCTACGTCTGTCTCTACCCCCACCAAGAATAAAAAGCTCGACCCCACCTGGGAAGACCCCTATCAGCTGGCTCAGCTATCGGGAGATCCTCTGCCCAACACTTGGCATGCAACTCACCTCAGACGTTTCTATCAATAAATGTTTCTATCAGTAAGTGCTCCCACTTTTTCCGCAGCTCTAATGTTATGAATGCTTGTAAAATAAAGACTTGTATGTTTATATAAATTGTTTGTTATCAATTTATCTTATTACCATTATCCTTAGCTAAGTAGCCCACCTACGACCCGGGCCTAGCCCCTATAACTATTTGTTACAAAGCCAACATAAGCAGCCTACTGCCTGCGGTATAAATAGTTCACTTCTATAACTATTTGTTACAAAGCCACCATAAGCAGCCTACTGCCTGCGGCACAAATGGTTCATTTCTATAACTATATGTTACAAAGCCACCATAAGCAGCCTACTGCATGCGGTACAAATGTTCGTTTCTATAACTATTTGTTACAAATCTAACATAAGCAGCCTACTGCTTGGGGCACAAATGGTTCGTTTCTACAACTATTTGTTACAACTCCAACATAAGCAGCTTACTGCCTGCGACACAAATTGTTCGTTTCTATAACAAATTGTTACAAGGCCGACGTAGGCGGCCTACTACCTACAGCACAAATGTTTCCCTTCTATAAAACTATTTATTTATAAACCCCCATAAGCCTCTTATTTCCTACATCTCATATAATTTGCCTTTGCAACTAATATTGCCAACTTGCTTCCTACGGCTCATATAATTTGCCTTTGCAGCTAATATTACCAACTTGCTTCCTACGGCAAATATAATTGGCCTTTACAACTAATATTGCTTACGACTCATATAATTTCCCTCTAAAACTATTTATTGCAAGAAAAACATAGAAAACCTACGGCATGCAACACCATTAATTCACCTTCAGAAAATATCCATTACAAGGCTAAAAACGTTGTTCTTCATAAGTAACTCGAATCTTGTAGAAATATTTAGCTTATTTGCTAAACATAGATAATGATAAATTAAATTATAAATAAATAAACACACTTAATGGATTTCCACACTCATTAGCTCCATTCATTTCTATAAAATAAATTTGACTTTACGACGTAAGAAAATACTTATTACTCGATCCACCTCTTACAGAATGCAAACACTAAAAAGCATCTCCTACAAGAATGCTCAAACGATAGTTCTCCTCCTTTACCGAAGCCATAATTTCCTCTAATTCTTCCACCTTCAGCTCTAGCTTGAGTATCTTGCTCTCTTGACGACTAATCTTCTCCTTCAGTCTTGCTATGATTGACAACAATTCCTCCTCACGATGTGCCGTCTTCTTTCCCTTGCCGATAGAACAACTGCCTTGGGACTCCATAGAAAAAAAAGAATAGGGAGAAGAGAGGAAGGAAGAAGAAAGAAAAGAAAAATAAAAATTCTTGAAACTTTGACACTCTAAACCCAGGAAAGTGCTCGATTTATATAGGGCCAAACTGACCCCTTAACTTCCCAGATCCCATACCGCTTACATTTATTACTACTTTGACTCTTTAAATGCAACCAATCCGTTTCAATTCTCCACAATAAATTCTGTCAATTTTACAATTCACAACGCTTCTATTTCCCAAAATTCTCTTTCCCAATAAATAATTCATACCATATCAAAAAGAAAATTCTGAATAATAATACTTTCATAAAAACAACAACACAAAATCGCATAAAAGAAAAAACAGCAAAAATAACAAGTAAAACAAAACATAAGCATAACGAAATTTCGTTATTATAGAGAAATATAAGGGTTCTTCACATCAGCCTTAGGAGTCCATTACATCATTAGCCAAAATAAGTTACTTATTACATTAAGGGTACCGAGTACGTTGACCCAATGACATTCTCAGTTCATTGTTCACGTTCTAAAGCCTCCGAATACACTCACTTAACAGCTGCACCTAATCTTCCTTCGCCATGATCCGTTTCCACAGGATCCTAATACTGTCCTTTAACTCCTTCAAGTATTCTTCTAGTTGCAACTCCCTTGCGGACTTTCCCTCGTTTGAAGACATTTTTCCTTCGCCTACAGACACAATAGAGCTTATCACTGGTGGAAAGGGAAATGATCCCCATCTCCACTACTGCAGCCCCTTATATAGCTCCTCGCACACCCACCAACCGCTCAAGTCAACAGACGTGACTCTTCATTTTCATGCACCCCTTCAATACACCTCATAAATAACTTAACCACTATACCTATTCCCTAAACCTTTACACTTCCCACAAAAATGCGCACTTATTAAGAATTATTTCCTAAAAGAAAATGACTATTTTTGAGGCGGCGACCCCCAAAGAAATTCAAAAGTAATTCAAAACCAACGAAAAAACAAAAAACAAAATAAGAAATAACGAATTACATATATGTTTTCTTCCAATGGATTACGATAATATTTCACGAGTTCATAAAATATAAATAAGATTCACACCCCAGCACATAATCAAATTCTAGGAGTCTTAAAAAAATCATAAAATATTAAAACAAGTACGGTTGAATGTCCTGGTTAATTGAAAGGATTCATAATCCTAATCCACTACGGTCCAAACCACATTAAATCATCCGCCAATAACAAATTATAATCCCAAAACTAAACATAATAAAATTCTACCATCCTTGGGGAATCTCGGCCTGAACAACCGAAGGACCGTGAGCTTGAAGCATACTATCCTCTTGCGCAGGTACAACTCCAATATTGTTCACGGCCTCGCCTTCGGCCACAGGGCCCGCCGCCTCACCCACAACTGCCGAGTCAGCCACCTCACCTTCGGTCACAGTCTTTTCTGCTTCCGTTGTCACGTCCTTAACATATTTTTCTGCCTCATCCTGTTCCTCCATCCTCTTTAGCTTCCATGCACGAAAGCGATCTACGCTATGCAAAGTAAAGTCCCCAACATTCCCCTCACCCATAAATGACAGGCAATCATTGAAGCCTTCCTCATGCATCAAACCTGCCTTCTCATACAATAAATCCTCATACTCGGTCGAAGCCAGAAGTCGATCCACGTTATCCTTATAAGTTATAAGGGCTTCTTGCTCTACCCTCTCCAAAGTCTCTGTCACCTTCCGAACCTCTTCATTCTTGGCATCCAATTCTTGCTGTAACCTGTTCATTTCCGAACGGAGACTTTCAAACACCCCTTGCTCTGATTGCAGCTTCTCAAGGTTTTCTTTGTTGTCCCTCTTCAAACGATCAATCTCTTCACTGTCAAATTTAAGTACTCCCTGCAGTTCCTCATGCTTTTCCTTCATTTCTTTCAGTTGTTCAAAAGCCTCATCTTTAGCTTTCCTTTCTGTTTTCACGTTTTCATGTTCAGCCTGTATCTTTCCCTTATTCTTCTCCACCCTATCAGCCAGATCTAGCACGCGGGTTCCCAACTAAAAAAATGATGATGAATGATGATAATGATGATGAAAGGATGATGATACAAAAATATAATAATAAATGATGAAAATATGATGATTCCTATTCATGACTCCCCTACAGATTTTAGTAAATTACTTGTCCCAATAGAGTTTTAGTCTTCACAACAGCATCTGTATCAGACTCCACCGATGTCTTCTTACGATCTTGAGACAAGGAGAATACTCCCAACGCTCCCATTGGATGGACATCCTCATTCCTTTCAGCCAACCAGCCTTCACCTGAGAAAAAGAGAATGAATGATTAAGTAGAAATAAATAGAAAAAGGAATAGAAAAGAACACAAACTGGATAAAGAAATTTAGCTTCGTGGTACCTGCTGCGAAACATAAGATAGTACATTTCTCTAAACTTTCTTCATGCCTAGGCTTTACAGATCCCAAAACTAAACTTTTCCCATGGCCAAGTCCTTTTAAACCCCCTGCCCCTTCGGATAAAGACACAACGATACCGCCTATGGGTAAATCCCCTCCTCCCCCCACGCTAGTAACTGAAGGATCTGAGGCTTTCTTAGTCTTCTTCTCTTCCTCCCTCCTTACCTTCTTTCTAGCCACATTAACCCCCATCGGAGGAGATTCTTTTGGCCTTTTTTCTCCCACTGAAGGGTTCCATCCAGTCTCCGCTCTTGCCTGACTGGTCGCAGTCCCTGAAGAAGTCTCATTTCCTCTCTCCGAAGCAACCTTGATTTTTAATTGCCTCTCATGTGCCAGATTTAAGATCCTTCGACGGTCCATATGGTCTGGATAGGCAAGTCACGTTGTAACACTAAAACAAGATCATTTTCCGATTAGTCAATTATAAAGAAAACTGACAGTGTTCCTTAAATAAATAAACTACAATCAGAGACAAAACTAAACAAGTGCACATGAGGGAAATGGAAATTGCAAAAGGCTTACGATTGTGAGCTACAAGAAAGTGAGGGTTCCAGAAATCTTTTACGGGTTATAACCCTTCCTTCTTCCCATCTACAAACTGTATAACATACGCTTTTTCATTTTCCTCCAAGCTTTCGAACCAACGGACTGCCCCTATAATTCCGTCTGCTCTTTTGTATTCCGGTAAATACGTTAAATCCCCTCCTTTGAACTTTAAAAACTCCCCATACCATCCCTTGTTAGATGAAGGACCAAACACTAATATCCCTCCTAAGGTTGTCGCACCTCTCCAATGTAGTTCTTGCAAAGGGTTATAACCTCTCGACCACTGCATTTTGTGTAAGGACCAAAAGAGATTTAAGATTGGCTCTAAACCCATCTCCGTACATCTAGAAATAAAGGCACAAACCTTCCTCACCGAATTAGGACCTAATTGCCCAATCCTGATCCTCATATCACACAAAAGAGTATGAAAAAATCGATGCATTGGAAGACGCAAACCTGCCCTAATGCATTTAAGGGAATTCCTACCCACCCTTCTCCCCTTCTCTGCCAAAGTCTTTCTCCTTCATTGAGAAATCTAATCTCAAACTCTTCCGAAATCTGGAAAGCATACCTCACCTCCTCCCAAATAGTCGTCGTCGAAATTGGGAGGCTTATTGATATACTCCATATCCCCAACATCTTCCCTAATAACTCATCAGGAATATTCCCATACTTCTTCGATTGATAATAACTGGCCTCACCAAGTCTCTTGAAATAATTTTACCTCTCCATATTTGGAGGCGTCCTTACAAACTTTTGCTCACAATCTATCCAACCTCGATCCCCGACTAAACTCCCCACCACCACACGCACTCCCCCTCTAACATTCTCTTACCTTTGCACTCTAGCCAACTCTGTGATTTCCTTCCCTTTCCCCTCCTCTTGCTTGGCTATGGCCAACAGAAATGTCCCCCTTTGACTTTTGAGCCCTAGAAGTAGACGACCCTGCACCTATTCTTGTAGGCATGATTGCCCGTATGGGAAGGTCATCTTCATTCGGTTGATTCCCCATTTACCGAAGACTCACTCCTAGAGATCTCCTCACTTTCGGTTTCGTCTTCACCTCTTTGCGCGAAGAAAGGGTTTCATTTTCAAAATCCGAAGGACCCTCACTTTCGGTCTCCTTCACCACGAACCTCCCGTGTTTTCCCATTCCTAGATTATCTACAAACAAAGAAAAGAAAAACCCTTGTTAGCAAAATAACTGCATCAAAAAGACAAAATAAGTAACAAGAAAGAAACTAGCCAATCCCAGCCCTAAACTTGCGACCTCTAATTCCTATCGTTGCGAACAAGGCAAACGCCTCATTCCCCTCGTAAAATAAAAAATACCACCTCATTCCAAAATCCCCAACCCCTATTCACAATGTCATTTCGAACCCTGCCAAGTCCCTAGAGTCAACTCCCGTTCCCTCCATCTCTACCCCAAAATTGACCTCTTACTACCACAAATGTATGCCAAACTCCCCTGGGTTAAAAAAAAGAAAAAAAAAGAGAGAAAGAGAAATCTTATAACATGATAAAGAATAGTACCAGACTATAAAGAGATGGTTTAGTAATGACGACAAGCCCCTTGTACTGCTCCTCTTCTCCGCCTTTGCTGTAATAAAATGAGTAGAGAGTGAAAAGGGAAGAAATGATAAATGAGTAAATAGGAGAGCAAAGATATATTTAAACTCTTAAAAAGAAAAACTTCCCCCATTTTCCAAGGAAATGAACCGTCGAGGTTATTAAAAAAGGTAAAAAAAGGAGAGAGAGTACATTAACTGTCAAATGATGATGCCCTTTTTCTTGGACCCACCAAGGAGGAAAAATAGGCGTGTGCACCTCCACCCCCTTATTTTTCGTGCCCTTTTTCAGTTAAACATGTCACCCCTGTATCACCAGGGAAAATGACATTAAAGAATATATGATATCCTCACCGTCATTGCCTTCTCCCCTTTTCCTGAAGTTATTATTTCCTTTTCCTTCCAAGTCATTAAAAGAAAATTCCGTAGAGCATTTCTTCGCTTCCTAAAGAAAGCCACACTTGTAGGGGGCAACTGATGGCTTAAATTTTACAAGCTTCCCTACAAACTATATCAAGGACGACCTAAGACAATAGACCATCCAGATTTCCCCTTCCGATTATAATGCCCACACGCAACCTATTACAAATTGAATGGCCTACGGCTTCCGAGGGCTGTCCTCGGGAGGCGTAGGCCCCTGACATCCGTAGGCCAAAGAACCGTAGGCATCAATTCCGTAAGCAAATGACCCCACTGCACAGTCTTATCTTATGAACATTACACGTGTCGTTCCCTAGGCACCTCGTCATTTCCTTCCCCCTTTCTCATCTTCCACGTGTCCCAATAGCTTATAACAGTCATCCAGCTATTGAGCTAGAGGACAGCTGGCTAGTGATAGGGGGATAAAAAGAAAATAAAGAAAGGAGGAGAGACAGACACCAAAAAAAGGAGAAAAAAAAAGACTATCCCTACGGACTTAACCAAAAACACGAAAAACAACTATCAATGCTGAAAAAATGCAAAATCATTAATCTTATGGAGTGACTTATACCATGAAGTTTCCTTGATGCCTTCAAAGTCTTCAATATCACCGTGCTAGCTAGCTATTACATCACAACCTTATTATGCCCATGCAAGGATATCAATGTTACTAGCTAGTAATATTTTCAATGCCTGCAAGCTCCACCTATTATTTTTTGTTTTGTTTTTTTACTAAATAGCTTTACCTATAACTTGCGATCAATAAAACCTAGGTAATTAATCACTTACTTGGGACAAGAGATAAGTTTTAAAACTCATCATGAAAAAGAGAAGCAAAGTATTAACTAATTGTACTAATCAAATATTTGTGTCCATGCAGGGTCTTGACATGCATAATCTTGGATTTCTCTATATATATAGCTTTTTCTATCGGAACTCTTTACAACTCTCGAATCAAAAAGTACGTCGTAGCTCTCTCTCTCTCTCTCTCTCCCTCTTCCTCCCCCTTCTCCCTCCGTACACAAACACCTTTACATCCCCCCCCTCCTTCCCTCTTCACTTTTATCTCTAATTTATCTTATGCACACACAACTTTAAATCTCTCCCTCTTCATTCTCTCCCTCTCTCTCATGAAAAGTTTCATTATCTCTCTCCCCCTCTGTATCTCTCTGCCCCCTTCTTATTTTCTTCAATTTTCTCTATGTCCCACCCTAGCTCTCTCTGTCTCTCCTTTTTTATTTATCTCTCTCACACACACTTGGATGAGAATATTTTAACTTATTTTTCTTTCTTTAGTTTGCAGGTCTTTAAATAATGGATAACAAGTATGAATGTAATCATTATAATAAGCAAGAGTTTGACAGCAAGAAGGATAATGAAGAACATAATAAGAGGGTCCATAAAAAAATTATGAAGAAGAAGAATCATGCAACTTGTGATGTGTGCGAGATGGTCTATCCGACGAAGGCTCATTTGCTCGAGTACCACGAGGAGGATCACTATAACACTCTAGCTATTTATAATGAATAATTTACATTGTGAAAAAATATAACCTAGTACTCTATCTGCACATTCTTATTTAGTTGACGATGCTATAACTAGCCAATACATATTTTCGACGTGCATGTTATGTAATATATATATAAAACCTCATTGACTGATCTTATTTCGCTTCCCAAAATTTTTTACAAGTTCAACTACGTCTATATATATATATATGACAATATTACCCTCATCAAGAATCCTAATTTATGTTTTCCTTGATCGTCTAGTAACCTCTAGCTTTGTTTGTAATGTATAAGAGAATTTGTGTGGATATATAGGTAAGAAAGAAGTGCAAGTACATGTTCTTTGTACTAGTAATGTAGCTGCATGCGCTTGTAGATGTTGTCTTGGTTTATTATACTTTTACTAGCTAATTTACCGTTTCACTTTTTTGGATTCACCTTAGTTCGATTCCTTATTGTTACATACTTCAATGAAGTATTAATTTAAAAGTAACCTTGTTATTCCCAAGGAACTAACAATGAGATTTATAGAAGGGGGGTTGAGTGTAAATCTCAAAACATTTTCAAGTTTTGAGCAGTTCCAAGTCTAGGTGTATAATGGACAGATGTGTGTGAATTGTTTTAAGCAAGTGCAGACAGATGTATATTCAAAACACAAATGTAAATAACACAAAGACCTTTAAAACTTTTCTGGTGGATTTGTTGTTCCACCAGAGATGTGTATTTCAGAAAATCTGTGATACAAAGAATTGATCACAGCTGCTTCCTAGTACAAACTATATGATTTTCTCTCTATATTTTTCTAAACAGCTCTGGAAAATTCACACCTAATTACTAGCTGCAACTTGGTTTATATATCACCAAGTTTTACAAGTGAAGACAAAGATAAAATACAATTATAAAAATAGTTCTTCACATGTTTCTTCTTCATTTCTCTATCAAATGCAATCTGAGATAATCTGAGAGTTTCTGAGTATTTTCTAGTTTGCACCAGAATGGAAATGCTGTT
The DNA here is from genome assembly GCF_009905375.1 of Apium graveolens. NCBI lineage: Eukaryota > Viridiplantae > Streptophyta > Magnoliopsida > Apiales > Apiaceae > Apium > Apium graveolens. Next base: position 5,412,897 of record NC_133653.1, read on the forward strand.
TTTTCTTGATTCCCCCAAGAGGCTACCACATTCCAATTGTCTCTGTCAACCCATGTGCCTCAGTCAGCTTATGAATTGTCACTGTTAACTGCTATGGAATTGAACATCCGTTGAAGCTTTTATCCGTTGATGCTTTAGCAGTTGAAACTTTATCCGTTGATGCATTCATCCGTTGATGGATGTTATCCGTTGAAGTTTTAGAGACATCCGTTGAAGCTTAGTTTCTCATCCGTTGAAGGCCTTTAATTTATCAGTTGATACTACTTCATTTACACAAAATTACAAGGCATGGAATATTTACAATTAGCCCTCCTATTTGCATATCCACTAGAAGTCAACATGACTTATAATTTCCTACAACTACTAAGAATTAAAACTCAATTACAGAGACTGAAATGTGCTACAATACTAAACTTATTTCTAAGTAAAGCTACTCCATCAACGGATAGCCAAAGTGGTCTTATCCGTTGAGCCTACAAACACTAGATTTTTACTTAAGTGTTTTATTTAACTTATCATCAAACTAATGTACATATATTCCTAACAAACCTATATTAAATTCGCTCCTCATAATTTGAGAATCGGAAATAATTGACTTAGTTACTGTATAATTATACATGTAATAGATTTGTATGTAATTAAAATATATTAAATGTATGGAAAGGTTACTCTACCTTCCTCATTTTAATGCCAGCTGTAGTCATGAAATTGCCTACTAATTCGGTCCATGTAAATTTCAAAACAACTAGATCAATTGATGTTTTGTACACGAAGACAAAAACTAGAGTGAGTCCCGATCCATGTCTAACTGTTAAAATATATTATCTAAATTTTATTATACAATGTTGAAAACATATGTAGATATGCCTACGCCTGCGAGCTAACTTGCTGGTTTAGTTGTAAAGGTTTGATAGGATCCATGCACGCTCGGAACTTAGAAAATAGATATTTTTGACATGCATGTTATTTGTATATACAATTAATTAAGAAATACAGAGATGTTGTTAAAGCTTTTGAGACATGGAAAAAGCCTTTGGGCATGAGAGATATTGGTCACTTTATTTTGATTCGAGGAAACATCACAAGGTCACATAAATTTAAAGAGAAATATTTTGCAATCGTATATTTGCAATGCTTAAGAGATTGTAGGTCTATACGTAATAATAAAAAATATTAAAGGTACAAAATAGTAGTAAAGTTTGGGGAATATTTAAGTAGAAACAAGTAGCTTGGACAATACTCATTCCTTAGAACAAGTCCAATTAGGGATGAGCGCCGGACGTATCGGTTCGGTTTTCGGCTAAAACTGAAATCGAAACCGTGTATGTATGGTTTTTAAAATTGAAAACCGTAAATGTAATCGCGGGTTCGATTTCGATTTTAAAAATCTCTATTCAGTTATATTCAGATCAGTTTCGGATTTAAAATCGCATCACACAAAATTAACAAAATAAATATGCTAGCAGATTTATAAAAGGAAGATTGAGAAAAAATAATTGTTATATCTTAAATATAAAATTATAATGTGTTAAAATTTGATAGCGAAAAATATTGATCAAAGAATGTGAGAAGGTTGCGTAAGCAGCTTAGGTAGAAATGAAACTGAGCTTTCATGCCCGCAAGAGTTGGCTCAGTTGGTTAAACAGGGGATAACTATCCCTTGGTCATAGGTTCGAATCTCACTGGAGGAGAATTTATGATTATGCCTCCTGAGTCAGAGTCTGTCGCTTAAATGCTGTTTATCCTGGTTCACGTGGTTTGCAGGCTTTTGCGTGAGCCCGTAAGGTTTACCCAGTGCGCACCCGAAGGGTAGCGACTGCGAGTTATCTACGATGAAAAAAACTGAGCGTTCATGTATTAGTTTAGAAAACTAAATCCGTAGGGGAGCGTAAGAGAGTACAGATCCTTGAATTGCATTACAACAACAGAATCCTTTTACTGAATGGACAACTAGGGAATAAGCAATAAAGAAGTACAATTAAGTGAAAATGTTTCCTCCTCCTAATTAAATTGGGTATTTATTAATTTAAAATTTTATTTTAAATAAATATAATATATTAATTTATTTATATATTTTAAATAATTGGTTCGAATCGGGTTTTTGCGGTTCGAATTCTACCTATAATCGAAACCGGAGAATTGCTTTCGTATTCAATTTTTAATTTTTCAGTTTCGGTTCGGGTCAGTTTTTTGCGGTTCAATTTTTAACAATTCTTAATGATTTCTGTTTCAATTTCGGATTTTTTCGGGTTTTTGCTCACCCCTAAGTCTAATATAGAGACTACTTATTCAAATTTTTAAGTTGAAATTTAAGAAACGAGGACAAAAATATGCTACAACAGTCTTTCAGTGATTTCTTAAATCATTAAAATCGTCCACCCACTCTTTATTTTTAAGAACTAATACCATTCTTTTAAGGATCCTCTAATCATTATTTTATAATATATTATGGGGATCACTATCTCTTTCTCTCTCTTTTACATTATATTTTAATTGATTTAATATATTTTTAATAATAAAATATTATATAAAGAATAAATTTAAATAATATTGTTGAAGACAAATATACTCTCTCGTATTAACTTAGTAACAGCTAATTTTTTATATAAGAATTGAGTTACTTTTTCTCAGACTTGGGCAGATACTACTGACAGTAATTTCACTAATTTCGTCATTTTAGTTTTTTATCTATTTTATTTCACTGCCCGGATCGGTTTCAATAAGATTGTCATGATAGATAAATGATTACACATTAGTATGGGCCAAATAGGATTTTTTAAAAAAGTTAACTTATGACTTAAAATTAAAAGGTGTCATAAAAAGTTAACTTATGACTTAAAATTAAAAGGTGTCATGTGACATGAATATGACACCTTTTAATTTTACGTTATACGTTGATAATGTGTTTGGTAAATCATAACTTATAAGTTATATTTTTTTTTGAAACAAAATTAAAAAGTAAATTTTAAATTATACGAATGAATAATAATTTTGATACATGAATATAAAATAAAAAACTAGAAAATTTAAAAACCTAGATAATGACCTCGAGATAAAACTAAATAATACTTCTTTCATCTCTTTTTAGTTGTCACATTTGCAAAAAATACACATATTAAAAAAATAAATTACACAAATTGTTTACATGTATATCACTAATTATTGTACTAAATATTGAGTTAGATGTGTGTATTAGTTATAAAGTAAAAGAGTGGGAATGGATCAAATGGGTAGACATTGAATTTTTTTGATAAAAACTGCATTGAAATAGGATTGTGATAATTATTTAAGGACAATTTTTTTCCAAATGTGACTACTAAAAAAGGAACAGTTGGAGTATACACTATTTATCTTGATGAAAATAAAATTACAGTATTGATCGTGCTAAAGCTAAAATTTCAAAATTAAATATAATTAAATTGATTTTGTTTGGTCGGTACAATGGTATTAAGTTAAAACAAAACTATAAGATTAAAATGAGTTAAAATAAATTTAAAATCAAAAAAATAACTAATCATCATTTAGAAATTCTAAATAAGCAAATTTTATATTTTAGAATTATTGAATTAAATTTGAAAAAATCATCTAATATTATAAATATTTTATATATAGCACAGTTTTAAGTTAATATAATTTAAAAAAAAAATAGAAAATGTGAGTTATGAATGAAAATGAAGAATGAGAATGTAAGGATTCCTAACATTCTTCTTAGGGCTCCAAAATAATCAAATGTAATCCACGTATGAAATTGCCAAACAGGTGCTATAAAAATGAAATCAGCTTTATACAAAATGGGCACCAGAATGACTTCCCAAACATGAACTATGTATTCAAATTTCGTGCTCATAGGTCATTACCCTTAAAATATTCTATAACTTTTCCATTTTTATTTACTTTGTAAAATAATCTTAATTGTTACCCAACTTTATTAATCTTAGTTGAAATAATCTTAGATAATGAAAACGTAAGATTTCTCGAACTCAGTTCACTACAAGAAAACAGGGTAAAACCGACCGGATATAACCGACCGACGTCGATTTGGTCACCTTAAAACCGACCGACGTCCGACGTCAGTGGTCGGGTGGTCGGTTATATGCCAACTAAATGACACCGTATCGATGACGTGACACACATAAAATCGACCATCCACTGGTGGTCGGTTTTACTGGAAAAAACGACATTATTTTGCTGATGTATCACTTTTAAAACCGACCACCTACATATGGTCGGTTATATCCACAAATTTAGCAGGTTAAAACCGACCATATCTGGTGGTCGATTTTGTAGAATAATAAAAAATTAATTTAAAGTACAAAAAAAAGTACCCGTTATAGAGAAAACGGTGTCGTTTTATTCTTCTGCCTAAAACCGACCGCTGACGGTCGGTTTTAACCTTTTTTTATAATTTTTTTTGTTATATCCCTCATTTCTTGATTTTGGGCAAAAAATTAAAAAGGCACAAGTGATTGAGGATTGAAGTGGAGGAGTTTTTGAAAATTGTAAGTTCTTTCCATATTTTGTAATATGTGTGTGTGTGTTTATGTTGATGTATGTATTAAATGTTGTTGTATGTATTTAATGTTTTTATTTTTTTCATATAATGTTTGCTGTGAGAATTGAAGTTTGGTAGTAGATAATTTGTAAGTTAGTTTCATTTATTGTAATTATAGTGTGTGTGTGTGTGTTTTATGAAATACATGAATAATTATGAGATTAATGATAAATTATTTGTTAAATATTTTTTTTTAATTTTAAAAAATATTATTGTAGATGGAAACCATTGATCAAAGTTGGATTGGTAATAAATTACAAAGCGATAAAATTTCATTGACCCCGGAATATAGAATTGGTGTAGAAATTTTTTTAAAATTTGCTAGCGAAAATGGAATGGAAGATGGTACAATGAATTTTAAATGAATTTTTATGTGATTTTATGACTATTTTATGTGATTTTCATATTTAATAAGTGAATTTATATGTATTTTCATGTGATTTTAAATGCATTTTTATGTGATTTTATGTGATTTTAAATGCATCTTTAATAAGTGAATTTATATGTATTTTCATGTGATTTTAAATGCATTTTTATGTGATTTTATGACCATTTGATGTGATTTTAAATGCATATTTAATAAGTGAATTTATATGTATTTTCATGTGATTTTAAATACATTTTTATGTGATTTTATATGTATTTTTATGTGATTTTAAATGCATCGTTAGTATGTGATTTTATATATATTTATGTGATTTTAAATACATTTTTATATGTGATTTTATATGCATTTTTATGTGATTTTAAATGCATCGTTAATATGTGGTTTTATATGTATTTATGTTATTTTAAATGCATTTTAATATGTGATTTTATATGCATTTTTATTTGATTTTAAATGCATCGTTAATTGTTTTTAATGAAATTGTAGGAACGATATGCCGCCATTCTCGAGCGCATGCCCGTGAAGGTTATACAAACGGGTGATCGGGATGAGCCGTGGGATTGGTGGATGGAAGCCTTGGAGGTCCCCCAAGGTACAAGGCCGAAAAAGAATTATGTGGTGGGGTTCCCCAATGCTCGGGCCACTGATCTCTTGCCTACACTTGCTACCCCGGTACCGAGATTTCACACGGAATGAAGCCGGCTCATCCTCATCCGCTCCGAGACAACGTGAAGCCATCCCCGACAATGTATATCTTGCCATCGCGAGGAATGTGCTTACCGAGATCCGTGCTAATCCAAATCGGTTTGCTCGCCAACTTTCCGATGCGGAGATAGCTACATTCGCACGTACCGCTCTCGAGGCCTCGGATCCATCCTCCGATCCTAGCCAAAGGTTGCAATGGAATAACCTTATCGGTGGCGAGATCGTGCATATCGTGGGCTCCTTGATTGAAGATATCGTCCAAAAGACGGAAGCTCGTATTGCGGAGGTATAATTTTTGACCTTCTTGTTTATTTATTTATTTTCATTCACATGTAAATTTTGTTTCTTCTTTTTAACTAGTTTAATTAAACTTGTGTATCTAGGAAAACAATCGGCGTGCTATGAAAGTCGATAAGGATTACACGTCCGAGGATGAGGCCTCCGATGATGAGGACTTTGATGATGGCGGCGGTGATGGCGGTGATGGCGGTGGATCGTCCGACTATTGTAATTTGCTACTTTGATGGTTATGGGATGTAAATCTAATACGTTGTTATAGTTTGATACTTTGTCGGTTATTTAAGATTGCTTATTATGTAATGATATGGTTTGATCCTCCGGTTATCGGAGCTTGTAAATAATTTCGTTGGATTTAATTACTATTGTTTAATTATTAAATTTACTAGTTTGGTGGAATGATTTTGAGTTGTATAGGTTATTGATTGGATTGGAGATTTGGTTGTGAATATTGTTTGGTTGTGAATATTGTTTGGTTGTTTGATTTGGTTTTGTATAGGGACTGCAGAAAAACCTGCATTTTTTTTTAAAATCAGACATTAAAACCGACCGACAATAGGCATAATCGACCACTTTTGACCATTATAAACCCCGAAAACCGACCGTCAGGTGACATAACCAACCATCTTCTTCATAAAACCGACCGTCTCCTTCAGAGGGTGGTCGGTTATGACATTTAAATTAGTTTCTGAAATAAACCGACCGATGTGCATATTTTGACCACGGTCGGTTATGAGTTCCATTCAACTTTTTAAAAACAGACATAACCGACCACCAACGGTCAGTTATGACTAAGTGACGTGGCAACACGTGTTGCCACGTGTACACGGTGACCCCACATTTGAATAGAATGTCCAGGCACTTAACCGACCACTATGTTGGTCGGTTATGAGGGTTAAACCCGACCAAAAGTTATAACCGACCAGGCTAAAACCGACCATGCTCTGTGGTCGGTTATGACTATTTTAACCGACCGTGTTGCCTCTTAACCGACTGTTTTTGATGGTCAGTTTTGTCCTGTTTTCTTATAGTGGTTGCAACCTAACTTTAATCGAATAGTATATACTTGGCATAAGTGTTGCAACTCGCAACTAAACCTAGGTTTTTACGAGGTTTTAGGTGTGTGTGACTTTAACGGTCACTAATCATGGTCGGCTGGGTTTATTAAAAAAATTAATTTATAACTTAAAAGTATAAAAGTGATATACAGCTGATACAAATATCGTAACTTATAAGTTATTTATGTGTTTGCATAATTTTATGTATAAGTTGTTTATAATTTTATAATATTTTTGGTAAATTATAATTTATAAGCTAAATTTTTATTTTTGAAATAAATTTAAAATTTAAATTACAAATTACATGAATTAATAATTTTAATACATAAATATAATATATATATATATATAAATTAAACATAAGGATAATGACTCGGGATAAAACTATAAAACATACACTATTTATCTCACAATTATCCACTTAATATCATGTGTCAGTGTTTCGTTTACGAGCATATATAATTAATAATTCATATACTTATTTACGAGTTATATAAGCAAGTATTTTTACGAACATTACTCGTGAACCTCTTTGCGAATATTGTAATCAAACTTCTTCGTGAATTTTCGAAACCGACTATATTGTACTCAAGTTCAGCTAATTTATAAACCGATCCTAGAACTATGTTCATGTTTGACTTGTTTATAAATCGAGCCAATTTTTTTTAAATCGATACCGAACTGTTCGTGAGCGTATCAACTCATTTACGATCTTATTCAGATACACTACTTAAAGAGAAAAAAATTATAGGACGATAATTTAAACTGTATACAACTTTAATTAAGAAAAAGTTGAAGGACGTAATGTCAAATAATACTTCAAGATGCCACGCATGTTTTAATTTTCAAAATATGTTTTAATTTTCAAAGTAAATTTATTTAAATTTGACTTTATGCAGTTAAAATCTCAAAAATCAACCTAGTCGTGAATTGAATATTCTCTTTTGTTTACATTAATTCTTTTCTGTACACTACAACAAATTTGGCCATTTACGACGGTTTTTTTGAACTGAAATCGTCGTAATTGAGCCATTTACGACGGGAAAAAATCGTCGTTTTTGATCGAGTAGTAAGTTCGTTTTTTCGTCACAAGATAAAATTGCGTCGCAAGTTAGGAAGTAGAGGCCCACATACTCAATAAAATAATAAATCTACTTACGACGGAATTTATCGTCGCAAGATACCAGAATACGACGAACAATAACGTTGTAAGTTATCTACTTACGACGGAAAAAACGTCGGATATTACTTTACGGGACCCACTTTTAATGAGATAAACCATAATTTACGACGGAAAAAAGCGTCTTAAGTTAGAAATTTCCGACAGAAAAAACGTCGTAATTTAGAACGTGGGGTCTATAAGCTTGAAAATGAAAATTCAAAAAAAATAATTAAATATGAAAATATATACATTACGACGGAATGTTTGAAGAATAACCGTCGTAAGTTTGTTTTTCAAGAATAATCAAATACTGATTTTTCAGTTTTCAGTCATTTTCGGCTTCCAATTTAAATTTTAAACACAAACTCAACATAACTCTAAAACTGCCAAAAGACAATCAATATTTATCAAAGCAAAATACATAATTATCATTGTATCAAGTTTTATCAATAATTCCAGATCAAACACATTACATAATTACATTCTTTAAGTCTAACTTAGAAATAACTTATATTCCGATAACATGAGTGTCATGCTCATCAAAAACAAAAGGGTGGGACAGAGTAAAATATAAAGAAATACACTAGCACTTCAATTAGACGCCCAGGAAAATATCCGATTGACTACTGTTATCTAATTCAAATTTAGTTGCTGAACTTGTCATGCTATCAAAACTTGAAATCAGTGGCAATTGACCTGTGCAGCGAAAGAACACACACTTAGAACACAAGAAATAATAAAGACAACATTCTATTTCTAGACACAAATCTAACACAGTAGTGACAAAAATTCAAATGTCTTCTCTAAACCGCAGTTTATACAAATATAGAAAAAACCAAAGTTAAAAAAAAAATCTTGTATCATGACTAATTAAGTATGAGAATCATGTTCATGTATGAGAACCATTTATAAATGGGTCAATTTATATAATATGCAGAGAATTAAAAACCACACAAACACACACATATCTTTGGACTCCAAATGCTTACTACTGTAACATTAAACCTTGAACTATTTTACTATATCTTTCTGTCAAAATAGCCTTTTACCTGACTATTTGGAAATTAAATGCACATTTAGAAAGCACTTCAGTTCTCACCAAGTTGGTACAAGTAGGGTACCATTGTTGTAACCGGGTCGAATTTACTAGACAAAAAACTAAAAATTCCTTTATCAACAATAAAAAGGTAAACTCAAAAATGAAATGGAAAAAGACTCAGCTTTCTGGAATTTCAACTCAAGATCACTAAAGGTACCCTAGACATGCAAAGTTCCTAGATACAATGATTAATTTACATACTAAACCATGAATATTTATTAGGGGGAAAAAGAACAAGAAAACTGTTCTTATTATTTGAAAATAGATGTACATTTAGATTTCGACAGTAAAGATAATCATGTAACAGTATAATCCAGTGATAATTCACCTGCAAGGCTAAAACTCTAAATAACACTTGTGTATATTGTAAGTGAGACATAGAACAGACTTGTTTCAAAAATTGGCTGCTCTTGGTATTTAGTATTTGAACCCGTCTTTCACACAATAGCTTAAAAAAAGGGAAGATGTACAATCATAATATCATACTACTTCAACAGAGATAGAAAGCGAATAACACAATTAATAACATAGAAAGTGGCACAAGACATTTTAATATCTGTGACAAAACAGCTACCTTACTAACACAGCCTTGAAGAGAACTCTTTGTATATTTATCTTTGACAGTTGGAGCTTCTGACGACCCAAAGATGTAATTGTTTTAACAAGTCTCTCTCGAAGCATGTTGCATTCTTCTTGAACTGAGTGACTGCTTCCTAGGGAGGTGTCATGGATATCAGTAGCACCTGAAACGTGGGTTTCTAAGGTTGAAAGAAAAATTGAGCCAATCTCACATGCACTCGGAAGTAGTTTTGTAGTTGGAGAGCTCTCATCAGCTACTGAGTGCTGATTAAATCATTTGCAAGACCAACTACAAAATTCTTATTGAATCACAAAAGTATGCTAATTCGCTAATTAGTATCAGGCTATCAGCAAGATTAAGAGTCAGAGAGGCAATCATAATGCAAATATTAACCTGCAAAATAGACAAAGCATCCTTGTAAACATTTTTGCAGTTTGTTATAGACTCTTGCAACCTTAGATCCTATTGAAGTTCATATACCTCTTGCATCAAACGATTGTTTAGTAGCATTTGTTCCTCCTGCTCTCTCTGTAGATATTAAAAATCATAAAGAATGTGATGGACTTGCAGAAGGAATAGTTCCTAAATAAAATTAATATTCCTTTTTCTTTGGGGATATTTTTTGGATTAAGCTTTATTTTTTAACATTTTACAATGCAAGTAAACTATAACCAACTTAGCTGGATTTATGACTATTGACTGTTAAACGCATACATAAGGCACAAGATATTCTTTTATCTAGTATTTAGGTCAATACTTGATTATTTAGTGTAATCGGTCACAACATAATACATACAATGTTGTTTGCTTGATATATGAATAATAAACTCTCGCCCTTATAGAGGTTTTACTGTAAAATATATAAATTTGTTCATAGTTGGCATCAGGTACTTGATATCTGTCCTCTTATTTATTTTAATTCAGCTATGATCGATAGACAGTTAAATCGTTCTTCTATGACATATAAATGGGTTATCATAAATATCAAGTTCATTATGTATTCGGAAATAATTCATTGAATGTTACAATCTAGAAATATTCGTTTTCTAGCAATAACCTGATATCATACATCTCAAGCAGAGGCAAAAGGAGAATCAAATGCATGTATTTTTAATATACATATTTACTATTGAACCTATCACATTAGACGATAATAATTCTATCTTTTGAACACTGATCAAGAAGTATAAAAAGAGAACATAAATATATATCATTGACAACTGACCTTGAAACTATCCTTTTCTTCACGGGGAGGATGGGATCAAACTATATATCAAAATGCGGCAAGAAAATGTCTCTGTCGATGAAGCTACATTTACTAGTGTCCTTACGATATGCTCAAATTTGCCATCTCTAGAGCTAGGGAAGCAAGCTCATGCTCAAAAGAGGCACTGACTATTCTGGATCAAATGAGAGCTGATGGAGTAGAAGTTCCATCAAGTGTCTGGGGAGCTTTACTTGGAGCGTGTAGAATACACAAGAATCTAGAGGTTGGTGTGATTTCCGGGGAGAATGTTCTCAGGTTAGAACCTTCGAACTCAGGTGTGTATATGATTTTGGCAGAAATGTACATGGGTTGTGGAAAGAGATTAGAAGCTGAAAAGATATGGTGTCGGATGAGAGAAAATGGAGTGAAGAAGCAACCAGGGTGTAGTTGGATAGAGGTCAACAACAATGGGAATGTTTTTATTGCAGGAGATAGTTCGCACCCTCACTTTTCCGGCATTTGCTGTGTTTTAGACTTGATGCACGCGGAAATGGGGGTTGAAATATTCAAAAATAATATCGATATGTACCGAGATTTTGAGTTACTATATGGATCATACTAATTTCTAATCATGCAATCTGATGAGATATATTGGAAGGGAAGACTAGATGCTAATATGATGGTCGAGGCATGGAGGTTGTTAGTCAAATGAACGAAAAGAAAAAGGATTGGTTTGGTTGATATTGGTTTTTCTTCACATCATCTCTGAATATAGGGATGGCAAAGAGTATTGAAAATATGCCGACTGTGTACATAGAGTGCCAGACATCATAATGTTTTTGATGGTTCCTGAGTTGAGAAATCCGGAGCGTTTGCTGAAGCTCACCTGTATGGGGGACAAGGGAAGCTGATAAAGGGAGTCTCATTGCCCGGGTAGGTATCCTTATACAACTCTGTCCTGAGTGAAACAATTCAGTATGTCATAACTATCGTGCAACCTGAGTGAAACTGAGTGCCTTTTCTTCAGTGGCAAGCTTCAATACTGGACAGAAGTATATGTCCAGTATCCTGTAGGCCAGATGCTTCGTGCACATCACCTCGACCTTTCACTTTGGTTGTCAGCACACCACTGCCACTGGTCTCTCCTAAAGCTTCAATTTTATACAAAACAAATGGAAGCTTCTTTTCTTTTAAGCAATCAACAAGATAGTTCTCTCTAACAATAGGTAGCTTCATCCTCCTGCCAAGACAAATCATTTTTAAATTAAAAAAAAATACTACAAAACAATAAATACGAAAAAATGTGTATACATTTTTTACCTTGCCTTCTTTACCTCAGCATTTTGACCATTTTCCATTTCACTTACAACCAAGCAGTATGTGTTATACATTGTCAATTAGGAAACAAATATATCCCAATTACTCCTTACAACACGTCTCCATCATCACCGTCTTTGCCATCACCACCACTCTCCGCACCAAACACTTTCTCCGCTCCCAATTACTCCTTACAAAATGTCTCCACCATCACCGTCGGGTTCGCCATCACCACCACTCTCCTCCCGCACTTTTCAACCAAGGCAAATTAGAGGGAGAGAGCCTGAGAGATTGAGACAATCCCAGGCAGGAGGAGAGATACTGAGAGAAATAAAGATCAGAGGGAGAGATGGAGAGAGAGAGAGACGCCTTCCCTTGAATCCAAAAATAAGCCCTAAAGCCCTAGTTTTGAACACGAACTGAAACCCCAAATTGAAGTCAATTGAAACCCTAAACGAAACCTTAACTAAAGCCTCCATAAAAGAAACATACAAATCAATCAAAGGAGGCCAAAATCAAAGTAAACATTTATGTATGTATAGATTTTACAAAAGCAGGAGAGGAGAGGGGAAGAAAGTGAGGGGAAGAGAGAGGAGTCAGAAAGAGAGAATGAAAATATATCTGTGAAGAAATTAGACTGTCCTGTTTCTCAAAAGCAGGGTGTTGTTTTGGGAAAAATCGGAAAGAGCGGTCAATTTGCCCCTTCTACTTTCACCTATTTTGCTTGTATACTGCTATATTTTAATATATTGACAATTATTTTACATATATATATTCATATATTTAGATTTGATATTTGTGTATATGACTAAAATTAATATATCTTAATATTCACACGGTTGGATCGTTAAAAATATTATTCAAAAAAATCATAATAGAAAAATTAGAAGTTAATTTTTAAAAATATTTTTTAACGATCCAACCATATAGATCTCAATAGATATATATATTACTGATATAACCAAAATTTCATGTCAAACTAATTATATTTGGTTTGCCATTTTTAACAGTCAAGCATGAGTTTGACTAGTACAGTTAACGAGTATTTAGTCCTGAATTTATGTTTCGATTATTTTTAAAATATTTTTCAACGATCCAACCATATGAATATCAATAGATATATATATTAATTATATAACCAAAATTTCATATCAAACTAATTATATTTGGTTTGCCATTTTAACGGTGAAGTATCAATTTGACTAGTACATCTAACTAGTGTTTAATCCTGAATTGGTGTTGAGATTATTTTAAAAATATTTTTCAACGATCCAACCGTATGAATGTTAATAGATATATATATTAGTGATATAACCAAAATTTCATATCAAAATAATTTTATTTGGTTTGACATTTTAACAGTCATATATGAGTTTGAATAGTACAACTAACTAGTGTTGAATCTTGAATTAGTGTTTCGATTATTTTAAAAATATTTTCAACGATCCAACCGTATGGATGTCAATAGATATATATATTAGTGATATAACCAAAATTTCATATCAAAATAATTTTATTTGGTTTGAGATTTTAACAGTTAAACTTCAGTTTGACCAGTACAACTAACTAGTGTTGAATCTTGAATTAGTGTTTCGATTATTTTAAAAATATTTTTCAACGATCCAACCGTATTGATGTCAATATATATATATATATATATATATATATATATATATTAGTGATATAACCAAAATTTCATATCAAAATAATTTTATTTGGTTTGAGATTTTAACAGTCAAGCTTCAGTTTGACCAGTACAGCTAACTTGTGTTGAATCTTGAATTAGTGTTTCGATTATTTTAAAAATATTTTTCAACGATCCAACCCTATGGATGTCAATAGATATGTATATATATTAGTGATATAACCAAAATTTCATATCAAAATAATTTTATTTGGTTTGACATTTTAACAGTCAAGCTTTAGTTTGACTAGTACAACTAACTCGTGTTGAATCTTGAATTAGTGTTTCAATTATTTTAAAAATATTTTCAACGATCCAACCGTATGGATGTCAATAGATATATATATTAGTGATATAACCAAAATTTCATATCAAAATAATTTTATTTGGTTTGAGATTTTAACAGTTAAACTTCAGTTTGACCAGTACAACTAACTAGTGTTGAATCTTGAATTAGTGTTTCGATTATTTTAAAAATATTTTTCAACGATCCAACCGTATTGATGTCAATATATATATATATATATATATATATATATATATATATATATATATATATTAGTGATATAACCAAAATTTCATATCAAAATAATTTTATTTGGTTTGAGATTTTAACAGTCAAGCTTCAGTTTGACCAGTACAGCTAACTTGTGTTGAATCTTGAATTAGTGTTTCGATTATTTTAAAAATATTTTTCAACGATCCAACCCTATGGATGTCAATAGATATGTATATATATTAGTGATATAACCAAAATTTCATATCAAAATAATTTTATTTGGTTTGACATTTTAACAGTCAAGCTTTAGTTTGACTAGTACAACTAACTCGTGTTGAATCTTGAATTAGTGTTTCAATTATTTTAAAAATATTTTTCAACGATTCAGTCGTATGAATGTCAATATATATATATATATATTACTGATATAACCAAAATTTCATATCAAAATAATTTTATTTGATTTGACATTTTAACAGTCAAGTTTCAGTTTGACTAGTACAGCTAACTAGTGTTGAATCCTGAATTAGTGTTTCGATTATTTTAAAAATATTTTTCAACGATCCAACTGTATGGATGTCAATATGTATATATTTTAGTGATGTAACCAAAATTTCATATCAAAATAATATTATTTAGTTTGACATTTTAACAGTCAATTATCAACTCGACTAGTACAACTAACTAGTCAATATTATATATTGACATTAATATGGTATATATGTGGTTTGATTTTTCATCGATACAACTGCATGGATGACAATATATATCTATATATATTATTGATATAATCAATATTTCATAGTAAATTATTTTATCAAAATATATAAAATTTTCTGAAATTTTTAAAATGTCACCCAAACAAATAAATGTTGACATTAATATGGTTGGATCATGAAATAATATTTTTAAAAATTGAAATTATTAAAAATCATGTGCTAATTTGAGAAAAGTCAAATTTACCGCCAAAATTTTGAGAAAAGTCAAATTTACCGCCAAAATTTTGGGGAAAAGGTTAAATTTCCCTCTTTGATAACTTACGACGAATTTTAATTTTCGTTGTAAATTGGATATTTAACTTACGACGAAATGTTCAAATCGTCACAACTTCAAATGATTTTTATTATCCCACCAAAATTATTGGGAAAAAGTTAAATTTCCATCTTTGATAACTTACGACGAATTTTAATTTCTGTCGTAAATTTGACAATCCGATTTTTTCCGTCGAAAATATTTCGTTGTAAATTTAGAGAAAATATTTTCTTATTCAATTTCAATTTAAAATTTTAATAAAAATAATTAACTTACGACGAAATGTTTAAATCGTCGCAACTTCAAATAATTTTCATTTTTGTTTAATCGTGTCGTGCATAATTTTATTAATAAAATATTAAACTTACGACGGTTACGGATTTCATCGTAAATATTTACGACGTTTTACTTTTTTCCGTCGTAAGTTGGTTGCGCATTTTTTTCCGTCGTAAGTTGGTCGTCGTAATTGGCCTATTTTGTTGTAGTGGTAATGACTAATTCAAATCGCATTCGTCTAAATTTTATAATAACAAGGTATGTAAATTTTGATATTGATATTGATGAAAATCAATTCATAATGTAATTGTGATTTTGACTACAGAAAGTGAAAAAGTGATTGCTAAATTACAAATACAAATCCTTTAACAATTAACAAAAAGATATTATGCATGTGGAAAGGTCTGCTATATATAATATAGATTGGCCGGATGATCTCCAATATCTCAGTTAATCCACACTAATTAATCACAGAGTTGGAGTCATAATTCTTAATTAATCAATCAGATGGGTCATAAAAGATCATCATGTGCTGATATGTGGAAAGATCTTCCTGCAGAACTCCTGAATGTTATAGCTCAGAAATTCAAGTACGTGGACGAAATTACAAGATTTTCAGCTGTATGCAAATCATGGAATTCTGCAGCTTCTGAACTGAATAACCAGCTGACGTCATTCCTGCCACACAAATATCCCTGGTTGCTCCTTGCTGAAGACACTGGATTAGATATAAGTGCATGTAAGGTTGGAGGAGATGATCAAACACTACCAGACCCTGATCTTATAATTAAGAATATTCCTAGTACTCGCGGTTTGTTCAGTCTAAAAACAAAAAAGATATACTATCTTGATTTGCCCCAGGCTACAAACAAAGTAATACTAGGAACAAACAAAGGATGGTTGTTAACGCTAGGCGGAGATTTAGAAATTAATCTATTGCATCCGCTAAATAGGCTCCAATTTCCACTTCCTTCTATGCTCACGTTGCCTTCTCAAGAAGAGTATCATGATGATTATTTCCCACAACAGGCCTCCACCAAGGTTATCACTAAAGTTGCTTTGTCTTCACAAGTACCTATAAAATCTGCATTACAAAATCAGGGTACCTGTCATCTTCCCATAATAATGGTTATCTGTGAACGTGGAGTATTGGGTTGCGCTAGATTGAGAGACAACTGTTGGAAAAATGTGGAGTTAGAAGCTGGTCAAAGACTATTCCATGATATTGTTTACCACAAGAAAAATTTCTATGCTATAGATTTTCGTGGTGGAGTTCATATGTGTGAGATTGATGACAATGACGACAGAAAAGAAACGCAGTCACCCAAGGGAAAATTGATCACATCAATTCCCATTTTCAAGCATTATCAAGTTCGAAGTTATATGATTGAAGCATTATCTGGATCCCACATTTGGGTAGTGTTGCGCTTTTATATCGAAAAAAACAGTAAAGAAGATATTCCTGGAGATTTTAGGTATTATACAAGTAATTTTTTGGTATTGAAGTTGGATGTGCATCATTCTGATTCTAATGAAGTTCCATCATGTACTTGGGTAGAAGATGTAAGAGATTTGGGAAACGAGGCATTATTTATTGGGAGAACTTCATCAACATCTATAGCATCTTCCGATTGTATTAAACCAAATAGCATATACTTTACCGACGAGTTGTGGCAGTGGTTTTGGGCTACAGGAGGAGGTCATGATATGGGAATTTTCAATGTGCAGACGGGCGAAATGCAGCCTCATTTTTCAGGGATATCTATTCATAATTTCTCTCCACCACTTTGGTACATCTAAATAATTGGGCACCATAATTACTCTTCTTTTTCCTACTTGTTTTTCGGGTTTGTACGGATATCCGCTATGGAATTCAAAGGTTTTGTTTTCTGAACTGTTTACTGGTAACCAGATTCTGTGTTCTTTTGCTAGTTATCACCAGTTTATGTGGTTTATTAAAAGAGAATAAAATGCATACAGTAATGACTAATCTTTAAATTCCTCTATTGTTTATCATAAAGAAAGCATGTTGGTGTAAATTGAAACCAGATAGTCGTTTTGCAGAAGAGTTCTGGTAGATCATAGCATCAATTCATTAATTGTTTATTATCTGGATGCAGAAACAAAAGCAATAGGTATGTCTTAATATGAGCATGAGTAAACTCTGAGCAAACAATTTTGTAAACGCAATATTTTCTACAGAGAGGCGCTTAGGACTATCTAACAGGTAAATCTAATAATGTAAAAAGAGGGAACTACCTACAAGGTGATGAATATGATTGATTAAACGCAATATTTTAGAAAATATTTTAGAAAATACATAAGAGCTAATTAATATATTATACTATATTTTAGAAGTTAAATATTTATCTTAAAAAGATGAGTTATACATGTGACTTATGATATATTATTTTATAAAAAAGTAAGATATAATATTGATAAACAAAAAAGATAGTCAAATAAAAACTAATTTATACATAAACTTGTAATTTAGATCTTCTTAACCCATTATTTACTTTATTTGATATAAAATTGACTTGTTTCATATAATATATACATTAAAAATGAATATATTTAAGATGAATAATATAACTGAAATTTGAATCATTATTTGAATGACATAATAATGTATATATTGTCACCAATATAAAATAAGTATATATAATTATATTAGTTAACTATAATTTTTCAATTTTTCATTAAAAGTATTTATCTCTCAAACTAGAGCATTAATGGTGATTTACAATGTGATTTTCAATTTTAAATGATTTTTATATTAGTATTTTTAGAAGTAATTTGATTTATTCGAGATAATAATTTAAAATTATTTAAGTGTATAATATTTTTCAATTATTTTTCATTTACAATTTTTAATATTAAAAACATTATTTTTTTTACTAAATATTCTTAATCCTATTTTAATATACATATGTACACACCTGTATATACAAAAATGTGCCCAATCGGCCATCGCACACCCTCCGCTCTGCAACCAACTCTACATCTTATTTTTTAGTCTTTTATCATTGTGCGTGAAACATCATTTTCTTATAATCTTGGCTGAAGATTCGGTTAAGCAAAAAACAGTAATATATTTTTTTTAAAAAAAATCATATTTTTTCCGTCCTACTTGATTCTTTACACTGGATACATTTTAAGACTATCATAAAGCATGGTTCCCTAAATAACTTTGAATATTATTTTTTTTTTTAAATAAAAATATAATATTTAAACTTTCATACAGAAAAGAAAATTCAAAAAATAAATTATAAAACTATGATTTATAGTAGTCTTAAAATACGTACTGTCAAGTATGAGGAGAAGATATGTACAAAATTTAGTGAAACGTAGGTAGTAGTTTTTAGTTAAAATGTAATATAAATTTTTTATTAATACCCGGCTAGCATCAAAATATTAGCAATATTTCATTTATTCCCCGACTATTTTGTAATCCTAATTACGTTAACCGTTACTAAATCATATGCATTGCGTATCATAATGAGTGGAATTTACAATTTAGGTACAAAATGGGAAAGTAATCTAGTGCTCCTGCAAGTTAACATATAATTCTTAAAATGTGCAATTGCAATGTGTTAGATGCAGAAATATTGCTTGAAATGTAAGTTTATAAGAAGTTATAAGTATAATATCTAAACATATAATGAGAATCATCTTATACGATATTATTGTTGTGCAAGACAGACTTGTACATAACATGACTAAGTCATCTTGACAACCCTAACAATTAGTTATTTAATAATCTAATCTTGTATTTTGTAATTTGATTTTTTGAGTCTGTAAAAATGTTAAGTAGATTAGACTCGGGGATTATTCTGTGAACAACCATCAAGCTAAGCAATAAACTCTGGAAAAAGATCAATCCTGATCATGCCTCAGAAAAAATTATAGAAGTTTGGAGTTGAATAAGTTTGTTCTAGAAAACATGTTCTAAGTCAGATAGCGACAAGTCAAAGATCAAGGGATATCAGAGTTAATTAAAATTCATGAAAATACATTCACCCCCTTCCATGTTGCATTTCATACCTAACAAGTGGTATCAAAGAAAAATCTGAAAGTAAACAGATAAAGATCTTGGAAGTATGAGTGCACAGAAAATCAGCAGTATCAAGATTCCTGTCTTTGACAAGATGATTCCAATGTATGTTAAAATTATCTGGCATGGACTCTTTATTTTTATGGAAAGAATTCCTGAGTCAACCGATGGAGATATGGACATTCCTGCACACTTTGCACCTAAAGATCCATCTACCTACACTGACCAGAGAAAGAGAATATTGCACTTAACAGTGGCTTACAACTCATATTAATTGAGTCTCTTGATAATGTAATGTACAACAATATTATCAATTGTGAGTCAGCCAAGCAAATCTGGGAGAAGATAAAGATCTTGTGTGAAGGAACAGAAGAGGTGAGATATAACCAAAGAAGGATTCTGGTTTCACAATATGAGGGTTGCATGGCTAAATCAAAAGAAGGCATTACTGAGGTCTTTGAGAGATTCAACAAACTGATAAATAATTTGCAGCTTCATGACAAGTGCTATGAAGCTGGAGAAGTTAACCTCAAATTCTTGCTCACTCTTCATGACCACTTGGAACAAAAGATCTCAACAATAAGAGAAGGAAGAGATTTAGGTAGGATAACTTTGGAGATTTTGTATGGTATTCTCAAAACCTATGAGCTGGAAATGATGCAGAGAAAGTCATTAAAAGCTAGTCAAGGGCATCTTGTGGATGTGTCAAGTTTCTTGGTAGCAAATGATAACAAAATGACTGTAGATGAAACAAAATCCCAGACTCGAGTTATTCAAGTTGTTGAGCAGAAAAACAAGGAACCTCAAAAATAAGTCATTTTAGAGCTAGAAGAGGATGAGTTTTATACTCTTAATGAGTTGGATGAAATGGACCAATCTATGGCTTATCTAGCAAGAAAATTTTTAAATACCAGAGTCAAGAAGCCTATACATTTTAAGGGTAAAGGCCAAACATCCTACAACAACAACCGGAAAGGAAAGACTCAGTTAAATGTAACTGGAAAAAGTGGCTGCAAGTCAGGATCTGTGGACAGATCAAAGATCAGGTGCTACAACTGTGATGAACTTGGTCATTTTTCCACAAAATACAGGAAGCCAAAGAAGGTGAAGAAGGACAAGACTTATTTAGAACTGGAACTAAGTATGAAGCACTTCTGAGAAAGCAACAGGTAAAAGCTTATATTGCCAAGGGTAAAAGTTGGGATGATATAGATGACGAAGATGATGGCGAAGAATATGGAAATTACGCTCTCATGGCTTTGGAGCAAGGAGAGTCATCTGCATCTAAGTCTGAGGTACCTATCCTAACTACCATTGATTTAAATGTTGTACAATATAAGGAAACTGTTGAGAAGATGAGTGTAGAAATATTTCACATTCATACAAACATGATGGAAGCTACTGAGGAAGTGAGGAGGCTGTCAAAAATTAATGAAAAACTTGAGATTGAGAAACAGGAGCTAGAACTGTAGCTTGTTGATCTTGAAACAGTTAAACAAGAAAATGAGTAGCTTAAGAACAAGCTTAAGTGTGCTGGAGAAGTAGAAGCAGTGTTAAGAGAAATAATTGAGAAAAATGATTTGAAGCTCAAATCATACAAAAATGCATCTCAATTAATTGGTCAGTATCATGAGAAGAACAAACCATGTGCTAACATAGTCATTGGCTTGGACTATGAGGCTGTGAATTTTCACAAGAAAAATAAAGTTGACAAAGGAAAGAACAGTGTGAACCAAATTGTTCATGTGATACTTAAAAATGTGAATGCACCCTTGTTCAAAGCTTGTGAATTGAACTTCAATGAAGTGGAGCTTGTCATCAAGCAGGAGCTTGCAGATGAAGATAAAGAAAATGAGGATACAAAATCCACTTCAAACACTGAATGTGAGAAGAAGCCTACAGTGAGTCCAACTGCTAAGACACCAACAAATGAAATCAAGATTGTTAACACTGAAAAGAAAAAGAAGAACATGAATGAAAAGATAGGTGTCAACAAAAGCAACTACTAAGCCTATGTTGTAGATGCTCTAAGAAAGCAATGTCAAAAATGTGGCTTAACAAATCATCTAACTCACCTTTTTAAGAAGGTTGTTAATGAGCCAAAGTATAGAGTCTGAAAATACAATGAGGCACAAACAGATGAACCATATTCTTTCTGTGACAAGTTTGACTGCATTCCATGCAACATGAAAGTTATGACTAGCTGTCATAAGTTGAGAAAAGATCTTAAAAAAGTGAACTTTAGATCTGTGATTAAAGATGAAAATTCTAATCAAACTAAGAATGTTGTTCCTTTTGAATGTTCAAGTTCTACTTCTGCTAATTTTGTGAAAAAGAAGAAAGTGTCAAACACTGCTTGGGTAGCTAAACACACTTAAAACTCATTATGTGCAGGGCAAGAAGAATAAATTCATATGGGTCATTGACGGTGGATGTTCCAGACATATGACAGGTGATAAAGCCTTGCTATCACAATATAAGGAGATGGTTGGCCCTTTGGTGACTTTTGGAGACAACAGCAAATGATTCACAATGGGATATGGCAAGTAGATTTCTGGGAATGTTGTTATTGAAGATGTATCACTGATTGCAGGTCTTGAAGTGAATCTTCTTACTGTGAGTCAATTTATTGACAAAGGGTTCAAGGTCATTTTTGAAAAAGAAGGTTGCTCAATTACAAGAAAGAAAAATGGTGAAATTGCTCTGAAAGGGGTAAGGAAGGGAAGCTGATTGTTGCAGATTTAAATAAGCAAACAAGGATAAAATATATTGCTTCTACACCAAGGCATCTAGTGAACAAAGAAAACTCTTGCACAAGAAGCTCACTCACTTGAACTACAAAACATTTAATACTCTAGTAAAAAAAAGAAATAGTGAGAGATATGCAACCTTTAGAATTTGCTCAAAATGAAGTTTGTGAGGCTTGTCAAAAAGGCAAAATGAAGAGGTCTAGTCACAAAAGCAAAGTTATGAACTCCATTAATGCTCCACTACAGCTTATCCACATGAAATTGTTTGGACATGTAAATATCATGTCTATATCCAGAAATAAGTATGCTTTGGTGATGGTGGATGACTACTCAAGGCACTTGAGTGCATTTATGCCTTCGAAGGATGAAACTCCACACATCATTATTGAACACATAAAGAAAGTTGAGAAATAGGCTGAAGATCAAAATTATGTCAAAAGATTGAGGAGTAACAATGGTACAGAATTCAGGAATGCAATTCTAAGTCATATCTGTAAAGACGAAGGCATGGTTCAAGAGTTCTCAGCTACACTCAACAAAATGGTTTGGTTGAAAGGAAAAATAGATCTCTAGTTGAAGTTGCAAGAACAATGCTGCAAGACGTCAACCTACCAACCAATTTTTGGGAAGAAGTTGTTAACACAGCACGTTATACTCAGAATAAATATTTACTAAACAAAAACATTGAAAAGTCACCATACTCAATTATGTCTAAAAGAAAGCCTACTGTTAAGCATCTTTATGTGTTTGGAAGCAAGTGCTTTGTGCTAAAAGACAACTCTAAATATGTTACAGAGTCTATGTGCTAGAGCAGAAGAAAATAATGGAGAGCACAGATGTGACATTTGATGATGACAAGTGTCCAGACTTGGAACTTCAAAGTTTAAAAACCTCAATATTGACAGTGATTCTGAAGATGAAGCTGAAGTCAACACAAACAGTAGAGTGGAGGAAGAATCAAGTGAACCAGTGAATTCTGACAATGAAAATTCATCTCAAGGAAGAAGCACACCTGAATTCGGTGGCACAGGGAGAAGGAGATGACAGTTCTGAAAGTCATGCCAACAATGGAGAAAAAGAGAACAATTCTAGTCAATAAAATTATCACACCAGAAAATGGGATAGGAGTCACACAAGAGATATACTATAATTGGTGATCCTAATGCTGGAGTGAGGATTAGAAGTGCCACTGCTAATAAATGCTTGCATGCATGCTTTCTGACTCAAATTGAGCCTAAGAAAACTGAGGAAGCCCCATCAGATCCTTATTGGATAACAACTATGCAAGAAGAGCTAAATCAGTTTAAAATAAATAAAGTTTAGGAATTGGTTTCTGTACCGAGAAACAGAAGCATTATTGAAACAAAATGGGTGTACATGAATAAAATGGATGAAAATGGAATTATGACAAGAAACAAAGCAAGACTGGTTGCCACAGGCTACTCACAAGAAGAAGAAATTGATTTTGATGAAACTTTTGCTCCAGTTACAAGGCTTGAATCAATAAGAATTTTCCTTGCATTTGCTGCACACTCAAATTTTGAGGTGTATCAAATGGATATGAAAAGTGCATTCCCTAATGGTGAACTAGAAGAAAAAGTCTATGTGCAACAGCCACCTGGATTTGAAGATCCAGAATTCCCTGACTTTGTTTACAAACTTTTAAATGCTCTCTATGGACTGAAGCAAGCACCAAGAGCTTGGTATGACACTCTATCAGAATTTCTACTCAAACATGGTTTTACTAGAGGCATAATTGACAAGACCCTATTTACCCAGTGCGCACCCGAAGGGTAGCGACTGCGAGTTATCTACGATGAAAAAAACTGAGCGTTCATGTATTAGTTTAGAAAACTAAATCCGTAGGGGAGCGTAAGAGAGTACAGATCCTTGAATTGCATTACAACAACAGAATCCTTTTACTGAATGGACAACTAGGGAATAAGCAATAAAGAAGTACAATTAAGTGAAAATGTTTCCTCCTCCTAATTAAATTGGGTATTTATTAATTTAAAATTTTATTTTAAATAAATATAATATATTAATTTATTTATATATTTTAAATAATTGGTTCGAATCGGGTTTTTGCGGTTCGAATTCTACCTATAATCGAAACCGGAGAATTGCTTTCGTATTCAATTTTTAATTTTTCAGTTTCGGTTCGGGTCAGTTTTTTGCGGTTCAATTTTTAACAATTCTTAATGATTTCTGTTTCAATTTCGGATTTTTTCGGGTTTTTGCTCACCCCTAAGTCTAATATAGAGACTACTTATTCAAATTTTTAAGTTGAAATTTAAGAAACGAGGACAAAAATATGCTACAACAGTCTTTCAGTGATTTCTTAAATCATTAAAATCGTCCACCCACTCTTTATTTTTAAGAACTAATACCATTCTTTTAAGGATCCTCTAATCATTATTTTATAATATATTATGGGGATCACTATCTCTTTCTCTCTCTTTTACATTATATTTTAATTGATTTAATATATTTTTAATAATAAAATATTATATAAAGAATAAATTTAAATAATATTGTTGAAGACAAATATACTCTCTCGTATTAACTTAGTAACAGCTAATTTTTTATATAAGAATTGAGTTACTTTTTCTCAGACTTGGGCAGATACTACTGACAGTAATTTCACTAATTTCGTCATTTTAGTTTTTTATCTATTTTATTTCACTGCCCGGATCGGTTTCAATAAGATTGTCATGATAGATAAATGATTACACATTAGTATGGGCCAAATAGGATTTTTTAAAAAAGTTAACTTATGACTTAAAATTAAAAGGTGTCATAAAAAGTTAACTTATGACTTAAAATTAAAAGGTGTCATGTGACATGAATATGACACCTTTTAATTTTACGTTATACGTTGATAATGTGTTTGGTAAATCATAACTTATAAGTTATATTTTTTTTTGAAACAAAATTAAAAAGTAAATTTTAAATTATACGAATGAATAATAATTTTGATACATGAATATAAAATAAAAAACTAGAAAATTTAAAAACCTAGATAATGACCTCGAGATAAAACTAAATAATACTTCTTTCATCTCTTTTTAGTTGTCACATTTGCAAAAAATACACATATTAAAAAAATAAATTACACAAATTGTTTACATGTATATCACTAATTATTGTACTAAATATTGAGTTAGATGTGTGTATTAGTTATAAAGTAAAAGAGTGGGAATGGATCAAATGGGTAGACATTGAATTTTTTTGATAAAAACTGCATTGAAATAGGATTGTGATAATTATTTAAGGACAATTTTTTTCCAAATGTGACTACTAAAAAAGGAACAGTTGGAGTATACACTATTTATCTTGATGAAAATAAAATTACAGTATTGATCGTGCTAAAGCTAAAATTTCAAAATTAAATATAATTAAATTGATTTTGTTTGGTCGGTACAATGGTATTAAGTTAAAACAAAACTATAAGATTAAAATGAGTTAAAATAAATTTAAAATCAAAAAAATAACTAATCATCATTTAGAAATTCTAAATAAGCAAATTTTATATTTTAGAATTATTGAATTAAATTTGAAAAAATCATCTAATATTATAAATATTTTATATATAGCACAGTTTTAAGTTAATATAATTTAAAAAAAAAATAGAAAATGTGAGTTATGAATGAAAATGAAGAATGAGAATGTAAGGATTCCTAACATTCTTCTTAGGGCTCCAAAATAATCAAATGTAATCCACGTATGAAATTGCCAAACAGGTGCTATAAAAATGAAATCAGCTTTATACAAAATGGGCACCAGAATGACTTCCCAAACATGAACTATGTATTCAAATTTCGTGCTCATAGGTCATTACCCTTAAAATATTCTATAACTTTTCCATTTTTATTTACTTTGTAAAATAATCTTAATTGTTACCCAACTTTATTAATCTTAGTTGAAATAATCTTAGATAATGAAAACGTAAGATTTCTCGAACTCAGTTCACTACAAGAAAACAGGGTAAAACCGACCGGATATAACCGACCGACGTCGATTTGGTCACCTTAAAACCGACCGACGTCCGACGTCAGTGGTCGGGTGGTCGGTTATATGCCAACTAAATGACACCGTATCGATGACGTGACACACATAAAATCGACCATCCACTGGTGGTCGGTTTTACTGGAAAAAAACGACATTATTTTGCTGATGTATCACTTTTAAAACCGACCACCTACATATGGTCGGTTATATCCACAAATTTAGCAGGTTAAAACCGACCATATCTGGTGGTCGATTTTGTAGAATAATAAAAAATTAATTTAAAGTACAAAAAAAAGTACCCGTTATAGAGAAAACGGTGTCGTTTTATTCTTCTGCCTAAAACCGACCGCTGACGGTCGGTTTTAACCTTTTTTTATAATTTTTTTTGTTATATCCCTCATTTCTTGATTTTGGGCAAAAAATTAAAAAGGCACAAGTGATTGAGGATTGAAGTGGAGGAGTTTTTGAAAATTGTAAGTTCTTTCCATATTTTGTAATATGTGTGTGTGTGTTTATGTTGATGTATGTATTAAATGTTGTTGTATGTATTTAATGTTTTTATTTTTTTCATATAATGTTTGCTGTGAGAATTGAAGTTTGGTAGTAGATAATTTGTAAGTTAGTTTCATTTATTGTAATTATAGTGTGTGTGTGTGTGTTTTATGAAATACATGAATAATTATGAGATTAATGATAAATTATTTGTTAAATATTTTTTTTTAATTTTAAAAAATATTATTGTAGATGGAAACCATTGATCAAAGTTGGATTGGTAATAAATTACAAAGCGATAAAATTTCATTGACCCCGGAATATAGAATTGGTGTAGAAATTTTTTTAAAATTTGCTAGCGAAAATGGAATGGAAGATGGTACAATGAATTTTAAATGAATTTTTATGTGATTTTATGACTATTTTATGTGATTTTCATATTTAATAAGTGAATTTATATGTATTTTCATGTGATTTTAAATGCATTTTTATGTGATTTTATGTGATTTTAAATGCATCTTTAATAAGTGAATTTATATGTATTTTCATGTGATTTTAAATGCATTTTTATGTGATTTTATGACCATTTGATGTGATTTTAAATGCATATTTAATAAGTGAATTTATATGTATTTTCATGTGATTTTAAATACATTTTTATGTGATTTTATATGTATTTTTATGTGATTTTAAATGCATCGTTAGTATGTGATTTTATATATATTTATGTGATTTTAAATACATTTTTATATGTGATTTTATATGCATTTTTATGTGATTTTAAATGCATCGTTAATATGTGGTTTTATATGTATTTATGTTATTTTAAATGCATTTTAATATGTGATTTTATATGCATTTTTATTTGATTTTAAATGCATCGTTAATTGTTTTTAATGAAATTGTAGGAACGATATGCCGCCATTCTCGAGCGCATGCCCGTGAAGGTTATACAAACGGGTGATCGGGATGAGCCGTGGGATTGGTGGATGGAAGCCTTGGAGGTCCCCCAAGGTACAAGGCCGAAAAAGAATTATGTGGTGGGGTTCCCCAATGCTCGGGCCACTGATCTCTTGCCTACACTTGCTACCCGGTACCGAGATTTCACACGGAATGAAGCCGGCTCATCCTCATCCGCTCCGAGACAACGTGAAGCCATCCCCGACAATGTATATCTTGCCATCGCGAGGAATGTGCTTACCGAGATCCGTGCTAATCCAAATCGGTTTGCTCGCCAACTTTCCGATGCGGAGATAGCTACATTCGCACGTACCGCTCTCGAGGCCTCGGATCCATCCTCCGATCCTAGCCAAAGGTTGCAATGGAATAACCTTATCGGTGGCGAGATCGTGCATATCGTGGGCTCCTTGATTGAAGATATCGTCCAAAAGACGGAAGCTCGTATTGCGGAGGTATAATTTTTGACCTTCTTGTTTATTTATTTATTTTCATTCACATGTAAATTTTGTTTCTTCTTTTTAACTAGTTTAATTAAACTTGTGTATCTAGGAAAACAATCGGCGTGCTATGAAAGTCGATAAGGATTACACGTCCGAGGATGAGGCCTCCGATGATGAGGACTTTGATGATGGCGGCGGTGATGGCGGTGATGGCGGTGGATCGTCCGACTATTGTAATTTGCTACTTTGATGGTTATGGGATGTAAATCTAATACGTTGTTATAGTTTGATACTTTGTCGGTTATTTAAGATTGCTTATTATGTAATGATATGGTTTGATCCTCCGGTTATCGGAGCTTGTAAATAATTTCGTTGGATTTAATTACTATTGTTTAATTATTAAATTTACTAGTTTGGTGGAATGATTTTGAGTTGTATAGGTTATTGATTGGATTGGAGATTTGGTTGTGAATATTGTTTGGTTGTGAATATTGTTTGGTTGTTTGATTTGGTTTTGTATAGGGACTGCAGAAAAACCTGCATTTTTTTTTAAAATCAGACATTAAAACCGACCGACAATAGGCATAATCGACCACTTTTGACCATTATAAACCCCGAAAACCGACCGTCAGGTGACATAACCAACCATCTTCTTCATAAAACCGACCGTCTCCTTCAGAGGGTGGTCGGTTATGACATTTAAATTAGTTTCTGAAATAAACCGACCGATGTGCATATTTTGACCACGGTCGGTTATGAGTTCCATTCAACTTTTTAAAAACAGACATAACCGACCACCAACGGTCAGTTATGACTAAGTGACGTGGCAACACGTGTTGCCACGTGTACACGGTGACCCCACATTTGAATAGAATGTCCAGGCACTTAACCGACCACTATGTTGGTCGGTTATGAGGGTTAAACCCGACCAAAAGTTATAACCGACCAGGCTAAAACCGACCATGCTCTGTGGTCGGTTATGACTATTTTAACCGACCGTGTTGCCTCTTAACCGACTGTTTTTGATGGTCAGTTTTGTCCTGTTTTCTTATAGTGGTTGCAACCTAACTTTAATCGAATAGTATATACTTGGCATAAGTGTTGCAACTCGCAACTAAACCTAGGTTTTTACGAGGTTTTAGGTGTGTGTGACTTTAACGGTCACTAATCATGGTCGGCTGGGTTTATTAAAAAATTAATTTATAACTTAAAAGTATAAAAGTGATATACAGCTGATACAAATATCGTAACTTATAAGTTATTTATGTGTTTGCATAATTTTATGTATAAGTTGTTTATAATTTTATAATATTTTTGGTAAATTATAATTTATAAGCTAAATTTTTATTTTTGAAATAAATTTAAAATTTAAATTACAAATTACATGAATTAATAATTTTAATACATAAATATAATATATATATATATATAAATTAAACATAAGGATAATGACTCGGGATAAAACTATAAAACATACACTATTTATCTCACAATTATCCACTTAATATCATGTGTCAGTGTTTCGTTTACGAGCATATATAATTAATAATTCATATACTTATTTACGAGTTATATAAGCAAGTATTTTTACGAACATTACTCGTGAACCTCTTTGCGAATATTGTAATCAAACTTCTTCGTGAATTTTCGAAACCGACTATATTGTACTCAAGTTCAGCTAATTTATAAACCGATCCTAGAACTATGTTCATGTTTGACTTGTTTATAAATCGAGCCAATTTTTTTTAAATCGATACCGAACTGTTCGTGAGCGTATCAACTCATTTACGATCTTATTCAGATACACTACTTAAAGAGAAAAAAATTATAGGACGATAATTTAAACTGTATACAACTTTAATTAAGAAAAAGTTGAAGGACGTAATGTCAAATAATACTTCAAGATGCCACGCATGTTTTAATTTTCAAAATATGTTTTAATTTTCAAAGTAAATTTATTTAAATTTGACTTTATGCAGTTAAAATCTCAAAAATCAACCTAGTCGTGAATTGAATATTCTCTTTTGTTTACATTAATTCTTTTCTGTACACTACAACAAATTTGGCCATTTACGACGGTTTTTTTGAACTGAAATCGTCGTAATTGAGCCATTTACGACGGGAAAAAATCGTCGTTTTTGATCGAGTAGTAAGTTCGTTTTTTCGTCACAAGATAAAATTGCGTCGCAAGTTAGGAAGTAGAGGCCCACATACTCAATAAAATAATAAATCTACTTACGACGGAATTTATCGTCGCAAGATACCAGAATACGACGAACAATAACGTTGTAAGTTATCTACTTACGACGGAAAAAACGTCGGATATTACTTTACGGGACCCACTTTTAATGAGATAAACCATAATTTACGACGGAAAAAAGCGTCTTAAGTTAGAAATTTCCGACAGAAAAAACGTCGTAATTTAGAACGTGGGGTCTATAAGCTTGAAAATGAAAATTCAAAAAAAATAATTAAATATGAAAATATATACATTACGACGGAATGTTTGAAGAATAACCGTCGTAAGTTTGTTTTTCAAGAATAATCAAATACTGATTTTTCAGTTTTCAGTCATTTTCGGCTTCCAATTTAAATTTTAAACACAAACTCAACATAACTCTAAAACTGCCAAAAGACAATCAATATTTATCAAAGCAAAATACATAATTATCATTGTATCAAGTTTTATCAATAATTCCAGATCAAACACATTACATAATTACATTCTTTAAGTCTAACTTAGAAATAACTTATATTCCGATAACATGAGTGTCATGCTCATCAAAAACAAAAGGGTGGGACAGAGTAAAATATAAAGAAATACACTAGCACTTCAATTAGACGCCCAGGAAAATATCCGATTGACTACTGTTATCTAATTCAAATTTAGTTGCTGAACTTGTCATGCTATCAAAACTTGAAATCAGTGGCAATTGACCTGTGCAGCGAAAGAACACACACTTAGAACACAAGAAATAATAAAGACAACATTCTATTTCTAGACACAAATCTAACACAGTAGTGACAAAAATTCAAATGTCTTCTCTAAACCGCAGTTTATACAAATATAGAAAAAACCAAAGTTAAAAAAAAAATCTTGTATCATGACTAATTAAGTATGAGAATCATGTTCATGTATGAGAACCATTTATAAATGGGTCAATTTATATAATATGCAGAGAATTAAAAACCACACAAACACACACATATCTTTGGACTCCAAATGCTTACTACTGTAACATTAAACCTTGAACTATTTTACTATATCTTTCTGTCAAAATAGCCTTTTACCTGACTATTTGGAAATTAAATGCACATTTAGAAAGCACTTCAGTTCTCACCAAGTTGGTACAAGTAGGGTACCATTGTTGTAACCGGGTCGAATTTACTAGACAAAAAACTAAAAATTCCTTTATCAACAATAAAAAGGTAAACTCAAAAATGAAATGGAAAAAGACTCAGCTTTCTGGAATTTCAACTCAAGATCACTAAAGGTACCCTAGACATGCAAAGTTCCTAGATACAATGATTAATTTACATACTAAACCATGAATATTTATTAGGGGGAAAAAGAACAAGAAAACTGTTCTTATTATTTGAAAATAGATGTACATTTAGATTTCGACAGTAAAGATAATCATGTAACAGTATAATCCAGTGATAATTCACCTGCAAGGCTAAAACTCTAAATAACACTTGTGTATATTGTAAGTGAGACATAGAACAGACTTGTTTCAAAAATTGGCTGCTCTTGGTATTTAGTATTTGAACCCGTCTTTCACACAATAGCTTAAAAAAAGGGAAGATGTACAATCATAATATCATACTACTTCAACAGAGATAGAAAGCGAATAACACAATTAATAACATAGAAAGTGGCACAAGACATTTTAATATCTGTGACAAAACAGCTACCTTACTAACACAGCCTTGAAGAGAACTCTTTGTATATTTATCTTTGACAGTTGGAGCTTCTGACGACCCAAAGATGTAATTGTTTTAACAAGTCTCTCTCGAAGCATGTTGCATTCTTCTTGAACTGAGTGACTGCTTCCTAGGGAGGTGTCATGGATATCAGTAGCACCTGAAACGTGGGTTTCTAAGGTTGAAAGAAAAATTGAGCCAATCTCACATGCACTCGGAAGTAGTTTTGTAGTTGGAGAGCTCTCATCAGCTACTGAGTGCTGATTAAATCATTTGCAAGACCAACTACAAAATTCTTATTGAATCACAAAAGTATGCTAATTCGCTAATTAGTATCAGGCTATCAGCAAGATTAAGAGTCAGAGAGGCAATCATAATGCAAATATTAACCTGCAAAATAGACAAAGCATCCTTGTAAACATTTTTGCAGTTTGTTATAGACTCTTGCAACCTTAGATCCTATTGAAGTTCATATACCTCTTGCATCAAACGATTGTTTAGTAGCATTTGTTCCTCCTGCTCTCTCTGTAGATATTAAAAATCATAAAGAATGTGATGGACTTGCAGAAGGAATAGTTCCTAAATAAAATTAATATTCCTTTTTCTTTGGGGATATTTTTTGGATTAAGCTTTATTTTTTAACATTTTACAATGCAAGTAAACTATAACCAACTTAGCTGGATTTATGACTATTGACTGTTAAACGCATACATAAGGCACAAGATATTCTTTTATCTAGTATTTAGGTCAATACTTGATTATTTAGTGTAATCGGTCACAACATAATACATACAATGTTGTTTGCTTGATATATGAATAATAAACTCTCGCCCTTATAGAGGTTTTACTGTAAAATATATAAATTTGTTCATAGTTGGCATCAGGTACTTGATATCTGTCCTCTTATTTATTTTAATTCAGCTATGATCGATAGACAGTTAAATCGTTCTTCTATGACATATAAATGGGTTATCATAAATATCAAGTTCATTATGTATTCGGAAATAATTCATTGAATGTTACAATCTAGAAATATTCGTTTTCTAGCAATAACCTGATATCATACATCTCAAGCAGAGGCAAAAGGAGAATCAAATGCATGTATTTTTAATATACATATTTACTATTGAACCTATCACATTAGACGATAATAATTCTATCTTTTGAACACTGATCAAGAAGTATAAAAAGAGAACATAAATATATATCATTGACAACTGACCTTGAAACTATCCTTTTCTTCACGGGGAGGATGGGATCAAACTATATATCAAAATGCGGCAAGAAAATGTCTCTGTCGATGAAGCTACATTTACTAGTGTCCTTACGATATGCTCAAATTTGCCATCTCTAGAGCTAGGGAAGCAAGCTCATGCTCAAAAGAGGCACTGACTATTCTGGATCAAATGAGAGCTGATGGAGTAGAAGTTCCATCAAGTGTCTGGGGAGCTTTACTTGGAGCGTGTAGAATACACAAGAATCTAGAGGTTGGTGTGATTTCCGGGGAGAATGTTCTCAGGTTAGAACCTTCGAACTCAGGTGTGTATATGATTTTGGCAGAAATGTACATGGGTTGTGGAAAGAGATTAGAAGCTGAAAAGATATGGTGTCGGATGAGAGAAAATGGAGTGAAGAAGCAACCAGGGTGTAGTTGGATAGAGGTCAACAACAATGGGAATGTTTTTATTGCAGGAGATAGTTCGCACCCTCACTTTTCCGGCATTTGCTGTGTTTTAGACTTGATGCACGCGGAAATGGGGGTTGAAATATTCAAAAATAATATCGATATGTACCGAGATTTTGAGTTACTATATGGATCATACTAATTTCTAATCATGCAATCTGATGAGATATATTGGAAGGGAAGACTAGATGCTAATATGATGGTCGAGGCATGGAGGTTGTTAGTCAAATGAACGAAAAGAAAAAGGATTGGTTTGGTTGATATTGGTTTTTCTTCACATCATCTCTGAATATAGGGATGGCAAAGAGTATTGAAAATATGCCGACTGTGTACATAGAGTGCCAGACATCATAATGTTTTTGATGGTTCCTGAGTTGAGAAATCCGGAGCGTTTGCTGAAGCTCACCTGTATGGGGGACAAGGGAAGCTGATAAAGGGAGTCTCATTGCCCGGGTAGGTATCCTTATACAACTCTGTCCTGAGTGAAACAATTCAGTATGTCATAACTATCGTGCAACCTGAGTGAAACTGAGTGCCTTTTCTTCAGTGGCAAGCTTCAATACTGGACAGAAGTATATGTCCAGTATCCTGTAGGCCAGATGCTTCGTGCACATCACCTCGACCTTTCACTTTGGTTGTCAGCACACCACTGCCACTGGTCTCTCCTAAAGCTTCAATTTTATACAAAACAAATGGAAGCTTCTTTTCTTTTTAAGCAATCAACAAGATAGTTCTCTCTAACAATAGGTAGCTTCATCCTCCTGCCAAGACAAATCATTTTTAAATTAAAAAAAAATACTACAAAACAATAAATACGAAAAAATGTGTATACATTTTTTACCTTGCCTTCTTTACCTCAGCATTTTGACCATTTTCCATTTCACTTACAACCAAGCAGTATGTGTTATACATTGTCAATTAGGAAACAAATATATCCCAATTACTCCTTACAACACGTCTCCATCATCACCGTCTTTGCCATCACCACCACTCTCCGCACCAAACACTTTCTCCGCTCCCAATTACTCCTTACAAAATGTCTCCACCATCACCGTCGGGTTCGCCATCACCACCACTCTCCTCCCGCACTTTTCAACCAAGGCAAATTAGAGGGAGAGAGCCTGAGAGATTGAGACAATCCCAGGCAGGAGGAGAGATACTGAGAGAAATAAAGATCAGAGGGAGAGATGGAGAGAGAGAGAGAGACGCCTTCCCTTGAATCCAAAAATAAGCCCTAAAGCCCTAGTTTTGAACACGAACTGAAACCCCAAATTGAAGTCAATTGAAACCCTAAACGAAACCTTAACTAAAGCCTCCATAAAAGAAACATACAAATCAATCAAAGGAGGCCAAAATCAAAGTAAACATTTATGTATGTATAGATTTTACAAAAGCAGGAGAGGAGAGGGGAAGAAAGTGAGGGGAAGAGAGAGGAGTCAGAAAGAGAGAATGAAAATATATCTGTGAAGAAATTAGACTGTCCTGTTTCTCAAAAGCAGGGTGTTGTTTTGGGAAAATCGGAAAGAGCGGTCAATTTGCCCCTTCTACTTTCACCTATTTTGCTTGTATACTGCTATATTTTAATATATTGACAATTATTTTACATATATATATTCATATATTTAGATTTGATATTTGTGTATATGACCTAAAATTAATATATCTTAATATTCACACGGTTGGATCGTTAAAAATATTATTCAAAAAAATCATAATAGAAAAATTAGAAGTTAATTTTTAAAAATATTTTTTAACGATCCAACCATATAGATCTCAATAGATATATATATTACTGATATAACCAAAATTTCATGTCAAACTAATTATATTTGGTTTGCCATTTTTAACAGTCAAGCATGAGTTTGACTAGTACAGTTAACGAGTATTTAGTCCTGAATTTATGTTTCGATTATTTTTAAAATATTTTTCAACGATCCAACCATATGAATATCAATAGATATATATATTAATTATATAACCAAAATTTCATATCAAACTAATTATATTTGGTTTGCCATTTTAACGGTGAAGTATCAATTTGACTAGTACATCTAACTAGTGTTTAATCCTGAATTGGTGTTGAGATTATTTTAAAAATATTTTTCAACGATCCAACCGTATGAATGTTAATAGATATATATATTAGTGATATAACCAAAATTTCATATCAAAATAATTTTATTTGGTTTGACATTTTAACAGTCATATATGAGTTTGAATAGTACAACTAACTAGTGTTGAATCTTGAATTAGTGTTTCGATTATTTTAAAAATATTTTCAACGATCCAACCGTATGGATGTCAATAGATATATATATTAGTGATATAACCAAAATTTCATATCAAAATAATTTTATTTGGTTTGAGATTTTAACAGTTAAACTTCAGTTTGACCAGTACAACTAACTAGTGTTGAATCTTGAATTAGTGTTTCGATTATTTTAAAAATATTTTTCAACGATCCAACCGTATTGATGTCAATATATATATATATATATATATATATATATATATTAGTGATATAACCAAAATTTCATATCAAAATAATTTTATTTGGTTTGAGATTTTAACAGTCAAGCTTCAGTTTGACCAGTACAGCTAACTTGTGTTGAATCTTGAATTAGTGTTTCGATTATTTTAAAAATATTTTTCAACGATCCAACCCTATGGATGTCAATAGATATGTATATATATTAGTGATATAACCAAAATTTCATATCAAAATAATTTTATTTGGTTTGACATTTTAACAGTCAAGCTTTAGTTTGACTAGTACAACTAACTCGTGTTGAATCTTGAATTAGTGTTTCAATTATTTTAAAATATTTTCAACGATCCAACCGTATGGATGTCAATAGATATATATATTAGTGATATACCAAAATTTCATATCAAAATAATTTTATTTGGTTTGAGATTTTAACAGTTAAACTTCAGTTTGACCAGTACAACTAACTAGTGTTGAATCTTGAATTAGTGTTTCGATTATTTTAAAAATATTTTTCAACGATCCAACCGTATTGATGTCAATATATATATATATATATATATATATTATATATATATATATATATATTAGTGATATAACCAAAATTTCATATCAAAATAATTTATTTGGTTGAGATTTTAACAGTCAAGCTTCAGTTTGACCAGTACAGCTAACTTGTGTTGAATCTTGAATTAGTGTTTCGATTATTTTAAAAATATTTTTCAACGATCCAACCCTATGGATGTCAATAGATATGTATATATATTAGTGATATAACCAAAATTTCATATCAAAATAATTTTATTTGGTTTGACATTTTAACAGTCAAGCTTTAGTTTGACTAGTACAACTAACTCGTGTTGAATCTTGAATTAGTGTTTCAATTATTTTAAAAATATTTTTCAACGATTCAGTCGTATGAATGTCAATATATATATATATATATTACTGATATAACCAAAATTTCATATCAAAATAATTTATTTGATTTGACATTTTAACAGTCAAGTTTCAGTTTGACTAGTACAGCTAACTAGTGTTGAATCCTGAATTAGTGTTTCGATTATTTAAAAATATTTTTCAACGATCCAACTGTATGGATGTCAATATGTATATATTTTAGTGATGTAACCAAAATTTCATATCAAAATAATATTATTTAGTTTGACATTTTAACAGTCAATTATCAACTCGACTAGTACAACTAACTAGTCAATATTATATATTGACATTAATATGGTATATATGTGGTTTGATTTTTCATCGATACAACTGCATGGATGACAATATATATCTATATATATTATTGATATAATCAATATTTCATAGTAAATTATTTTATCAAAATATATAAAATTTTCTGAAATTTTTAAAATGTCACCCAAACAAATAAATGTTGACATTAATATGGTTGGATCATGAATAATATTTTTAAAAATTGAAATTATTAAAAATCATGTGCTAATTTGAGAAAAGTCAAATTTACCGCCAAAATTTTGAGAAAAGTCAAATTTACCGCCAAAATTTTGGGGAAAAGGTTAAATTTCCCTCTTTGATAACTTACGACGAATTTTAATTTTCGTTGTAAATTGGATATTTAACTTACGACGAAATGTTCAAATCGTCACAACTTCAAATGATTTTTATTATCCCACCAAAATTATTGGGAAAAAGTTAAATTTCCATCTTTGATAACTTACGACGAATTTTAATTTCTGTCGTAAATTTGACAATCCGATTTTTTCCGTCGAAAATATTTCGTTGTAAATTTAGAGAAAATATTTTCTTATTCAATTTCAATTTAAAATTTTAATAAAAATAATTAACTTACGACGAAATGTTTAAATCGTCGCAACTTCAAATAATTTTCATTTTTGTTTAATCGTGTCGTGCATAATTTTATTAATAAATATTAAACTTACGACGGTTACGGATTTCATCGTAAATATTTACGACGTTTTACTTTTTTCCGTCGTAAGTTGGTTGCGCATTTTTTTCCGTCGTAAGTTGGTCGTCGTAATTGGCCTATTTTGTTGTAGTGGTAATGACTAATTCAAATCGCATTCGTTCTAAATTTTATAATAACAAGGTATGTAAATTTTGATATTGATATTGATGAAAATCAATTCATAATGTAATTGTGATTTTGACTACAGAAAGTGAAAAAGTGATTGCTAAATTACAAATACAAATCCTTTAACAATTAACAAAAAGATATTATGCATGTGGAAAGGTCTGCTATATATAATATAGATTGGCCGGATGATCTCCAATATCTCAGTTAATCCACACTAATTAATCACAGAGTTGAGTCATAATTCTTAATTAATCAATCAGATGGGTCATAAAAGATCATCATGTGCTGATATGTGGAAAGATCTTCCTGCAGAACTCCTGAATGTTATAGCTCAGAAATTCAAGTACGTGGACGAAATTACCAAGATTTTCAGCTGTATGCAAATCATGGAATTCTGCAGCTTCTGAACTGAATAACCAGCTGACGTCATTCCTGCCACACAAATATCCCTGGTTGCTCCTTGCTGAAGACACTGGATTAGATATAAGTGCATGTAAGGTTGGAGGAGATGATCAAACACTACCAGACCCTGATCTTATAATTAAGAATATTCCTAGTACTCGCGGTTTGTTCAGTCTAAAAACAAAAAAGATATACTATCTTGATTTGCCCCAGGCTACAAACAAAGTAATACTAGGAACAAACAAAGGATGGTTGTTAACGCTAGGCGGAGATTTAGAAATTAATCTATTGCATCCGCTA
Source organism: Apium graveolens (assembly GCF_009905375.1). Lineage (NCBI taxonomy): Eukaryota > Viridiplantae > Streptophyta > Magnoliopsida > Apiales > Apiaceae > Apium > Apium graveolens. Next base: position 5,452,335 of record NC_133653.1, read on the forward strand.
AATAGGCTCCCATTTCCACTTCCTTCTATGCTCACGTTGCCTTCTCAAGAAGAGTATCATGATGATTATTTCCCACAACAGGCCTCCACCAAGGTTATCACTAAAGTTGCTTTGTCTTCACAAGTACCTATAAAATCTGCATTACAAAATCAGGGTACCTGTCATCTTCCCATAATAATGGTTATCTGTGAACGTGGAGTATTGGGTTGCGCTAGATTGAGAGACAACTGTTGGAAAAATGTGGAGTTAGAAGCTGGTCAAAGACTATTCCATGATATTGTTTACCACAAGAAAAATTTCTATGCTATAGATTTTCGTGGTGGAGTTCATATGTGTGAGATTGATGACAATGACGACAGAAAAGAAACGCAGTCACCCAAGGGAAAATTGATCACATCAATTCCCATTTCAAGCATTATCAAGTTCGAAGTTATATGATTGAAGCATTATCTGGATCCACATTTGGGTAAGTGTTGCGCTTTTATATCGAAAAAAACAGTAAAGAAGATATTCCTGGAGATTTTAGGTATTATACAAGTAATTTTTTGGTATTGAAGTTGGATGTGCATCATTCTGATTCTAATGAAGTTCCATCATGTACTTGGGTAGAAGATGTAAGAGATTTGGGAAACGAGGCATTATTATTGGGAGAACTTCATCAACATCTATAGCATCTTCCGATTGTATTAAACCAAATAGCATATACTTTACCGACGAGTTGTGGCAGTGGTTTTGGGCTACAGGAGGAGGTCATGATATGGAATTTCAATGTGCAGACGGGCGAAATGCAGCCTCATTTTTCAGGGATATCTATTCATAATTTCTCTCCACCACTTGGTACATCTTAAATAAATTGGGCACCATATTACTCTTCTTTTTTCCCTACTTGTTTTTCGGGTTTGTACGGATATCCGCTATGGAATTCAAAGGTTTTGTTTTCTGAACTGTTTACTGGTAACCAGATTCTGTGTTCTTTTGCTGTTATCACCAGTTTATGTGGTTTATTAAAAGAGAATAAAATGCAATACAGTAATGACTAATCTTTAAATTCCTCTATGTTTATCATAAAGAAAGCATGTTGGTGTAAATTGAAACAGATAGTCGTTTTGCAGAAGAGTCTGGTAGATCATAGCATCAATTCATTAATTGTTTATTATCTGGATGCAGAAGAAACAAAAGCAATAGGTATTCTTAATATGAGCATGAGTAAACTCTGAGCAAACAATTTTGTAAACGCAATATTTTCTACAGAGAGGCGCTTAGGACTATCTAACAGGTAAATCTAATAATGTAAAAGAGGGGAACTACCTACAAGGTGATGAATATGAATTGATTAAACGCAATATTTTAGAAAATATTTTTAGAAATACATAAGAGCTAATTAATATATTATACTATATTTTAGAGTTAAATATTTATCTTAAAAAGATGAGTTATACATGTGACTTATGATATATTATTTTATAAAAAAGTAAGATATAATATTGATAAACAAAAAAGATAGTCAATAAAAACTAATTATACATAAACTTGTAATTTAGATCTTCTTAACCCATTATTTACTTTATTTGATATAAAATTGACTTGTTTCATATATATTATACATTAAAAATTGAATATATTTAAGATGAATATATAACTGAAATTTGAATCATTATTTGAATGACATAATAATGTATATATTGTCACCAATATAAAATAAGTATATATAATTATATAGTAACTATAATTTTTTCAATTTTTCATTAAAAGTATTTATCTCTCAACTAGAGCATTAATGGTTGATTTACAATGTGATTTTCAATTTTAAATGATTTTTATATAGTATTTTTAGAAGTAATTTGATTTATTCGAGATAATATTTAAATTATTTAAGTGTATAATATTTTTCAATTATTTTTCATTTACAATTTTTAATATTAAAAACATTATTTTTTTTACTAAATATTCTTAATCCTATTTTAATATACATATGTACACACCTGTATATACAAAAATGTGCCCAATCGGCCATCGCACACCCTCCGCTCTGCAACCAACTCTACATCTTATTTTTTAGTCTTTTATCATTGTGCGTGAAACATCATTTTCTTATAATCTTGGCTGAAGATTCGGTTAAGCAAAAAACAGTAATATATTTTTTTAAAAAAAATCATATTTTTTCCGTCCTACTTGATTCTTTACACTGGATACATTTTAAGACTATCATAAAGCATGGTTCCCTAAATAACTTTGAATATTATTTTTTTTTTAAATAAAAATATAATATTTAAACTTTCATACAGAAAAGAAAATTCAAAAAATAAATTATAAAACTATGATTTATAGTAGTCTTAAAATACGTACTGTCAAGTATGAGGAGAAGATATGTACAAAATTTAGTGAAACGTAGGTAGTAGTTTTTAGTTAAAATGTAATATAAATTTTTTATTAATACCCGGCTAGCATCAAAATATTAGCAATATTTCATTTATTCCCCGACTATTTGTAATCCTAATTACGTTAACCGTTACTAATCATATGCATTGCGTATCATAATGAGTGGAATTTACAATTAGGTACAAAATGGGAAAGTAATCTAGTGCTCCTGCAAGTTAACATATAATTCTTAAAATGTGCAATTGCAATGTGTTAGATGCAGAAATATTGCTTGAAATGTAGTTTATAAGAAGTTAAGTATAATATCTAAACATATAATGAGAATCATCTTATACGATATTATTGTTGTGCAAGACAGACTTGTACATAACATGACTAAGTCATCTGACAACCCTAACAATTAGTTATTTAATAATCTAATCTTGTATTTTGTAATTTGATTTTTTGAGTCTGTAAAAATGTTAAGTAGATTAGACTCGGGGATTATTCTGTGAACAACCATCAAGCTAAGCAATAACTCTGGAAAAAGATCAATCCTGATCATGCCTCAGAAAAAATTATAGAAGTTTGGAGTTGAATAAGTTTGTTCTAGAAAACATGTTCTAAGTCAGATAGCGACAAGTCAAAGATCAAGGGATATCAGAGTTAATTAAAATTCATGAAAATACATTCACCCCCTTCCATGTTGCATTTCATACCTAACAAGTGGTATCAAAGAAAAATCTGAAAGTAAACAGATAAAGATCTTGGAAGTATGAGTGCACAGAAAATCAGCAGTATCAAGATTCCTGTCTTTGACAAGATGATTCCAATGTATGTTAAAATTATCTGGCATGGACTCTTTATTTTTATGGAAAGAATCCTGAGTCAACCGATGGAGATATGGACATTCCTGCACACTTTGCACCTAAAGATCCATCTACCTACACTGACCAGAGAAAGAGAATATTGCACTTAACAGTGGCTTACAACTCATATTAATTGAGTCTCTTGATAATGTAATGTACAACAATATTATCAATTGTGAGTCAGCCAAGCAAATCTGGGAGAAGATAAAGATCTGTGTGAAGGAACAGAAGAGGTGAGATATAACCAAAGAAGGATTCTGGTTTCACAATATGAGGGTTGCATGGCTAAATCAAAGAAGGCATTACTGAGGTCTTGAGAGATTCAACAAACTGATAATAATTTGCAGCTTCATGACAAGTGCTATGAAGCTGGAGAAGTTAACCTCAAATTCTTGCTCACTCTTCATGACCACTTGGAACAAAAGATCTCAACAATAAGAGAAGGAAGAGATTTAGGTAGGATAACTTTGGAGATTTTGTATGGTATTCTCAAAACCTATGAGCTGGAAATGATGCAGAGAAAGTCATTAAAAGCTAGTCAAGGGCATCTTGTGGATGTGTCAAGTTTCTTGGTAGCAAATGATAACAAAATGACTGTAGATGAAACAAAATCCCAGACTCGAGTTATTCAAGTTGTTGAGCAGAAAAACAAGGAACCTCAAAAATAAGTCATTTTAGAGCTAGAAGAGGATGAGTTTTATACTCTTAATGAGTTGGATGAAATGGACCATCTATGGCTTATCTAGCAAGAAAATTTTAAATACCAGAGTCAAGAAGCCTATACATTTAAGGGTAAAGGCCAAACATCCTACAACAACAACCGGAAAGGAAAGACTCAGTTAAATGTAACTGGAAAAAGTGGCTGGCAAGTCAGGATCTGTGGACAGATCAAAGATCGGTGCTACAACTGTGATGAACTTGGTCATTTTTCCACAAAATACAGGAAGCCAAAGAAGGTGAAGAAGGACAAGACTTATTTAGAACTGGAACTAAGTATGAAGCACTTCTGAGAAAGCAACAGGTAAAAGCTTATATGCCAAGGGTAAAAGTTGGGATGATATAGATGACGAAGATGATGGCGAAGAATATGGAAATTACGCTCTCATGGCTTTGGAGCAAGGAGAGTCATCTGCATCTAAGTCTGAGGTACCTATCCTAACTACCATTGATTTAAATGTTGTACAATATAAGGAAACTGTTGAGAAGATGAGTGTAGAAATATTTCACATTCATACAAACATGATGGAAGCTACTGAGGAAGTGAGGAGGCTGTCAAAAATTAATGAAAAACTGAGATTGAGAAACAGGATCTAGGAACTGTAGCTTGTTGATCTTGAAACAGTTAAACAAGAAATGAGTAGCTTAAGAAACAAGCTTAAGTGTGCTGGAGAAGTAGAAGCAGTGTTAGAGAAATAATGAGAAAAAATGATTTGAAGCTCAAATCATACAAAATGCATCTCATTAATTGGTCAGTATCATGAGAGAACAAACCCATGTGCTAACATAGTCATTGGCTTGGGACTATGAGGCTGTGAAATTTTCACAAGAAAAATAAAGTTGACAAAGGAAAGAACAGTGTGAACCAAATTGTCATGTGATACTTAAAAATGTGAATGCACCCTTGTTCAAGCTTGTGAATTGAACTCAATGAAGTGGAGCTTGTCATCAAGCAGGAGCTTGCAGATGAAGATAAAGAAAATGAGGATACCAAAATCCACTTCAAACACTGAATGTGAGAAGAAGCCTACAGTGAGTCCAACTGCTAAGCACCAACAAATGAAATCAAGATTGTTTAACACTGAAAAGAAAAGAAGAACATGAATGAAAAGATAGGTGTCAACAAAAGCAACTACTAAGCCTATGTTGTAGATGCTCTAAGAAAGCAATGTCAAAAATGTGGCTTAACAAATCATCTAACTCACCTTTTTAAGAAGGTTGTTAATGAGCCAAAGTATAGAGTCTGAAAATACAATGAGGCACAAACAGATGAACCATATTCTTTCTGTGACAAGTTTGACTGCATTCCATGCAACATGAAAGTTATGACTAGCTGTCATAAGTTGAGAAAAGATCTTAAAAAAGTGAACTTTAGATCTGTGATTAAAGATGAAAATTCTAATCAAACTAAGAATGTTGTTCCTTTTGAATGTTCAGTTCTACTTCTGCTAATTTTGTGAAAAAGAAGAAAGTGTCAAACACTGCTTGGGTAGCTAAACACACTTAAAACTCATTATGTGCAGGGCAAGAAGAATAAATTCATATGGGTCATTGACGGTGGATGTTCCAGACATATGACAGGTGATAAAGCCTTGCTATCACAATATAAGGAGGATGGTTGCCCTTTGGTGACTTTTGGAGACAACAGCAAATGATTCACAATGGGATATGGCAAGTAGATTTCTGGAATGTTGTTATTGAAGATGTATCACTGATTGCAGGTCTTGAAGTGAATCTTCTTACTGTGAGTCAATTTATTGACAAGGGTTCAAGGTCATTTTTGAAAAAGAAGGTTGCTCAATTACAAGAAAGAAAATGGTGAAATTGCTCTGAAAGGGGTAAGGAAGGGAGCTGATTGTTGCAGATTTAAATAAGCAAACAAGGATAAAATATATGCTTCTACACCAAGGCATCTAGTGAACCAAAGAAAACTCTGCACAAGAAGCTCACTCACTTGAACTACAAAACATTTAATACTCTAGTAAAAAAAGAAATAGTGAGAGATATGCAACCTTTAGAATTTGCTCAAAATGAAGTTTGTGAGGCTTGTCAAAAAGGCAAAATGAAGAGGTCTAGTCACAAAAGCAAAGTTATGAACTCCATTAATGCTCCACTACAGCTTATCCACATGAATTGTTTGGACATGTAAATATCATGTCTATATCCAGAAATAAGTATGCTTTGGTGATGGTGGCTGACTACTCAAGGCACTTGAGTGCATTTATGCCTTCGAAAGGATGAAACTCCACACATCATTATTGAACACATAAAGAAAGTTGAGAAATAGGCTGAAGATCAAAATTATGTCAAAAGATTGAGGAGTAACAATGGTACAGAATTCAGGAATGCAATTCTAAGTCATATCTGTAAAGACGAAGGCATGGTTCAAGAGTTCTCAGCTACACTCAACAAAATGGTTTGGTTGAAAGGAAAAATAGATCTCTAGTTGAAGGTTGCAGAACAATGCTGCAAGACGTCAACCTACCAACCAATTTTTGGGAAGAAGTTGTTAACACAGCACGTTATACTCAGAATAAATATTACTAAACAAAAACATTGAAAAGTCACCATACTCAATTTATGTCTAAAAGAAAGCCTACTGTTAAGCATCTTATGTGTTTGGAAGCAAGTGCTTTGTGCTAAAAGACAACTCTAAATATGTTACAGAGTCTATGTGCTAGAGCAGAAGAAATATGGAGAGCACAGATGTGACATTTGATGATGACAAGTGTCCAGACTTGGAACTTCAAAGTTTAAAAACCTCAATATTGACAGTGATTCTGAAGATGAAGCTGAAGTCAACACAACAGTAGAGTGGAGGAAGAATCAAGTGAACCAGTGAATTCTGACAATGAAAATTCATCTCAAGGAAGAGCACACCTGAATTCGGTGGCACAGGGAGAAGGAGATGACAGTTCTGAAAGTCATGCCAACAATGGAGAAAAAGAGAACAATTCTAGTCAATAAAATTATCACACCAGAAAATGGGATAGGAGTCACACAAGAGATATACTATAATTGGTGATCCTAATGCTGGAGTGAGGATTAGAAGTGCCACTGCTAATAAATGCTTGCATGCATGCTTTCTGACTCAAATTGAGCCTAAGAAAACTGAGGAAGCCCCATCAGATCCTTATTGGATAACAACTATGCAAGAAGAGCTAAATCAGTTTAAAATAAATAAAGTTTAGGAATTGGTTTCTGTACCGAGAAACAGAAGCATTATTGAAACAAAATGGGTGTACATGAATAAAATGGATGAAAATGGAATTATGACAAGAAACAAAGCAAGACTGGTTGCCACAGGCTACTCACAAGAAGAAGAAATTGATTTTGATGAAACTTTTGCTCCAGTTACAAGGCTTGAATCAATAAGAATTTTCCTTGCATTTGCTGCACACTCAATTTTGAGGTGTATCAAATGGATATGAAAAGTGCATCCTAATGGTGAACTAGAAGAAAAAGTCTATGTGCAACAGCCACCTGGATTTGAAGATCCAGAATTCCCTGACTTTGTTTACAAACTTTTAAATGCTCTCTATGGACTGAAGCAAGCACCAAGAGCTTGGTATGACACTCTATCAGAATTTCTACTCAAACATGGTTTTACTAGAGGCATATTGACAAGACCCTATTTACCAGTGCGCACCCGAAGGGTAGCGACTGCGAGTTATCTACGATGAAAAAAACTGAGCGTTCATGTATTAGTTTAGAAAACTAAATCCGTAGGGGAGCGTAAGAGAGTACAGATCCTTGAATTGCATTACAACAACAGAATCCTTTTACTGAATGGACAACTAGGGAATAAGCAATAAAGAAGTACAATTAAGTGAAATGTTTCCTCCTCCTAATTAAATTGGGTATTTATTAATTTAAAATTTTATTTTAAATAAATATAATATATTAATTTATTTATATATTTAAATAATTGGTTCGAATCGGGTTTTTGCGGTTCGAATTCTACCTATAATCGAAACCGGAGAATTGCTTTCGTATTCAATTTTTAATTTTTCAGTTTCGGTTCGGGTCAGTTTTTTGCGGTTCAATTTTTAACAATTCTTAATGATTTCTGTTTCAATTCGGATTTTTTTCGGGTTTTTGCTCACCCCTAAGTCTAATATAGAGACTACTTATTCAAATTTTTAAGTTGAAATTTAAGAAACGAGGACAAAAATATGCTACAACAGTCTTTCAGTGATTTCTTAAATCATTAAAATCGTCCACCCACTCTTTATTTTTAAGAACTAATACCATTCTTTTAAGGATCCTCTAATCATTATTTTATAATATATTATGGGGGATCACTATCTCTTTCTCTCCTCTTTTACATTATATTTTAATTGATTTAATATATTTTTAATAATAAAATATTATATAAAGAATAATTTAAATAATATTGTTGAAGACAATATACTCTCTCGTATAACTTAGTAACAGCTAATTTTTTATATAAGAATTGAGTTACTTTTTCTCAGACTTGGGCAGATACTACTGACAGTAATTTCACTAATTTCGTCATTTTAGTTTTTTATCTATTTATTTCACTGCCCGGATCGGTTTCAATAAGATTGTCATGATAGATAAATGATTACACATTAGTAGGGCCAAATAGGATTTTTTAAAAAAGTTAACTTATGACTTAAATTAAAAGGTGTCATAAAAAGTTAACTTATGACTTAAAATTAAAAGGTGTCATGTGACATGAATATGACACCTTTTAATTTTACGTTATACGTTGATAATGTGTTTGGTAAATCATAACTTATAAGTTATAATTTTTTTTTGAAACAAAATTAAAAGTAAATTTTAAATTATACGAATGAATAATAATTTTGATACATGAATATAAATAAAAAACTAGAAAATTTAAAAACCTAGATAATGACCTCGAGATAAAACTAAATAATACTTCTTTCATCTCTTTTAGTTGTCACATTTGCAAAAAATACACATATTAAAAAAATAAATTACACAATTGTTTACATGTATATTCCTAATTATTGTACTAAATATTGAGTTAGATGTGTGTATTAGTTATAAAGTAAAAGAGTGGGAATGGATCAAATGGGTAGACATTGAATTTTTTGATAAAACTGCATTGAAATAGGATTGTGATAATTATTTAAGGACAATTTTTTTCCAATGTGACTACTAAAAAAAGGAACAGTTGGAGTATACACTATTATCTTGATGAAATAAAATTACAGTATTGATCGTGCTAAAGCTAAAATTTCAAAATTAAATATAATTAAATTGATTTTGTTTGGTCCGGTACAATGGTATTAAGTTAAAACAAAACTATAAGATTAAATGAGTTTAAAATAAATTTAAAATCAAAAAATAACTAATCATCATTTAGAAATTCTAAATAAGCAAATTTTATATTTTAGAATTATTGAATTAAATTTGAAAAAAATCATCTAATATTATAATATTTTATATATAGCACAGTTTTAAGTTAATATAATTTAAAAAAAAATAGAAATGTGAGTTATGAATGAAAATGAAGAATGAGAATGTAAGGATTCCTAACATTCTTCTTAGGGCTCCAAAATAATCAAATGTAATCCACGTATGAAATTGCCAAACAGTGTGCTATAAAAATGAAATCAGCTTATACAAAATGGGCACGCAGAATGACTTCCCAAACATGAACCTATGTATTCAAATTTCGTGCTCATAGGTCATTACCCTTAAAATATTCTATAACTTTTCCATTTTTATTTACTTTGTAAAATAATCTTAATTGTTACCCAACTTTATTAATCTTAGTTGAAATAATCTTAGATAATGAAAACGTAGATTTCTCGAACTCAGTTCACTACAAGAAAAACAGGGTAAAACCGACCGGATATAACCGACCGACGTCGATTTGGTCACCTTTTAAAACCGACCGACGTCCGACGTCAGTGGTCGGTGTGGTCGGTTATATGCCAACTAAATGACACCGTATCGATGACGTGACACACATAAAATCGACCATCCACTGGTGGTCGGTTTTACTGGAAAAAAACGACATTATTTTGCTGATGTATCACTTTTAAAACCGACCACCTACATATGGTCGGTTATATCCACAAATTTAGCAGGTTAAAACCGACCATATCTGGTGGTCGATTTGTTAGAATAATAAAAAATTAATTTAAAGTACAAAAAAAGTACCGTTATAGAGAAAACGGTTGTCGTTTTATTCTTCTGCCTAAACCGACCGCTGACGGTCGGTTTTTAACCTTTTTTTATAATTTTTTTTGTTATATCCCTCATTTCTTGATTTTGGGCAAAAAATTAAAAAGGCACAAGTGATTGAGGATTGAAGTGGAGGAGTTTTTGAAATTGTAAGTTCTTTCCATATTTTGTAATATGTGTGTGTGTGTTTATGTTGATGTATGTATTAATGTTGTTGTATGTATTTAATGTTTTATTTTTTTCATATAATGTTTGCTGTGAGAATTGAAGTTTGGTAGTAGATAATTTGTAAGTTAGTTTCATTTATTGTAATTATAGTGTGTGTGTGTGTGTTTTATGAATACATGAATAATTATGAGATTAATGATAAATTATTTGTTAAATATTTTTTTTTAATTTTAAAAATATTATTGTAGATGGAAACCATTGATCAAAGTTGGATTGGTAATAAATTACAAAGCGATAAAATTTCATTGACCCCGGAATATAGAATTGGTGTAGAAATTTTTTTAAAATTTGCTAGCGGAAAATGGAATGGAAGATGGTACAATGAATTTTAAATGAATTTTATGTGATTTTATGACTATTTTATGTGATTTTCATATTTAATAAGTGAATTTATATGTATTTTCATGTGATTTTAAATGCATTTTTATGTGATTTTATGTGATTTTAAATGCATCTTTAATAAGTGAATTTATATGTATTTTCATGTGATTTTAAATGCATTTTTATGTGATTTTATGACCATTTGATGTGATTTTAAATGCATATTTAATAAGTGAATTTATATGTATTTTCATGTGATTTTAAATACATTTTTATGTGATTTTATATGTATTTTTTATGTGATTTTAAATGCATCGTTAGTATGTGATTTTATATATATTTATGTGATTTTAAATACATTTTTATATGTGATTTTATATGCATTTTTATGTGATTTTAAATGCATCGTTAATATGTGGTTTATATGTATTTATGTTATTTTAAATGCATTTAATATGTGATTTTATATGCATTTTTATTTGATTTTAAATGCATCGTTAATTGTTTTTAATGAAATTGTAGGAACGATATGCCGCCATTCTCGAGCGCATGCCCGTGAAGGTTATACAAACGGGTGATCGGGATGAGCCGTGGGATTGGTGGATGGAAGCCTTGGAGGTCCCCCAAGGTACAAGGCCGAAAAAGAATTATGTGGTGGGGTTCCCCAATGCTCGGGCCACTGATCTCTTGCCTACACTTGCTACCCGGTACCGAGATTTCACACGGAATGAAGCCGGCTCATCCTCATCCGCTCCGAGACAACGTGAAGCCATCCCCGACAATGTATATCTTGCCATCGCGAGGAATGTGCTTACCGAGATCCGTGCTAATCCAAATCGGTTTGCTCGCCAACTTTCCGATGCGGAGATAGCTACATTCGCACGTACCGCTCTCGAGGCCTCGGATCCATCCTCCGATCCTAGCCAAAGGTTGCAATGGAATAACCTTATCGGTGGCGAGATCGTGCATATCGTGGGCTCCTTGATTGAAGATATCGTCCAAAAGACGGAAGCTCGTATTGCGGAGGTATAATTTTTGACCTTCTTGTTTATTTATTTATTTTCATTCACATGTAAATTTTGTTTCTTCTTTTTAACTAGTTTAATTAAACTTGTGTATCTAGGAAAACAATCGGCGTGCTATGAAAGTCGATAAGGATTACACGTCCGAGGATGAGGCCTCCGATGATGAGGACTTTGATGATGGCGGCGGTGATGGCGGTGATGGCGGTGGATCGTCCGACTATTGTAATTTGCTACTTTGATGGTTATGGATGTAAATCTAATACGTTGTTATAGTTTGATACTTTGTCGGTTATTTAAGATTGCTTATTATGTAATGATATGGTTTGATCCTCCGGTTATCGGAGCTTGTAAATAATTCGTTGGATTTAATTACTATTGTTTAATTATTAAATTTACTAGTTTGGTGGAATGATTTTGAGTTGTATAGGTTATTGATTGGATTGGAGATTGGTTGTGAATATTGTTTGGTTGTGAATATTGTTTGGTTGTTTTGATTTGGTTTTGTATAGGGACTGCAGAAAAACCTGCATTTTTTTTTAAAATCAGACATTAAAACCGACCGACAATAGGCATAATCGACCACTTTTGACCATTATAAACCCCGAAAACCGACCGTCAGGTGACATAACCAACCATCTTCTTCATAAACCGACCGTCTCCTTCAGAGGGTGGTCGGTTATGACATTTAAATTAGTTTCTGAAATAAACCGACCGATGTGCATATTTTGACCACGGTCGGTTATGAGTTCCATTCAACTTTTTAAAAACAGACATAACCGACCACCAACGGTCAGTTATGACTAAGTGACGTGGCAACACGTGTTGCCACGTGTACACGGTGACCCCACATTTGAATAGAATGTCCAGGCACTTAACCGACCACTATGTTGGTCGGTTATGAGGGTTAAACCCGACCAAAAGTTATAACCGACCAGGCTAAAACCGACCATGCTCTGTGGTCGGTTATGACTATTTTAACCGACCGTGTTGCCCTCTTAACCGACTGTTTTTGATGGTCAGTTTTGTCCTGTTTTCTTATAGTGGTTGCAACCTAACTTTAATCGAATAGTATATACTTGGCATAAGTGTTGCAACTCGCAACTAAACCTAGGTTTTTACGAGGTTTTAGGTGTGTGTGACTTTAACGGTCACTAATCATGGTCGGCTGGGTTTATTAAAAAAATTAATTTATAACTTAAAAGTATAAAAGTGATATACAGCTGATACAAATATCGTAACTTATAAGTTATTTATGTGTTTGCATAATTTTATGTATAAGTTGTTTATAATTTTATAATATTTTTGGTAAATTATAATTTATAAGCTAAATTTTTATTTTTGAAATAAATTTAAAATTTAAATTACAAATTACATGAATTAATAATTTTAATACATAAATATAATATATATATATATATAAATTAAACATAAGGATAATGACTCGGGATAAACTATAAAACATACACTATTTATCTCACAATTATCCACTTAATATCATGTGTCAGTGTTTCGTTTACGAGCATATATAATTAATAATTCATATACTTATTTACGAGTTATATAAGCAAGTATTTTTACGAACATTACTCGTGAACCTCTTTGCGAATATTGTAATCAAACTTCTTCGTGAATTTTCGAAAACCGACTATATTGTACTCAAGTTCAGCTAATTATAAACCGATCCTAGAACTATGTTCATGTTTGACTTGTTTATAAATCGAGCCAATTTTTTTTAAATCGATACCGAACTGTTCGTGAGCGTATCAACTCATTTACGATCTTATTCAGATACACTACTTAAAGAGAAAAAAATTATAGGACGATAATTTAAACTGTATACAACTTTAATTAAGAAAAAGTTGAAGGACGTAATGTCAAATAATACTTCAAGATGCCACGCATGTTTTAATTTTCAAAATATGTTTTAATTTTCAAAGTAAATTTATTTAAATTTGACTTTATGCAGTTAAAATCTCAAAAATCAACCTAGTCGTGAATTGAATATTCTCTTTTGTTTACATTAATTCTTTTCTGTACACTACAACAAATTTGGCCATTTACGACGGTTTTTTTGAACTGAAATCGTCGTAATTGAGCCATTTACGACGGGAAAAAAATCGTCGTTTTTGATCGAGTAGTAAGTTCGTTTTTTCGTCACAAGATAAAATTGCGTCGCAAGTTAGGAAGTAGAGGCCCACATACTCAATAAAATAATAAATCTACTTACGACGGAATTTATCGTCGCAAGATACCAGAATACGACGAACAATAACGTTGTAAGTTATCTACTTACGACGGAAAAAACGTCGGATATTACTTTACGGGACCCACTTTTAATGAGATAAACCATAATTTACGACGGAAAAAAGCGTCTTAAGTTAGAAATTTCCGACAGAAAAAACGTCGTAATTTAGAACGTGGGGTCTATAAGCTTGAAAATGAAAATTCAAAAAAAATAATTAAATATGAAAATATATACATTACGACGGAATGTTTGAAGAATAACCGTCGTAAGTTTGTTTTTCAAGAATAATCAAATACTGATTTTTCAGTTTTCAGTCATTTTCGGCTTCCAATTTTAAATTTTAAACACAAACTCAACATAACTCTAAAACTGCCAAAAGACAATCAATATTTATCAAAGCAAATACATAATTATCATTGTATCAAGTTTTATCAATAATTCCAGATCAAACACATTACATAATTACATTCTTTAAGTCTAACTTAGAAATAACTTATATTCCGATAACATGAGTGTCATGCTCATCAAAACAAAAGGGTGGGACAGAGTAAAATATAAAGAAATACACTAGCACTTCAATTAGACGCCCAGGAAAATATCCGATTGACTACTGTTATCTAATTCAAATTTAGTTGCTGAACTTGTCATGCTATCAAAACTTGAAATCAGTGGCAATTGACCTGTGCAGCGAAAGAACACACACTTAGAACACAAGAAATAATAAAGACAACATTCTATTTCTAGACACAAATCTAACACAGTAGTGACAAAAATTCAAATGTCTTCTCTAAACCGCAGTTTATACAAATATAGAAAAAACCAAAGTTAAAAAAAAAATCTTGTATCATGACTAATTAAGTATGAGAATCATGTTCATGTATGAGAACCATTTATAAATGGGTCAATTTATATAATATGCAGAGAATTAAAAACCACACAAACACACACATATCTTTGGACTCCAAATGCTTACTACTGTAACATTAAACCTTGAACTATTTTACTATATCTTTCTGTCAAAATAGCCTTTTACCTGACTATTTGGAAATTAAATGCACATTTAGAAAGCACTTCAGTTCTCACCAAGTTGGTACAAGTAGGGTACCATTGTTGTAACCGGGTCGAATTTACTAGACAAAAAACTAAAAATTCCTTTATCAACAATAAAAAGGTAAACTCAAAAATGAAATGGAAAAAGACTCAGCTTCTGGAATTTCAACTCAAGATCACTAAAGGTACCCTAGACATGCAAAGTTCCTAGATACAATGATTAATTTACATACTAAACCATGAATATTTATTAGGGGGAAAAAGAACAAGAAAACTGTTCTTATTATTTGAAAATAGATGTACATTTAGATTTCGACAGTAAAGATAATCATGTAACAGTATAATCCAGTGATAATTCACCTGCAAGGCTAAAACTCTAAATAACACTTGTGTATATTGTAAGTGAGACATAGAACAGACTTGTTTCAAAAATTGGCTGCTCTTGGTATTTAGTATTTGAACCCGTCTTTCACACAATAGCTTAAAAAAAGGGAAGATGTACAATCATAATATCATACTACTTCAACAGAGATAGAAAGCGAATAACACAATTAATAACATAGAAAGTGGCACAAGACATTTTAATATCTGTGACAAAACAGCTACCTTACTAACACAGCCTTGAAGAGAACTCTTTGTATATTTATCTTTGACAGTTGGAGCTTCTGACGACCCAAAGATGTAATTGTTTTAACAAGTCTCTCTCGAAGCATGTTGCATTCTTCTTGAACTGAGTGACTGCTTCCTAGGGAGGTGTCATGGATATCAGTAGCACCTGAAACGTGGGTTTCTAAGGTTGAAAGAAAAATTGAGCCAATCTCACATGCACTCGGAAGTAGTTTTGTAGTTGGAGAGCTCTCATCAGCTACTGAGTGCTGATTAAATCATTTGCAAGACCAACTACAAAATTCTTATTGAATCACAAAAGTATGCTAATTCGCTAATTAGTATCAGGCTATCAGCAAGATTAAGAGTCAGAGAGGCAATCATAATGCAAATATTAACCTGCAAAATAGACAAAGCATCCTTGTAAACATTTTTGCAGTTTGTTATAGACTCTTGCAACCTTAGATCCTATTGAAGTTCATATACCTCTTGCATCAAACGATTGTTTAGTAGCATTTGTTCCTCCTGCTCTCTCTGTAGATATTAAAAATCATAAAGAATGTGATGGACTTGCAGAAGGAATAGTTCCTAAATAAAATTAATATTCCTTTTTCTTTGGGGATATTTTTTGGATTAAGCTTTATTTTTTAACATTTTACAATGCAAGTAAACTATAACCAACTTAGCTGGATTTATGACTATTGACTGTTAAACGCATACATAAGGCACAAGATATTCTTTTATCTAGTATTTAGGTCAATACTTGATTATTTAGTGTAATCGGTCACAACATAATACATACAATGTTGTTTGCTTGATATATGAATAATAAACTCTCGCCCTTATAGAGGTTTTACTGTAAAATATATAAATTTGTTCATAGTTGGCATCAGGTACTTGATATCTGTCCTCTTATTTATTTTAATTCAGCTATGATCGATAGACAGTTAAATCGTTCTTCTATGACATATAAATGGGTTATCATAAATATCAAGTTCATTATGTATTCGGAAATAATTCATTGAATGTTACAATCTAGAAATATTCGTTTTCTAGCAATAACCTGATATCATACATCTCAAGCAGAGGCAAAAGGAGAATCAAATGCATGTATTTTTAATATACATATTTACTATTGAACCTATCACATTAGACGATAATAATTCTATCTTTTGAACACTGATCAAGAAGTATAAAAAGAGAACATAAATATATATCATTGACAACTGACCTTGAAACTATCCTTTTCTTCACGGGGAGGATGGGATCAAACTATATATCAAAATGCGGCAAGAAAATGTCTCTGTCGATGAAGCTACATTTACTAGTGTCCTTACGATATGCTCAAATTTGCCATCTCTAGAGCTAGGGAAGCAAGCTCATGCTCAAAAGAGGCACTGACTATTCTGGATCAAATGAGAGCTGATGGAGTAGAAGTTCCATCAAGTGTCTGGGGAGCTTTACTTGGAGCGTGTAGAATACACAAGAATCTAGAGGTTGGTGTGATTTCCGGGGAGAATGTTCTCAGGTTAGAACCTTCGAACTCAGGTGTGTATATGATTTTGGCAGAAATGTACATGGGTTGTGGAAAGAGATTAGAAGCTGAAAAGATATGGTGTCGGATGAGAGAAAATGGAGTGAAGAAGCAACCAGGGTGTAGTTGGATAGAGGTCAACAACAATGGGAATGTTTTTATTGCAGGAGATAGTTCGCACCCTCACTTTTCCGGCATTTGCTGTGTTTTAGACTTGATGCACGCGGAAATGGGGGTTGAAATATTCAAAAATAATATCGATATGTACCGAGATTTTGAGTTACTATATGGATCATACTAATTTCTAATCATGCAATCTGATGAGATATATTGGAAGGGAAGACTAGATGCTAATATGATGGTCGAGGCATGGAGGTTGTTAGTCAAATGAACGAAAAGAAAAAGGATTGGTTTGGTTGATATTGGTTTTTCTTCACATCATCTCTGAATATAGGGATGGCAAAGAGTATTGAAAATATGCCGACTGTGTACATAGAGTGCCAGACATCATAATGTTTTTGATGGTTCCTGAGTTGAGAAATCCGGAGCGTTTGCTGAAGCTCACCTGTATGGGGGACAAGGGAAGCTGATAAAGGGAGTCTCATTGCCCGGGTAGGTATCCTTATACAACTCTGTCCTGAGTGAAACAATTCAGTATGTCATAACTATCGTGCAACCTGAGTGAAACTGAGTGCCTTTTCTTCAGTGGCAAGCTTCAATACTGGACAGAAGTATATGTCCAGTATCCTGTAGGCCAGATGCTTCGTGCACATCACCTCGACCTTTCACTTTGGTTGTCAGCACACCACTGCCACTGGTCTCTCCTAAAGCTTCAATTTTATACAAAACAAATGGAAGCTTCTTTTCTTTTTAAGCAATCAACAAGATAGTTCTCTCTAACAATAGGTAGCTTCATCCTCCTGCCAAGACAAATCATTTTTAAATTAAAAAAAAATACTACAAAACAATAAATACGAAAAAATGTGTATACATTTTTTACCTTGCCTTCTTTACCTCAGCATTTTGACCATTTTCCATTTCACTTACAACCAAGCAGTATGTGTTATACATTGTCAATTAGGAAACAAATATATCCCAATTACTCCTTACAACACGTCTCCATCATCACCGTCTTTGCCATCACCACCACTCTCCGCACCAAACACTTTCTCCGCTCCCAATTACTCCTTACAAAATGTCTCCACCATCACCGTCGGGTTCGCCATCACCACCACTCTCCTCCCGCACTTTTCAACCAAGGCAAATTAGAGGGAGAGAGCCTGAGAGATTGAGACAATCCCAGGCAGGAGGAGAGATACTGAGAGAAATAAAGATCAGAGGGAGAGATGGAGAGAGAGAGAGACGCCTTCCCTTGAATCCAAAAATAAGCCCTAAAGCCCTAGTTTTGAACACGAACTGAAACCCCAAATTGAAGTCAATTGAAACCCTAAACGAAACCTTAACTAAAGCCTCCATAAAAGAAACATACAAATCAATCAAAGGAGGCCAAAATCAAAGTAAACATTTATGTATGTATAGATTTTACAAAAGCAGGAGAGGAGAGGGGAAGAAAGTGAGGGGAAGAGAGAGGAGTCAGAAAGAGAGAATGAAAATATATCTGTGAAGAAATTAGACTGTCCTGTTTCTCAAAAGCAGGGTGTTGTTTTGGGAAAAATCGGAAAGAGCGGTCAATTTGCCCCTTCTACTTTCACCTATTTTGCTTGTATACTGCTATATTTTAATATATTGACAATTATTTTACATATATATATTCATATATTTAGATTTGATATTTGTGTATATGACTAAAATTAATATATCTTAATATTCACACGGTTGGATCGTTAAAAATATTATTCAAAAAAATCATAATAGAAAAATTAGAAGTTAATTTTTAAAAATATTTTTTTAACGATCCAACCATATAGATCTCAATAGATATATATATTACTGATATAACCAAAATTTCATGTCAAACTAATTATATTTGGTTTGCCATTTTTAACAGTCAAGCATGAGTTTGACTAGTACAGTTAACGAGTATTTAGTCCTGAATTTATGTTTCGATTATTTTTAAAATATTTTTCAACGATCCAACCATATGAATATCAATAGATATATATATTAATTATATAACCAAAATTTCATATCAAACTAATTATATTTGGTTTGCCATTTTAACGGTGAAGTATCAATTTGACTAGTACATCTAACTAGTGTTTAATCCTGAATTGGTGTTGAGATTATTTTAAAAATATTTTTCAACGATCCAACCGTATGAATGTTAATAGATATATATATTAGTGATATAACCAAAATTTCATATCAAAATAATTTTATTTGGTTTGACATTTTAACAGTCATATATGAGTTTGAATAGTACAACTAACTAGTGTTGAATCTTGAATTAGTGTTTCGATTATTTTAAAAATATTTTCAACGATCCAACCGTATGGATGTCAATAGATATATATATTAGTGATATAACCAAAATTTCATATCAAAATAATTTTATTTGGTTTGAGATTTTAACAGTTAAACTTCAGTTTGACCAGTACAACTAACTAGTGTTGAATCTTGAATTAGTGTTTCGATTATTTTAAAAATATTTTTCAACGATCCAACCGTATTGATGTCAATATATATATATATATATATATATATATATATATTAGTGATATAACCAAAATTTCATATCAAAATAATTTTATTTGGTTTGAGATTTTAACAGTCAAGCTTCAGTTTGACCAGTACAGCTAACTTGTGTTGAATCTTGAATTAGTGTTTCGATTATTTTAAAAATATTTTTCAACGATCCAACCCTATGGATGTCAATAGATATGTATATATATTAGTGATATAACCAAAATTTCATATCAAAATAATTTTATTTGGTTTGACATTTTAACAGTCAAGCTTTAGTTTGACTAGTACAACTAACTCGTGTTGAATCTTGAATTAGTGTTTCAATTATTTTAAAAATATTTTCAACGATCCAACCGTATGGATGTCAATAGATATATATATTAGTGATATAACCAAAATTTCATATCAAAATAATTTTATTTGGTTTGAGATTTTAACAGTTAAACTTCAGTTTGACCAGTACAACTAACTAGTGTTGAATCTTGAATTAGTGTTTCGATTATTTTAAAAATATTTTTTCAACGATCCAACCGTATTGATGTCAATATATATATATATATATATATATATATATATATATATATATATATTAGTGATATAACCAAAATTTCATATCAAAATAATTTTATTTGGTTTGAGATTTTAACAGTCAAGCTTCAGTTTGACCAGTACAGCTAACTTGTGTTGAATCTTGAATTAGTGTTTCGATTATTTTAAAAATATTTTTCAACGATCCAACCCTATGGATGTCAATAGATATGTATATATATTAGTGATATAACCAAAATTTCATATCAAAATAATTTTATTTGGTTTGACATTTTAACAGTCAAGCTTTAGTTTGACTAGTACAACTAACTCGTGTTGAATCTTGAATTAGTGTTTCAATTATTTTAAAAATATTTTTCAACGATTCAGTCGTATGAATGTCAATATATATATATATATATTACTGATATAACCAAAATTTCATATCAAAATAATTTTATTTGATTTGACATTTTAACAGTCAAGTTTCAGTTTGACTAGTACAGCTAACTAGTGTTGAATCCTGAATTAGTGTTTCGATTATTTTAAAAATATTTTTCAACGATCCAACTGTATGGATGTCAATATGTATATATTTTAGTGATGTAACCAAAATTTCATATCAAAATAATATTATTTAGTTTGACATTTTAACAGTCAATTATCAACTCGACTAGTACAACTAACTAGTCAATATTATATATTGACATTAATATGGTATATATGTGGTTTGATTTTTCATCGATACAACTGCATGGATGACAATATATATCTATATATATTATTGATATAATCAATATTTCATAGTAAATTATTTTATCAAAATATATAAAATTTTCTGAAATTTTTAAAATGTCACCCAAACAAATAAATGTTGACATTAATATGGTTGGATCATGAAATAATATTTTTAAAAATTGAAATTATTAAAAATCATGTGCTAATTTGAGAAAAGTCAAATTTACCGCCAAAATTTTGAGAAAAGTCAAATTTACCGCCAAAATTTTGGGGAAAAGGTTAAATTTCCCTCTTTGATAACTTACGACGAATTTTAATTTTCGTTGTAAATTGGATATTTAACTTACGACGAAATGTTCAAATCGTCACAACTTCAAATGATTTTTATTATCCCACCAAAATTATTGGGAAAAAGTTAAATTTCCATCTTTGATAACTTACGACGAATTTTAATTTCTGTCGTAAATTTGACAATCCGATTTTTTCCGTCGAAAATATTTCGTTGTAAATTTAGAGAAAATATTTTCTTATTCAATTTCAATTTAAAATTTTAATAAAAATAATTAACTTACGACGAAATGTTTAAATCGTCGCAACTTCAAATAATTTTCATTTTTGTTTAATCGTGTCGTGCATAATTTTATTAATAAAATATTAAACTTACGACGGTTACGGATTTCATCGTAAATATTTACGACGTTTTACTTTTTTCCGTCGTAAGTTGGTTGCGCATTTTTTTTCCGTCGTAAGTTGGTCGTCGTAATTGGCCTATTTTGTTGTAGTGGTAATGACTAATTCAAATCGCATTCGTCTAAATTTTATAATAACAAGGTATGTAAATTTTGATATTGATATTGATGAAAATCAATTCATAATGTAATTGTGATTTTGACTACAGAAAGTGAAAAAGTGATTGCTAAATTACAAATACAAATCCTTTAACAATTAACAAAAAGATATTATGCATGTGGAAAGGTCTGCTATATATAATATAGATTGGCCGGATGATCTCCAATATCTCAGTTAATCCACACTAATTAATCACA
The DNA here is from genome assembly GCF_009905375.1 of Apium graveolens. Lineage (NCBI taxonomy): Eukaryota > Viridiplantae > Streptophyta > Magnoliopsida > Apiales > Apiaceae > Apium > Apium graveolens. The sequence goes on from NC_133653.1 coordinate 5,474,432, forward strand.
GAGTTGGAGTCATAATTCTTAATTAATCAATCAGATGGGTCATAAAAGATCATCATGTGCTGATATGTGGAAAGATCTTCCTGCAGAACTCCTGAATGTTATAGCTCAGAAATTCAAGTACGTGGACGAAATTACAAGATTTTCAGCTGTATGCAAATCATGGAATTCTGCAGCTTCTGAACTGAATAACCAGCTGACGTCATTCCTGCCACACAAATATCCCTGGTTGCTCCTTGCTGAAGACACTGGATTAGATATAAGTGCATGTAAGGTTGGAGGAGATGATCAAACACTACCAGACCCTGATCTTATAATTAAGAATATTCCTAGTACTCGCGGTTTGTTCAGTCTAAAAACAAAAAAGATATACTATCTTGATTTGCCCCAGGCTACAAACAAAGTAATACTAGGAACAAACAAAGGATGGTTGTTAACGCTAGGCGGAGATTTAGAAATTAATCTATTGCATCCGCTAAATAGGCTCCAATTTCCACTTCCTTCTATGCTCACGTTGCCTTCTCAAGAAGAGTATCATGATGATTATTTCCCACAACAGGCCTCCACCAAGGTTATCACTAAAGTTGCTTTGTCTTCACAAGTACCTATAAAATCTGCATTACAAAATCAGGGTACCTGTCATCTTCCCATAATAATGGTTATCTGTGAACGTGGAGTATTGGGTTGCGCTAGATTGAGAGACAACTGTTGGAAAAATGTGGAGTTAGAAGCTGGTCAAAGACTATTCCATGATATTGTTTACCACAAGAAAAATTTCTATGCTATAGATTTTCGTGGTGGAGTTCATATGTGTGAGATTGATGACAATGACGACAGAAAAGAAACGCAGTCACCCAAGGGAAAATTGATCACATCAATTCCCATTTTCAAGCATTATCAAGTTCGAAGTTATATGATTGAAGCATTATCTGGATCCCACATTTGGGTAGTGTTGCGCTTTTATATCGAAAAAAACAGTAAAGAAGATATTCCTGGAGATTTTAGGTATTATACAAGTAATTTTTTGGTATTGAAGTTGGATGTGCATCATTCTGATTCTAATGAAGTTCCATCATGTACTTGGGTAGAAGATGTAAGAGATTTGGGAAACGAGGCATTATTTATTGGGAGAACTTCATCAACATCTATAGCATCTTCCGATTGTATTAAACCAAATAGCATATACTTTACCGACGAGTTGTGGCAGTGGTTTTGGGCTACAGGAGGAGGTCATGATATGGGAATTTTCAATGTGCAGACGGGCGAAATGCAGCCTCATTTTTCAGGGATATCTATTCATAATTTCTCTCCACCACTTTGGTACATCTAAATAATTGGGCACCATAATTACTCTTCTTTTTCCTACTTGTTTTTCGGGTTTGTACGGATATCCGCTATGGAATTCAAAGGTTTTGTTTTCTGAACTGTTTACTGGTAACCAGATTCTGTGTTCTTTTGCTAGTTATCACCAGTTTATGTGGTTTATTAAAAGAGAATAAAATGCATACAGTAATGACTAATCTTTAAATTCCTCTATTGTTTATCATAAAGAAAGCATGTTGGTGTAAATTGAAACCAGATAGTCGTTTTGCAGAAGAGTTCTGGTAGATCATAGCATCAATTCATTAATTGTTTATTATCTGGATGCAGAAACAAAAGCAATAGGTATGTCTTAATATGAGCATGAGTAAACTCTGAGCAAACAATTTTGTAAACGCAATATTTTCTACAGAGAGGCGCTTAGGACTATCTAACAGGTAAATCTAATAATGTAAAAAGAGGGAACTACCTACAAGGTGATGAATATGATTGATTAAACGCAATATTTTAGAAAATATTTTAGAAAATACATAAGAGCTAATTAATATATTATACTATATTTTAGAAGTTAAATATTTATCTTAAAAAGATGAGTTATACATGTGACTTATGATATATTATTTTATAAAAAAGTAAGATATAATATTGATAAACAAAAAAGATAGTCAAATAAAAACTAATTTATACATAAACTTGTAATTTAGATCTTCTTAACCCATTATTTACTTTATTTGATATAAAATTGACTTGTTTCATATAATATATACATTAAAAATGAATATATTTAAGATGAATAATATAACTGAAATTTGAATCATTATTTGAATGACATAATAATGTATATATTGTCACCAATATAAAATAAGTATATATAATTATATTAGTTAACTATAATTTTTCAATTTTTCATTAAAAGTATTTATCTCTCAAACTAGAGCATTAATGGTGATTTACAATGTGATTTTCAATTTTAAATGATTTTTATATTAGTATTTTTAGAAGTAATTTGATTTATTCGAGATAATAATTTAAAATTATTTAAGTGTATAATATTTTTCAATTATTTTTCATTTACAATTTTTAATATTAAAAACATTATTTTTTTTACTAAATATTCTTAATCCTATTTTAATATACATATGTACACACCTGTATATACAAAAATGTGCCCAATCGGCCATCGCACACCCTCCGCTCTGCAACCAACTCTACATCTTATTTTTTAGTCTTTTATCATTGTGCGTGAAACATCATTTTCTTATAATCTTGGCTGAAGATTCGGTTAAGCAAAAAACAGTAATATATTTTTTTTAAAAAAAATCATATTTTTTCCGTCCTACTTGATTCTTTACACTGGATACATTTTAAGACTATCATAAAGCATGGTTCCCTAAATAACTTTGAATATTATTTTTTTTTTTAAATAAAAATATAATATTTAAACTTTCATACAGAAAAGAAAATTCAAAAAATAAATTATAAAACTATGATTTATAGTAGTCTTAAAATACGTACTGTCAAGTATGAGGAGAAGATATGTACAAAATTTAGTGAAACGTAGGTAGTAGTTTTTAGTTAAAATGTAATATAAATTTTTTATTAATACCCGGCTAGCATCAAAATATTAGCAATATTTCATTTATTCCCCGACTATTTTGTAATCCTAATTACGTTAACCGTTACTAAATCATATGCATTGCGTATCATAATGAGTGGAATTTACAATTTAGGTACAAAATGGGAAAGTAATCTAGTGCTCCTGCAAGTTAACATATAATTCTTAAAATGTGCAATTGCAATGTGTTAGATGCAGAAATATTGCTTGAAATGTAAGTTTATAAGAAGTTATAAGTATAATATCTAAACATATAATGAGAATCATCTTATACGATATTATTGTTGTGCAAGACAGACTTGTACATAACATGACTAAGTCATCTTGACAACCCTAACAATTAGTTATTTAATAATCTAATCTTGTATTTTGTAATTTGATTTTTTGAGTCTGTAAAAATGTTAAGTAGATTAGACTCGGGGATTATTCTGTGAACAACCATCAAGCTAAGCAATAAACTCTGGAAAAAGATCAATCCTGATCATGCCTCAGAAAAAATTATAGAAGTTTGGAGTTGAATAAGTTTGTTCTAGAAAACATGTTCTAAGTCAGATAGCGACAAGTCAAAGATCAAGGGATATCAGAGTTAATTAAAATTCATGAAAATACATTCACCCCCTTCCATGTTGCATTTCATACCTAACAAGTGGTATCAAAGAAAAATCTGAAAGTAAACAGATAAAGATCTTGGAAGTATGAGTGCACAGAAAATCAGCAGTATCAAGATTCCTGTCTTTGACAAGATGATTCCAATGTATGTTAAAATTATCTGGCATGGACTCTTTATTTTTATGGAAAGAATTCCTGAGTCAACCGATGGAGATATGGACATTCCTGCACACTTTGCACCTAAAGATCCATCTACCTACACTGACCAGAGAAAGAGAATATTGCACTTAACAGTGGCTTACAACTCATATTAATTGAGTCTCTTGATAATGTAATGTACAACAATATTATCAATTGTGAGTCAGCCAAGCAAATCTGGGAGAAGATAAAGATCTTGTGTGAAGGAACAGAAGAGGTGAGATATAACCAAAGAAGGATTCTGGTTTCACAATATGAGGGTTGCATGGCTAAATCAAAAGAAGGCATTACTGAGGTCTTTGAGAGATTCAACAAACTGATAAATAATTTGCAGCTTCATGACAAGTGCTATGAAGCTGGAGAAGTTAACCTCAAATTCTTGCTCACTCTTCATGACCACTTGGAACAAAAGATCTCAACAATAAGAGAAGGAAGAGATTTAGGTAGGATAACTTTGGAGATTTTGTATGGTATTCTCAAAACCTATGAGCTGGAAATGATGCAGAGAAAGTCATTAAAAGCTAGTCAAGGGCATCTTGTGGATGTGTCAAGTTTCTTGGTAGCAAATGATAACAAAATGACTGTAGATGAAACAAAATCCCAGACTCGAGTTATTCAAGTTGTTGAGCAGAAAAACAAGGAACCTCAAAAATAAGTCATTTTAGAGCTAGAAGAGGATGAGTTTTATACTCTTAATGAGTTGGATGAAATGGACCAATCTATGGCTTATCTAGCAAGAAAATTTTTAAATACCAGAGTCAAGAAGCCTATACATTTTAAGGGTAAAGGCCAAACATCCTACAACAACAACCGGAAAGGAAAGACTCAGTTAAATGTAACTGGAAAAAGTGGCTGCAAGTCAGGATCTGTGGACAGATCAAAGATCAGGTGCTACAACTGTGATGAACTTGGTCATTTTTCCACAAAATACAGGAAGCCAAAGAAGGTGAAGAAGGACAAGACTTATTTAGAACTGGAACTAAGTATGAAGCACTTCTGAGAAAGCAACAGGTAAAAGCTTATATTGCCAAGGGTAAAAGTTGGGATGATATAGATGACGAAGATGATGGCGAAGAATATGGAAATTACGCTCTCATGGCTTTGGAGCAAGGAGAGTCATCTGCATCTAAGTCTGAGGTACCTATCCTAACTACCATTGATTTAAATGTTGTACAATATAAGGAAACTGTTGAGAAGATGAGTGTAGAAATATTTCACATTCATACAAACATGATGGAAGCTACTGAGGAAGTGAGGAGGCTGTCAAAAATTAATGAAAAACTTGAGATTGAGAAACAGGAGCTAGAACTGTAGCTTGTTGATCTTGAAACAGTTAAACAAGAAAATGAGTAGCTTAAGAACAAGCTTAAGTGTGCTGGAGAAGTAGAAGCAGTGTTAAGAGAAATAATTGAGAAAAATGATTTGAAGCTCAAATCATACAAAAATGCATCTCAATTAATTGGTCAGTATCATGAGAAGAACAAACCATGTGCTAACATAGTCATTGGCTTGGACTATGAGGCTGTGAATTTTCACAAGAAAAATAAAGTTGACAAAGGAAAGAACAGTGTGAACCAAATTGTTCATGTGATACTTAAAAATGTGAATGCACCCTTGTTCAAAGCTTGTGAATTGAACTTCAATGAAGTGGAGCTTGTCATCAAGCAGGAGCTTGCAGATGAAGATAAAGAAAATGAGGATACAAAATCCACTTCAAACACTGAATGTGAGAAGAAGCCTACAGTGAGTCCAACTGCTAAGACACCAACAAATGAAATCAAGATTGTTAACACTGAAAAGAAAAAGAAGAACATGAATGAAAAGATAGGTGTCAACAAAAGCAACTACTAAGCCTATGTTGTAGATGCTCTAAGAAAGCAATGTCAAAAATGTGGCTTAACAAATCATCTAACTCACCTTTTTAAGAAGGTTGTTAATGAGCCAAAGTATAGAGTCTGAAAATACAATGAGGCACAAACAGATGAACCATATTCTTTCTGTGACAAGTTTGACTGCATTCCATGCAACATGAAAGTTATGACTAGCTGTCATAAGTTGAGAAAAGATCTTAAAAAAGTGAACTTTAGATCTGTGATTAAAGATGAAAATTCTAATCAAACTAAGAATGTTGTTCCTTTTGAATGTTCAAGTTCTACTTCTGCTAATTTTGTGAAAAAGAAGAAAGTGTCAAACACTGCTTGGGTAGCTAAACACACTTAAAACTCATTATGTGCAGGGCAAGAAGAATAAATTCATATGGGTCATTGACGGTGGATGTTCCAGACATATGACAGGTGATAAAGCCTTGCTATCACAATATAAGGAGATGGTTGGCCCTTTGGTGACTTTTGGAGACAACAGCAAATGATTCACAATGGGATATGGCAAGTAGATTTCTGGGAATGTTGTTATTGAAGATGTATCACTGATTGCAGGTCTTGAAGTGAATCTTCTTACTGTGAGTCAATTTATTGACAAAGGGTTCAAGGTCATTTTTGAAAAAGAAGGTTGCTCAATTACAAGAAAGAAAAATGGTGAAATTGCTCTGAAAGGGGTAAGGAAGGGAAGCTGATTGTTGCAGATTTAAATAAGCAAACAAGGATAAAATATATTGCTTCTACACCAAGGCATCTAGTGAACAAAGAAAACTCTTGCACAAGAAGCTCACTCACTTGAACTACAAAACATTTAATACTCTAGTAAAAAAAAGAAATAGTGAGAGATATGCAACCTTTAGAATTTGCTCAAAATGAAGTTTGTGAGGCTTGTCAAAAAGGCAAAATGAAGAGGTCTAGTCACAAAAGCAAAGTTATGAACTCCATTAATGCTCCACTACAGCTTATCCACATGAAATTGTTTGGACATGTAAATATCATGTCTATATCCAGAAATAAGTATGCTTTGGTGATGGTGGATGACTACTCAAGGCACTTGAGTGCATTTATGCCTTCGAAGGATGAAACTCCACACATCATTATTGAACACATAAAGAAAGTTGAGAAATAGGCTGAAGATCAAAATTATGTCAAAAGATTGAGGAGTAACAATGGTACAGAATTCAGGAATGCAATTCTAAGTCATATCTGTAAAGACGAAGGCATGGTTCAAGAGTTCTCAGCTACACTCAACAAAATGGTTTGGTTGAAAGGAAAAATAGATCTCTAGTTGAAGTTGCAAGAACAATGCTGCAAGACGTCAACCTACCAACCAATTTTTGGGAAGAAGTTGTTAACACAGCACGTTATACTCAGAATAAATATTTACTAAACAAAAACATTGAAAAGTCACCATACTCAATTATGTCTAAAAGAAAGCCTACTGTTAAGCATCTTTATGTGTTTGGAAGCAAGTGCTTTGTGCTAAAAGACAACTCTAAATATGTTACAGAGTCTATGTGCTAGAGCAGAAGAAAATAATGGAGAGCACAGATGTGACATTTGATGATGACAAGTGTCCAGACTTGGAACTTCAAAGTTTAAAAACCTCAATATTGACAGTGATTCTGAAGATGAAGCTGAAGTCAACACAAACAGTAGAGTGGAGGAAGAATCAAGTGAACCAGTGAATTCTGACAATGAAAATTCATCTCAAGGAAGAAGCACACCTGAATTCGGTGGCACAGGGAGAAGGAGATGACAGTTCTGAAAGTCATGCCAACAATGGAGAAAAAGAGAACAATTCTAGTCAATAAAATTATCACACCAGAAAATGGGATAGGAGTCACACAAGAGATATACTATAATTGGTGATCCTAATGCTGGAGTGAGGATTAGAAGTGCCACTGCTAATAAATGCTTGCATGCATGCTTTCTGACTCAAATTGAGCCTAAGAAAACTGAGGAAGCCCCATCAGATCCTTATTGGATAACAACTATGCAAGAAGAGCTAAATCAGTTTAAAATAAATAAAGTTTAGGAATTGGTTTCTGTACCGAGAAACAGAAGCATTATTGAAACAAAATGGGTGTACATGAATAAAATGGATGAAAATGGAATTATGACAAGAAACAAAGCAAGACTGGTTGCCACAGGCTACTCACAAGAAGAAGAAATTGATTTTGATGAAACTTTTGCTCCAGTTACAAGGCTTGAATCAATAAGAATTTTCCTTGCATTTGCTGCACACTCAAATTTTGAGGTGTATCAAATGGATATGAAAAGTGCATTCCCTAATGGTGAACTAGAAGAAAAAGTCTATGTGCAACAGCCACCTGGATTTGAAGATCCAGAATTCCCTGACTTTGTTTACAAACTTTTAAATGCTCTCTATGGACTGAAGCAAGCACCAAGAGCTTGGTATGACACTCTATCAGAATTTCTACTCAAACATGGTTTTACTAGAGGCATAATTGACAAGACCCTATTCTACAAGCAACATGGTGATGCCATCATTCTGGTTCAAATCTATTTGGATGATTTCATCTTTGGTTCTACTAATGAGAAGTTGTGCTAAAAGATTCTCAAGACTCATGCAGAGTGAATATGAGATGAGCCTGATGGAAGAACTAAGTTACTTTCTTGGCCTTCAAGTCAGCCAAAAAAGTGATGGAATCTTTATCAGTCAATCCAAATATATCAAAGATCTTTTGAAGAAATTTGGAATAGTAGACTGCTCACATGCATCAACCCGATGTCTATAGCTACCAAATTGGATGAAGATAAGAAAGGAAGAGTGTAGACATCTCAAGCTGTAGGGGAATGATTGGATCTTTGCTCTATTTGACTGTAAGTAGACCAGACATCATATTTGCCACATGTCTGTATGCTAGGTTTCAAGAAAATCCTAAAGAATCACACTTAATGGTTGTCAAGAGGATTTTAAGATATTTAAAGGGAACACAAAACTTGGGATTGTGGTATCCTAAGGGTACTGGTTTTGAAGCTTTTGGATACACAGATGAAGATTTTGTTGGATGGGGGGTAGACAGAAAAAGCACAAGTGAAAGCTATCAATTTCTTGGTCAAAGACTTGTATCATGGTATAGTAATAAACAACAATTTGTGTCAACTTCTACAGCTGAAGCTGAATATATAGCTACAGGAAGTTGTTGTGCTCAAGTGCTTTGGATTAGAAATCAACTAATGGATTATGGCCTAGTGTTACAAAAGATTCCAATCATGTGTGACAATACTAGTTCAATATCTAGTGTTGTTAATCCAGTTAATCATTCTAGAACTAAGCACATTAATGTAAAGTACTATTTTATTAGAGAACATGTTGCAAATGGTACTATTGAGCTTGTTTTTATTCTAATAGAAAAACGGTTAGCTGACATTTTCACTAAACCTTTGGATGAAGCAACCTTCACTAGACTTGTAAGTGAAATTGGTATGTTAAATTCTTCATCCTAAAGGCAAGAACTCAGCTAACATGTTGCAGCAAATTAATTCTTGATAAATTAAAATTAATTTGATTTAATTAAGAATTAACTGGAAAATGATCTATAAATATTTCAGAACTCTCTGTATATTTATTTTTCAAAATTAAAATCTAACTTGGAATTTTTCTCATTCTAAGAAAAATTGTCCAAATATTAGTTCACGTCATTATTATGTGAAATTAATAAAAGACAAATTTGAAAGAAATCAAAAGTATGTCGAGAACTGAGTTCTCGATAAGTTCAAATGACTTATCGACAAGTCATTTTTTGACTTCTCGACAGAGTTCTTGATAAAAAAAATTATGACTTTTTGATGAACTTCTCGATAAGTCTTTTTATGACTTCTCGACTGTAGAGATCTCGATATACGTATTGATATGGAGTTTTCTACAATTCAAATTTTAGACTTCTTGATAAATTAGAGCTGAAACAATTTAATTCAATAAATTATCTCAGTAAAATACTTTTGATATAAAATCAATTCTAATTTTGTGTTGATTTTCTCAATATAAATTAGAATAATTTAGTCTAATAAGGACAAACTAGGTATTTATACAACATCTCGATAAGTCACTATCAAGTTCTCGATAAGAGTCAGAAAAGTGAGATCTCGACATGAGTTCTCTATAGGTCATGTGACTTCTCTACAAGCAAATATCAACTATTTATTCTTATCTTGTCGAAAAATCACATCTCTACCCTATAAATACCCTCAAATATCGACATAATCCCTCTTTATGCTTTCGAGATCTCAATTGACCTAGTTTCTGCAAATTTTCACCATTCTCACCTGTTTCAAGCTTTCTCTCTCTCAAATCACTTGCCCACTAAAACCTAAACTCTTCAATGGTTGCTAACAACATGAGGGTTGTTATACCCAAGGATGGAACCAACTACCTGACTTTTGTAGATCCAAGTTAAGCACCTGATAAATTCAAGTACTTTGTCAAGTTTATTATTGATTCTTATCTTTCAGGAGGTCTAACCCAGTGCTCTACTTGGATGTTCTAAACGAATTATGGAACTCTGCAGTTATTAACACCATTGTTCATGACAATCAAGCAGTTCCCATGGTGGTTAACTACACAATCAGGGGTGTGGCTGTAGAATTCAATATCGATGACATCAACAAGGCTTTGGGTATTAATACACACAACTTTGTGGAAACTCCTACAACTCAAGAATTGGCAGAGTTCATGGATTTCATAAACTACAGTGAGAAGATTGACATGGCCAGGCTAAACAAGAAGAATCTGAGGATGGAATGATCATTTGTTTTTGACTCCATAATCAGGCCATTCACATGCAGAAAAACTGTCTATGCAACATTTCAAGTGTGGTGTAAAAGATGGTGTACTCTATGGCCTACAATGGACACCTCAATGTTGAAAGCTTAATCTTGGAGGAGCTAAGCACAAGGCTCACAATTCCTTTGGTAAGTAGAGGTAAACAGATTTTATATCCTAGATTTATTATGTCTACTTTAAATCATAAAGTAGCTGGCATACATATGCTAGATGATATAGATATAAATGAAATAGGCACTTGTAAAAAAGTGTCCAAAATTCTATTTGGATCATTAAATACAAAGAATCGAGTTAAGGTTAGGTTAAGTATCACTGACTTTATGTTGGAGAAATTTAGAACCTACCCTTATCCTATGCCTGACATGAGAAGCACTGCAATTCTTATTTCAGCTATGGATCTTGCACCTGTAGAAGCACCCAAATAGGATAACCCACATCCACAGCTGAAACCCTTTCTTCAAAACCACTAGAAGCTAGGAAACCAACTACTAAATCCTCTCAAAAAGATTGAGTTTGTAAAAATAAAAGGAAGCAACCAACCCTAGTAGTTGTTAGTGAAAGTGATGAAGAACAAACAGAAACTGAGTCACCCTTGGTCAAGAAGCCAAAGAAGCAAAAGAAAGCTGAGTTGACCACTTAAACATACACCGCTGTATCTTCTTAAAAAGATGCAGTTGTAACAAAGGGGCATAAACAGACTCTAGTGGTACCTTCTCAACAGGGTGTCACTATTGAATCAAGCATTCTTCCTAATGCATCCTGTAATGAGTCTGCACCCCCTCTTGAGCACTCTCAAGAGGGTGAAAGAAGTCAATTAATTGGCACACACTTAGAGGGCACATAAATTGAAACTCCATCATATATCTAAAATTTCTTCAAATTTTAATGATGGGCTTGAATCATCTTCTCAATCCCTGCCAAAATCAAGTGACACAGTTCATAAAACTGTGATCACCACTCACGCACAACCTTTAGATGGTGGGAGGCTACATGCTGAGGTAGACCTTGATGATACTGAAGACCCTGTGCAAGTTTCCAATGCACCTTCATTTGCATAACAGTTTTCACAAACTGATAGGTTTGAGGATAGTACTCTTGAGGGGGAGCTACTCAAATCCTCTCCAATTTAATTGGAGGTTTCTTATGAAGAAACAACTCCCCTCAAAACCCTAGCTGAAATTGCTTTGACAATTGAAGCTGGGAGTTCAATTTCCAATGATCCAACTATTGGGGATGCAAGTACTCAGGCACATTCAAGTGTTAGTTCCCTACAAAAGGAACAAGGGTTTGAGGCGATGGTACATGACAGTAACCTGGTCTTATCCCCTCCAATTCAAATGGAGGTTCACTTATCTAGTGAACAACATAATGTCATAACCACAGCTCCCACTGTGAGTTTAACTGTGACTCCTGTCATAGGTACAACTTCACCCTCCATACCATCAACCTCAACCACCCCTAACAAACCTTCAACTTCTACACAATCACCACACCTATTATCCCAATGGATACAAGATACTCAAACACCAACCTAAACTGTGGATGAGATGCTGGTAGATCAACTTAAAGGTTTTGCAAATATTGCTCAGCAACTGCTTACCTCATACATGTCAAATCAAGAATACCAAGCCATCATTCTCACCTACAGGGAGGAAGTGGAGAAACAGCAGGATAAAATTATGGATGAAGAAGAAAGGGATGGAAATGTAGATTTTTGGCTCTCCAAGACATTTTATATTGACATGGAAGAGGCACTTACAAGATTTAGGGAGAAGTACATCACAATCCTTGGAAGCAATGCAAAGGTACTATCTCCACAGGAAGTGTATGATGCCATTACAGAGATCTACAAAGCTCAGTTCAAAGCCTTCAATTATATTGGAAAGGCTATAAAAAAGACTCTAGATGGTCATCAAGGTGAAGTCAAGGAGATGGTGAACAGAAGAATTGAAGAATTGATGCCTACATTGAATGAGATGAAATCTAACTACATCAAGTTCTCAGACAAACTTCAAGCTCTCACACTCACTCATGTTGAAGAGAGTATCCAAAAGCTAAGGGATTCCTTCATTTCTCTGTACAAAGTAACTCAACATTAAATCACCAATAACAATGACAGCAAAGTCAAGTTGGAGCAGCTATACAAAGTTTCCAAGCTCAAATGCAGTGCTCAACAGTCTTGGTACATCTCCTTCCACAAGCTCACAGACAGTTCCCTCCACTTAAACAAATCTTCAAATACAAGCTCTACAACAGCAAGTCACAAAACTGTAAGCTTCAAATGCATCTCTAACAACTCAAATCTCTCAACTTACTTCCCTAGTCCAAAGTCAACAACAAGATATCAAGTCCCTAATAGACTCCCAAAAGTACTTTCAAATGCAGACCAGTGTATCATTTGGAGCTATTATGGGTGCTTTGAATGTCCCCCTTCATAAAACACCTCAAATGGTAAGGGCCCAGATCCCTCAACACTCAACCTTGCCTGCTACCAAGCCTAAGGGGGAGATGATGGAGCCCAAGCTAAAATCCATCCAATTATCAAGAAAAAGTGAAGATGATATTGGACTTGAAAGACTCAAGATGGAAGCTGAAGGTCGTTGCATTGATAATAAGTTTGCTGAGTTTCTAGAAGCCCTGAGAGTCTCCCTCAATTTCAATCATTTTACATACAAAAAGGTTGAGGACAAAAATATAAATTTCCCAAGGGTGGTGCTAGTAACAAAACAGAATTTCAAGGAAAAGAGGATGGTTGTGAATGTCAATGACTCGGGAGTTGACATATGTATGCAAGTGTCCCTTTATTTCATGAAATCAAGAAGGGCATCTGAGCTAGACATATTCATCAGTAAAATCTAGGTGATGAGTCCAGAGGACACTCTTTTGCTTAAGGAGCTTAAAAATAGTCAAATAACTACTTTTCCTGAAGCCTATCTATAACCAAGCAAATGAGTGGCCTATATCTGTCCCAACACTAAAAGATGCAAGCACTTCCAACTAGCCAAACACTGTGTTATTGGAAATAAAAAGTTGATGACGATTTTGGAGACTGAGTTGAAAAGCAAATTGAACAAGACTCATGATGATTAAGATATTTTCCAAGTATCTGAAGAATGCTGAAACCATGCTACCAAGGACACAATCAATCAAAAAGATGATGACTTGGATGATGATGAGCAGAAGAAAGATGAATATAAAACTTCTGGCTCAAATCCAAGTCAGTGAAGAAAAAGCAGTGGTAGTCATGTGGATGACAAGAAGAAAGGGAAGGATGACAAGAAGGGAAAAGATGAGGCAAGAAAAGGAAGAAATATGGAGGAGATGGGATAGATGCAAAGAAGACACCATTAACCCAAATATCCAAAACCTTGCCAATCCAAACACAAAAACCTAGACAAACAATATCTAAAAATATCTAAACCTCTAAGCCTAAGTACCTGTAAAAACCAACTGCAAATTCTCTACTCAAAATACCTATCAAAGAAAATCAAACCTTCATGAAGAAACTCTCCAAACCACCTTCATTCAAACCTCCAACCAAAACTCACTTTAAGTCTGCAGGGAGAAAACCTAAAATGATTCAAGTTAAAGATGGTGCACTTTGGGATTGCTTTAATCAGAATGACTTTCTAAAAATTTCAGAAGACATATCAGATGATGATTACCATAAACAGCTAGCTGCAGAACTAGTCAAATTATGTACTGTTTCTTTAGAAGAAGTCATGATCTACTTCAAGGATGACACCTTCAATTTGTTGAATAGAGAAGTTATTGAGAACTACTCAACTGAAGAACTTGAGAGGGTATTAAGTTTGATGAATGCAAGAGATTCTTTTACAAGGATGAGGAAGGATGAGTTGGCTGAGAGGGTGAGAGAGAGAAATGAAAGACATGCAAGGGAAAAAGCTGAAAGAGAAGGAAATGAAAAAAAATATGCTCGGGAAATTGAGATGTTTGAGCAAAGGTCAAATGAATTGAAAGCCAAGGGATTAAGTAGGGTGTCTCCAAATGGTGTGTTTCTGCATATAAAGACTCACAAGTTATCGAGGTACAAAATCAATTATCTTGACAGTTACACCTTGGATGAATGTCTCAAGCTAGTAGAAGCTCTAAGAGGAATAGAAATCATTGAAGAACTTGAGGTTCTAGTCAAAATCAAAGATCTTATTAGAGAACATCCAAGCTATGAGAAGTTCAAATAGTCATGTCATTCAATTCTAAATGTAACTGCAAGCATGCATAAGAGTTGTACTTTATAAATTTGCCAGTCTCATTTTATTTAATTTTAGCTTGGGGTTAGTCTTGTCATCAGGCATTAATTTGTGACAAGTAATATTCTCACAAATAGGAGGAGATTGTTGTGCAAGACATGCATGTACATAACAAGACTAAGTCATCTTGACAACCCAGAGGATAAGTTGTTTGATAATCTAATTTTATATTCTGTAATTGTATTACTTGATTCAGTAAAAATATTAAGTAGATTAGACTGGGGGATTTTTCTGTGAACAACCATCAAGCTAAGGAATAAACTCTGAAAGAAGATCAATCATGATCATGCCTCAAAGAAAAGTATAGAAGCTTGGAATTGAATAAGTTTATTCTAGAAAAAATATAAGTCTGATATCGACAAGTCATAGATTAAGGGATATCAAGAAGAATGTCGAGAAGTCATAAAATGACTTGTAGAGAAGTCTCATGAAATATCGACAAGTCAAGTCTTCATGTAGAGAACTGAGATCTCGACAAGTCAAGTCTTCATGTAGAGAAATGAGATATCGACAAGTCAATTCTTCATGTAGAGAACTGAGATATCGACAAGTCAATTTTTCATGTAGAGAACTGAGATATCAACAAGTCAATTCTTCATGTAGAGAACTGAGATATCGACAAGTCAATTCTTCATTTAGAGAACTAAAGATATCGACAAGTCAAAGCTTATGTAGAGAGCTGGAGATATCGACAAGTCATTCTACGTGTAGAGAACTAGAGACCTCGAGAAGTCAAAAACACATGGAGAGAACTAAAGATATCGATAAGTCATTTTACTTATCGATATGTGGTATCTCTACAGAATAAAAGAGATCTCGACAAACTATTTCATAATTCAGAATACAGACAACTTGAAGATTCAAGATTATCAATTAACAAAGAATTCTATATTCAAAATTATCAGTCAGCAAATAATTCTATCACTGAATTGGAAAGCCTACAAATGTAGCTTGAAGAATACAAGATTAATGGACAAGATTTACTGGACAAAGGAGGGTCACAGACCTAATAGATTCTGCATAGATTTGCTAATACTGGAAATGGAAATGTACAAAATAACTTTAGAAACCGTGTTAGTCCATTTTAATGCAAGTTTTGTAAACCCGTGCATGTTGATCTATAAAGCATGTCACGGGTCCTTTATTTAGAAATTGAAAATAAACAGATCTAGGAAAAATCTTGTATTCTCTCTCAAGAATTGTAGCCGAGTTCTTATCTTTAAGGACACAAATTTATAGCAAAACAAATTTGATTTAATATAAATCAAGTGAGTTTTTGATAATTTGCTTGTGTGTTTATATTTAAGTATTTTGTCACTGCAAGTTCATACATTTATTTTGTTCCAAATAGCCAAACCCTTTCACAGTTAATTAATTTCAAGAATACACATTCACCACCACCACCCCTGTGTTGCATTTTATACCTAATAATTATTAAGGTTACATAATAAACTGTAATACATAATCATACATGATTTCATGATGGTAAATATGAATACGAATTGTGGGACTTGATCTTTCACAAATTTTATCCGGCCTCTAGTTGTATCTCGCTCAAAATGATGGGAATAGAGTAGTAGAGGTTGCAAATAGTCTCGGGGACCAAGGCCCTATTATGTTCTTTATATAGTAGTTCAATTAGACACCATTAACCCTAATTAGACTCCTATTGAGTATTACATATTACAAAGCACATACCGAAAAAGATGTTATTGGACCATTTATTTTAGACCACTTAATTAGTCCAAATACAGAATAAACATTAAATATAATGGTCTTTAATTTGTAAGCCCATAAATTGTGAATATTATAAAATATTCAAACAATCTCCACTTGGGCTACAAATTATTCCAAACAACAATTACATTCAATAACCATAAGTGCGTACAAAACTATTTATTCTTTACAAACATCTTCTTTAGTCAATCTGGTCCATTTCATATATATACATGAAACCAAAGTGACCTTCGCCATATTGTCGTAACTCGATAATCAATGATCATCACATAAATATATTCAATGACATAGATCAAGTATGGATATGTAACAGGAAATTACATGCAATGTGATCTCAATCATGCATATATCCAATTGGTCCTTAGTAATTTAGTGAGATCAATCTTTATACTTTTAACTTGATGTCAAAACCACAATTGAAAGATTGAACTTATTTAGAGTAATAGAGAAAAAAACTTAACTTCATTCTGCAGAAACTCAAAACACATAATGCATCGCAATAGTGTCAAATAAAATTAAGTACCACATATAAGAACAAAACAAAAAATCTCATTAAAACTTATTATCCTTCAACGAGGCAAGACCTATATAAGCAATATGCCCTAGAAAAACTTTTGGTGTCAAAACCTTAGCAAGTGGATCCACTAGCATAAAATTTGTCCTTATATACTCAATCGACACTACTCGATTTTTGCAATCTCTCTATAATAACTAGATATTTAATGTCTACATGTTTAGACATAAAACAAATATAATCATAAGTACATTTGTTTTATTTACACAGCAAAATCCAAAATCGGAATAGCTAATTATCTCCAAATTTTTCGATTTCCGATAATACGAGCAAATAATATTTTTGTTCATTGTAGGTACCTCATAACCCATATAATTACAATCCAGTGATCCATTCCAGATTTACTCAAATTTTTGCTTAACATACCCACAATGAATGCCAAATCTGACAGGGTACTAAGACTAACTTGAACATACATAAGACTCCCAATAGCTGAAACATAGGAATGTTCTGCATCTTCTTTCCTTCAACATCATTCTTAGGGAACTGTTTAAGACAAACTTGTCACCTTTATCAACGTGAGTATTTATTTATGTACAATATTTCATGCCGAATTTAGCAAGTACCTTTTCAATATAACTCTTTTGTTATAAACCAAGGATACCTCAAGAACAATCTCGATGTATCTTAATTCTTAATACAAAAAAGGCTTCACCAAGATCCTTTATCTCAAATGATTTAATGAAAAATCTCTTAATTTCTTGAAATAAGCCTATATCGTTACAAGTCAATAGTATATCATCGACATAAAGCACCAAGAATTTAAATTTACTCTCACTGAACTTGTGATATATGCATTTCTCAATAACATTGGACTCAAAAACCGTATAAGACAATGATTTTATGAAATTTGTGATTCCACATACGGGAAGCTTTCGACTCCTTCCCTTTATAGTCAATGCCTTCTTTTTTAGTAAAACCCTTTGCTACTGAATGCACTTTATATCTTTCAGTATTGCCCTTAGAATTCCTTTTGGTTTCGAATATCCATTTACAACCAATCGGTTTGGCACCTTCAGGAAACTTGACAAGATCCCAAATATCATTGTCCGTTATGGATTTCATCTTATCATTCATGGCTTCAATCCACTTTTGACTATTAACACTTTGTTTGGCTTGTTGGAAGTTGACTGGGTCATTTTCCATTACCCTTATGTCTCTAGTGGATCTCCTACGTGGAACTTCTTCTTGAGGTTGTTGAGTTTTCTCTTCTTGAACATCATCATGATATTGAGTAGAAAATTGTATAGGTACGTCCATATTTTTATCTTGAACTATATGAGGTAAAAAAAACTGATTCTTCCTCAAGAAACTGATTCTTCCTCAAGAAACTGATTCTTCCTCAAAGTCAACATCCCAAACTTTATCTTCCCCCTCAAACTCAACATCTTAAAAAAATCTAGTATTTCCCATTTCAAACAAAAAAGACTTTGTCAAAGGATCATAAAACTTGAAACCCTTTATTTTCTCAGGATACTCAACAAAATATCAACTAACAGTTGTTGAGCTACTCAGTATATAGGTTGCAATCTTAAGTTCATCTCCCCAGAGTAATTCAGGTCAAGAAGAGTGACTAATTATACTTCCTACCATGTCCTTAAGCATTCGATTTCGTCTCTCAGCAATATTATTCATGCGTGGATGCTCAGGCATAGTGTATTGCAGAACGATTTTGCATACCTCCAGGAATTTAGCAAAAAAGTCCAGGACGTTGTTCACCGGATTCGTCATGCCGATCATAGTATTTACCACCACAATCAGATTTGATAGCTTTAATCTTCTCACAAAGCTAATTTTCAATTTCGGCTTTAAAGACTTTAAACACATCCAAAGACTGTGACTTTACATGTATTAAATATAAGTACCCATATCGAGAATAGTCGTCTTTAAAAGTGATACAAAACTGTTGACCATTCCAAAAGGCCGTAGGGAATGAATCGCATATATCAGTATGTATCAATTATAAGACATCAGTACTCATGTTGGCACTTAATTTCCTTATATTTGTCTGTTTACCTTTAATAAACTCAATGCATACATTTAAGGTCTTAATAATCAAAGGATTCAAATATTCCATATGACACAAGTTTCTGTAATTCCCTTTAAAGATATGTCATAAACAAGTATATCATAATATAGCATAATTCTCTCTTGATAATTTTTATTTTATACCTCTTGATGTTCTTTGCAAGGTTTCATTAGATAAAGCAATTACATTCAGCATATACAAATTATCAATCAAGGTACCATTCGTAACTAAAGATGAATTAAGAAACTAGACTAAATTTACTATTTTCGAATGAACAGTTTAACCATATTTGTTCAAAATAGAAATAGAAACCAAAATTTTGTCTAGAATGACGGTACCTAAATAAGTCTCTCTTAATTCAATAAATTGACCAGTCTCCAAAGATAATCTAAAAATTCCAATGGATTCAACTAAAACTGCATTGCCATCACCCACATAGATGAATCTTTCAGCATCAATTGATTTTCGGCTTCAAATGCAACCCCACATATAAATACTTGTGTGAGTAGTAATACCAGAATCTACCCACTATGTATTATTAGGCACAAAAACTAAATTAACTTCATAAAAAACAAAAAATTAAAGTCTACCTTTCTTTATACGCCATGTGATGTACTTGGGACAATCCTTCTTCACGTGCCCGAAATTCTTACAAAAGAAACATGTAATAGCTTGATCTTGAGCCTTTTGTTTCTTAGGCTGTGATTTTCCCACTGCAATTTCCTTATCTTCAGTCCTCTTTTGATATTTAACCTTTAAGGTAGTTGTAACATGAGCACTTTCAGTCTTGTCACGCTTCAACTTATCTTCCAATCGCACACAATATGAATTGAGCCCATTAAGAGGCCATTTATCCTTCTGAGTATTTTAACTCACTAAATTGACCGTATTGTGCAGGAAGAGAGATGAGTACCAAATGCACAAACAAGTCAAGCTTTAGTGCCTTAAGTTTTGAAGCGATGTTAGACATCTCCATAATGTACTCCCGAATATTTCCTTTAGCTTTGTACCTCATCTGAACAAGATCGGCTAAAAGCTTACTTGTGTCAGCCTTTTCATTTTTCGCAAAACGTTTTTCAAGCTAATCAAATAAATTCTTTACAGATACCTCATCAGAGTCATCGGACATACCGCCCTTGAATGCTTCAGAATTGTTGCACTTTATCATCATTAGACTTAAGCAATTAGAACGTTACCACTTCTCAAAGTTCAATTTATCAGTAGCTGAACTTTCCTCCGAAAAAGAAGAAAGTTGCTCTTTCCTTATAGCATAGTCTAAATCCATGCAGCCGAGAACTAACAGAAAGTTCTATTTCCAGCTTTTAAAGTTTGTGCCGTTAAGCACAAGATTGAAGTTCATGTTGGCAGTTATATTAGCAGCAGATGCATTAACCATCAGTTTGGAACAAAAAAAAGCTCGCATAAGATAAAATTCATATCACTTGCATATATAATAGCAAAAAAAATAAATTAAATAAAACTATATTGTTTGTGGGCCCATTTGGCAAGATACCTAACACAACATTAATATTTAGTCTTTGGACAGAAATATTAACTCGCAATTGGTACTCTCCACGCAACAATCAAATATTATTAATAAATTCGGTTAAGCAAAAAAACCTTCATTTGGGCCGGTTAGTTACTCACATGAAAAACTTAATAATTATTACATATTTATTCTCGCACGTACATTATTATTTGGCCATTAAATAACCTTCCTTTGGACCGATTATTTGACGCATAAATAATAAATATATACATCCTAATATTTCAAAATAAATAAATCTGCATATAATATTACTTTGGCAATATTTTGCTTCAACTCTCTTATTTGTGAAATAAAAGGACAAAACATATATTATTTATATATATATATTAAAAAATATGCTCCAAATCTGTAATATTGTAAAAATATTAAAATAATTTAAATGTTTATTAATAATATCTTACAACCATGAGATATTAATTTATTGGAACACGAGCCATTCACACAGGGAAAAGTTGAAATAACATTGTCGTGCATCACATGGATCGATGTTAAACTAATTACTCAACAAAAATATCGGACACTAATTTCATGTACTCGTTAACTATCTTACCTCGTATAAAATATAA
Organism: Apium graveolens; assembly: GCF_009905375.1. Lineage (NCBI taxonomy): Eukaryota > Viridiplantae > Streptophyta > Magnoliopsida > Apiales > Apiaceae > Apium > Apium graveolens. The sequence continues at coordinate 5,495,584 of NC_133653.1, forward strand.
ATCGAATGCAAAAAAAAAAATCTCCTCATGAATAACCACTAGCCTGCTTCAATCAATAATAATATAAGAAGAGTATATGTTAACCAAAAGTCTACCCATTAGTTCTAACACTACAATACTACTATGACACTCTGTCTTTTATGTTTTTAATTAAGCACTTAATATGTGTTTGTCGCTAAAGATTAAAATTTCACCTTTCTATTGCAATTCATTAAACAACTTTTTTAGTCATGTTTTTTTGTTTATAAATATTTCTAAATAATTAAAGTTACAATTTAGATAATAATTTTGATCAATATCTAACATATAAAGATAAACATTACACGAAAAATTTAAATAAATTAAGACATGACATGTATTTAGTAAATAATGTAATATGTTTTCAAGTAATCGTCTTGTTAAAATCTACAATATTATATATAAGAATTAATTAACAATGTCAAATAATAAAGCTCACACTAATACGAAAAACAAGCAAATAAAGTTTATAATGCGTGTTTATTCGATAAAAAATATATTGTTAGAACGTATACATAATATAATTTTAAGAAAATAAAATGTTATATTTTAGTTATTTGACCAAATTTACAGCAAAAAATCAAATAAGTCAACAATTATGGTATAAATGTAATAGTGTTATATGTACACATAATTCATAAATTAATTCATTTTTTTATTTAGACCAACATATTTAGGTTTATTTCTAACTTGACATCATAATATACTCGATTTTAAAAAAAATCAAAATTTGTCCAATTTTCTAAAAAAATGAAAAAGTCGCAGAGAAAACCTGACAATCATTATCTATCCGAATTATAAGAATTCAATTCGTGGGAACACGATTGTTTTTGCTTCAAATGTGGTCGAAGTTATTCAAACTTCAGCTTCTCATTCTCCCAAAATTCTAAATTTTCAATATTATAAAATTTGAGAACCATCCTCACAAAATTCTAAAACTTTATACGTGAAATTCCGATATTGCTGAAAATAGCCCGTGCCTCGCACAGGCTATTATGATAGTTATTTATTTAATTACAAAAATTCATTATATAATCATATAAAAACATACTTTATAACTATTTATATGTAAGTTGACTTGGGAATATGATATCCATTATAAATAGTGAACATCTAATATAACAAATAAGGTACAGTTGGTTGTTGGTTGTGAGTGAATAAGTTGTTTTTTGTAACGTTACGTAAAACTAATGCATGTTAGTCAAATATCATTTTTATAAATATGAAAAATGTGAGAAATATGTATATTTTTTATTTTTTAAGAGATTTGATTGCGGATATGATCATATCCATTATGAATAATAAAGGGGCATATTAGATATGGAACAAAATATAGTTGGTTGTAAAATATGGGTGAAAGAATTATTCTTTATAGTCTCGCATTAAAATCGTGCATAATCATTCTTCAAATAATATCTTGCTTACTTACAAGCACAACCAACAACCAACCATATTGCTACCTAAATGCATATTTATATTGTAAAAGACAACTGACTGCAAAAATTTCTTAAAATTTTCAAAATTCCACTACTCACTTGTGTCATGTATATAAACAAGAGGAAATGTGTTATTATCTCCTTCAATATATGCATATAGTAATAACAAGTCTTGCATACAAACTACTCAATAAAAATGACATTTTCAAAAATCATTTGTTATGGCGTCTTGTTAATGTTTATCTCAACTTTCTATATTCAATCGGAGGGTGCAGTAAGTAGGATTCCAGCTCTGGATCAAGTGGCATATACTGCTCATTCTTTCCGTAAGATAGTTATATCTTGACATGTTATTGTGATTCTAATATTTAAAAGTTTTTATGACCGAAAATTTTGATGCACGATTTTTATTTTGTATTTATCAATTATAGAATTTTAAAATATTATATTCAAAAAATATATTTATTAAATATAATATATTTAATGACCTAAATATTATATTATATTGTATTAAAGTAAATAAAAAAATTAAAAATTAAATAATCATAATTTAATTGATTTGAATGATTTGATTCAAAAAATATGTAATTAGCAACAAGATAATTTATCAAGTTATTACAAGTATCTAAAGAATTGTAAAATGTTTTGTGCAGGAACATCGTGTCCTACTTGCCCTACCTATCAATGTTGTTGGTGGATATTTTGTTGCCAAGAAAAAGATATAAATGACAAAAATTTGACACCACTTCAAACCATCATTAATGGACAAGAATAAAGTTTTGTAATTCAATCATTCATGAGCGTATATTGTAATGTCCAACAATTAATACAATAACTTTTACTATTGGCCACCGGTGGTTTCTTTTTGCTTTCCAATTCTCAAAGAATGAATATGTATGAAATTAATATTTGAAAATATTTACTAATCCTTTATACTATTTAAAATATATTAATAGACGATAAAATTTATTTAGTACATTGTCGATGTCGATATGAGATATAAGAAACATTGAAAGAGCTATATATGTTAGCGAGAAATAAGTTATATATATTATTCAAATTTAATTGTAATCTTATAATAATTAATTTAAAAATTAAGTGACCTATAAGCTTTGAAAAAAATAAATAATAATGAATTTGTTGTTAAGTAATAGATGTATTATTTCAATAAACTAAAAAATATTCTAGGGCATATCCTAGGTGGAAAAATTTCAAGTTTAATAAAAAAGGCCGATCTTTATGATTCTACTAAAATGTCAATAAATACATCGGTTTATATCTAGCCAGAAACCACTAAAAATATTTAGTAAAAAAAGCAATAAAATCATTAAAGAATCAATCTTCTATATTGTGCTTATTTTTTTGTATACTTACACACCCTCGCGCACTCTCATTGTCTTTATCAAGTTTCGAACTCTCGACATCCCGTAAATGGAGCGATATAGACACTGCTACACGAAGAAGGAAACAAAAGACGACAGTATAAACTACACGATAACTATTTTATTCAAATTAAGAACTTATATTTGATTTGTAGTATTTATTGTAAAATGTGTATTTATTGTAAAATGTGTGATTTTAGTAATGTTTGTTTTGTCGAATATGATCCAATTTTGAATTTTTGTGTTAAATTACACGAGAAAGGTTTATAGCATCTATTAAAAATATATGTAAGTATTTTATATTATACATAGAAGATTTATTTATTTATGTAACGCCCCCAAATCCGAGGTCAAAGGATTTGGTCGTCACACTGAAATCTCAATATAAAACAACTTGTTTAAACAATAAACAAATGCCAGCAATTGCTCAGCAATTAAAATATATATTTTTTGACCTTAAACTAAACCAAGTTCTTTTAGGTTACAGTTCTATAAACAAGAATTCCAAAAGTTTCACAAATATATTTTTCCTTTTTCTTTTAAAACACTTTTCAACAATTCTCAAGTTCAAAACTTAACCCACTAGTATAAATTCGAAAAGAAGTATACTAGGCCAACTACACGATAAAATAACTAATATGCAAGAAACAATTTTATACAATATGACTTACTCTATTCCCGCATATCTTGAACCAACCCATCTTCACAATGGCACCTTTCTTTTCACTTTATGAATTACGCATCTAAACATTGTCAGACTATCTTTCATTGGAGGGTAAAATTTAAAACTGACAAGTATGAGCGAAAGAAATTCTCAGCAAGTTCAGTATAACATATTTATGGTCTTTTGATATAAAATCGATATCTGCAATAGAACAAACATGTATAAACATAATTGTTGAACCAGAAAATTTGTTAAGGAACACAGTCATTGTTTCCTCAACCGTATTCAAAACCATTTTGATATATGAGAAAAAAATGATTTGGCAATAATTTGAATCTCATTAAGGATCAGAACTTGTAAGACAGTATTTACGGGAATATCGTAAATAATAATATGAAACTGTGATTATGGACTGAATCATAAACTTTATATCAACCTATTCAAAACAACAATCTGATATTAATACTCATTTTTATGTCAATGTCAACTTAGATATCAATACTAATTTTGATGTCAACAACATCTCATACCTAAGTCAACAACAACTTAGATATCAATACCAATTTTTGATATTAACAGTAAATTAAATATCAAAATTAATTTTTGATATAAACCACGTAACAACAATTTATGATAAATCGTCTATTTTATGATTGTCAACAACAATTTAGATTGGAATCAATATCGACGGTATTTTGCCGTCGGTGATCAACCGCGAAGCAACACCAGTATGCCGAAGCACATCCAACCAAACAAAGGGTACGCAAGGTACACATAGGTCTAGAAAGGTATTATAATTAAATATAATACATAGCTCACACTGGACCACCGCAACGGCCTCCTACGCATTCATCCGATCTTAAAATATTTTATTGAAATGAACCATAACAATTAGCACCCATATTGTTTCTATCCCCCCATTCATTTGGGCAAGAATACTCACAATACAACTTTAATCTTATTAAAATATAAAACTTTTATCTATTCTGAATTTAGAATTGAGAATACTTGTATAATTTAAAACTCAACATCTGGATATGTAAAAATACATAACTATTATGAATGTAGAATTGTGAAATAGTACTTATATAATTAGAATTATATTTTTTGATATGTAAAGCATTGAACTATTCTGGAATAAACAAAGGGTACGCAAGGTACACATAGGTCTAGAAAGGTATTATAATTAAATATAATACATAGCTCACACTGGACCACCGCAACGGCCTCCTACGCATTCATCCGATCTTAAAATATTTTATTGAAAGGAACCATAACAATTAGCACCCATATTGTTTCTATCCCCCCATTCATTTGGGCAAGAATACTCACAATACAACTTTAATCTTATTAAAACATAAAACTTTTATCTATTCTGAATTTAGAATTGAGAACACTTGTATAATTTAAAACTCAACATCTGGATATGTAAAAATACATAACTATTATGAACGTAGAATTGTGAAATAGTACTTATATAATTAGAATTATATATTTTGATATGTAAAGCATTGAACTATTCTGGAATTAGAATAGACTAGCTTATAACATGTGCGATGCTTGGTTTTTAGCATTTTCACCATTTTTAATTTTTAATTTTTAAAATTTTTAGTATACATATATATCATTATTTCTGATGTTGTTGTAATATTATTTTTATTTTTAATATTTTTATTTTTAAAAGTTTAAGTATACATATATATGGTTATTTTTGACGTTGTTGTAATATTATTTTTATTTTTAATAGCTTGTTGGAATATTATTGCAATAAATATGCATATATTGAGAAATATACAATGAGGAATTGAATTATAACTATATATAGTATAATATCTAATCATATTTTATCTACTGTTGTATTATTGTATCATATTTCGGTGTTTAAATAGTAGTAAAAGAATGTAAGTTTTTTATATTTATGATTGCGAAAATCTCTAATCATATTCTATATAGAATTGTATTAGGACACTGTATCATAATTGGTGTGTGAATAATATTAGAACAATTTATATTAATAATATACTTATTTGAATAAGATATAATTTTAACCGTTTATTTTTAATTATATCAGATCAACGATTTAGATCGTTGTGGCGGTACATGACCAAAATTTTGGATAAAAAGTCTCTTACGCTTATTATATATAAAGATATAGTAGGGAATACTTGTCTTTGGTCCTTAACAATTAAGCCCGCTCAACTAACACAATTATCTCATCAGTCTTATGGCATCATCATTTTTATTACCAAGAATTTCTTGATATGTCGCTTCTACAGTTGTTATATAAGCCTGATATGCAATACTATTCAACTTTACTCTTCATCCAATCCGTCTGATCCTGATCATCTCGAACTATCCATAACCATAATTAAAATATACAACTTTAAAGATCTGTATGATAATTGCGCGATAAATTGCTCGTCTAACATTCTATCATCTACTCATACAATAGCCCACACATAAATACAACAATTAAACACACGAATCTCAAATCACGTAGACACGTAATTCACATCATGCGCAAGCACATAATTCAGATCATTACAACATTCGGCTCGGTATGTTTAAAACTGAAATCGAGTTCAAATACGACTTTTCGGTAAATATGCGACTCGGAAACATTTAAAAAATAAGCAACCTTTGTATAAAAAATGATTTATGTACGGAAAGTATTTGTAATGAAAGCAGAATAATTTTCCGAGTCTAGATGCGTTCGTCTCGTATCAAACGGACAAACGGTCTATTTATAATGAATAAAATACGAATAATATAATTAATCATTATATTAATTAGTTATTCAATACCTTTATATATTCTTAAAATCTCAAAATAATATTTAAAATATTATTCGTCTAAATTATAAATAATTACATTTTATTTAACTACTTATTAATAAAATTAATTTATTAAATGAATTAATCAATAAATAAAATAAATAAAATAATTATAAATAATCAAATCAACTTTAGATTTTCAAAAATAAAATTTAAAATAATTTTCTAAAATTAAAATAATTCATTTAATTATTAAAAATAATTAACCAAATTAATTTTGAATAAATAAATCAATTTTTGGAATTTAAAATGAATTTTGAATTATTTTAAAAAGTTAATCCTACAAACAGTTTTGAGAAAGGGAATTGGGGCTATGATGGATCGAACTTGGGTCACCCATCTGGGTTGCCAAGAACAGGTCCGGGTCGGGTATTAACACCGACCGAATTCTGGAAACAACCCAGTTTTTCGGCGGGTTTCCAATTACTCCGGTGAGCCCCGCTCCGGCCAAAAATGACCGGATTGATCCCGGTTCTCAGTCCAAACCACACGAGTAACATCCCAGAAGCCTAACGGAGGCATCAACAACAATAAAAGATATTGAAATCGTCGACACCGATGATATCTTCAAAAAAACCGGCGAACAAATCGACTTCCAAAAACTGACACCAATATCGATAAAATATATATCAAAATGTAGCTCCAATCGCATACAATCATATACAATAAGTTTTAGCAACAAACCACTAACGATCTAGCCGAAAAATCAATCTAAAGTCCAAAAAAAATACCGAACTCGGCCTACTACGAATCAAATTCAAAAATACACGAAATTCATATAACTAGACTCGATTTGCCTTGATAAACACAGTCATATCAGTTAACAATCATCATATATTCAAAACCCACATCCAACGAAATCGACAAAGAACGAGATTTAAAGATAATTAATCTTATACGAAAATCTTGGTATTAAAAGATTGGACTCGTCAAAGGCAACAATTTCATATAAAGATCGTAAAAATGGAGGTCTCTAGCACCTTCAATCGATTGAATTGCTTCAAAAACGAAACCCTAGCTTTAGTAGGATAATACTGATTTTTTCTGATTTTCTCAATATTATGGATAATTATGAAATAAACAAATAATTAAGTTATTTATACTTAAAAAAAATTATACCCCAAGAACTGTTTAAGAGTATTTGGTTAAAATAATTAGGCCCAAAAATAATAATTATGGGGAATAATTTATAAAATGATATTTTCAAACAAATACAAAATTAATGTCAAAATTCCTCAAAAATTATAAATATTTCAAAAATACAAAAAAAATGACTCTTCAAAATACACATGATTTTATAAAAATAAAAACGTAATTTTTGTGAGTTTTGACGTCCCGCTAGGGTCCCGATCGGAGCATTTTTTAGAAATTGAAATATTTTCTAAATTACCGATAAACCCCGAAAATAATAATAAAACATGTCGACGTACGCAAAACGATACAAAACATGACATACGAGATACATGCTAATATAATTAATTTCAGACAACAATTAAGTGCATACAATTGCATTTTAACATGTAACAAATATCTAAAAAATAATCTGGTCCATAGGGGACCGCTGATAATATTTACTGCATGTATATCATCGCCTAAATCATTTTGAACTTAGATAAACACATAATATTTTATTTATCATGTAACTAAATATTCCATAAATATTATTTTTGAATAATTTCACAACTCACCCTATACCAGGGAGAACACATATAAAATATTGAGACGAGTAAAATATCCCCTCGATCCCCAATAAGGCAACACAAACTCAATTTATCGATAACGATAAAATGATCGACTTTTAAATAAAAAAATTGAAAATTGTAAAAGTAATTAAATAATTTCACAACACCGACAAAGATCGACACCAACTATCAATTAGAATATTAACCCTGTAAGGACACAAACTCAAGAAACATGAATAAAATACCCATTATTTTATTCCATTTAAATCGAAACAATCACATATGATCATTTAACTAATAATAATAACAATAAAAATAATAATAATAATAATAATAATAGTAATAATAATAATAATAATAATAATAATAACAATAATATCTGAAAATCCAGTGTTGTGCAAGACATGCATGTACTATAATAAGACTAAGTCACATTGGCAACCCTAAGATTTAGTTGTATAATAGTCTAAATCTGTTTTTTGTAGCCCGCAATGGTTGGCTCAGTTGGTTAAAGAGAGGATAACTATCCTCTTGGTCACAGGTTTGAATCCCACGGGAAAAGAATTTATGATTATGCGTCCTGAGTCAGAGTCTGTCGCTTAAAGCGGTTTATCTTGGTTCACATGGTTTGCGGGCTATTGCGTGAGCCCGTAGGATTTACCAAGCGCGCACCTAAAGGATAGCGGTTGCGAGTTACCTACGATAAAAAAATCTGTATTTTGTATTGTATTACTTGAGTCTGTAAAAATGTTAAAGATTAGACTAGAGTATTTTTCTATGAACAGTCTCAAGTCTAAGAATAAACTCTGGAAGATCAACAAGATCATGCCTCAGAGAAAAGGTAAAGAAGCTTGGAGTTGAATAAATCTGTTTTAGGAAAAATGTTCTAAGTAAAGATATCTACAAGTCACAGATCAAGTCATATAGAGAAGTCATTCGAGAACTCCACAATGACTTATCGAGAAGTCCAAAATGGCTTATAGAGTAGTCCCAGAGATATCGACAAGTCAAATGAAGATATAGAGATTGGAGATATCGACAAGTCAGTTTCTCATTAAAGATCTCAGAGATATCGACAAGTCAAAATACATATAGAGATCGCAGAGATATCGACAAGTTATTTCTACATATAGAGAACTCAGAGATATCGACAAGTCAAAATGAAGATATGAGGATTGGAGATATCCACAAGTCATTTCTACATACAAAATTTTACAGACCTCGACAAGTCAAGTTCACTTATAGAGAACTCAGAGACCTCGACAAGCCAAATTCACTTATAGAAAACTCAGAGATCTCGATATGCCATTATACTTATCGAGATGTCAGTTCTCTATACAACAAACTGGAGATCTCGATATGAACCTCAAGTACAGAATGCAGACAAGTTGAAGATTCAAGATTATCAATCAACAAATGATCTAATCACTTAGATTGAAAAGTCTACAAAAGCAGCTTGAAGAGTGCAAGATTAAGGGCCAAGATTAACTGACAAAGGAAGGTCACAGATCTACAGGATTTGCAAAGATTTACTAAGCCATAAATGGAAATCTTTAGAGATAACTTAAAGTAGGGTTTAGTACATCTTATTGCATGATGTGCAAACCTGTGTTTAATGATCTATAAAGTAAACACTGGTCTTTTGTTTTAAAATGTAACAAAAAGATCTAGATTGTGTTGTACTCTCTCAAGCTAGAAGCTGAGTTTTTTACTTACAAAGAACCCATTAATTTGTAGCAAGACATACTTAATTTAAATACAAATTTAATTGAGTTTTGAAAATACTGTGTTTGTTGTGCATTCTTTATTAATTCTGTTAAACACAATATTTCTACAAATTAGACTGCCTTTGTTCACCATATCCAAATAGTTTGAAAAAGCCTAAAAATCAAGAAAACACATTCACCCCCCCCCGGTGTTGCACTCAATATCTAACAAGTGGTATCAGAGCAAAATCTGAAAGCAAACAGATGAAGATCTTGGAAGTATAAGTGGACAGAAGATAAGAAGTATTATGATACCAGCCTTTGACATAATCAACTATACACTCTGGAAAAAGAAAATGATGTTGTTCATAAGGATGGTCAATCCATTATACATCCAGATTCTCAAGAATGGCCCTTTCACCCCCATGGAAAGGGTAGATGAATCTACAGATGGAGACATGGTCATCCCAGCTCATTATACACCTAAGGACCCTTCAAAATACTCTGAATCTGAGAAGGAGAAAGTCTCTCTAGATAGTGGCCTACAATTAATTCTGATAGAGTCATTTGACAATTTCATGTACAACAACATTGTCAACTGTGACAAAACTAAACAGATCTGGGAGAAAATATAGATTTTATGTTAAGGTACAGAGGAAGTTAGATCAAACCAAAAGAGAATATTGGTGTCTCGGTATGAGGGATTCATGGCAAAACCCAAAGAAGGAATTATTGAAGTTTTTGAGAGGTTCAATAAATTGATAAATGACTTGCAGCTACATGATAAATATTATGAAGCTGAGGAGGTTAACCTGAAGTTCCTGCTAGCTCTTCCTAACCATCTTGAACAGAAGATATCAGCCATTAGAGAAGGAAGATATCTAAGCAGAATGACACTGGAAGTTCTGTATGGAATCTTGAAAACTTATGAACATGAGATGCTGCAAAGAAATTCATTCAAGGCAACCCATGGACATGTGGTTGATGGTTCCAATGCCTTGGTTGTACATGAAAGTGAAGAAAGTGAAGATGAGCAAGATAATCAAGTTCCAGTTATTCAAGCTGTGGAACAAAAGAACAAATGACCTCAGAAGCAAGTTATTTTGGAACTGGAAGAAGATGAATACTACACCTTGGATGAGCTAGATGAAATGGACCAATCCATGGCTTACTTGGCTAGAAATTTTTCCAACATAAGAGTCAAGAAGCCAAGGTTCTTCAAGAACAAGGGACAATCTTCCAACAGCAATAATTAGAAACCAAAAGCTCGGTATAACTCAGCTAGCAAAGGTGGCTACAAAATTGAATCTGTAGACAGATCAAAAATAAGGTGTTTCAATTGTGATGAGTTGGGTCACTTTGCTACTAAATGAAGGAAGCCCAAGAAGGTGAAAAAGGACAAGGCATATTTGGAGTTGGAGGCAAAGTATAAAGTTCTCTTGAAGAAACAGTCTGAAAAAGATTATATTGCATAAGGCAGAAGTTGGGATGATACTGATAATGATGATGAGGATGAAGAAGTTGGAAACTATGCATTAATGGCTCTTGAGCATGGAGAATCATCCACTTCAAAATCAGAGGTACCAACTCTAACCACTATTGATTTAAATGCTAGTCAATATAAGGAGACTGTTGAAAAGATGAGTGTAGAGATGTTTCATATACACACAAGCATGGTGGCAGCTACTGAGGAAGTGAGTAGGTTGTCAAAGATAAATGAGGAGCTTGAGATTGGGAAACAAAATTTAGAACTGCAGCTTGTTGAGGTGAAGAGAATTTTCAAATAATTAAAGGGGACTCCAAACTTGGAATTATGGTGTCCTAAGGGAACAGGATTTGAAACTGTTGGATACACAGATATAATTTTTGCTGGATGCAGGGTTGATCAAAAGAGCACTAGTGGAAGCTGTCAATTTCTTGGACAAAGACTTGTATCCTGGTATAGCAAGAAATAAGAATTTGTGTCAACTTCCATAGCTGAGGTTGAATACATAGTTGCTGGAAGTTGTTGTGCTCAAGTGCTTTGGATTAGAAATCAGCTAATGGACTATGGCCTAGTGTTACACAAAATTCCAATTATGTGTGACAATACTAGTGTTAAATCTATTGTGGCTAATCCAGTAAATCATTCTAGAACAAAGCACATTGATGTAAGGTACCATTTTATTAGAAAACATATTGCTAATGGTACCATTGAGCTCATTTTTGTTCCAACGGAAAAATAGTTAGCTGACATTTTTACTAAACCTTTGGATGTAGCAACTTTCACCAGACTTGTAGGTGAAATTGAAATGCTAAATTCTTCATCTTAAAGGCAAGAACTCAGCTAATGTGTTGTAGCAGAGTGATTTCTAATAAATCAAAATTAATTTGATTTAATTGGAAATTAACTGAAATATGAGTTATAAATATTTCATAAATCTTTGTATATATATTTTTCAAAATTCAAAACTTAGCTTGAAATTTTTCAATTCTGAGAAAACTGTCTACATGAAAATTTACATCTTTAATATGTAAAACTAACATAAGACAGATTCAAAAAGGACAAAAGTATATAGAGAACTGAGTTCTCAATAAGTCTAACTGACTTCTCGACAAGGAATTTTGAGACTTCTCAAGTGAGTTCTCGATAAGTCATTTTTCTGACTTCTCGAAGGACTTCTCGATAAGCATTATTATGAATTCTCGATAAGTCATTGTAGAGATATCGATAAGTGATAATTCACAAAGTTCTCTACAAGTATAAATTTTAGACTTATTAACAACTCAGAACTGAGATAATTTAATTCAATAAATTATTTTAGTAAAATACTTTTGATAAAACCATTCTAATTTTATTTTGATTTATTCAAATAAAAATTGAAAAAAAAATTCAGTCCATGCAAGACAAACTGGGTATTTACTGGACATCTCGATAAGACATTTTCTAGTTCTCGATAAGAGTCAGGAAAATGACATATCGATATGTATATATTCTCTCTATATGACTTCTCGATAAGCAAATTCCAAATGTTTATCTTTGAGTTCTCGATAAGTCATTTATCTTTTATTATAAATACCCAGACATCTTGACATACACCTCTTTACGCCTTCGAGATCTCTAAGTAACCTAATTCTTCCAAATCCAAACCGTTTTCTCTCATTTCAAAATCTTTCTCTCTAATTTTTCTTACCCACTCAAATTCAAACACTTCAAATGGCATCAAACACAGTTACACCTTTTATCCCAAAGGAGGGCACCAACTATCTTGCATTTACAGATGCAAACCAAGCTCATGATAGCTTCAAGAGCTTTGTGAAGTTTCTTTCTGAAACGTACTTTGCAGGTGCTCTAACTGCAAATCCAATAATGTACTTGGATGTTCTTAGGGATTTCTGGAACACGGCTGTGGTGAGGACAGTGGTACATGAGAACCAAGCTATGTCCATGGTGGTTAACTGCTCCATTCAAGGCCAACAGGTGGAGTTTTCTGAAAATGATGTGAATGCGGCCTTGGGGGTTCCTACTGACAACTTGGTAGAGGTGCCTACTCAAGAAGAATTGGCTGAATTCATGGACTTCATTAATTACAGTAAAAGGATCAACCTAGTCAGTCTGAAATAAGAAGAATTTGAGAAAGGAATGGTCATTCCTGTTTGACTCCATTGTGAGAGATTTCACATGCAGAAAGGCAGGGTATGATAACATTTCAAGTGTAGTCAAGAAGCTGGTATTCTCCATGGCTCACAACAGACACATCAATGTGGGGATGCTGATGCTGCAGTAACTTAGCACAAGGCTGACTATGCCTTTGTCTTCAAGAGGTAAGGAAAATTTTCTTCCTAAGTTTAAAATGTCTACTTTAAACCATAAAGTTCAAGACATTCATTTACTTAATGGTATAGATAGAACACAAATAGGCAATTGTAAACAGGTGTCCAAAATTCTATTTGGTTCACTTACTACAAAGAACAAGGTAACTGTAAGTCTTAGAATTACTCCGTTTATGTTGGAGAGATTCAGGACTTACCCTTACCCTATGCCTGACATGAGGTCTACAATCACAACTAGTACAGTAATGGCTCCTGTACCTATGGAAGAACAAACACAGGAACACCAACAGGGGTCTTCCCAAACTGAGACTCTTCTTTCCTTACCAATAGAAGCTAGGAAACCAACCACTTCATCCTCTCAAAAGGGTGAAATGAGTAAAAAGAAGAGAAAGTAGGAAATCCTAACTATAATTAATGAGAGTGGTGAGGATCAAACTCAAATAGAGTCCACCCTGGTCAAGAAACCAAAGTAGGCAAAGAAAACTGAGTTGAACACTCAAGCCAGCTCTGCATCCTCCCAATATGATGTAGTTGCAAAAGAGGGCATAAAGCAGACCCTAGGGGCATCCTCTCAACAGGGTGTCTCTATTGAAAAGAGCACTCTCCCTAGTGCACCTTGTAAAGAGTCTGTACCAACATTTGACCATATTCAAGTATATGAAAGAAGGAATAAGGATGGCACAGACACAGAGAGCACATCTTTTGAAGCTCCCTCCTCTATTCAGGGGGAGCTGTCAACACTCAGTTCTGAAATCTCAAATCTTATATCTAAAATTTCTTCTTCATATAATGGGACACTTGAATCTAATTCTCAAATGTTGCTAAAATCAAGTGACATGATTCAAGAAACTATTATCACCACCCAGGAACCACATTTAGTTGGTGAGAGGCTACACTCTGGGGTAGACCTTGATGACACAAACACAAACACAGGGGTTTCATCAGTTTTTACTGAAGACCCCCTGGTAGCTATTCAAGCACCTTCATGTGCTAAACAATCTTCACATATTGATAGGTTTGAGGGTAGTACTCCTGAGGGGGAGCTATCTAAATCCTCTCCAATTCAATTGGAGGTTCCTCATGTAGGGATAACTCCCCTCAAAACCTTAGTTGAAATTGCCTTAACAATTGAAGCTAGGAGTCCAATTGCCAATGAGCCTGTTATAGGGGAGGAAATTCTAGAACATTCAAGTGCCAGCTCTTTGTAAGAAGAGCAAGGGTTTGAGACCATGGTACATGATAGTAACTTGGTCAAATCCCCTACAATTCAATTAGAGGTTCCCACAAGTGGTGAACAACACACTGTCATAACAACAGTTCCAACTGTGAGTCAAACTATGGCATCTGTCACAGGTAATGTTACTAAACCTCAACCATCAACCTCAACACAAACAGACATACCTTCCCCATCTAATCCTTCTCAACAACCATCACACCTTATCTCTCAGTGGCTTCAAGATGCCCAAGCTCAACCCATTACAATGAATGACCTCTTAGTTGATCAACTTTTGGGCCTTGCCAACATCACACAACAACTTCTTACCAAAGACATGTCCAATCAGGACTATTAATCCATCTTGTTATCTTATAAAACTGATGTTGAAGAGCAACAACAAAAGATTGTAAATAAAGACTTTAGCTTGAGCATCGATGAGGTCTTGGCAAGATTTAGAGAAGAATATATCACAATATTGGGAAGCAATGCCAAGGCACTCACTCCACAGAAAGTCTATGATGTTGTGACAGAAGTCTACAAAGCTCAACTTAAAGCTTTTCACCTCATGAGTAAAGCACTCCAACGGACTCTGGATAGCCATCAAGATAGGATAAGAATGTTGGTGAGAGACAAACTTGATGACCTTGTGCCTACTCAAGTTCAGATCAAGACCAAGTTTCAGACATTTGCTGACCAAATGGCAAGGTTTTACATGACTGGCATGGAGCAGAGCATCAAAAATCTCAAACAATCAGTTGTAGCTTTGCATGAATTTGTCCAGGATCACATTACCAATAACAATGACACAAGGGTCAAACTGGATCAACTTCATCAAGTTAGATATGAACCATCTGCTCTTTTAATGGAAGACATCAAGGAATCAGTTCAAGCTATATTTGGTACTTCTACTTCAAGTTCTCACCAACCAATGTCAACATTTGCAAACTCGAAAATTCAAGCTCTCCAATCTCAAGTCTCCACCTTACAGTCTTCAAATAATTCATTAACAGGTTAAGTCTCTCAACTCACAGCTCTGGTACAAAGTCAATAAGATGAAATCAAGACTCTGGTGGACTTCCATAAGCATCTTCAAATGTAAAATTCAGTAGCTTTAAGAGCCATCATGGGTGCTCTAAACATTCCATTGCCTACACTTCTAGAAGCTGTTAGGCCTGAAACCCTACACCTCTCAACTTGCATGCTAACAAGACTAAGGGGGAGATAGAGGCTAGGTTGCTAAGATCATTTGTCCACGCTCAAAAAGGAAAATCCCAGGAAACTGAACAACAAGTTGATGTTGGAATGAAGAGGCTACTAAAAGCAGTTGAGGGACCTAGTCTAAGCAGAGAATTTGATGAATTGCTAAAGGCTCTCAGGGCTTCTCTAAAAAACAACTTCTTCACATACAAAAAGGCCTTTGACAAGACAGTAAACTTCCTAAGGCTGATCATGGTAACTGTGGATGGGTTTCAAGAAAGAAGAATTGTTGTCAACATAAATAACCCTGGGGTGGATAGATGTATGCAGGTGTCACTTAATTATCTCATAACAAGAAGGGCATCTGAATTGGACATTCTAATCAACAAAGTCAACAAAGTGATTCAAGAAGACACTCTCTTGCTCAATGAACTGAAGAAGGCTCAAGTAGCTGCTTTTCCGGAAGCATATCTACAACCAAGCAAGGGAGTGGCATACATCTGTCCAACCACCATATATTGCAAATATTTTTAAATTCCAAAGCAGTGTGTCATGGCAAACAAGAGGCTGATAATGACTCTGGAAACAGACTTGAAGACAAAGCAGTACAAGACTGTTGAAGATGAAGACATGATCAAGATATTGGGGAGATATTTGAAAAATGCTGAAACCAAGTTGCCCAAAACATAAATAAATACTACTGATGACTTGGATGATGATGAGCAGAAGAAAGATGATCAAAAACCTTCTGACTCAAATCCAAGTCAATCTACTAAGGCAACTGGCAGCAAAGTAGAAGACAAGAAAAGAGATGATAAGAGGAGGGGAGATGAAAGAAGAAGGAAGAAGAGGGAAGATGGTGAAGGCACCAAGAAAAATGTCCTACCAATCCAAATCCAACAAGCTCAAATCTCTAAGCCTGCAAACTTAAACACTCAACTACCTTTAACTCCTAAGCCAAGACTTTTATTCAAACAAACTACAAACACTCTACTTAAAATACCAATCACCTCTAGCCAAACCACCCTAAAGAAAATCTCAAACCTATCTTCATTTAAGTCACCTATCAAAACTCATTTCAAAACTGTTGGGAGAAAGCCAAAGAAGATGCAAGTTGAAGAGAGGGTTATCTGGATTGCTTTGATCAAACTGATTTTCTACCATTAAATTGTTGCATTACAGATAATGACTACTTTCAATAATTAACTGAAGAAATAGTCAAATTTTGGGTTGTATCATTGAGAGAAGACAAAATCTACTATCAAGATGGCTCTTTCACTCTACTTAACAGGGGATTAATGGACACATTTTCAACCACGGAAATTAAGAGGGTGATTAGCTTAATGAAGGATAAGGACACAAGTATAAGGGCATGGAGGGTTGTGATGTGTGTATGGTTAATAGTAAGAAAGGAAAGAAGAGCAAAAGAAAAAGCTGAAAGAGAGGAAAGGGAAAGGAAATATGCAGAAGAACTAGAAATGTTTGAGTAAAGATCTAATGAACTCAATGCAAAGGGGCTGAGCAAGATATCTAAGGATGGATACTTTCTAAACATACAAGCTGGCGGATTCTCTAGATTCAGAGTAAATTACTTGAACAGTTATTCATTGGATGATTGACTCAAGCTTGTGGAAGCTCTAAGGGGGATAGAAATCATAGAGGAACTTCAAGTTCTTGTAAATCTAAAGTACCTCATTAGAAAAGAATCAGGCTATGAGAAGTTTGTGTGATGAATGTAATTATTGAAATCATGTAATCCCTCAATGTATAAAAGCTGTATTTATTAGTCTGTCAATTTGTGTGTGTATTTTTTTGTAACTTGGGGTTAGTCTTGTTACCAGTCATGAATTTGTGATGAGCAATCTTCTCACAAATTGGGGGAGATTGTCGTGCAAGACATGTTTGTACTATAACAAGACTAAGTCACATTTACAACCCTAAGATTTAGTTGTATGATAGTCTAAATCTGTATTTTGTATTGTATTACTTGAGTCTGTAAAAATGTTAAAGATTAGACTAGAGTATTTTTCTTTGAACAGTCTCAAGTCTAAGAATAAAATTTGGAAGAAGTTCAACAAGATCATGCCTCGGAGAAAAGGTGAAGAAGTTTGGAGTTAAATAAATCTATTTTAGGAAAAATGTTTTAAGTTAAGATATCTACAAGTCACAGATCAAGTCATATAAAGAAGTCATTCGAGAACTCTAGAATGACTTATCGAGAAGTCCAAAATGGCTTATAGAGAAGTCCCAGAGATATCGAGAAGTCAAATGAAGATATGAAGATTGGAGATATCGACAAGTCAATTTCTCATTAGAGATCTCAAAGATATCGACATGTCAAAATGCATATAGAGATATTAGAGGTATCGACAAGTTATTTTTGCGTATAGAGAACTCAGAGATATCGACAAGTTAAAATGAAGATATGAAGATTGGAGATATCGACAAGTCATTTCTACATGCAAAGTTTTGGAGACCTCAACAAGTCAAGTTCACTTATAGAGAAATCAGAGACCTCGACAAGCCAAATTTACTTATAGAAAACTCAGAGATCTCGATAAGCCATTATACTTATCGAGATGTCAGTTCTCTATACAACAAACTGGAGATCTCGATATGAACCTCAAGTACAGAATGCAGACAAGTTGAAGATTCAAGATTATTAATCAACAAATGATCTAATTACTTAGATTGAAAAGTCTAAAAAAGCAGCTTGAAGAGTGCAAGATCAAGGGTCAAGATTAACTGATAAAGGAAGGTCACAGATCTACAGGATTTGCAAAAATTCACTAAGCCATAAATGAAAAGCTTTAGAGATAACTTAAAGTAGGGTTTAGTACATCTTATTGCATGTTGTGCAAACCTGTGTTTACTAATCTATAAAGTAAACACTGGTCTTTTGTTTTAAAATATAATAAACAAATCTAGATTGTGTTGTACTCTCTCAACATAGAAGCCGAGTTCTTTACTTACAAAGAACCTATAAATTTGTAGCAAGACATGCTTAACTTTAATACAAAGTTAAGTGAGTTTTGAAAATACTGTGTTTGTTGTGCATGCTTTATTAATTCTTTTAAACACAATATTTCTACAAATTAGACTGTTTTTGTTCACCATATCCAAATAGTTAGAAAATGCCTAAAAATCAAGAAAACACATTCACCCCTGTATTGTGCTCAATATCTAACATCCAGGATTTACAATTTAATTATTAAAGGATCAATTTTATAGAATATTATTTAAAATATTGTAATTCATTTTTTTAGTTTTTATATGAATTGTAAAAATTCATAAAATGAATATTTGGAAAACATTTTTAATGGAACATAATACATAATTAAAATAACTTTTTTGTTGGGCATGTTCTGTGTTTGATAGAAAAATAACTTTTTTTTGGGTCTGTTTGGTGTTTAATAGATAAATAACTTTTTTGTTGGCCCTATTTGATGTTTGATAGACAATTTGATTCATAATTTTATTTTTCTAGGCCTCGTTTATTTCGATGTAACCCAACTACATAACTAGAAGTTCCTTAGATTGTAAATGAGTTACGGTGTTTGGTTTGTTGTATTTTAAATTAGAAAAAGAAATTTCAAGTTCCCAGATTTTTGTAATTTCCACAAAACATAGGAACTTACTTACCAAGGTCACCCATGATCATCACACAAGTTACATAGTTATTTAAGTATAAAGTTATTAATTACTTACCAAAAATCATTAAATACTTACCAAAATTAACTACATAATTTCTAATTACATAGTAACAAAACAAACACAAACATTTTATTTACCATGGAACCTCTAGTGGTAACTTAATTTCATGGAAGTTCAATGTCCTTAAGTAACTATAAAATTGACGAAACAAAAGAGGCTCTAGTGTGTAACCAATAACGCACAATATACAATAAAGATGAGTTATCAAAATTTTAAAGTTCTATTTTTTGTATTTTTTATCAGAGTTTGATAAAGTCCTTGTCCTGAAATAGAATGAAGCTAAAGTGAGAAAACGACACTCCATTGGAAGCTAACTTCCCGGGGGATCATAGAGATCAACAACAAATAAAAAAATGGCCTGAGTTGACCCCATACAATTGCCGAAGATTCAAGTATTTCGCGGTGATATCATTTCCGTAATTATATATATAATTATAATTATAATAATACTCTTGTTAAAATTATAAAATTATGGTGTTTCTTTCGTGAAATACATAACCTCCCGTAATTACTATGACACTTTAATTTATTTAGTAGGAATATCCTTAACTTTTTAGAATCTCAAACACCTTAACTAATTAAAGGTTAAGTTAGAGCATACATAATGGGGTTCCCCATTTTGAACCCCTAAATAATATTAAAGTAATGGTTAACTAAAATATAGGGGGTCAAAATGTTATTTTCCTATATTGGTTCCCTATATTTCAAAAGTAATTAATTGATAATTTGAAATTGTAACAATTATATATTTACGAAAATATTTTAATGAATGTATTCCAGCGGTTATATTTTAACATCCATATTCTAATGATTATATTTTAATATTATATATATATATTATATATTTGTTAGAAGTCCCAACATATTATCCAAACATACTTGAATTCACTCCACAATGTCAAACAATATTCGAATTATTCACAATTTGATAAATGTAGAAGAAGAAGAAGCTCAAGACCTATTGACGATGATTTTTTTTTGACAAATCTATTGATGATGATTAATGTTGCTTATTATATCATCAACACATATAGCAAATATGACATCACATCATGGTAGATCACTAATGAATCGCAGTATGTTTAATCAAAATAGAGAAGAAATCATGCTAGAATTTATCACGATTACTTTTCTAATACTCAGAGGAATGTTTCCGTTGAAGATTTCGGATGCATCCGTCATTATTCTTACAATGTCAAGAAATGGTTATGGTTCATGATAATTATTTAACTTAAAGAAGTGATGATGTGGGATTTCATAGATTATCATCTATTCAAAAAATAACTGATGCACCTAGGATGCTTGCATATGGGACATTTGTTAAATCAGTTGTCAAAATTTTTGGTGAAAAAGATTTGAGACGGCCAACGAATGAAGATGTGGCTAAGTTGTTGGTGGAGAATAAATATCACGGCTTTCTTGGAATGTTAGGCAATACTGATTGTATGCATTGGAAGTGGAAAAAATATCCATTTGCGTGACAAGATATGTTTATTGGTAATATTCATGAACCCACTATTATCTTGAAGCAATAACCTTAAAAGATTTGAATATGTAGTTGCACTCGTATGAGGGATTTCATGAAATTTATGTCGGTGCATCAACAAATTCGTGACAAAAAGGCTCATATCCAGTTACAAAATGATGTCCGTGGAGCACCTTTGGGAGATTTACGATGCAGAGAAATAGTACGTCCGAAATAAATAGAATAATATTTTCCGAATAAGAAAGAGCGTGCCCGACTATTCATAAAAAAAATTATTGTTGTATTATGATGTACTCTTTTATTATATGTTGCTGAGCGTCACCATGTATTTATGTCCCGGATAATTAGAAACAAAAAATTGACCATACGAATACAACCAGGTATGGCCAATGATTTGTAATAATTAGTCATGACATGGTGTATATGGATGAAAATATATATATAATCAACCCTAATAATTCAACATAATATAGGCTCAAATATCATTTGTTAGATCTAAACATATAATCAGTATCATTTTATGCGATATTATTAAGTTTACATAATAAACTGTAATACGAAAGAGTACATGATTTCATGACAGTAGATATGAATACGGATTGTGGGATTTGATCTTCCGCAGACTTGATCCGACTTCTAGTTGTATCTCGCTCAAACTGATGGGAACAGAATAATAGAGGTTGCGAATAATCTCGAGGACCAAGACCCTATTATGTTCTTTATATAATAGTCCAATTAGACCCCATTAACCCTGATTAAACTCCTATTGGATATTACAATTTACAAAGTTCATACCGAATAAGATGTTATTGGAACCTTTATTTTACGAAAGATGTTCATAGCTTTTTGAATTACTCTTTTAAGAAATTCTCTCATTTATATTATATTCGAATAATATGTTAGCAAAAGTATTGCAATTGCAGCTAAACTCAGCTCAGGTAATGGGTAAGAGCTTTGCAAGATCCAGCCCAAATCTTTATTTAGTTCGTGGGCTTTTACCACGGCCCAATAACGTCTGCCCAAATACATGCATATTATTATGCAAGTATTTTAAAAAATCCATTACCAAAAATACAATTTTTTTTAAATTTATTTAAATTTTAACATCATTCGACAACATTTGTAAAATTCGGTTATCATATCAATCAAATATTCAATTTCTTTTTAGTTTTATGAAAAATATTTCAAAAAAAAATGATTACATTCAAAATTGCACGTGATTTCATTCAACTTTTTTTTTATCGTAGGTAACCCGCAGCCACTACCTTTCGGGCGCGCACTGGATAAACCCTACGGGCTCACGTAATAGCCTGATTTCATTCAACTTTACATGCATTGAACTGAACAATTTTATTTTTCACAAAAAATTAAAAAAATAATATTTTTTAAAATTGAAAAAATTGCATTTTTACAAAAATTACTTAAAATTTTATGTTTTAAAAAGAAAAAAAAATGAGGGTGAAAAATCAAAATATCCATCATTTGAGAAGAAATGCCGAGAATATCAATTGGGTGCTCAAAATACTCACGGAACACACATGTGGGATGCGTATTCAGCTTTTAAAAAATTAACAAAGCATACGCACGTAAAAATATGCATATTCATATTTTATATTTTTTGTAAATATGTATGTTGAATATACACATTTTTCTTAAAAGCAAGCAAAAGTGATAGCCATAACATGTATACTCTTTATTAAATTTTGAAAAGTTGAATACACATTTTTTAAATATATATATCGTGAATATTTTGGGCGATGTGCGCGTATATAATATTCTAGACGGTTAAGGCTAGAAGTGATTTATTTTAGGTATTATTTCTATTATTTCAAATAAAACAACTTCCAATAATCAGATAATGCATACGTGGACTACACAGAACCTCATTATCGTACAGTCTTTAACTCCAGTTTCTCTTTCTCGTCTTATTACAACCAAATATACTTACACACATACACACAACTTCACCTGTACAAAAATGTATATATAGCTAAATATATATTCATTTCTGCTACACTTTTAAAAATGGAACTATTATTAAGCACACACACTGTATATAGATCATCTTTCTTGGGCCACCGGCCGGAAAATTTTCCGGTGAGGAGAATTCCGGCGAGAAGAAATTTAAAGACGGCGAGAATTTCAAGTGCTTCGAGTGTAAATGAAGGTCAATTGTTGAATTTGAAGCTGAATAGTAGCGCTTTAGAGCAGCTCGATATCGAAAGAGGCGTTTGTATTCCGTTTCGAAAATATACTCCTGAAACTGTATGTATGATGCTTGTGTTGTTTGTGATTTTGTGTGTTTTTATGCTTTTTTTTGGATGATTTTGGTTGATCATGTGTTTGTTTGAATTTTGATGAATGGATGATTTTTTTCGGGGTGAACGTAATGGAGACGGTGTATTTTTAATCTCGATAAATGATTAGGATTATGTGTTAAGGGATTATTAGGTTTTTGAGGTTTGACTTTATTTTGTTGTGGATTTAGGGTTTATGTTTGTGTGTGGATGGTATAAGTTGATCATGTGTATAGTGATATCTCGATAAATTAATAATTTAACGTAATTTAAACGGTGTATTTTTAATTTCGATAAATTAGTAGAATATTGTGGCTAGGGATTATTGGTTTTTTGAGGTTTGACTTTATGATTGTGGATTGAGTGATTGTGGATTGAGTGTTTTTTTTTGTTTGTGTGTGGTTGGTGTAGGTAAGGAATAAGGTATTGGAATCACAAGGGGCGATATTGTCATTGATTGGTAGAGGGGTTGAGATTGTGTGGAGCTTGGGGTTTTATTATTCAACTTTGGTGTATGATTTTCTAGTTGGTAGAGATGAAGAAGTTGTTCCGTTTCGTGCGAGGCAGCTCAGGAATCTTTTGTGTGATTTGGGTCCTTCTTTTATCAAGGCTGGTCAGGTTTGTTTTATTTCTTGATTTCAATTGAACTTATTTTTCCAGCATTAGTTATTTAGATCGTTTTATGAATAGGAATGGAAGGATGGTGTCTGTTTGAGTCTATAATAGTGTTTGTGGCCCTGCTAATGGTTTAAATTTACTATAGAGATCAGTGGTTGTTTCGAATGTGAAGGACAAAGTTTGGTTTAAATGAATCTTTGAACATTATAATGTTTACTGGTTTTTCTTCTATAGGTTCTTGCAAATAGACCTGATATTATTCGAGAAGATTACATGAATGAACTTTGCATTCTTCAAGATGATGTTCCATCTTTCCCCAATAAGGTATTACTACACTAATAGTTCATTAATAACTTAATTTGTACTCTCTTCTTTTTCAGTAATATGTAAACTATGGTGTAGGTTGCTTTCAACATTATAGAAGAGGAATTGGGTCAACCACTTGAAACTGTCTTTAGCAAAATTTCATCTAGTACAATAGCAGCTGCAAGTCTGGGTCAAGTTTACAGAGCTACTCTACGTGCCACAGGGGAAGAAGTTGCAATTAAGGTAGATTAAACCCTTGTCGTGGTTCTATTCCAATCTTTTACATATAGGCATTCATTAGTCTTCATTTTCCACGTAATTAATTTTTATATTATTTTGTTACACTTAGAAATAAAGATGGTGCAAATCTTCATTTTCTTCAATTTTAATTGAAGAAGTCTTTGTTTTTTTCCTTATTAATATGATTCTGGACGAAACTATTGGTCCATCATATCTAAAACTATTTGGATGCAAGTTATTATAGTTTGAGGACCAAGAGAATGATCACATATACTAAGGAGAAAGTATTAGCACAAAGGGAATATCCAAAGTTGTGAATTAGATTTTTGAATGAATTTTTTGTGGTTTGTTTTGTGACCTAAATCCATGCATAGATATATAGCAATCATAATTCCCCCACTTAAGAGGTCGTTACACACGTATTTTATAAATATATTGTTGAGATCAGTTGCCTATTAATAGAAATAAAATGAGATCATTGTTAAAGATTCAGGGATTGCGTAGTGTGCTTACATTAGGTAGGCACTTGTTGCCCACCCCCTGCCCCCTGTAATCACTCCTCCTCCCCATGTAATTAAAAACTCTACTATGTTCCCGACAAAAATAAAGAAGCTATGTTGAAAATTTTGTAAACTATTAAAAGAAAAGTATTGAAATCATGTATGTTCACATTAAACTAAAATCACCACGGAAATGTAATTACAGCGCTGTTGCATGTTACCGCACACATATTTTAAAACAGTAAGATATCCAATTTGACTGGACTTGCCATGTAAACTAACAGCAGACAACTCTTTCAGAAGTATAGGAAACCTTGAACATGCTTTATCGCATCAGGTAGAGGAATGTGTACTTTAATTTTTTTCAAAAGTCCCAACAACGTACTACCTACCTTGTCCTTGCCTATTGAATCTAGGCAACCTACTTAGTAAAGCAGAATTAGTGGAATTATGCACTGCCCCCCCCCCCCGGCTAAATTACTGGTTAGGGTTTAACCTTGGCCTCAGCAATTGTTCAAGCTGTTTAATTTATTTATCTTGATTGGCCGAAATTGGAGTGTTTGGAATTTTTCTGTAGCAAAGATGCGTAATGAATAAAATGTGATTCAGGTGCTGGTGCAGACTTGGATAAATATCTAAGATAAGATTTATTGCACGATCACATTATCAAACTACTTGATGCTGATTACTTCCGCTCCGTTACTCCTCTAAACTTAACACTGACAGTCTAACATACACTTATAACAAGAACAGTGCTCATATTTAAAAAGCCTATGAAATGTGTAGCTTGCTAAAACTAACACATTGACTCTGTTTGCAGGTTCAAAGGCCTGAGATAGAGCCTATTATCTATCGAGATCTTTTTCTTTTCCGCACTCTTGCATCCTTTCTGAATGGCATCAGTTTACAGAAACTAGGTTGCAATGCAGAACTTATAGTTGATGAGTTTGGCGAAAAGCTTCTGGAGGAACTTGATTATACCTTGGTATTGGTTGCAATTGTTTTTATGCTTCAAATGATATACCGCTTGTTATAGTCTGAAAAAGATAATCCCGCCTTAGCTTTGTTTTTTTTTTAGAAATGATTGATGTCCTTAAGTTGCTCCTTTAGTTTTAAATTATATTCTGCGTAGGTAATTTCAACATATTTTATCACAGCCTTATCACTTATGAGATCATATATTAAACATTCTTATTAAATTTATTCTGGTATGCATTTTCTTTACTAAAATGCTGCTTCTCTCTTGCAAATTTTTGCACCAAAAAAATGACTATTTCATCATGGTCTGAATTAGTATCTAGAAAAAGAAAAGAGAGACATAGTAGTAATCTTGATTTCTTAGGCCCAAATAACTTAAGTTTTTGGTTTCCTGCTATCTTTTTGAGAGTATGGTAGAGAATTTTGGTAAAAGTAAATGTAGCAAGAGGTACTATTGAGAAATCCTATATATGAAATCAGGACATTACGGGAGTAAATTAATGTGGGCCTGCTGATCAAATTTTCCCTTCATATGATTTATTATTCACTTGTCATTTCCAAATCAGACGGCACCAAGTTTTTGTTACGTAAATTTTAGCTAACTGGCCCGAAGATAATGTAGCATCTGAACGTTAGGTGTTTCCTTGACTATGTATTTTGAATTTCAGGAAGCTCGGAACATTGAAGACTTTTTGGAGAACTTCAAAGGAGATCCTACTGTGAAAATTCCTCGGGTCTATAAACAACTTTCAGGTTCACGTGTTTTAGTAATGGAATGGATTGATGGTATACGGTGTACTAATCCACAAGTATGTTGTCCATCTTTCTTCTGTTAAGAAAGTTAAGAGTTTATCACCTTCTTCAATTGACCGATGGTCCGATTCTTCTTATTTTGTCAGGCTATTAAGGACGCTGGACTTGATATAGATGGATTCTTGACTATTGGAGTGAGTGCCGCTCTGCGTCAGTTGCTAGAATTTGGATTGTTTCATGGGGATCCACACCCAGGAAATATCTTCGCTATGCGTGATGGACGAATTGCATATGTGGACTTTGGAAATGTTGCTCAGTTGAGTCAGGTTGGATATGTGCTTCAAAACATATGTAGTGTCAAATACGAGGGCAAACATTTAATTACCATTGCATTTTTCATTTCTATGGTATAAAGTTTTTCCATACCTAATAAGATCCATCAAAATATACATTGAACTAGAGTTGTTTTATATACGCATTGAAGCCTTGTGTACTTTTGAATGGACTTTCCAGCCATCTCCAAATCTTTTGTGTAATGTGTGATAATTGATGAATCATAAGGGTTGTTGGGTATTTTATATGAAGTTCTTGTATACGTTGATTTTTCTGAGATGTTTGTTTAGGTAATGCGATACAGTAAGTAATACTGTAATAAATGAAGTATACAAAACTCTAATTTCTGAAACCCCTTTCTTTAATAGTGTGAAGTTTGTTGAGTGTTGACATTACAATATAAAATTGATTCAAATATCTGTCTATAGTGAATATCTGACCCTTTTCGCTTGTGTCATTGATTGTGTGTATGCGCAAGTATGAAAGACCTAGGTTTCTAAATTATTTGTTCGGTGTTCACTGATTCTGATATTAAGTATTTACCTGTTTCTTTTGTTTCTCCATCCAGCAAAATAAACAAATTTTGATTGATGCTGTGGTCCATGCTGTTAATGAGGATTATGCTGAAATGGCTAACGATTTCACTAGGCTTGGGTTCCTTGCGAGTGGAACAGATGTCACTCCAATTGTCCCAGCCTTGGAATCAATCTGGCAAAACTCTTCTGGGAAAGGACTGTCTGATTTTAATTTCAGAAGTGTTACAGGTTTTTTCTCTTCGAATAAATTGCAGTTTTCTGATGCTTAAATATAGAGTGATGTAAAGGGCACTGTAGTGTCGCAACTGCTGCTTATGGTCCTTATAATGAGCTGGGATTCAGTACCAGGGCCATAAGGAATACAATCTAGATTCAGAATTTATGTGCACATAACAATATTTTATCGAATTATGATATCTGAGACCTTTGACAGTTCATGTTTTTGGTTTTAATTTGTCCTTGATTGGAATTAGTTGTCTAAAATGTGATAACCATGAATATCTGATCTAATTACATATGCTGCAGGAAAATTTAATCAATTGGTTTACCAATATCCTATCCGTATACCTGAGAGGTTTTCTCTTGTCATTCGTTCTTTATTAACTCAAGAAGGCATCTGTTTTACATTGAAGCCAGAGTTTAAATTTCTAGAGGTTAAATCTCCTATCCTCTTAATTTATGTAGCGCACAATGTTTGTTAAAATGCTTAAATTTACTAAATGTAAGTCAGTTGTCATGCCTCTCTTCTATTAATCTGAAT
Organism: Apium graveolens; assembly: GCF_009905375.1. Classification (NCBI taxonomy): domain Eukaryota; kingdom Viridiplantae; phylum Streptophyta; class Magnoliopsida; order Apiales; family Apiaceae; genus Apium; species Apium graveolens. Next base: position 5,524,053 of record NC_133653.1, read on the forward strand.
CAAGCTTGATTGCACTATCGGGCAAATTTTTCATTTTATGCAAAACCTTAGGAGAATGGACAATGTATTGATTAGATTCTACCGAGCTGATATAAATCTTTGACTTCTAACTTTACGAAGAAAATAAGCAGCTTATGTCTTGTGTTGATAAGAAAAGCAATTTGCGGGGATCTTAATTTTTTAATTGGTACATAATGGAGGTTGGGCTGCAATGAAAGTATGAAAATTAAATGGAGAAGGGAAGGGCAGATGACGAGGGAGTGAAGAGACTGGAGTCACTGGACTATAAATTTTCGAGTAATTATGTTTTTTAAAGAATATATGAGTGGGAGGAAGGAATGAGTGAAATCATGAACGGGGAGGACTGAGCTCTAGTTTGAGGTTGTGGAATAACGGAAATTACGGCGAATGAAGCAAAAGTTATGCATGAATGTCTGCATAGTTTATTCATTCTTCAATATGTTCCTGTCAACTGGATGAAACATAAGAAATAAATAAAGGATTGTGATAACATTCCCCTCCACCCCCCACCCCGGCACCCAACACTCGGCATTTCTCCTTATTCTTTCCAGCATAAATACGCGTACAGACACATGCAAACAGGCATATAGAGTATATCTTTTTTATGGTATTAGATGTCATGCTAATGTTTATTATTCTACGTTTATTAATTCGTTCATATCTTCTTTTATCTTGTACCAGGTTGCGTATCCATATGTGGCAAAACGCCTACTAACAGATCCAAACCCTGCTCTACGTGAACGCCTTATACAGGTTTGTCAAAATTTTCTTAGATGATAATCCATCACTAAAATTTTAAAGTGTTTCTTTATGAGGATCTTTTTGTTTTGTAGCTAATTTTCTAATTTAGTATATGTGAATTACTTTTTAGATTCCTTCTCTAATGTTATACGACATTTTCTGTGTGTCTAGCTTAAAAAAAATACTCTCAGTAATGAACTACAGTATATACTATTTCAGTGCTGGTGACCTGAATTTTTTCTGCTCGCTAGTACTGAACTATAAAAGATGATTCCATTCGGCATCAAATACATAAACTTATAGGATAGTCTTATGAGCAACTATCTTGCTATCATTAAATTGTAGAATATAGCTTCTCTACTCCCGGTTTCCACTTAGTTTCCGACACTTAAAATTACTTTGATTCACAAACTTCTGCTTCATGTTAGGTTTTATTTAAAGATGGTCTTTTCCAATGGAAACGGCTTGAAAACCTAATTGTTCTGGCTAAGGAAAATGTGGCAAAGATGAGTAGCAACCCAGCATTGCAAGGGAAGCAAATGTAGTACCCCTTTCCCTCTTCACTTCATGTTTCAAAAGAAAGTATGTTTTACTATCTCACTTGAATGTTTCAAGGATCTAACTCGCTCGCATCTGACATTTGTTTCAATAGGGAACTGTCTAGAGAGATGCAGGTCCAGAAGAAATTGGACCTAACAGACACTATAAAAGATGGTGCTCGTCTTTTCCTAGTTGATGCTGGGATTCGAAGGCAGCTTCTCCTTGCTTTAACTGAAGACTCTAAGCTTCACATCGATGAACTTGTTGACGTATATAAATTGCTTGATGACCAAATAGATATACCATCTGTTGCAGTAGAGGTAGCTCGAGGTAAATTTTACATAAACACATTAATATTAAGTGCTCTATTGGTTGTTTATGTGGTAGTAATCTTTTGAATAGGCATCTTACAAATCTCTAGTTTGACATCTCCTGTGATTTAACTGGCCATTTCTTAAAATCATGTGACCAAGAACTAGTTATTTTCCGCACAAAAATTACAAAAAACTAATATTGCAAGTTATGTTAATCCTTGATATTTGTTTGGTATAATGCATTCTTGAATGATATTGAAGTACTTTGTGATACCCTCAGGTTTTCCATCAGTTGCTCGGGAGGCCATGCTCTCATGGAGTGCATCTGTCTTGTCTGATAGATGATTCATAACATGTCATCGATATAGCAAAACAGCACGACTTCACCTAATTGTTGGTTTCGAGGTGAAATTCCAAAGTGTGCATATATTAACACAAGAAAATTCAGATGCAAGGGTGAGACACACTCTACGAAAATACATGTATATAAATATTGAAATGTATACATAGCTAGGTTAGTCGAGGCATGCGTCTTGCATGTGCCTTTCTACAGTTATTTGCTCTTTTCTTTCTAGTATAGGTTGAGGAGAGTTATTTCATATACGGAGTGATTTTTTGACAATTCTTTATCTGACTGTTGTCTCATATGAACCATGTATAAAGCAGTGGATATTTGGATATGAAGTAGATGTGAAATATATGGACTCCAGATTTCTGCGTATATTTATGAATTATATGACTCAAGATTTCTACGGATTAACGCATCGCTCTATAATGTGTGATGTTCTAGCCAATTGGCAAATAGAAAGTGTTGTTGTTCCAACTATGCTACAGGGTGCACACTGAAGTGCAGTAACACCTGATAAGGTAAAGATATGCCCTTCAGAAGTTCAGATGAACTAGAAATATTGAAGAGTTATCCCTGATGGATGCAGAAATGTTTCAAGACTCAAAATTAGGGCTGTCAAACGGATAATTCGGATACGGATACGCCTAATCCTAATCCGCATCCGTAATCGTCGGATTTGAATACGGATAATATCCGCTTTATTTTGGATACGGATATTATCCGCTTTTTCTCGGATACGAATGCGGATATTTCGGACGGATATCGGACATTTTGAAATTTTTTTATGACCTCACCGTATTGACGATAATTTTAGAATATTTTTTACGATTAAACTCAAATGATATATTTATATATGTATAAAGTATGTGTACAATCATGTAAAATTTGTATAAATGTAATATTTAATGTATATACACATATTATAAACTAATTGAATAAATCTTAAATTATATATAATTATATATTTATATAAATTAAATATCATATACTTATTTGATTTCGGATTCGAATATCCCGGATTCGGATACGGATAATATCCGCTTTATTTTGAATACGGATAATATCCGTTTTTTCTCGGATACGAATGCGAATTTTTCGGACGGATATCGAATTTTTTTAACAGCCCTACTTAAAATACATGAAGGCAGAGAAATGTATCAACACAGACATCATAAGCACAAGGAGTAAGGTCTAAAGCACCCTTGCAGATGTCGAGATAAATCACTACAAATGCATCACATAAGAAGCGCGAAACCAGTTGAACAAGCAACTACCTGCTGTCACTACAAATGCATCACATAAGAAGCGCAAAACCAGTTGAACAAGCTCTTGCTATATAGAACCAAATCTTACTTCTCGATCGTTTATTGACATAATTTCTTTCCTGAGTAAATAGTAACTTCTCGATCGTTTGAGGGATCATGCTTACGATAATGCTCTTTTAGAATATCAATCCTGAAGAGAACATTGAGTCATCAGCATAGAGAGGGTATGGTTACAACGACAGACAATAACACAAAAATCATAGATGCACACCTGACTTGCTATTTTTCCAATCATCTTCTGTCAGCTGATTGTAATGTACAACCACAACTCCCTGCTTATTATTCCCTCTTTTCATCCATAACCAGATACCCGAAATTGATGTTTGCTCCAGTCGACCACAATGTACTCGAGCAAACATCCCGGTGTTATTTAAGCAAATTATCGCTAAAGCATTTTTCTGAATATTTCTAGATTCATCTTCATGAAACACCCAATGTAGATAAACAAACCAAAAGAATGAACTAGCACACGATTACCCTCAACATTTCCGAGGCTTATCTAATCATCCCTCCCCCCAGTGGAACAAACGCCTAGAAGCCTAGTACCACTCGATCATCATCATCAATTTACAACCTACATCCTTCTTAATAAAACACACGCCTAGATGCCTAGAACAACTCGATCATCATCATCATCATCAATTTACAACCTACATCCTTCTTAATAAGAAACGCCTAGACGCCTATTACCACTCGATCGTCATCATCATCAATTTATGACATACATTTTTCTCAATCGACAACTTGACGATCACAAGGCACTAACTTCCCGCCTTTCTCACACAACGCTTGCTCACCAACACTCCTAACAACCTTCCCATATGAATACCTCAACGGCATTCTCCCAAGCAATCTATGAAACTCCGTAATACATTCCCCTCGTCTCTTCCTATGATCCTTTCTCCGACTACTCAATCCTACACTCTCCACTCCACTCCTCCCTTCATTTCTCGAATCTCCGTAATCCCTAACTCTCATCCCTTCCACCACCATCACTCCCTCCCCTATCTCCGCCGCAACAAAATTCATCAGAATATCCTCACAGTTCTTCCTCCTATCCACAACCTCCCTCGCTTTTGCCATCGCCACGTCACCACCACACCGATAAAAATACAAAAACTCGATTTTCGCAATCATAAACTTCGTCAACACAATCGAATACTTCTCCGAATGCATCGTGTACATCCAATTCCTATTCACAATATCCAAGTCATGCGATCGGCCGAAGAATCCGATCAACTTATCGCGATTCTTCGACCACATCGTAAACGCAAATTCAACCGATTTCACATCAATTTCCACATCGTCATCGCAAATCAACACCGCGCGAGTCAAGATCGATCGCCGCGGGTTGAATCGCGAGTTCAAACTATCGTTTTTCTGCCGGATCACGGCGATCGGAGCTCCGGGAGATGCAATCGAGAGGTTTTGAGACAATAAAGATAAGATCTTTATCGAAGTTCTAGGGTTTCCCCATAGAATCTGTACGGACGATACAATCGGAGAAGATGCATACGTGGCAGCTATTGATTGGAGGAGAGGTATACGTGACTCGGAGTAGCCGTTGATGAGGACTGTGAGCTGATCGGGTCGGAGCGTTTTCGGATCTCTCTGGTTGTTCGGGTCACATGGATTTGAATTTGTATAAGCGGCGCATAATAGCATAAATATATAGAAGATTATGATCCTCATTTTCAAAGCTCCGGTGATTTGCTAATGTGCGCCTGTAGAGATTTTAAAATTTAAACAGTGTTTTTATTCTGATGATTGGTTTGAAATTTTGATTTAACGATTTGTTGTAGGCTAATGTGCGCAGGGGTGTTAAGTTTAGGATGTGGGGTCGAGTTTTGTGTCAGTGGCATTTTTGTAATTTATTGGAGATTGAGGGTGTGATTTTGTTTGGTTTCTTGATTATTCTTATCATGTTGTTGAGATGGGGAATGGTTGTGATTGTGAAAGAAGCAGATGGCTATGCCTACTACTACTCACTGCATGGTTCGGGAGGTTTCTCGAACCATGTTATTGCGGGAGTCTTGTGCACTGGGTATGACTAGTCCTGAACTTGTGCGATTAAATACGTCTTTGTCGTCGGATAGAATAATGTGGAAGCCACTGCGGTGCACACCTCTGGAAGAACAGGTTTGCGGGTTCTTTGAATTGGATTAGTGATAATCATAATGTCTCACTGTTTTGAGTATAGTGCATATGCATGATATGTGAGTACAATTGCTAGAGTGAAAATATCAGGTTCTTTTTCTAGTGCTAATTGTATTAAGCTCTTTTACCCTATGGTATTATAAATGTTTTACATCAGGCAAATGTAAGTTATTCCGAAAATAAAAGGTTGTTTGAATAGTGTAGTCCAAAAACAGAACAAGGTCATACAGTCTTTGTAGTGTCTTTAAGATAGTGAAGTTTCAGGATTAGAGAGTGCAACAATCCTATCTTTCTAATTAATGTTATGCATCTGCAGTTACTTTCGCTCTTGAAGCAGAGGTTACAGCATAGCTATAAAAAAGAAGAGTGCTTTTACAACTTTGAAACTATAGATTGCATATTTTTATCTGATAAATGACTCCATATATTTTACACCACGGTGCATTGATTCGATATAAGTATTGGATGTTGGCTTCAATTGTCCAATAGTGCCTTCCTAATTCTGTAAAGGCACTAGTCAAAATTGCATAAATAAAACATGAACCGGCCTATACCCCAATTTCACTGGCTATTCCTGAAATGTCGCAACATTCAGATAGATGTCGGGTTGATGCATATGTCTCTGTTTGTGCTCCTACAGATAATTCAGAATCTAGCCTTTCGTTCTAAATTTGATCCATTAATTTCTATTGAAAGGTTGATGGGGGAATTATGTGTGAACCTTGTGAAGGAAGAGGATGGCTGCTTTGTGATTTTTGTAAAGGGCAGAAGACGAACGTGAAATCAGAAAACAATAGGATCTACCGTCGTTGTCCATCTTGCAGAGCTGTAATTATTACTTCTTGCACCTCTTTTCTTTTACTTGCCAAGTAGTGCTCCTTATTTCCTATCAAAGCACCAATTCATTCACTAAATGTAGCTTAATATACTTCAGCAGTGGAAATGTTTTTATAGTGGAAAGGAAATATGTGGAAACCAAGTAGTTCTGGATAAACCTTACACAGACACTGATGTGAGGGAGAAAAATCTGTGATACTATATGCATTTAAAATTCTTACCATCTTTGGGTGTTTTCCCAGCTATTAGTTTCATTCTCGTGGTTCAGCCAATAATGATTAAACTGGATACCTTAGTTAACTTGTGAGTACATAAGGTGAACCTAATTTTACTCGGGTAAACATTCTATGAGATTAATTCTGTTTATGAAAGATATTAACAGCTAATTAGTTTATCTCCGTGTGTGTACCGTAATTCATTCATTTGCAAGATTCACTTCTTCATCAAGTCAAGCAATTTTTTCCCTAAAGAGACAAAATAATCCATATGCACCAAATGGGCTGTAAATAGTAATTCATGTAGTACAGAACTCTGGATGAAAATTCAGTTTGTAGTGGTATTATCGGGATAAACCCTGCTTATATGAACTCTTTCTTTAAATCTTTGAAGTGCTATATTATTCGCCCTTTTCTATTTTATGGGTCATTGAGTATTTTGTTGGAAAACATCCTTGTCTGATCCGAGTGAAAGGAACCCCGAGTGTTATCATAACTTTGTTAAATTTTATCATGAGCAGAGGATAACTTATGTCTTGATTGTTGATCATTCAGATTCGAGAAAGATAGTGCATGTTAAAAGTCTTTATGATAAAGGCGTTTGATAAAGAAAGTTACTAGAATATTTCATGTCATTAGATAGCATTGGTCCAGTTATCTTGGCTTCTTATATATACTGATGCATTTGAAATGCATTAAATTTAAGTATTTTAACTAAGTAGAGTTGCAGGTTGGATATATACTGTGCTCCAAGTGCAAAGTTTTCAAGTGTGTTACCTTCCCAAATTACACTGATGGAGACATGGCATAAAGAACCTCGAGGCGGAATCGAGTAGTTTCAAAAGCAAAGTGGTAGCTATGATAGATCATGTTGTTGCAAGTTTAATTTGATCTGATTGTTTCAAGTGCCTCTATCCAGGTCTCCTCTTCTCTCTAGTGTACTCTTTCAATGAGATAAGTTATAATTGATGCATGAATTCACTTTCGAGTTACGACCCAATGTAAATCTTTAATTTAAGTGAACAATCTATATTATTATGTGATTCTATATCAATCTGGTTTTTTGGGGGAGCTGTGGTCATTTATTTGTGAATATATTACTATATTCCATGGCTGTATGAGACTTTCAAGGTCTACCTTTTTTATCATATTCAGTATTCATAACCATTCAATTCTCTGAATAGCTATTGACAACATTTTTTTAATTGGAATCATAAACTTTATAGTCCTAAATTGAGAGAAAAACTTCCTAACAACCATCTACTTTTCTAAAGAAATCTACTAGCATAATGGATGCGGAAAAAATATCCAATCTAAAATTAAACTACTAAATCAAGTACAATCATTTTTATTCCTGTATCTAATAGAAAATACATAGTTTAACAAATTTTGACTTAAAAAAATAGGTAGCCCAATCATGAGCCAGTTCTGGCAAAATCCCTATGAGGTATAGCATAATGGTTGACAAAAGTTAAAACTCTAATTCTCTGAGATACATTAATCTTCTTCTTTGTTTACCCTCCTCCTGTTTTTTCTCCAAAACTTACTCTCTCTTTTTTCAGTTTCAATTTTTTTTGCCTATTCTACTAAGTCTGGAGTAATATCAGTATCTATTGGAACCGAACTTAAAACGTTGTCTTTCTATTGAATAATATGTAAAAGACTGAATTACCACTGTTATATAGATATCTTGCTATTTCACAACCTCGTAGATTAAACTGATTAATGTAAGTTTAAGTTGCAGTAAAACTTACTTTTCAGTTGAATTTTATAATCATCCAACTGAAAAGTAGCTAAAACACTTTGGCCATAGTTGGAGAAGGCCTTTTGGGGTATAAACAACATGTCTTGGACATGTATAATGTGGATCATTACGTTGTTAAAATGCTTCGTAAAATATGGATCAACTTCTAACCCAGTGTGAGAGATTAAATTGGATAACACAGGGCAAGTGTGGCTCAGTGGCTGTTACGTGTAATACTTGGGAGAAAATTCCTACCCAGTTACTCATGAAGGGGTATAGGAGAATGGCAAAGAACAATGTGTGTAATATAGTTCAGTAATGTTACAGGATTTAGACAGTTTTAAATTTCCAATAGTATATTAAAAATTTATTATTAATTTTAGTTTGATTTGATTGTTTCAAGTGCCTTCACCCAGGTCTTCTCTTCCCTTAAGTGGACTCTTTTATTGAGATAAGTTATAACTGAGGCATGAATCACTCCTGAGTTTTGACCCCTTGTAGATCTTTAAAGAAATCCAAATTATAATGAAAAATCTTTTTTAAGCTTGTTTGTTGAAAAATGTGATTTTGTTACCTATATCCGAGCATATTCCATTGCTGTCATTATATATAGAGTTTTCGTTATCATCAGATCTGTAATTTATATTAATCATTAATTCTTTCTAATAGTGATTGACAACATCTGTTTGAATTGAAATCTTAACCTTAATAGTCCTACATTTTAAAGAAAAGTATCTTAACAACCATCTACTTCCATAAATTAATTAACAACCATAAAAGTTGAGGAAATATATATCCATTCTTAATTCAATTGAACTACTAAATCAAGTACAATCATTTTATTCCTATACATGATTTAAAGTACCTAGTTTAATAACTTTTTAACTTGGAAAAATAGGTAGACCAATCATGAGCCCCCTGGCTGGCAAAATCACAATGAGGTCCAACACAATCGTTGACAGTTTCTAATTCTCTGAGATACATTAGTTTTCCTCTAATTTACCTGGGATTTGGGATCCGACTTCTTTTCTGCTTCCCTTGTCAAATTAATTTCTGCATATTTTTACTAGTCTGGAGTAAAAGCAGTTCTCTATTAGATCCAAAATAAAGAAGGCCAATTTACCACTAAATATCTTGCTATTCAGCAACCTCATAGTTTCAAACTTAATTACTGTACATTTAAATTGCAGCAAGATTTACTTTTCTTTTTTTTTTTGAATGCAAGCAAGATTTACTTAATAGGTAAATGTCTATCTTCGTCCAATAGGTTTACGAATAAAACTTATCGGCATTTATAATAGAGCTAAATATGCTGTTAACATGCTTAGTAAAGTATGGTAGGACTTCTAAACAAGTTTAGGAGATTATACTAGGTGCCATAGAACAATGGTGGTTGTTGTATCTAACATATTGGAGAAATTTCCTCCTTGTCATGTAGGCAAAGTAGTTTATGATATGGTCTAATAAACCTACAAAATTAGGTGGTTTCATAAATTTTTATAGGTCAGCTGATTGTACATTTTTTAAATTTATCATTATTTGTAAACATATATATGAAAATATGGAGTTTGCAAAATATGCTGTAATACAAAATTCAAAGCTGAAGTTCCACTCCCTTTTACAGACAACCGTAAATTATGAAATTAAAATTAGACTAATGAGATGAGTACTTCTTATTTGGAAGTACATGTTTATTAATTAGTATAAACTTGTTGGAAGACTCAAATAGTAATGCTTGCACAGATAATCTGCATTTGTGTCAGTCAGATTTGTAACTGTAAATAGGATTATTTTTGCGTAACTAAATTTGAAACAGTTGACATCTAAAAACTTTGGATTCGGATGAAGAATCTAGTTTCTCTGTACAGGAATTTAAGTGCAGCAGAGTTCATTACATTAATCTAGGTTTGTTCTATGTAATCTCATTCAAACACAGATCCATAGTTATAATCATATTAGGTCTTTGATACATATCAAAAACAATTCTTGAATAGTAAAATTAATTTAAATGAAACTATATATTAATAATTTATATCTAAGACTGTAAGATATAACATCTATGTATTAGTACTCTCTATAGATTTACTATTGCTTACAATTCAAAAAACAAATATAGCAGATTGCCATTCCATCTTAAGAACTCTGTCTATGAACCTGAGGAATCCCTATGTTTTAACATGATTTGTTTACTACTTACAAGGTGTGTATTTCTGTAAAGAGAATTATGTTTAATAAATCATATGCATTTTTGCGAAGTTGTCATATTTCAACTCCTATAGTCAGGTTTATTATTAAGATCTCTTGGTGGTAGTTTGAAATTTCTTTGATTCCCATATGTTTTACTCTTTGCTTACAATTGGTAAGATAACACATGGGTATCAGTACAGATACCATGGAGAGGTCTTATGCAAATTAAATCTTGGGGTGGCAATTTGACTTTGACTGTGTCGGTTTCTCGCATACTATGTAAGAAATTATGTAAAAATACACAATTATTATCCCGCTGTTAATTTTAAATGCCAAATATCAGTCAGTGACTCTGTTGGTGCATGTGATCTGAGAAAATAACATATGATTTCTCTTGTTAGAAGTGCACATTTGTGTATTATATTAAACACACATGCATTAGTTAAATACATTGTATGCAGGGCAAGACTTACGGATCGTACATTTACATGCCTCACTCATTGATCTTGTTTGGCTAAATTAACATGTAGCTATCACGTCTGTTTGAAGCATTACTTTAAAGACAGTTGATAAACGGATCCTTGCTTTATGTTTATTTATATTACAAGCATCCAAACTTCTGTGATATCAGTTATACCATCCTCAAAAGTTGTAGCGAATCTCATCAGCTGTTACTTCTGTTTAATACATGACAAAGTTGTGATTTACACACTTCGATGCACTACAGTTTTGACACTTTTCATATTAGCTTAGATTTGTCCAGATGCTTATCTTATAGGAGTGCATAGTATCTGATAATCTTCGATAACCTTAAAAGAAAAATCTGAAAAACTAACTAATTAAAGATCATTTAATGACAGGTTGTGCATTATCTAGTCATTACAATTTGTCTGCCATGTTTTTTATCCTTGAATGATACTTGAAGCCTGAATATTGTTTGAATCTGAGGTTTTCATGTGTCTGTGTGGTCCTGAGTTCTGGACTAACATCTGGAGAACTTGGTGGTTATTATTTATATGCAACTTGATACGTAGGCATAGTTACAGTTAGAGTTATATTCGAGATATGCTTTTTTTAGGTAATCCTGTGACAATCCTAAAACTTAATAAGTGTTTTATATTTTGATTTTGTGTCTGTAGTGTGTGTGTATTCATGGCTGCACATGGATTAAGTAATGCTGCTTAGAACTTTTAAACTGCCGTACAAAACACAATACGACTCTATTAAAATTAACTTAAACCTGGATTAAATGGAATCAACTTTTTGCTCTTGTAAGCATTTGCATCTGTTTTTATTAAGTTCAAAGTAATGTTTAATATACTAATCATTTTGCTATAGCTTTTGTTGCTTTAAGATCTGTACATAAATTGATATGAGTTCTTCTGAATGTTGAGTTGGTAAAAGGAAAAAACAGTAGGTAAAACTTAGTCTTACTGTTACCTGTACGGTTATCAGAATCCGGCTATTATAGAGTGCAGGCGAGGGTTTTCCTGGTGGTAGTTGACAAATTTTCAATGTATTCTCTTTTAGTCAAGGGGGAAGTGAAGATCAAACTCTAGACATATTTTAGCACTAGGAGCAGTTTTGCAACCACTGCGCAATCCTCATTCTTAAGTGTAGGCCACTTTATCATGTTCAAATGTCTTACCTTGTCAGGTTATCATAATCTGGCCATTTTAATGTTTAGGTGAGCGATTTATGAGGATCGCTGACCTATTTTACAATGTATTTAGTTTCTTAAGTACAGGGGAAGAGGGGAGTGAAAATCGAATTCTGGACCTATTATAGCACTAGGAGCAATTTTGCCACCACTGCCCTCTACTGATTCTTAAATGTATGCCAGTTTATCCTGTTTAAATGTACTAATACTTATCATTAATTAGAAGTTTATCAATGATTCAAGATAAATTTTTCGAAACAACATTGCTGGTGATTCAAATAGTGAATGCATTTACATTATTTGTGTACGATACATGTCTCACGTGATCAAACAAATAATATTCAAAAGTAAGAATGATGAACATTGTTCTCCCTCTCTAATTGCTTCAACATAAAAACAAAAGCAGGTTGAGAAGTCTCAACTCTAAAGTTATCTGCAGACTGGACTTTGTGGATGGCAAGTATTAGTTATCGGGCTTTCTGCTAAGCTGCAGGCCAGTGAGTTATTGCATGCTGTAAAAACATAATCTTGAATGACCTCTGCATCTTTATTGTCATCCAACAGCTTGATAACTTCCTCAAAAAGCGAAACTTGGCATGGAATCCTTAAAATACCTTCTTGCTGGAACCCGAATTCTTCTTCTGCTTCCTTCAGTAGAATGTCAAATGCTTGACACCTTAAGTATGCCATAGGAATGACAAATCTCTTCATTTCTTCTCCAACACAGACAGCAAGGGATCCTTTCGGGACAGCACTGTCCCGAGCCATCCCTTGCAGTGCATTGTGATCAGAGAAGGACAGAGTTTTCTTAAGAAACTTGATGCTCTTTCCACCTCCTCCACCAGGGCTGGTTGTTTTCTTTGAGCTAGCAACCTTTCTCCACTTCTTAAGAATTTGCTGGAGCTTAACAATCTCACAGATCTTGTTAGACATCTTGGAATCCATAGGATATGATTATTGTGTTGTGTATAAGATTAGACCTCTATCTTTGATATGATTAGTGAGTGATGTAATCTAATGTGTTGATCTGTTTTGAAATTTATACTAGTAGGGTGATGGGGATTGGAGTTTAAACAATAGTTTCAAGGATTGTTATTATATTGCATGTACTGAGTGGTTTCCAGGTCTATGATTTGCAGATTATTAGATTTAGCTTATAATAATACAACTGCTCTTTCATTATTAGCCAATTAGGAGGGGTTCTTAATTATTAAGGGAGAGTTAGTTGACAATCAAATATAATATTGGAAGGAGCTCTTAGTTTTTTTCTTTGGCTTCTAGTTTGTTGATTAATTTATACTCATGCAGTTATGTGTACTTATATGATTACATAATTTGTTGTAACATACGGTCCGTGCTTATTAAAGATCAATCAGTATTTATTAAAGATTGATATGATCAACTGTAACATACTCTTCGTACTTAGTGAAGATCAATATGTTTAATGTCAAATATTTCACGCATATGCAAGATTTACTATCCTTATTTCCGTTGAAGATCGTCTTTTACGATACTGTAAATATGTATATAACAAATTTCTATATTGTAACGATCGTTTGTTCCTTTGAATCTTATATGCTATCAAATAATTATTGGAAGGAGCGCTCTTAGTTTTTTTCTTTGGCTTCTAGTTTGTTGATTAATTCACACTCCATGCAGTTATGTGTATTTATATTATTACATAATTCGTTGTAACATATTATCCGTGCTTATATAAGATCGATATGATCGAATATAATATATTATTCGTGCTTATCAAAAGTCGATACATATAATGTCAAATATTTCATGCAAATGCAAGATTTACTATCCTTATTTTCGTTGAAGATCGTCTTTTACGATATTATAAATCTGTAAATAACGAATTTCTATACTGTAACAATCGTTTGTTCCTTCAAATCTTATATGCTATCAAAAGCACTGAGCTCTCATTGAAATGGAATCTGTTACTCAACATATATTGTTTTTTACTCGAAAACTTCACCTGCTTAGGGGCACTTTGCCTTGAGGTTGTCAAACTTAACCTTGCATTTAGCATTTCTAGGAAATACCATGTTAGAAGTCTTTATTTTTTGTATTTTTAATGTTGTTTATGTTGTCATGGACTTATGGTGAAGGTCGGTCAAAGGAGGGGAAGGAGAACTTAAATTTTAACATGTAAATAATAATATTATATGACTTTGAAATTTACACCAGTTGTGATTAAAAGAAAAGGTTGCAAGTTGAAGTAGTTTACACACTACAAGAGTTTGGCAGTACATGTCACATGGCTAACTGCTGTATGTGATTCTGAGTTTGAAGTTTGAGTTGTACATGTTAAGTATAAACTTATACACTATATTTCAGGATATATTAAGGGAAATATATCACAAAATAGTTCTGAAAGATAAAAAAATTGCTTGGACAAGTTAACCTTACTGTATATCTATCCGATCACTGCAACTTTTTATAACCGGTCGAGGGATCAGTTTACTCGCACCTCTACTAATGAGCTATTTTAACATTCATATTGAGATTTGAGGGTTAAAAAGATTTCATTAGTTATTATTTATATGAAATACTAGTGTTTCATGTTTTAATTAAACCTTATTTGAGATAAGTTTAACTATGCTCGTATCATTCATCTGATTTCTCCAATTATATATTTTAGCTTGTTTTTGGGAGAAGAGGTAAGAATCTCAAATGTTAGATAATAAAGAGAAAGGATCTGCAATGGGCTATGAGTCCACATTTACTACGGTCCCGAACTCCCGATCCATTAATCTAAATGGGCTTTCTAATAGTTGGGCTGCCTATGGTTATACATTTAGTGACCCATGTACAGAAAATTATATGGTCCTTTTAAATTGGGCTGCCGTACATATAATGAGATGATAATGAATTTGAGGCATTTTCGCCCATACACATTATTCCATTACAAATTTTGTGAATACATAATTTTATTAGTAAACATAAAAAATTTAATGAAATTTGATTTTATAACTTAATTCAATTATATCATAGAATCACACAAATATAAATTCTAACTGTAAAATATAAAATTGTTAAAAAGACTAGCTTTTGTTTTAATTAATTACGAATAGTATATTTACGAATATGTTCATGAAACTAGTTATATATAAATATATTTTTTATTAAAAAAAATTTATTCAATTCTCTCAAATCCTAAAATTTAGTTTTTCAAAGGAAGAAAGCCAATCCCAAACATTTCAAAGAAATGAACTTTTTTCGATCATACAAAAATATGTAACACGTACCACTGACACTCGCCAAGTATCACTCTCGCTTTTCTTATAAAATGTCGGATCAACACACATTATTATTCATCCATCTAATCCACTTTCTTTGAAGTATTGTGCCTCAATGTTGTACAACAATTCGAACGCATTTGTTTTGTTAGGTCACATGATGTGACCTAATTCTTGTGGGGGTCATCAATTTCAAATAAGACGTGTATATCACCATGTGTGTGTAATGGAGCATGCGATGTTAATATGAAAGTCCATACCGAACGCATTATGTTACGGATTAATTATTATTTCCCGACTAATTTTTATTTGATGGCATTCGTACTGATTTTGCACATTATAAATCAACGCATTATAGGGGTTTTGCTAGTTGTGGGTTAAAAAGTAAAAGGGCATATTAAAAAATGGGATATCAGGTAGATCTGGCAAATCGTTTGTATCATATACTTTCGTGTCGTGTATTTTCGTATTTCGTGTATTCGAAGGTCAAATACAAAATCGGCATGTTTAGGGTTCGTGTACTTTCATTTCGTGTCATTTCGTGTCGTGTTTTTCGTGTAAAATTGAATATTAATATTTACTAAAATATATATATAAATAAAAATATAAGTTTTTAGGTAAAAAATTTACAAAATATATTAAAAATATATATTTAGATCACATTTATATACATATTATAAAATTAAATAATTGTTTTGAAAATACATACGCATATATCTATTATAAATATACATATATTTATTATAAATATTAATATTTAATTATAATATTTATTTATATCGTATACTTCGTGTCGTGTCGTGTACTTGAAGGGAAAACACAAAATCGACACTAAATCTCGGTCGTGTACTTTTGTGTTTGTATATTCTCGTGTCGTGAACTAAAAAAACAAATACAAACACAAACACTAAATTTTCGTGTCGTGTAAGTCATGTCGTGTCCAAAATTGTTGCGTCTAATGTCAGGTAACTCCTATGAAATTATAAGATTTTTGTATACATTTTTAATGTCATTTTTGTAAATATCAATTTTTTATTTTGAATTTATAAATTTATCCTCGTATATTTATATGAGAAAATGTTATAATCTCAAAATATTACCTGAGGTCAGGTACATGATTCTCCTTATTTTTAATCAAAACAAACAAGGTATAATCTATCAAGTTGTTAATATTTCATGTGTTCGGCACTCTTAAAAATGTGGATTAATCACACAAAAAAATGTGGATTAAAAAATAAAACATCACTTTTTTTTTTGAAATAAAATAAAGAGAGCACGGTCTATAATCTAATCGTAAAACTTGATAGTATATCTTAAAACTTTTTGAGGCCACTAAAATGTAATTACCTTGACCTTTGAAATTGTAAGTGTCCTCACTACAATGTCGCCCTTCCTTTGTAGTAACTGATAACTAATGAAATTACCTCCTTATAATTAATAGCTTCTTTGGACATCTAGTTATTTTTTTCCTAATTAATAACAACTAACATACGTGGGTGATCGAATTCCAGACAATAACTCAATCACTGCATCAACACTTTATTTTATTGATGAGCACAATTGTCGTCTTTCTTTAAAATAAAGAAAAATTAGGTAAATTGGTATTGATATTGCGCAAAAGTTCCTTAACTTTAACTTAGTATATTTATGTAATTATTGGCTTACACGAATCAAGCCTCGAAAGGTTTTATACTTTCAAAATTAGCTACATTCAACATAATTATTTAATTAAGTTGGCCACACCACCTCTTACACATCTCATTCTTCACCCTGCACAGACCCGACAATTTTGAAAACGACACGACTTATACGACAAGAAATGACACGAAAATTTAGTGTTTGTGTTTGCATTTTTAGTATACGAACACGAAAGTACACGATCAAGATTTAGTGTCGGTTTTGTGTTTAACCTTCGAGTACACGACACGACACGAAGTATACGACATAAATAAATATTATAATTAAATTTTAATATTTTTTATAAATATATGTAGAACTATAATAAATGTATGCATATTTATTTTTAAAATATTATTTGATTTCGTTATACTGAATATAATTGAGATCTAAATATATATTTTTCATATATTTTATAATTTTTTTACCTAAAAATCTTATATTTTATTTTATATTAATATTAAATTTAATATATATTAATATTCAATTAACACGATATACACGACACGAAACGAAAGTACACGAACACGAATGTACACGAATGTTAAACATGTCGGTTTTGTGTTTGACATTCAAGTACACGAAACACGAAAATACACGACACGAACGAATTGTCAGCTCTACCTGCACCAAACATGAAACACCCCTAGTCAGATTTTCACTATGTTCCCCTCCACCTTTTCTTCTCTCTCTCCTCGTGATCACATTCCTCTTTTATTTATATTAATTACATTAATAATTAATCCCAAATTTCCATTTTATATAGTGCTTTCTTATGGTCGTTACTATTGTTTACACATGCATCAACACTTTACCGAACAATTCTGCTAATCTTTTTTTTTAATTAACAAGGAATGATGTGTATCTGCTTTGCTTTGTAAGCGCAATTTATACTACTTGAAAGGTTCAGAAAAAGTCATAATGCTGAAATTGATGATAGTCATAAATTTGATACAGATAGCTAGGTTACCATCGTAGTAATTCTAATGCGTGTCTTTCTCTTGTAGTGTCATAGTGATACGGCAACAAGAGGTCATGTTTAATGAATTCCAACCATAACAACCAAACTAAACCTATGTGTCCCGCTCATCGGTCCAAGGAAAGTAAGATGTACGTTCTTGTCCCTATTTGAAAAATTAGGAAGGTTATTTTGTACATAAAAATCCCGACTTAATGCGAGACAAGATATACGTGTGTGTATGTATTGTTATATACATGATATTGTTGGTACATCATAATCAACATGATTGATCTACTCAATCGCACCAACTGCTCGCACCGCTCCCAATCACACCACTTATTATGGATATTTGCAAAATGCGGATCGAATACGAATTGAAAGTACAAGAATCACAAATTCACGGATTGACTGCAGTTTTAATTTTTAAATAATCACAAAAATCGAACCGCAATCACAAACCGCTATATATATATAATTATATATTATAAAATACCAAATATAAAAGTTATAAAATAAAAAGTTTGGCCTAAAGGTGTTGGGCTTTGGTGTACTATCTATTTATTTTGTTGGAGTATATTACTGGATGTGTTTTACGATTTACGGTAATCAAGCACTTAAATTTTACAAAATTCTAAGATTTCATAGGTATATAATAAACTATTTTATTTATCATTTATCGTACAAGTCGTGATTGAATCACAAGTCGATTCGCACCAACGGCAAAGTTGCGGTTGAAAAAATCGTGATTAACCGCAACCACAATTGTGACTAAGGTTGGAGATTTAAGAAACCGTCATATGTGATTTGATGCGATTTTGAGCTACCAACTACACCAAACCTAATCGCGTACATATAATTTTTTTGTTACATAAAGAGAAAGTAATATTAACAATATGGTGGAGGGACGGAGTATGTTTTATCATGTATACCGCATATATAGACTATATAAAATTTCAAATTTTATGCCTATGTTTTTGTAAGAAGTCATATAATACGAAATATTCATCAATGTAATGAAGTTTTAGGAAAAACGGGTAACTAAATAATATATTTTACATAAGAAACATACACATCAACAAATTTGTTTAATTGCTAAACTGACTGTTTAATCTATTAACGTATATGTTCATGACTTAACGTTTGCTTTTATATCTTGTGTACTAGGTTAAACATACATAGTCACATGTTTGATGATCAAGTATATGGCCCTTGCGTATGTAGAAGAAGCAAAAGAGGCAAATAAATTCATTCAAACTCGAGGAAAAAACAAAAACATGCACAAATTTAGCAGTACAACACAGTGAGTGGGAGTTATCTTTTCTATCTTACAAGCTTTAATTCTTTTCATTCTTTATATCATCAGGTTGATTGTTAGTTGAATGTTGCATGCAGACATTGTCTCTGTCCATTTTCATTCTAGCTTCCTCCTTTTTGTGCCTCTATAAATACGTATCCCAGTTCCCAACATTAATCACTTTGAGAGAGTTCTTATAAGTAATCATTCTCTGCAACATCAGTATATATCATTAGTAAGTTAAGTAGCTAGGTTTTGGTTAATCAGAATGGAATGGAGAAAGTGTTATCTGGATGCTGTACTCGTGCCTCTAGCGTTTCTTGTTTCAGTAAGTTATCATGCATGGTTATGGCATAAAGTTCGAAGACAACCGCTCTCGACTGTCGTCGGAACCAATGCCAGAGGTCGTCGATTGTGGGTTACTGCTATGATGAAGGTAAAACACACACTTTACTACAACAAAACTGCTCTCAGAAAAAGAAACTTAACCCGGACGTTACTCGTTAATTATAAATATTTGACTCGGAAACAGACTTGTGAGAGGGTAAAATGTACGCATGCTTTTCAGGAGTACCTTTTTATATGAATTCAAAATACTCTCTTGACTTTAGTTAAATTTCCAAAATTCGTTATCTATAGTTTAGGTTCAACTCTACTCTCCTAAATTCGTAAGATATTAGGAATTGGACTTGCCCGGATCATAATCATCAACATCCCCCATCCAATTTTAGTTACTAGTTGGGGATCTTGCGGAGCTTCTGATGTCATGTTAAGTTGTAATCCGTCCGTCCCTCCCATTTGTTATCGTTTATAAGAGAGTGTTTGACACGTATTTTAAAATGAATCGAAAATATAGTTCTATAACTTTTTTAAAAAAAATTCTTTTTCTAAACAAAAGAATAAACATTCTAGTTTTATTCAGAGAAAGAAAATTTTCAAAAAAAATTATAAAACTATACTTTATATTCATCTTAAAATACGTGTCAGACACTTTCTCGGAAGCGATAACTATTGGGTGGGACCGAGGGAGTACTAGTTAGGGATCATGTTCTATCATCAACATTTATACTTGTTAACTAGGTTCAATAACTTTGGCTATTTTTTGTAGGACAATGAAAAGAAAAACATATTAGCAGTCCAAACACTCAGGAACACAATCATGGGATCAACACTAATGGCCACAACCTCAATCCTCCTCTGCGCTGGGCTCGCCGCGGTTATAAGCAGCACGTACAGCGTAAAGAAGCCTCTCAATGACACCGTTTACGGTGCCCACGGCGAGTTCATGGTGGCCTTAAAATACGTCACACTTCTACTAATTTTCCTTTGTTCTTTCATGTGTCACTCCCTCTCCATAAGGTTCATAAACCAAGTAAATTTCCTCATTAATACGCCGCAGGACGACGCGATGGCGTGCATCGTGACTCCAGCGTACATTTCAGACCTCTTGGAGAAAGGGTTTACGTTAAATACGGTTGGAAATCGGATGTTTTATTCAGCATTGCCGATTTTGCTTTGGGTATTTGGTCCGGTTCTTGTGTTTTTGTGTTCTGTGACTTTGGTGCCTGTCCTTTACAATCTTGATGTTGTGTTTGTTAAGGAAAAAGGAAAGGGTAGTGAGTTCAATTGTGTATAGAAGAGGTTTGAAAATTATGGTATTATAAGTTTAATAAAGGAAAATGTTATTTCCGGATAGTTTTTCTTATTTCCGGATAAAAAAGAGTGAAAAGACAAAATTACACCAATAAAGACCCCTTGAAAAAATTAATGCAAGAATAATTTGGTCATTTCATACTTGTTGCTCTCAAAATAAAAAAACCTCTCCGAAAATAACATTTTCCTTAATAAACTATTTATTATTTTTGTTAAGTAAGTGTAATACACTACTTTAATGTATATGAATGAGGTGCTAATCACTAGTATTAGTTGTTGGATTGGTGCATTTCAATTGTCAAGTTCGATTGTGTTATCTACAAATTATGGTGTAATTCCATGTACTTTTATTGTTATTGATTGGTTGTTATTTGTTGGAGTGATATGTTAATCCACTTTAGCTTGTCGTTTCTCGTTTATAAAGGGGTCTATGAAGACTATGACACACATAATTTATTGAACACTGCAAAAAGCTTTTGCATTCTAATAAAAGATTGCAAGTCATTTTAGTTATACACCTAACTAGATGGATTTAACGACTATGAACTTATTCATAATTCGCTTGAAAATATAATGAAAATATTCATCTAAATTCTGAACAAATTTAAAATAAGGCAACGAAAAATTGCTAGTCCCATTCCTGGTCGCTACGAAATTTGTTGAAGATCTGGAGTTCCAATATTCGTCATTGCAAATTTATCCGTGCCCGTAAATATGACTTCTATACACAACTGCCCACAGCCACAAGGCAAATCATGCCTAGGAGAATTTCTCCGGTGCCACCTGTCCACGGCGCGGATTTGACATGGTTAGAACTAAAAATTACCACACAAGAACTTAATATCTTAATACCTAATGAACACACCAAAGAGAATTAGAGAGCAAATTCACAAAACAAAAAATGATCTAAGCCTCGAATCTTTAACAGAAACAATCAGTAGGAAAACAGTACAGCAAACCAGACAATTAGTTAGTTGCCTACAATCAGATAAATAGTGAACCAGTTACTTTCCAATCTTTACAAAACTACGTCGCACTAAGCACTAAATCTCGCAATAAATAACTTGAAGGAAAGGCCAGAACCAGCAAATTATTATCTAGATTTTACACCTCAACTGAGTACTTTCAAATACAACCTACATATTTGCTACAAGTGGAGATTATCTAGCCTAATGTACAAATTTAAATTATACAGGCACATCCATTCAATGACGTCATTTCCCCTTCCCCTTCACCCTTCTTTGGTTTCTGCTGGATTTTCTCTCTTGAGGCTTCTCATTTAAGCCCTTAGGAACTGGCATACCATTCTTCATATCTACTTGGTGGCCCGAATCTTTCAAGTCTTGGGAGCCATCAGCAGGGCTAATGATGTCATTTACAAGTGGAATTTCAAGAGAAGCTTCACTTGAAAAGGCACAGACTTCATCTGCAGGGATGCTGGTGGTTGGCTTATTGTCAGGTTGCTTGGGAAGCTGCTCTATATCCATGCCTTCTAATGAACTTTAGAGGGAAGCAAAAGTACAAATGAGTCAATACAAACATAACACAAATGTAGGCAAGTACATGACCTGATAACCTTTACCTAAATCTTAGAGATGCTGAACCATTAGCATTTGGTGGTCCACTGTTACTGACATTAACATTCGTAGAAACATTTTCAACTTTTGAGTTTGTATCATTTGCTGCACAATGATGATATGTTAGATAAACAAGAGTAATGGTAGAAAAGCAGACGAAAGTTTGCTTTATTCGGTATTAATAAATTACTCAAAAATGATAAGAAAAAGGTACGCACGACAAGAGCAACCAAGAATTGTTTTTCAGTACAAGGGGAGCAAAGTTAAATAAGATACTCCCTCCTCCTGTTTGACTTTTAAGTGGTCAAATTGACCAAAATTTGACTGAAAACTTAAGTTATTCTTTTATAATTTTAAAAAAACTGAAAAACGACATTTTAAAGTAAATTACATATACATTCTAATTTCTAAAAATATAAATTTTTTAAAATCATGTAATGTGTTACTTCCAGTCAATTCAACTAACAAAAGTCAATACTGAACTATTTCTAAAGATGGAAATGGAACTATTTAGTCTACCGCAAAAAAAACAATATCAGAGATATATATAGTGGAGAGTAATATACTGGGAAAAAAACAACGTAAACTTCTTTAGTTTTTTTCCTAACCCAACTAATCATGTTAAAAGAATCTACTCTGATAACAGAACACCACCTCAAGTAATTATATTGTATATTTACAAAGTTCACAGTTGCAGGCATCAATCTACAAAGAATCTCTCGAGTAGTACATAACAACCCCGGTGAAGATAATTGCCCGAACAAAATATATCAACTAAGATATTCTATTTACTCTTTCTTTGCGTTAGTATCAATTCTCTAATAGATGGATAAAGTTATTTTAAAAATACGTCAACTACAGGGTGATGATGTTTTAGTTTACCATCATGCTGCTTCGCCAAATGCTCCAAACTGATTGATTGGTGAGAATCAGTGGTTGTGCCCTCTTTGACATTTACATCCTTTGCAAAATTAAAATTCAATACGTCATTAATAAAAGGATCATTCCAGAATCTGAATGATGAAAGAGGAATATCACAATACCTGATTAGGTTCAGAAATGGATGTATCAGGAATAGTGGAAAACTGTTCAGCCTGCAAATGATCTTTTTTCATCCCCAAAGCAGAACCTGAAAGAACGTCTCCAATTAGCTACAGTATCCTGGCACTTACATTTCACATGTGATGCTCAAGGAATTACATAGTAAAAGTCCTATAGCTTATAACCAATTACATGTACAAAACGTCATCTCTGCAACAAAAAATAATAATACCTTTGGAGTCGTGGATAGTACTGGATCCAGCAACCAAGTCGACAGATGCATCTACAGGTTCTATTTCAGGTAAAGATTTTGACACATGCGCCTTGTCACTACTATCATCAGGCACAACAGAACTTTGGCTTTTTTTATGCTCTGAAGTAAATGATGAAATATCGATTCTTGAGGATGGAAGGCGTAGCATCTCTTCTGTTGCTTTGGAACGCACTTTTCGTATCTCGTCCTGGATAGTCCAAGAACCAGCAGAAAGAGTACCTCTTTTCTGCCAAAATTGAAACAGATTTATTCATATAAAATCAGCAAATAAAATTTGTATTCGTACTCTAGAGATATCAAAAAACATAAACAGAACATAATTATAATCTCTGCAATTTTGAGTCCCTGACAAACAGGGGTGCCCAAATCTCAAACATCAGATGTACTTCAATAAAAGTGTCATTAGAAAGAAGTACAGAGATACATGTTAAAATATGAGAAAAAATCATTCCACAATCTCCGGTTCATAGTCATCTAGCAAAGACAGCAAGATACCATGTGTCGATATTTAACCACGCAGATAGCTTTTCATTCTTTTTCGATTCTTTGCGGTTTCTACACCTCCTGTAATCCACTAAAATGGCTTTCAACAATCCATTCTGCTGAGATAAAAACTCGAGGGTTCTAGGTTGGCGACGGATCACAATCACTTTATACTTAAACTGCTTGCAATATTTCCCTTTAGAAGCGTAATCATCTTCCTAAATATATTAAGGGTCCCCTTCCCGAACCTCAGTTGGTGGTTAAAAACATTTCAACAACCAACAAACATCATCCATTCGTTTAAAATTTACACGACCAGGATTGAAGCCTTCTTCAATGTTTCACTGAGGGGGAAATTACCCTTTTGCCATATATTAATAATAAAAAATATATACTACATTTACATTTGTATAATTTAGTCATTTTATAGAGAAATAGTCCTAACATACCTAGGAAAGGTATCAAATGAATATTTTATAATGCATACCAATACCAAGTAGTAAACTTGAATGAATATCATAGCAAGCCTAAACAAGCAAGGTATTCTCCTCTGTCTGAGATATGGGAAATATTTTATTCAAGTCTTTATGTTTTAGCATTTGTCATTTCAGGCAATGACATGGGTCATAGTCATTTATACTAAACTACGAATGTAACAGATACTTGTCCTACTTCTACATCAGCCATCTAAAACTCTACTTCATTCCTTTTCAGTAATGTGGGAGAAGTGATGACATGATTAATGCTTATTAGATATGCAGAACAAAAACAAAATTACACAGCAGATCATCTTTCATTGCATCTTATTATCGTCCAGGAACATTGTTACATAAAAAATATTGAACCATTCAAAGAAGTACTATAAACAAAACCTGAGCAGAGGAAAAAGAACTGCCATCAACAGAAGATAATTTTTCATCTTTAAAGAGGTCAATGACCATTGGTGAAGGTGTTCTTGATCCAGAGTTCCTCAAAGAAGGAGAGGCCCAAGGAGGGCGAGCTTGCATATAGGATTTAGCCACATCCACAGGTGAGCCCTTGTCGACTTGGGCAAGCTGCATCAAGTAATAAACAAACAACAAATAGGGCACCAACTTTAAATGCTTGTCACAAACTAACTTCACCAGAATAATAATGACCGTAAAAATACATATAAAAGAACTGTGGAGTCAATTTGACAACAACATTAACACACACACACATATACATATCAACCAGCAACAAGATACTGTAAACATTCTAACGAAGCTGCTTGCTGTTATATATAAATTGTAGCTTTAGAGTTACTGACATGCTGCAATAGGACATAGCCAGAATCAGAAAGTCCATTACCATATCAGACTTGGAACTTGATCCTGTTTTCTTTTCTTCCAACCAATATTTTGCTTCCATGACCGCTTTACTGCATCGATCAGGAGTATCTGCATTATGAAAGACATGAGAATATTTGGGACAATATTCTGGAAACATGTCATACACTTTGTTCTTTATATTCTTACAAGTCCAAGAAGCAATATTATCACCATATCTTCTGCTGGGTGTCTCCATTAAACCAGCACCCTGTCCCTCTTCCATAGTGGAACAATCTACAACCCGCGACTTAATAATCTCTATCAGTTTGTCAGACTCTTCCCTGATCAAAGATTTTTAAAAGTTCAATAATTTGATTAATCACTAAAGGATCGGTAAGCTACCAATGACACAAGGGCAGCAAAGAGAATATGCTAGACCAGAGAGCTTTAGTATAAGGTGCAAGATGAATGGTGCAAAACAAACCAATTTTTGTCATACAGATGTGCACCCTTTAGCTAATTATATTGTCTACCAAATCTGAGCTCAACTAAGACAGCGTACAGTTTTATATCCTCGAAGTTTAGATGTTAGATGTTAGTGGAAGCTTGGATGAGCAGAGAAGTGTAATAGCTAAGAGCTAAGAGCTAATAAGCCACCATATTAGTCGTATTCATTTATTTTACCTAACTTTCTCTCCAAGGCTTCGTGCTCTCTCAAACCTCATCCTAGGATACATAGGTTCAAGGAAATTCACATTTACACCTTTTATTTCTTATATTTATCATTACAAACAATAAGGCCGTCTCCTTATGGAGACACAGACCACATTACGCCAAAATGCCATATGATTGCATAAAAAATCATGTGCCTATAAGGATAACCGGCAACCAATCATGTGCCTATTAGGAAAATGAACTGATTTCGTGACAAATTAATATACCCTTTGAGGTCTGAATGCCACTGCCAACCAATACGCATTGGAAATGTCTTAAAAGTGAATGCAAGGCTAAAAATATCATTATATAAAAAATTTAATACTAATAAATTTGCCAATCCAGATAAATCGCCAGTCTGAGAACACATGAAAAGAGGTGTTCAATAAGTTTACAGCGGTTAATAGCATCACAAGTTCACCATACATAGAAATATCATTGTAAGGGAATTAGCCGCTCACAATTTACAATCACGATGGGCAGTAAACAAAGAATCAGAACGAAGCTTTCTAAAGAACTACGAGAATGCTGAAATGAGGTGAAAGATGCTTAAGAATCCTACCACTACCAGAGGATGAAGCTGTGCACACTTATTTGGAACATGGAAGTATGAAGTACATTAATAAGAAAGTTGAAAAAAGGTTAGCAACTAGCAAGGTATGCCTTAAAGAGACAAATGTAAGGTAGGCGACAAGTTCAGGAACAAACACTTAAAATATATAATATACAGAAACTGCTATATATTAAACAATATAATAAATCTGACCAAAATAAAAAGCAGAAAGAGCTAGAACTATACTGTCATCTATATAATTACTGAAGGGAGAACAGAAGAAATGGATAATATTGGTTCTGCTTTTAAAAATCAGTTTAATTAATTACAAATAATATTAGCATACAGAAAAAAAAACTAAGCAATAACAATTGCAAAGTACAGTATTTGTTTTTCAAGTAACAAGATTAATTTGAGCTTCAAAAATGAGAAAGCTTGATTTTTAAGATTTGACAAATGACAAAAAGATGAAGAGCAATACAAACAAAACAGGTAATATTGTGGCAAATACATGTAAGGGAAAGGCACACCTGCATGAACAAGAGAATAAAAACACAACATTTTTACAGAGAGCAGTATAAAGAAGTTTAGCAGAAAACTAAATATATTAAACATAGAACTTTGTAAGTTACCTGGAAAATGTCTCCTGAAGAAGTAGCTTTTCAATCACCCATTTTGGGCTCTTTCCAGAAAGTTGAGGTTCCTCTCCATTATTTATCTCTGTTGCTGTATTATCCTTCTGATAGAGGGGAAAAATTATTTCACAAATCAGTTTTCTGACATTTAGTTTGCTGCATTATTCCTATAGACCCACAAATCATCCTGGCAGTGTCATTAACAGAAGGGATAAAGGAGAAAGGTTTGTGCATAAATTGTCGGGTTTTAAACAATGGGCATTACAAGAATATCAGTCCAACAAATATGTTTACTTTCATTTTATACCGACTTACATGTAGACTGTAAATATAAGCTCAAAGAAATTACAGCCCTAGTTTTAAAATACGCAATACAAATCCAACAGAATAGGCTTCCTACATATACAATGCTGGCCCGCCAGCATAAAAAACATGAAGTGCAATTGCTTCTTTCCATTTACTAACCTTGAAAGGGACATCATCATCATCGCAGCTAGCTACATCATCTTCATCTTCTAGCAAAATGAAATTATGCATCAGTGGATCTGATTGAAACTTATATCAAACAAAAAATATATATAGAAGATACAATCATACAAGGTCACGCGTCTTAATGAATTATATATATTGATCAGGAAGTTTAATATATATACATATATATAATGCTTATTTTAGAAAGAAAAAAAATTAAATCTCACTGACTTGATAGAACTTGTATCTAAGTTTAAAACTCGATTGAAAAATATAAAACTAGTAGAGGACTTTCACATAAGAAAATTTGCGAGCATCTTAATGTTCGTAAAATCAATACACGTACCAAAATTACAACTAAAACCGCACATAAAATCAATACAAACACTATTACACTAACATCAAGCGTAATTTCACCGCCTCAACTAAAATTAGATTAGTGTGACCATAATTAGGGCATATTAACACACGTACATATAATACAGTTACAAAAAGCTAAATTAACCGCAGTAAAAACTAGAAATGGCTCGAGATTTACCGGAATCGTCATCGTCGGAGACTGAATTAGTGTCAGTCATGAAGGTGAAAAGCTTCATAGCACCTTTCGCGATCATTCGAGAAGTATTGGGGAGAACATGACCTGTAAGCCAATTAGTTCTTGAATTCTCCGGCGGCGGTGGCGGAGGGCGGTCGTACGGTGTTTTGGCGGCGGAGGAACGGCGTCGGTGGGTGATTTTTCCGCCGGATCTGGCGCCGCCGGCGGCGGTTAGTGCCCTAGAATAAGGAGTGGTTGTGTCGTCCATTGAGAAGAGACCGTTGAGAAACTGCGTCTGTTTTTTTTGTTTTTTCGGGTTTTATTTTTGGGATTTTATGTTTATCCATTAAAAGTCCATTATTATCCGCTTTTTTGCTTTTTGTTTGCGACACGTAAGGTAACTAATAATTTAGGTAAATATTGTTTCAAAAAAAATTAGGTGAATAAGAGCAACTCCAAACCTCGATTTTTAAGACATTACAAGGTATGGCGACTTAAACAACAAATCTTATTTTGATTCCTTAATATTAAGTTCAAATAATATTCAAATTTTCAAAGAAGGAGAGAAAAAGGAGTGAGAAGAAAAGTGTGAAACACGAGGAAAATGATTATTTAATTATTTAAAATAAGATGAGAAATGATTATGCATACTTAGAGCAAACCCAATAATGTCTTAGTTTTTTTTAAAGAAATACTTCTCGTAAAATAAATTGTACCGAAATATAATACCGCAAAGGGAAGAGTTTCGTTCGTTCTATAAAAATTATCATCTGACGGGAGGTCATGCATAATATAAAATATTAACTCCTACTGATTTAGGATATCATTTTACATTTCAACTCCAACAATGATACACATTCTTCTTCCTTATTATTATTATAATTATAATAATAAATTTGAAGTGATATAGAAGAAAGAGAGAGAAAAGAAGTAAAAAAAAAAGTGAATGAAATTTTTATTGATAAAAATGATATAAGGATTGCTTAGTGGTTCGTTGAACATAAAGTTAGAAGGAGATGTATTAATGATATAAGGAGTCACTGAAACACTATTGAAGTGCAATTTTATGTCACATTCTTTCTATTTGGACATAAGAGTATGTTTAAGAAAGATGTTGGACTAACTCTTATGTTTAAGGAAATAAAAGAGAATCTTAACTTTTTATGGATTCACCAGGATGTTGTTGGAGTGTTAATATTGATTGAATCCTTAAAATTTTATGTAAAAACCCTTATAAGTGAGTCGTTATAGTTACTCTTAAACCAACACTATGGGTTAAGATTTGTTTCTAATACTTTTCAAATTAAGTTGGTTATTTTCACTTTTTACGTATTTTTACACACACACATCGAGGGTATTTCGAAAAATATCATATTCAATCTTCGGAATGAGGATAAGGTTACATACTTCTTACCCTCCTCAGATTATGCGCTAAGCGGGATATATTGGGTATATTTAGTATGGTTTGGTTTGTTTTGGTTTATTGTACTCCATTATTCTATTTATCTCGTTTGTTTATATTTGGTTTAACACGGAAGTTAACACATTACTCCCGAGTGTTTTTTAAGTGAAGAAAGTAAATATATGCAAAAGAAGTAATTTTACTGAAAGTAACATGTTTCACTCACTTGCTCTGAATTGTGAATTTAATTTCATCAACATGTTCACGAGTTAAAAGAAAAATACACACACAAATATATATATATATAATTGCCAAGTCACAATATAATCATTAAAAGTGTAAGAAGTTGTAATTTAAGTAGGAGTAAAATGCATTTCGTATACTTGTGCTTTGTGTATCTTGAGATTGTAACGTTTAGAAACTATCACTTACTATATCGGGTTCCTGATTTTTTTACGAAGTGTGTACCGCCGTCAAATATGTTTAACTCTGAGTACTAATTCACTGATATCTCAATCTTTTTCACTTTAAATTGCAATTAAAACTAGATTCATTAACATAAAATAGTATTTATTAAAACATGATAATTCATCCACCAAATTTGATGTATGCATTAGTTGGAGTCGATATCTTCAAAATCGCAATTATGAATTGAATATAAATTAGACATCTCATGTTTCTGACTTTTTTGGTCATCATCTAGTGACAAGCCCGTGATTTTCACCTGGAAAAATTAAACTGATGATTCTTCATTCTTTGATGTTTCAAAAGGTGAATAAAAATAGCTTATAAAATGAACCCTGGGCGTATTCATTTTTAAAAGAATGCAACACTATAAAAAGATGAAATCCAATGTATTGAACAATAGCCAAAACAATCTGACTAGTTTCGGTAAATAATATAATTTCGTATATGGTTTGTAGTTCTAAAAATGTGAAATTAAAATGAAAAAGTGATAGAGATGACATAATCACCAAAAAAATCACATGATGTAATTGATGATATCAGTATATAACTATCAGAGTTTGCCATCAGTACTTGTGATATCAGAGTTTGACAAATAGTGACGTCATCAGCATTTATCATCAGTATTTTCTGATCAATATTTGTCATCAACATATGTTCATATCAGTATTTGTCAAGATGAATATCATGAGATATTACAGGAAGATATATTTGCAGAGATATGCCGGTGTATGACTTTACTTGATTGTAGCAATCAATTGTTGGATATGTATTAGAATTCCTTTTTCATGTATATCATATCAACTGATTGATTGTGTAACTGTGCAGTATATAAGCACAGGTTAGGTTAACACTATATGTGTCATGCATTGTTTTATCAGACACATAACCTAGCGGTTCTCAAGAATATTTGTTCATCATTTGAGAGAATTTTGTAATCAGTTTTTATTCATTAATATAAAAACTATTTTTAATTGTTGAGTACTTATTTCGAATTGATTGTTAGAACTGTATTCATCCCCTCTACATTTACTTAAAGGCCTAGCAATTGGTATTAGAGCTTGCAGTTGATACACAAACAATTTAAGATCCAGTAAACAATAAATAATGTCAGACAAAGAAACTCAACAAAATCCCCCACCACCACCAGCCACAAACCAAATCAACCACAACATGAGCAGATATGAGACTATCAAGGTTCCAATCTTGAAGATTAATGAATATCCTATCTGAAAAGTTAAGATGGGTATGTGTCTGGAAGCAACAAATCTAGAATATCTGCACATGATTTATGATGGTCCTCACAGGCCCATTAAACTAGTTGTTGCAGTTATTGGTCAAAAGGAAAAGATGGTTGATAAGGACAAAAGGATTATACTCTTGAGGATCTTTCATCTATTATGAAAGATGCAAAAGTCAGATATTTTTTGCATAGCAGTTTAGACAGTGTGATGTCCAATAGGGTGATTGGATGCAAGACCGCCAAAGAAATTTGGGACACTTTGGAGGTAAAGTGTAAAGGCACAACTGCTATCAAGAAGAATAGAAGGACAATACACACTCAGTAGTACGAGCACTTTGACTTAAAAACTGATGAGTCTTTAACTGAAATCTGTGATAGATTTCAGAAATTGCTGAATAATTTGTCACTTGTTGACAAAGAATATGATTCAGAAAATTCAAACTTGAAGTTTCTTCTTGAACTCTTTGAAAAGTGGGACTTGATAGTCACATCAATAATGAATAATTATGATCTTGAGGATACATGAAACTCAGATGGAGCACAGGAACAGGAGGAAAGAGCCAAAAACAAGACAAGTTGCACTCAGGGTTGAAGAAAAACTAAGGGAGAAATCTGGAAGAAAGAACCATTCTAAAGGAAAGGTTATGATTGCAAATTCTGATACTGAGTCATCAAATACTGATGATGACTCAAACCTGATGATTATTCAGACTTTGAAAGTGATCATGATGATGATGAGAATATTCTACAGATGGCTGCTCTCTTGGTTAAAAGCTTCAAGAAGATGACATGTAAAGACTTTTAAAAAAGGAAAAATGTCTTCCAGAAAAGGCTCAAATTCCTAAAACTCTGATAGGAGGAATTTCAGGAAAAATGATGAGAAGGAATCAAGGTCTGGGAAAATTGATAAGTCAAAGATCAAGTGTTATAACTGTGATAAAGTTGGTGTTAGATAATGAATCACACACAGAGGGGGTGAATGTGTGTTTGTGTTTTTCTGCTTTTCTTGAAGTGTTTTTTACGGTGAACAAAGTAAATTAAAATCTTGTAGTAAAATGTGTTAGTACTGAATTTAGACAAATAAAACAGTGAACACAAATATTTCAAAACTCACTTAATTTTATATTAAAATTAAGAATGTTTTGATGCAAAATTTCTAGGCTCTTTGTTGATAAAGAGCTTAGCTTCTTCCTTGAGAGAATACAAGATTTTTCTTATCTAAATTGTTACTACTAACAAAGCATCCAGTGTTTACATTATAGAATAGTAAACACTAGTTATTACACAACATGCATTAGCATGTACTGAACCCTATTTTTGGATAATCAAATCTTTCTATTTTTGTCTTAGTGTATCTTTGTTAATCTTGCACGCCTGTGACTTTACTTTGCTGGTTAATCTTGGCCTTTGATCTTGTATTTTTCAAGCTGCTTTTGTGGACTTGTCAATCCGATTGATTAGATTGTTTGTTGATTGATAATCTTGGATATTGAACTGGTCTGCACTTTGTACTTTGAGTTTTACCTCGAGATCTCCAGTTTGGTATATAGAGAACTTGACATCTCGATAAGTGTATTGGCTTATCGAGATCTCTAATCACTCTATAGTTATTTTGACTTATCGAAGTCTTTGAGTTCTCTATAAGAGAATTTGGCTTGTCGATATCTCTCATCTTCATGTGTTCACTTTGGCTTATCGATAACTCTGAGTTCTCTAATGACAAGTTGACTTATCGATAACTCCGAGTTCTCTAGTGACAAATTGCCTTATCGATAAATCTGAGTTCTCTAGTGACAAATTGCCTTATCGATAACTCTGAGTTCTCTAGTGACAAATTGGCTTATCGATAACTCAAAGTTCTCTAGTGAATAAATGACTTGTCGATATCTCCATTCTTCGTGTCTTCAAATTGGTTTGTCGATATCTTTGAGTTCTCTAGTAGCTTTTCCTGACTTGTCGATAAATCATTCTGGAGTTCTCGAATGAATTCTCTATAACACTTAATCTGTGACTTGTAGAGATCTTGACTTAGAATATTTTTTTCAAAATAGATTTATTCAACTCCAAGCTTCTTCATAATTCTTCTGAGGCATGATCTTCTTCCAGATAGAATTCTTAGGCTTGATACTGTTTACAGAAAAAGACTCCAGTCTGCCCTTGAACATTTTTACAGACTTAAGTGGTATAATACAAAATGCAAACTTAGATTACAATACAACTTACTTAGGGTTAACAATTTGACTTATTCTTGTTATTGTACATGCATGTCTTGCACAACAATCTCCCCCAATTTGTGAGAAGATTGCTTATCACAAATTCATGCCTGTTAACAAGACTAACCCCAAGCTTCAATGGAAAATTAGACTAATACATAAAAAATTGACACAGATACATCATTTATACATTAGGTGATTTCTTGAGTTTAAACAGTTACATACATCAGACAAAGACTGGGACTTTTGATTCTTCTCTAATGAGGTCCTTTAGATATACAAGAATTTCAAGTTCCTTTATGATTGGTGTCCTTGTTAGAGCTTCCACAAGTTTGAGTCTATCTTTCTTTGGATAACCATCTAACAACTCAATCCTAAACTTTAAGAATGCGCCAACTTTTACATTTAGAAATCTTCCATCCTTGGAGATACTGCTCATCCCTTTTTCCTTGAGTTCTTTAGATCTTTTAATATACATTTCAATCTCCTCATCGTACTTCCTCTTTTTCTCCTTATATTCAGCTTTATTCCTTGCTCTTCTTTCCTCCCTTGCAATCAACCATTCAGCTAAAACAGATCTCCATGCTCTTGTAGCAGTATCCTTATCCTTCAGTAAACTTATCACTCTCTTTATTTCTGTGGGTGAAAAGGTGTCCATTAAGGTACTGCCAAGAAATGTAAAGGACCCATCTTCATAGTAGATTCTTACTTCCCTTAATGTTACAACCCAAACTCTGACTATTTCCTGAGCTAGTTGTTGAAAGTAGTCTACATCTAAGATGCACCAATTTAGAGGTAGAAAATCACTTTGCTTGTAACAGTTCCAGATGGCCCTTTCAGTAACTTGCACTTTTTTAGTATGCTTAGCTTTCTTAGATTTCCTCCCAACAGACTTGTAGTTAACTTTGAGTGATGGCTTGACAGAAGGTAGGTTTGTGATTTTCTTGAAAAATGTTTGGCTTATGGTAATTGGTATTTTCAGAAAGGTGTTAGCAGTTTGTTTGTATAGGAATTTAGGATTAGAAAATTGGGGTGATTTGGTGTTTGAATTTGTTGGCATAGAAGGTTGAGTTTGGTTAATTTGGATTTTTAGGGTTTGTTGGTGTGGTCCTGAACTGTCCTCATTTTTTTTCCTTCTCTCATCACCTCTCTTTTTCTCCTTCTTCTTCTTTTCTTTGCTTCCAGCTGCCTCAGAGGATTGACTTGGATATTAGCCATAAGGTTTTTGATCATCTTTCTTCTGCTCATCATCATCCAAGTTATCCTTATTGATTTGAGTTTTAGGCAAGTTGGCTTCATGATTTCTCAGATATCTTCCCAACAACTTAATCATTTCTTCATCTTAAACAGTCTTGTTTTTCTTGACTTTCAACTCAGTCTCCAGAATCATGATTAGCTTTTTGTTGGTCATGACACATTGTTTAGGGGTCTGAAAATGTTTGAAATATTTGGTGCTAGGACAAAAGTATGTCACTCCCTTGCTTGGTTGCAGATATGCTTCAGGAAAAGCAGCCACTTGAGCATTTTTCAATTTAGTTAACAAGAGAGTGTCTTCAGGAATCACTCTTGTGACCT
The DNA here is from genome assembly GCF_009905375.1 of Apium graveolens. NCBI lineage: Eukaryota > Viridiplantae > Streptophyta > Magnoliopsida > Apiales > Apiaceae > Apium > Apium graveolens. The sequence continues at coordinate 5,559,449 of NC_133653.1, forward strand.
TGTTTATCAAAATGTCCAACTCAAATTCCCTTCTAGAGATAAGATAATTAAGGGACACCTGCATACACATGTCTACCCCTGAGCCATTTATGTTGATCACGATTATTTAATCCTGAAAATTGTCCTTTGTCACTAAGATCACCCTTATAGAGTCTATTGTCCTGTCCAAGGCCTTTTTGTAGGTGAAGAAATTGTTATTGAGTGAAGCCCTGAGAGCCTTGAGCAATTCATCAAATTCCCTGCTCAGAATAGGTCCCTCGGCTGCTCTAATAAGCCTCTCCATGCCAATATCAATTTCTTGAGTTTTGCTCTTGTCAGCAACTTGGACAGTTTGAGTAGATGATCTTAATAGCCTAGTCTATATCTCCCCCTTAGTCTTGTTGGCAGGCATGAGAAGGGGAGTAGGAATTTCAGGCCCCATAGCTTCTGGAAGTGTGAACAGAGGTATGTTAAGCTTGCCCATGATAGCTCCCAAGGCCACATCATTTTGCATTTGTAAGTGCTTGTGGGAGTCTACCAAGGTTTGTATATCTGTCTGTTGACTCTGCACCAATGAGGTGAGAGCATGCACTTGAGATGTAATTGAGTCATTTGAAGACTGCAAGTTGGAGACTTGTTGTTGAAGAGACTGAATTTGAAGATTTGTAGATGTTGAAACAGGTTGATGATAGCTGGAAGAAGTAGAAGGTCCAAAAGTGTCTTCCATAACTTGTTTGATACCCTCCGTTAGCAATGCAGAAGGCTCATATCTGCTTTGGTGAAGCTGGTTCAACTTAAGCTTTGTGTCATTTGAACTTGTTATTTGTTATTGAACCACTTCATGGAGAGCAATGAAATACTGTCTGAGATTTTTGACATCTTTTTCCATAGTAGTCAGATCCATTATGCCATTTGATCAGCAAAATGTTTAAACTTTGAAGTGATCTTGACTTGTGAGGGTATAATCTCATCCATCTTCTCATTTATCGGTTTCCTTACTTTGTCTTCATGACCAATTAGCTTGAGTTCTAGAGCTCTACCAAAGAGATGGAAAGCTCTGAGTTTTGCTTTGGAAACTTCATTGATTGCATCATAAACTTCAGCAGGAGTTAAGGCTTTAGCATTGCTTCCCAAGATAGTTAGATAATCTTCCCTGAATTTAGCTAACATACCCTTCATTTCCAGATTGTAGTCCTTGCTCAGCCAAGCATCACAGTTGCCATCCTGTTCAGCTTCATTAACAATTTTATCTTGTTATTCTTGGACATCTGTTTGATATGAGAGCATTATGGCTTGGTAATCTTGGTTAGACATATCCGAGGTTAAGAGTTATTGAGAGATATGTGCAAGTCCAACTAGATGATCAACCCTGAAATCTTCAAGATTAGATTGAGATGCAGCTTCTTGGAGCCAGTTGGAGACTAGATGAGGTGGTTGGGAAGTTGAGGGTTCAGCTATTTAGATTTGTGAGGAGCCAGGAACACCTGTGACAGAAGTCATAGTTGAACTCACAGTTTGTACTGTGGTTATGACAGGTTGTTATTCCTCACCAGTTGTGGGAACCTCCATTTGAATTGGAGGGGATTTGACTGTGCTACTGTCATCTGCAACAACCTCAAACCCTTGTGTGTCTTGCACCACACTGTTACTTAAATGTGTTGTTTTTGCCTCCTCTATGACAGGATCATTGGCAATTGTTTGAAAAATTCCAAGCTGAATTTTGAATTTTGAAAAATAAATATGCAGAGATTTCTGAAATATTTATAATTCATATTTCAGTTAATTTCTAATAAAATCAAATTACTTTTGATTTGCTAGAAGTTAATCTGCTGCAACACATTAGCTGAGTTCTTGCTTTAGGATGAAGAATTAAGCATTCCAATTTCACCTACATGTCTAGTGAAAGTTGCTTCATCCAAAGTTTTAGTAAAAATGTCAGCTAATTGTTTTTCTGTTGGAACAAAAATGAGCTCAATGGTACCATTTGCAGCATGTTCTCTAATAAAATAGTACCTTACATCAATGTGTTTTGTCCTAGAGTGATTAACTGGATTAGCCACAATAGATATAGAACTAGTATTGTCACACATGATTGGAATTTTGTGTAACACTATGTTATAATCCATTAGTTGATTTCTAATCCAAAGCACTTGAGCACAGCAACTTCCAGCAACTATGTATTCAGCTTCAGCTGTGGAAGTTGACACAGATTGTTGTTTCTTTCTATACCAGGATACAAGCCTTTGTCAAAGAAACTGACAGCTTCCACTAGTACTCTTTCTGTCAACCCTGCATACAGCAAAATCTGCATCTGTGTATCCAACAGCTTCAAAACCAGTTCCCTTAATATACCATAATCCCAAGTTTGGAGTCCCCTTCAGGTATCTGAAAATCCTCTTCACAACCATCAAATGTGATTATTTTAGATTGGCTTGAAATCTTGTACACAGATATGTTGCAAACATGATGTCTGGTCTACTTGCAGTCAAATAAAGCAATGATTCAATCATTCCTCTATAGCTTGAAATATCTACACTCTTGCCCTTTTTATCTTCATCCAATTTTGTTGCTGTAGACGGAGGTGTAGATGCAGGTAAAAAATCAACCATGCCAAACTTTTTCAATAAATCTTTAACATATTTAGTCTGGCTGATGAAGATTTCATCACTTCTTTGACTGACTTGAAGTCCAATAAAGTAACTTAATTCCCCCATCATACTCATTTCATATTCACTTTGCATAAGCTTAGAGAATCTTTGACAGAGTTTCTCATTAGTAAAACCAAAGATGATATCATCCACATAAATCTGAACTAGGATCATATCACCACCATGCAGCTTGTAGAAGAGTGTCTTATCAATTGTTCCTCTAATGAAACCATGTTTAAGTAGAAAATCTGTCAGTGTGTCATAACAAGCTCTAGGTGCCTGTTTTAGTCCATACAGAGCCTTGAGTTATTTATACACAAAATCTGGAAATTCTGGATTTTCAAAGCCACAAGACTGTTGCACATAAACTTCTTCTTCCAACTCACCATTTAAGAAAGCACTCTTGACATCCATTTGATACACTTTGAAGTTTGAATGTGCAGCAAATGCTAGAAAAATCCTTATTGCTTTAAGTCTTGCAACTGGAGCAAAAGTTTCATCGTAAATAATTCCTTCTTCCTGTGAGTAGCCTTTTGCAACCAGTCTTGCCTTATTTCTGGTAACTATACCATTTTCATCCATCTTGTTCCTGAACACCCATTTTGTTCCAATTACACTTTTGTTCTTAGGTGTAGGAACTAACTCCCAAATTTTATTTCTTTCAAACTGATTAAGCTCTTCTTGCATGGCAGATATCCAATCAGGATCCATAAGAGCTTCTTCAATTTTCTTAGGCTCTACTTGAGACAGAAAGCATGCATGTAGGCACTCACTGACAGTTGCACTTCTAGTCCTTACACCAGCATTAGGATCACCAATTATTGCATTTTGATTGTGACTTCTATCCCATTTTCTGGTGTGAGTTTGTTGACTGATGCCTTCATCATTCTCTTCATTATTTATATGACTGGTAGATTCTTCTTTTCTTTCTCCCCTGAGTTTGTGCTATCAAATTCAGATGTATGAGATGAGCTTCTATTTTCATGATTTTCCTGTTCAGTAGTCTCTTCATTCATCATCTATTGTGCATTGCCTTTATTCTCTTTATCAGAATCACTGTTAATGTTGAGATTTTCGAATGCAAGGGCTTCAGCTTCATTATCATCAAGGCATTCCAAGCCTGGACACTTGTCATCATCAAAAATCACATTTGTGCTCTCCATGATTTTCTTTTGATCAATTACATAGACCTTGTAGGCAGTTCTCTCCAGTGAATATCCCAGAAAAATTGCTTCAAAAACCTTTGAGTCAAATTTTCCCACATATTCAGAGTTGTCTTTTAAAATGTAACACTTGCTTCCAAACACATGAAGATGCTTTACAGTAGACTTTCTCTTAGACATGATTGATGTTGTGAATATGTTGAGTACTTGATGATTACCTAAACAAAATATCTAAGTAGATTTTACTTAGTGAAATAATATAGCACTCGACGGATAAGAATTATAGTCCCGACGGATAACTCATTATAGTCCCGACGGATGATTAACTTATTATCCATCGAGTGAGTAGCTTATGTAATAAGTTTGTAGCACAGTGTTGTATGCACCTTTGTATAGAATCTGTAGTGGCATATAAGTCATGTTGACTTTAACTAGATATGCAGAATAGGTTGATTAACTGTACATAAGCAATGTCTTGTAATTCTGTATAAGTGAAATGAAGTCAAGTGCCAAAATAGCTACCAACGGATGATTAACAAAGCTTCGACGGATGACCAAAATAGCTATCAACGGATATTTAACATAGCAGTCGACGGATGATCAATTAAGTCATCGACGGATGATCTGAAAGTCGACAGATGATCAAGATTCAAACATCAGTTGAACAGTGAAAGCTGACACACAGCCGTTGAGTTGGATACAAGTACACTGTGGAAGCTCATTAACTGGGTAATAGAGGACGAAAAGCAGCAAAGATCAAGACTGTTAGATTTTATATTTGTTCAGTTCTTTTGACTTTGTAATCTTGGTATTATATAAACCAAGAGAGTAGCAAATAGAAAAACAACTGAGAGAGCTAAGAAACAACAACAGAGAAATCTTTGTAATCACTATCTTTAGCATTTCCTGTGTTCTTAGCAGTTCTATTTGTGTAAGCAGTTGTGGGCATTTCTGCACACAGAGTCCTCTCGATATATTAAATATATCTCTGGTGGAATTGTTTAAATCCACCAGAAAGTTTTTAAAGACTCTTGTTTTTAATTACTTATGTGTTGATTCATTCAAGTTTACATTCCGCATTGTGCTAATCAAAACAAATATATCCATAATCGAGTTGAACATTTTTTTAAGAAGAAAAAGGTTCAAGAATTCCATTCAACCCCCCTTCTGTAATTCTTGCTATATTGTTAAGGGACTAACAATTGGTATCAGAGCAGGCTCTTAATCAACAAAGAGTTTAAAGATCAAAATAATTCAGCAAGATGAACAAGAAAGATGTTGGAGTCAAGATTCCTTTTCTTGATAAAGACAATTACCATCATTGGAAGGTAAAAATGCATCTTCATATGCTTTCTTAATATGAGACCTATGTGGACTGCATAGAAAGAGGCCCTCATGTTCCAATGAGAGCTGCAACAGGAAATGAACCATCTGTTCCAAAGCCAAGGCATGAATGGTCTGATCCTGATATTGAACAAGTCAGGAAAGATAAAAAGGCCATGAACATTCTGTTCAATGGTGTTGATGCAGACATGTTTGATAACATCATCAACTGCAAGACTGCCAAGGAAGTTTGGGACACAATACAGATAATCTGTGATGGTACTGAGCAAGTAAGAGAAAATAAAATGCACCTCCTGATTCAGCAATATGAGCATTTTCACAATGAAGAAAGTGAATCACTCACTGACATTTTTAGTAGATTCCAAAAGCTACTAAATGCTCTTAAATTGCATGGAAGAGTCTATCAGACTAAAGACTCCAATCTGAAATTTTTCAGATCTCTTCCAAAGGAATGGAAACCAATAACAGTCTCATTGAGAAACTCACAAGATTATAAGGAGTTTACTTTGGAGAGACTGTATGGCATTCTGAAGACCTATGAGCTTGAGATAGAGCAGGATGAAAGAATGGAGAGAGGAAAGAAGAAAGGAGGATTCATTGCACTAGTGGCTGAACTGGAAAAGGAGAAGGAAGTGAAGATGGAAGCTGTGGAATCAACTTCAAAGGCCTGTGAAAGCAAGGGTAAAGGGCTAGCTGCAGAAAGTGAAGATTCATTGAGCCAAGATGACATGGAGGACATTGATGAGCACCTAGCATTCCTTTCAAGAAGATTTGCCAAGCTCAAGTTCAAGAAGAACTTTGGAGCTGCCAAGCCAAATAGAAACATGGTGGATAAATCAAAATTCAAGTGTTTCAAATGTGGCTTGGCAGGGCATTTTGCAAATGAGTGTAGAAAGTCAGATTCCAGTAAGAAAAGATTTGAGTCTATGGATTATAAGCAAAAATACTTTGATCTACTCAAACAGAAGGAAAGGGCTTTTATTACACAAGAGAATGACTGGGCAGCTGATGGTTTGGATGAAGATGAGGATGTCAGCTATGTCAATCTAGCCCTTATGGCCAAGTCTGATGAAACAGAGACAAGTTCCTCAAGTAATCAGGTAATCACTACAAACCTTGCACATTTATCTAAAGCTGAGTGTAATGATGCAAAAATGACATGTCTACAGAATTGTATCATTTGCGTGTTACACTTAAGTCCCTCACTAAAGAAAATGCTAAAATCAAAGAAAACAACTTGTTTTTGAGTGAGAGGAATAATGTGCTTGAGTCTCAGTTTGTTGAGTTTGAGAAACTAAAAATTGAGTGTAGAATTGCCAAGGAGGAATTAACTGAGTCCTTGAAAAAGGAAGAAATTTTAAAGAAGCAGCTCGATCGTGAACAGGAGGTGATTAAAGCATGGAAAACATCCAGAGATGTTCATGCTCAAATCATCAAGGTTCAAGGAATTGAGTCTTTTTGTGATGAAGCCTGGAAAAAGAATAAGGAGAAACTAGAACCTATTTTGGTAGATGGATTGCTGACAGATGTAGACTCGACGGATGATGAGATCTATCCGTCGGATAACAAAAAGTGTTATCCGTCGAATGATAAAAATCCTCATCCGTCGGCTATGAGCAAACCCATTAGCAAAGCCAAATTAACCAAGCTAAATGAAAAGTATGGGTCTGTTTTCAAGAACTTTATTTCAGGAGAGTCAAGTCAAGCCAAGAAAGGGAAGAAGGCTAATGTTGGTCACATGACTGTCAAACAGTTAAGTGACAGACTTGAGAAGATAGAGGTAAAAACAGAGACTAAAAGGAAAAATAATAGGAATGGTAAAGTAAGGATTAACAAACATAATAACTACACACCTGGAAAATATGCTCCTAGAAAAATCTGTGTCAAATGTGGTAGTGTAAATCATTTGTCTGTTAGTTGCAAATTTGCCATGCCTACTCCCATGTTTGTTCAGCCTCAATTCTCTAACATGAATGTCATGCCTCCCATGCCTGTTAATGCTATGCCTACACAGAACATGAATGCACAGTTTGCTAATATGCCATTTTCACCTAATCCATATTATGATGCATATAATATGCCTCAAATGCCATTTAGCATGCCTTACTGGAATAACATGTTTGCACCAAGCATGCCATTTCCTGTTAGCCATAACATGCATGATAATTTTGTTGCATCTAGTGGTTTCAAAGGCCCAACCCAAATGACTAAGGAAGAATCTGAAATTCCTAAGTCAAATGAGTTAAGACCTAAGAAACAGAAGAAGAAAGCTAACAAGGCAGGACCCAAGGAAACTTGGGTACCAAAATCAACTTGATTTGATTTTGATGTGTGCAGGGAAATAGAAGGAATATTTGGTACTTGGATAGTGGTTGTTCAAGACACATGACTGGTGATTCTACCCTGCTCACAGAGTTTGAAGAGAGAGTTGGCCCAAGTATCACTTTTGGAGATGACATCAAAGGTTATACTGTGGGATATGGCTTGATTTCAAAGGACAATGTCATCATTGAAGAGGTTGCCTTAGTGGATGGTCTCAAACACAATCTGTTGAGTATCGGCCAGCTTTGTGATAAAGGCAACTAAGTAACCTTCAATAAAGAAACCTGTGTTGTGATTAATAGTCTAAACAACAAAGTGGTTCTCACTGGTGTGAGAAGAGGAAATGTGTATCTTGCTGACTTCAACTCAACTAAAGCAGAATCTGTAACTTGTCTTCTCAGTAAAGTAAGTCAAGATGAAAGTTGGCTATGGCACAAGAAACTATCTCATTTGAACTTCAAGACCATGAATGAGATGGTAAAGAAAGAGCTGGTTAGAGGCATTCCTATGGTGGAGTTTACAAAGGATGGACTGTGTGATGCCTGCCAAAAAGGGAAGCAGATTAAAGCATAATTCAGGAAGAAACTTGATTCAGCAATTGAAGAGCCTCTACAACTGCTTCACATGGATTTGTTTGGACCAGTCAATATATTGTCAATCTCAAAGAAAAGATTTTGCCTAGTAATTGTAGATGATTTCTCAAAGTTCTCTTGGACCTATTTCCTAAAGTCCAAAGATGAGGCTAGTGAAATCATCATCAATCACATAAGGCAAGTTAACAATCATCATGATTTCAAAGTTAGAAGAATCAGGAGTGATAATGGAACTGAGTTCAAGAACTATGTCATGAGAGCATTTTGTGAGGAAAATGGAATCTTGCATGAGTTTTCAGCAGCAAGGACTCCACAATAGAATGGAGTAGTGGAAAGAAAGAATAGATCTCTTATTGAAGCTGCAAGGACAATGCTTGAAGAATCAAAACTACCAACATACTTCTGGGCTGAAGCTGTAAACACTGCATGCTACACTCAGAACATCTCTCTGATTAATCAAGCAAGATGCATGACACCTTATCAATTGTTCAAGAACAAGAAGCCAACTCTGAACTTTCTTCATGTCTTTGACTGTAAATGCTATATTATGAGAAATCAAACTGATCAAAATGGGAAGTTTGATGCTAAAGCAGATGAAGGAATTTTTGTTGGATATGCTGTTGGTAAAGCATATAGACTCTACAATCTAAGAACCAACATTGTTGTTGAATCTATACATGTTGTGTTTGATGATAAAAAGATTGAAGGACTAAAAGATGGAGATTACCATGAGAGCCTCAAATTCGACAATGTTGAGATGGTCAGTGATGAAAGTGATGATGAGAGTGATCAAGAAATAGTGTCTAAGGATAATGCAGACAAACCTACCACAAAACTCAACATCCGTCGAGTTACATAACGCTTCATCCGTCGGAAGGCAATCTGTATTATCCGTCGGAAGACAACCTGCCTCATCCGTCGGTACTCAAAATTCACCATCCGTCGAGTTATCAAAAGGAGCAGGAAGTCAAGGCAGATCACCCATAGAAAGCACCCCAATCTCAAATCAAAGATCCACAAACTCAGGGAGGGTTTCTAGCAATCAAAACTCAATTACACATCAAGACAACATTGAGGTCTCCTCATCTAGGGCTAATCTACCTCAACCAAGAAAATGGACAAAAGATCACCCCTTTGAACTGATTATTGGTGATGTTTCTTCCAGAGTTCAAACCAGGAGAGCAACTCAAGAAGAATGTCTATACAGCAGCTTCCTGTCTAAGGAAGAACCAAAAAAGGTAGAAGAAGCCTTGTTAGATCCTGATTGGATTGTAGCTATGCAGGAGGAGCTAAACCAATTTGAAAGGAATAAAGTATGGAAGCTGGTACCCAAGCCTACAGGAAAGAATCCAATAGACACCAAATGGGTATTCAGAAACAAGATGGATGAAAATGGCATAGTAGTAAGGAACAAAGCAAGATTGGTTGCTAAAGGCTATTGTCAGCAAGAAGGAATAGATTTTGATGAAACATTTGCTCCTGTTGCAAGACTTGAAGCCATCAGAATCTTCTTAGCCTATGTAGCCCATGCCAATTTCAAGGTTTATCAAATGGATGTCAAAAGTGCCTTTCTGACTGGTGATTTGGAGGAAGAAGTGTATGTAAGTCAACCTCCTGGCTTTGAAGATCCAAATTTCCCAGAGTATGTCTATTATCTACTGAAAGCACTTTATGGACTGAAGTAAGCACCTAGAGCCTGGTATGACACTTTATCAAAGTTCCTTTTGGAAAATCACTTCACAAGAGGTACTGTAGATAAAACTTTATTTTTCAGAAATGTGAATGGCTCTAGCATACTTGTTCAAATTTACGTAGATGATATTATTTTTGGCTCTACAGATGAGAAACTTTGTAAAAAGTTTGCCAAACTGATGCAAAGCAAGTATGAAATGAGTATGATGGGAGAACTAACTTACTTTCTTGGTTTACAAGTTAAGCAAGTTAGTGATGGAATATTCATTAGTCAAACTAAATATATTTTTGATCTTTTAAAGAAGTTTGATCTAATGGATTGCACATCTGCAAAAACTCCCATGGCCACTGCAACTAAGCTTGAACTAAACACTACTGAAAAGTCTGTGGATATTTCAAGTTATAGAGGCATGGTTGGCTCACATCTGTACTTAACAGCTAGTAGGCCAGATATAATGTTTGCTACATGTTTGTGTGCTAGATTTCAGGCTGATCCTAGAGAGTCTCATTTGATAGCTATTAAGAGAATTTTCAGATATCTCAAAGGAACACCAGACCTTGGCATTTGGTATCCTAGAGATTCTGGTTTTGATCTAACTGGTTATTCAGATGCAGATTATGCAGGTTGCAGAATTGATAGAAAAAGCACAACATGAACCTGTCAACTTTTAGGAGACAAGCTTGTGTCCTGGTTCAGTAAAAAGCAAAATTCAGTTTCTACTTCTACAGCTGAAGCTGAATATATTGCTGCTGGCAGTTGCTGTGCACAGATTTTATGGATGAAAAATTAATTGTTAGACTATGGTTTGCAAGTTGAAAGGATTCCTATTTTCTGTGACAACACAAGTGCAATTGCCATCACTGAAAATCCAGTGCAACATTCAAGGACAAAGCATATAGACATCAAGTACCATTTCATAAGGGAACATGTAATGAATGGTACTGTAGAGTTACATTTTGTTCCAAGTGAGAAGCAACTTGCAGATATTTTTACCAAACCACTGGATGAATCCACCTTTCTAGGTTGGTAAGTGAGTTAGGTATGCTTAATTACTCTTGAATTTATCTGAATTATTTTGCAAGTTGAAAGGTAGCCAGAAATTTAACTGATTTTTAGTCTTGGATGAAAATTTTGGCTAAGTCAAAATTTGCATCTCGACGGATGACCATTATCCATCGAGTTGAGTCATCCGTCGATATACAAATTGTAAATAAAAATCAATTACTTTTTTGGAGTATTTTAAAGCTCGACGGATATCAACTTATCCTCATCCGTCGAAGTGTCTAAATCTTAACCGTTAATTCCCTGAACATTATCCATCGAGTATACTTACAGTTTGTAAGCATTGCACGACGGATAATGGGTAGAATTTTTACAGTTTATTTTAAAACGGCTATTTTAGACAATTTCTATTGGGTAATTTACTTCTCTTTATTATTTTTATCAGTTGATTTTGAGAAAAGTATAAAAGCTTATTTCATTCTAATCATTTTCTTTTATCATTCTCAAATTCAACTGTGTTACTTCATTCTCTCTCAAGCAAAAATCCTCTTTCTCTTCAAGCTTTTCTTCTCTAATAATGGCACCCGTAGTTAAGATCATGTCACAGACTGGGTTCATCTATGAGAAGAACAACTTCACTGCTTTGGTCAATAAGGGGATTTAGCAATCTGAAGACTATCATAAGATGATGGACTTCGTGCACAACTGCAAGTTAAGTTTTGCCATGCTGGAATCACCCACAATTTATTGTGAAGTTGTTGAGGAGATGTGGACAACATCAATCTATAACTCTACTGACAAAACCATCACTCTAACCATCAAAGGTAATGATTTCTGTATCAATAGTGATGTAATAAAAGCATGTTTCAAGATTCCTGATGATAATGTAACTGCACCACACACTGACACTGATATTGTCAATATGCTCAATTCCATTCACTATGCACTTCCTACTGCAAAACTAAGTGAAATTAGAAGACTAGGTCTTAGGAAGGAATGTAGTTACTTGTGTGATGTAGTAACTAAAGTCTTTTCTGGAAAAATCAGTAATTTTGATTCTGTGAACATTTCCATATTTAACATGCTATACATGCTAGTTACAGACAAATATTACAATTTCAGTGACCTTGTTGTGTATGATTTAGGTTTTAAACTAGGTGACTTAGCCAAAAGAGGAAAGAACATTTACTATGCTAGATTTTTTATGCTTTTGGCTAACCATCTTTGTCAAGAGATTGAACTTGAGAACCCAAACAACAAATTAGCTTGTTGGGTTCAAGAGAGGAGAATCATTGCAGACTTGAACAGAGCCAACCATCACAAGGATATGCCAATGTTCTATTTCCCTGTAATGCTAACACCTCAGGTAAGTGAGGTAAGTTCATCCAGACCCTCAACTATTCCAATCTCTTATATTTCTTTGACTTCAGGCATAGCTATGGCATCTGTGACAATGATCAAACAGTTGCCTACCAAAGCTGCCAAAACAACTGCAATTTCTAAATCCAAATCAAAGAAAACCCCCTCTGGTATCTCTCAAAAGGTACCAGTTCAAAAATCTACCAAAACCAAAGAGGGGAGTGTGAAGGAGGGTAAGATAGGTGAGGGAAGGGGTGAACATCAAAGAAACCCCAAGGATAAGGTTGGAGAGTTGAGTGAATCCCAGCCTAGCCACACTGCAGTTTCCCAACAAAGTGTAGTGCTTAAAAAGGACAAAACCTCACTTCTAGCTGCATCCTCCCAAAAGGATGTGGCTATTGAACAAAGCTCTCATCCAAGAGCACAGACCAAAAGGGTTAGGGACACAAGCTCACACCAAACCTACACTAGAAAGAAGAAATCTAAAACAACTGGGGATGCACAGGGCACACACTTAGTGCAAATTGGTGCTAAAGACACAGTCCCTGCACCTTCTCAAATTCAGATTGATGTGGCTCCAATAAATGTTGAGTCACAGCCAAAATCTCTCATAATAGAAGCCACAGAAACACAATACTCACCAACTAACTCACTGGAAGTGGACATGGTAAACACTTCAATTCCTGATTCCCCTTCTTTAACTCTGTTGGGGAAGTCAAAATCTAGTACAAGTGAGCATCACCTTTTAGATGATTTGTTGGCTCACTTGCCAATTCTTTCTGATTCTATTGTGACATCTGTGCCTCAAATAACTTCAATCAATACAGAGTCAACAATAGTTTCTCTTCCCACCTCATTTATTTCTACTCTCTCGATGGATATTGCTCATCCGTTGAGTAGTGATTGTATCCCGACGGATAAGCTTAACAGCAGTTATCCGTCGGATAGCTTTACTACTCACCCGACGGATATCACTTATCCGTTGAGTGTCTCTGCACAACTTTAAAATTCAATAATTTCAAGTGCAGAAGATTTGGTGGTAATATAATCACTCTTAGGACTGAGAGAGGAGAGTGCATTGAGTGAGAGGCTGGGTTGCTCCCAGGCAAAAGGAGAGGAAATGAGTGAATCTCAGCAATCCATTCATTCAGGATTGGCAAAAGTGAGTGAGAGGAGTCCCACCTTAGTAGGTGAAGGTGAGGGTGTGAGGGTGGGGAGCCAGGGTGAGACCCTGATGCAACAAAAGAGAGAATATGAGAGAAAGGCAGGTACTGGAAAAATAAGGATGGAACCAGCCATTGCTAGTGAGTCAATGATTGTGGATGATGCTAAAAAGGAAAGCCAAGCTGCAGAACAGAGTTCAGGTTATTGAGAATTCAGTGGCTCTACTTCTTCAAAATCAACAGACTCAGATAAATCTTTTTATGCAACTGGCTAAAGCACAAGGCCTAACTTCTCCACTTGATGATAACAAAAAGGGGGAGAGAGAATCAAGTAAGGGGGAAAAAGGACCAACTGAGGGGGAGAAACTTCTAGTTCAAATCAGCAAAGTAATTATACCTTCAATTACTATATCCAAGCCACCAGTTGCAGATGGTATAGATCTTATAAATGCAGCAGCAGCAGCAAATTCGAAAGATGCTGATAAAGGAGATTGACTCTGATCAACTGGAAAAAGATTGATGAGGAAATACAGCAAAAGTTTCAATTAGTCAAGGAACCAGATCAGTCAGCCATCCATCACTCTCATGTCAAGCCAATCAATGTGAATGAGATGAGCATGAACTATCTGGAGAAAGGATAATCTTCCTGCATCAAGACTACAAAGGCTGAGATAATTCTTAAACCAAGGGCAAACTATCCAAAGTTATATTTGAAGAACCCTATGGATTCTGTGTATGAGACACCCAAGCCTGATGAAAAAAAGCTTCTGTCAAGATCTATTCTCCTCTACAAAGATCCAGCTGATTCAGCCTCAAGAAAGAGAATTACAAAGATATTCAGAAATGGGAAGGAAATTTTTGTGGTAGCTGGACATCCACAATTTGCTCATGCAAAGGAAGAAGAAAACGCCAGATTGAAGCAGGAAAAGAGGCAAGCTGCTCTAGATGCAAAGAAGTCTAAATAAAAGAAAGAACAGTTTGCTATCTTGGCCAAGCTACAGGCTGTGAATTCTTCTCAACAAATTCCCTCTCAACCATCTCAAGCTACTGAATCAGAGAAGAAGATTGAAGAATAGAAGAAATCCTCAAGAAAGAAAGAACTGGCTAAAAGAACAAAAAGAAAGTTGGATGTTGTTGACAAAGAATTGGAAGATCAATTTCCAAAGGAATCCACTCAAGCTGAAACTCAAGCATCAAAGCCCTCTATGATGTTTGAAGACATAAGGGTGGTGGACCCCTACAGGAACATACATGGAGAGCCTATTGTGCCAAAGCATGAGCCAATAGAGTGGGATAAATTACCAATTCCTGACTTCAACTTGCCAATTCTTACTAAGCCAAGAAGGACAAAATCAAGGGCAGTCAAGACAGTGAAGCTGTCACCTCTCAAATCCAAGTCAGTAGTCAAAGCTCAACCCAAGGTCAATAGTGGAGACTACCTGTACTTGTGTGACATCAAAGAATTCTCAGATCTAAACCTTTATCTGGAGGAGCTGGATGAGGTAAGGGCAATTGATGCATACAGAAACCTACCTGAAAGGTTGGTGTTCAAGTACAAAGGGGGAAGGGAGATTCAGTGGCCTCTTCACAGGATACTTCAAGAAAGCCAAGCTGTGTTGATCAAAATCTATTCATCCTTCAAGAAAAACTTTGGGTTCAATATAACTGCAAGAAGATTAGTATTGAAGAAGATTGAAGAGCTAAGGAGTGTTAGAGCCAAAGATGTACTACCCAAAACTCTTGTCATCCCATACACAGGGAGAAGAGTACATCTAAGGCCCTACTGGCTGATGGAATTCATGGATGACAAGGGTGTGAGAAGATTTTTCAGATTACAAGACCAATTGAATATCTCTAGCAATGAGACTCTCTTGGAAATGCAAGAAATGTTAGATCTCTCAGAATCTGATGAATTAGAATTCCACAGACAGCTCCAGAATCAAATCGAAGAAAACAACAGAAAGCTTGGAAGAAGATCCAGACCTTCAAGAAACTAGAAAAATCTGCTCAGACTAGAGGAGCATCTTGAACTGACTGTGAGCCAAACCTTGTACATTTTTGTTTAAATTGAAGCACTTTCAGTTTTATCTACTTATCTTTAAAGATATATGTTTAGGATGTTTTATCATCATCAAGTATCTCTTAATTTATGGCTACAATTCCAGTAGACATAAATTGGGGGAGATTGTTGTGAATATGTTGAGTACTTGATGATTACCTAAACAAAACATCTAAGTAGATTTTACTTAGTGAAATAATGTAGCACTCGACGGATAAGAATTATAGTCCCGACGGATAACTCATTATAGTCCCGACGGATGATTAACTTATTATCCGTCGAGTGAGTAGCTTATGTAATAAGTTTGTAGCACAGTGTTGTATGCACCTTTGTATAGAATCTGTAGTGGCATATAAGTCATGTTGACTTTAACTAGATATGCATAATAGGTTGATTAACTGTACATAAGCAATGTCTTGTAATTCTGTATAAGTGAAATGAAGTCAAGTGCCAAAATAGCTACCAACGGATGATTAACAAAGCTTCGACGGATGACCAAAATAGCTATCAACGGATGTTTAACATAGCAGTCGACGGATGATCAATTAAGTCATCGACGGATGATCTGAAAGTCGACAGATGATCAAGATTCAAACATCAGTTGAACAGTGAAAGCTGACACACAGCCGTTGAGTTGGATACAAGTACACTGTGGAAGCTCATTAACTGGGTAATAGAGGATGAAAAACAGCAAAGATCAAGACTGTTAGATTTTATATTTGTTCAGTTCTTTTGACTTTGTAATCTTGGTATTATATAAACCAAGAGAGTAGCAAATAGAAAAATAACTGAGAGAGCTAAGAAACAACAACAGAGAAATCTTTGTAATCACTATCTTTAGCATTTCCTGTGTTCTTAGCAGTTCTATTTGTGTAAGCAGCTGTGTGCATTTATGCACACAGAGTCCTCTCGATATATTAAATATATCTCTGGTGAAATTGTTTAAATCCACCAGAAAGTTTTTAAAGACTCTTGTTTTTAATTACTTATGTTTTGATTCATTCAAGTTTACATTCCGCATTGTGCTAATCAAAACAAATATATCCATAATCGAGTTGAACATTTTTTTTAAGAAGAAAAAGGTTCAAGAATTCCATTCAACCCCCCTTCTGTAATTCTTGCTATATTGTTAAGGGACTAACAATTGAGTAAGGTGATTTTCCATGAACCTTGTTAATGAGATATCTGTTTTGAGTGTAGCATGCAGTATTTACAGCTTCTTCCCAAAAACTAGTTGGCAGATTAGCATCTTGCAGCATTGTTCTTGCAGCTTCTACTAATGTTCTGTTATTTCTCTCAACTACCCCATTTTGTTGAGGTTTTCTTGTAGCAGAGAACTCTTGAACAATGCCTTTGTTTTTGCAAAATTCACTCAATGTTGCATTTCTGAATTCTGTTCCATTATCACTTCTCAATCTCTTCACACAGTTTTGATCTTCAGTCTGTTTCTCTATCTTTTTATGTGCTCAATTATGATGTGTGGAGTCTCATCTTTAGAATGCATAAATTCTACCCATGTGTATCCTGAGTAGTCATCCACCATCACAAGTGCATATTTGTTTCTTGAAATTGATAAGACATTCACTGGCCCAAACAAGTCCATGTGAATAAGTTGCAATGATGCACTTATGGAATTCACAGTTTTTGACTTGTGACTTGATCTTTTCATTTTTCCTTTCTAACAAGCTTCACAGACTTCATTTTGAGCAAACTCTAATTTTAGCATGTCTCTCACCAGCTCTTTCTTGACTAGAGTGTTGATTGCCTTGTAGTTTAAATGTGAGAGCTTCTTATGCCATAACATGCTTTGCTCTATGGATGCCTTGGTGTAGAAACAACAAATTTCATCCTCATTTGTTGAGTTAAAGTTTGCAACAAACAAGCTTCCTTTCCTTGCTCCTTTCAGAACAACTTTATTGGTTTTCTTGCTGATGAAAATACATTCTTCTTTGTCAAATAGAACTTTAAAACTTTTGTCTGCAAACTGGCTGACACTGAGAAGATTTCCTTCAAGACCAGCTACCAATGCTACATCATTAATGATAACATTTCCATAAATAATCTTGCCATATCCCATTGTGAATCCTTTGTTATTGTCTCCAAAGGTCACCAAAGGGCTAGCCTTCTCCTCAAATTGTGATAGCAGGGCCTTATCACCTGTCATATGTCTGGAGCATCCACTGTCTATGATTCATATGACCTTCTTCATTTTGTCCTGCACACAATGAGTTTTAAGTGTGTTTAACAACCCAAGAAGTGTTGGGTACTTTCTTCTTGTTAACTGATTTAACAGAAGTAGAGTTAGAAGTTTTAGAAAGAATAGCATTCATAGATATTTGTGCATTTTCCCTTGCAGCTGTAGATCCAATACTGACTTCTTTGAGATCTACTCTCAGCTTGTGGTAACTTTTCATTACTTTTAAGTTACAGAAAATGCAGTCAAACTTATCACAAAATGAATAGGGATCATTTGCCTTGGCTTCATTATACTTGCAGACTCCTTCTGTTGGCTTGCTAATAACCTTTCTACATAGGTGAGTTAGGTGATTCACAGAGCCACACTTTTTACATTTCTTCCTTAAAGCATCTGCAACATAAGCAAAATTGTTGTTTTTTTATCCGAATCTTCCCATTTCTATTCTTCTTTTTCTTTCTTGCATCTTCAGTTTTTGTTTCCTTGACAGGTGTCTTGGAATCTTAGTTATCCATGAGCTTCTTTTCAGCTTTGGAAGTTTGAGTTGTTTCTGCACTTTTCTTTTCAGCTTTATGATCAACTCTTCTTCACTGAAATCTACTTCACATGCTTTGAACAAAGGTGAGCCAACCTTTTTCAGCATAGCTGGAACATCTTCATTTTCATTTGTTTTCCCTTTTTCACCTACAACTTCCTTCTTGTTGTTCAAGGCATCATAATCAAGACCAATAGCAATATTTGCACATGGATTGTTCTTCACATGGTATTGTCCAACCAACTCATATGCATTCCTGAAAGATTTTAACTTGACTTCATTTTTTCTAACTTTTCCCTTAACACAGCTTCAATCTCTTTTGCACACTTGAGCTTGTTCTTTAGATATGCATTTTCTTGTTTCACAGCTTCAAGCTCTACCAGCAACAACTCGGTTTCTTGTTTCTCATTTTCAAGTTTCTCATTTATCTTTGTCAATCTGCTAACCTCTTCATTAGCAGCAACCATACTTGTATGAATGTTTAAAATATTTTTGTGCTCATCTTCTTAACAGTTTCCTTATATTGACTCACATTTAAATCAATGGTGGTAAGAGTTGGTACCTGTATTTTTGATGAGGATGACTCTCCTTGCTCCAAGGCCATAAATGCATAATTTCCAACTTTCTCATCTTCATCATTATCAGAATCATCCCAACTCTTTCCCTCTGCAATATAGGCTTTATTTTGTTGTTTCTTCAGAAGAGCTTCATACTTTGCTTCCAGTTCAAGATAAGCTTTTTCTTTCTTTGCTTTCTTGGGTTTCCTGCATTCTGTAGCAAAATGACATAGCTCATCATAATTATAGCACCTTATTTTTGATCTGTCAACAGATCCAGTTTTGTAACCATTTTTGCAATCAGATGTGTATTTCCCTTTTCCTTTCCAGCTGTTGTCTTTGTTGAATGATTGTCCTTTACCCCTTGAAGAATCTTGGCTTCTTTACTCTAATATTAGAGAACTTTCTTTCCATATATGTCATTGACTGATCTAGCTCATCAAGTTTATCCAGGGTGTAGAACTCATCTTTTTCCAATTCCAGTATGACTTGTTCTTGTGAATCATTATTTCTTTGCTCACTTGTTGAGGCAACTGAAGTCTGGGATCTTGGCTCATCATTAGAGGTCTGGCTTTCATTGACAATTAGAGCACTTGAGACATCTACAACATGCCCTTGACCATCCTTAATGACTTCCTTTGAATCATTTCCAATTCATATGTTTTTAAAATTCCATATAGAACTTCCAGAGTTATTCTACTCAAATCTCTCCCTTCTCTGATTGCTGAAATTTTCTGTTCCAAATGGTCAAGGAGTGTGAGCAAAAACTTCAAGTTCACTTCTTCAGCTTCATAATATTTATCATGCAGCTGCAAGTCATTAATCATCGTGATAAACCTTTCAAACACATCAGTAATACTTTCCTTTGGCTTAGCCATGAAACCCTCATACTGTGAAATCAGTATCCTTCTTTGATTTGACCTAACTTCCTCTGTTCCTTCACAAAGTATTTCAATCTTCTCCCAGATCTATTTATCAGTGTCACAGTTGACAATATTATTGTACATTACATTGTCAAGTGACTCTATCAAGATCAGCTGCAAACCACTGTCTAGGGAAACTTTTTCTTTCTCTGGCTCGGTGTAATCTGAAGGATCTTTGGGAGCATAATGAGATGGAATGACCATATCTCTATCTGTGGATTCCTCAACTCTTATCATAGGAGTGAAATGCCCATTCTTGAGAATTTGAATGTATAATGGATTGGCCATCCTTATAAATAGCAAAATTTTCTTCTTCCATAGAATGTAGTTAGTCTTATCAAAAGTAGGGATTTTGATGCTACTGATTTTCTGTATATTCATTCTTCCAAGATCTTGAATCTGTTTACTTTCAGATTTTGCTCTGATACCACTAGTTAGATAATGAATCACACACAGAGGAGGGTGAATGTGTGTTTGTGTTTTCTACTTTTCTTGAAGTGTTTTTGATGGTGAACAAAGTAAATTAAAATCTTGTAGTAAAATGTGTTAGTACTGAATTTAGACAAATAAAACAGTGAACACAAATCTTCCAAAACTCACTTAATTTTATATTAAAGTTAAGACTGTTTTGCTACAAAATTTCTAGGCTCTTTGTTGATAAAGAGCTTAGCTTCTTCCTTGAGAGAATACAAGATTTTTTTTATCTAAATTGTTACTACTAACAAAGCATCCAATGTTTACTTTATAGAATATTAAACACTAGTTATTACACAACATGCATTAGCATGTACTAAACCCTATTTTTGGATAATCAAATCTTTCTATTTCTGGCTTGGTGTATCTTTGCTAATCTTGCACGCCTGTGACTTACGTTGCCAGTTAATCTTGGCCTTTGATCTTGTACTTTTCAAGCTGCTTTTGTAGACTTTTTAATTCAATTGATTAGATTTTTTGTTGATTGATAATCTTGAAGATTGAACTGGTCTGCACTTTGTACTTTGAGTTTTACCTCGATATCTCCAGTTTGGTATAAAGAGAACTTGACATCTCGATAAGTGTATTGGCTTATCGAGATCTCTAATCACTCTACAGTTGTTTTGACTTATCGAAGTCTTTGAGTTCTCTATAAGAGAATTCGGCTTGTCGAAATCTCTCATCTTCATGTCTTCACTTTGGCTTATCGATAACTCTGAGTTCTCTAATGACAAGTTGACTTATCGATAACTCTGAGTTCTCTAGTCACAAATTGTCTTATCGATAACTCTGAGTTCTCTAGTGACAAATTGGCTTATCGATAACTCGGAGTTCTCTAGTGAAGAAATGACTTGTCGATATCTCCATTCTTCATGTCTTCAAATTGGCTTGTAGATGTCTCCGAGTTCTCTAGTAGCTTTTCCTGACTTGTCGATAAGTCATTCTGGAGTTCTCGAATGACTTCTCTATAACACTTAATCTGTGACTTGTAGAGATCTTGACTTAGAATATTTTTCCCAAAACAGATTTGTTCAACTCCAAACTTCTTCATAATTCTTCTGAGGCATGATCATCTTGATCTTCTTCCATATATAATTCTTAGGCTTGATACTGTTTACAGAAAAAGACTCCAGTATGCCCTTGAATATTTTTACAGACTTAAGTGGTACAATACAAAATGCAAACTTAGATTACAATACAAAATGTCTTGCACAACAGTTGGACACTTTGCAGTTGATTAAAGAGAGCCAAAAACTGAGAAGAAGCAAGCATTGATCACAAAGAAGAAGAATCGGGATGATACATCATAATCTGTTGAGGATACAAACTATGCTCACATTGTAAATGTTAATAGTGCACTTGAGGCTACTGAGATGAAGGTACCTCAAACTACTCTTGCTTTTGATACTGATGATATCTGTAATTAAGACAATTTCTTAAAACTCTGCATATTAGTTATAGGGATCCAACACTTGAAAATGCTAGGATCATAATTAAAAACTCTGACTTAAAGAAAAGAAATGATCGCCTGGAAGCTTAGTTAGTTTTCATGCTAGAAACTAAAAAGAAAGAGATGATTTGTGTATGTAAAAGATAAATTATCAGAAAAGCATGCTTATCTGGAAAAGGAATTAGCTAAAGAAAGAGAAGTTATTAAACTGAGTTTGTATGTGTGATGATGTAGGTTGATGCCAAAAGGTATAAGGACAATACTAACCTAATCATACACCTATAGGCTAAACAATAGAGCTGGAAATTTGTTCGTTTTGTGTACTTTCGTGTTTCGTAGAGGAGAGCATGGGTTGGTTCGACTCGGTTTCAGGATAAAACCAGAACCCCAACCATATATTTTCGGTTTTTAAAATTTAGATCTGCAACCGCCGGTTCGGATTCGGTTTCGATTTGAAAAATCTCGGTTCAGTTCTAATTGGTTCGGTTTCGGTTAACAAGCCGATAAATATTAAAACGAAAATTAATATATAAACGAGATAATGAAAATATATTAATTTTAACTAATACTTAGTTAATGTTTAGCTCTCCGTTAATTCAACTTAAATGAGCTAAGAAGCCAACATGCACATACTCTTGCTATTTGCTGTTTGGCAAGTTCCATGAACTGGGTTATCTGCTGCACACAATCATATTTAGTTAACTGCCACAAAGAAACTTTGGTGCAAATTAACAACGGAAAAGTAATCGCTAGAAGTAACACCATAATTTCGTATATGAACACACTGATAGAGCCACAAAGAATACTATACACCAACTTTTCCATTGTCACTGTTATCAACGAAAAGTTTATGGAAGCATTCTGCAGAAACTAACAAGGTTATGTAATTAAAAATTACAGATTAAACAGTTAAATCAATTAGTTATAAATTACAAAGTATAGACTGATTTTGAAATATCATAATACAGTTATATAAATTTACAAATTATATATGTAAAATATAATAGTTATTTGGTAATATTAATAATCGGTTCGGTTTTTATCGGTTCGGTTGGAACGTATAACCGGAACCGAGCCATCTAAATCGGTTCGGTTTCGGTTTCAGATCGGTTTTACTCGGATCGATTTTGTCCGGTTTTTTACGGTTTCGGTTCGGTTTCGGTTTTAATTCGATTTTTTGCTCTGCCCTAGTGTTTCGTGTCATGAATGTTTAACCCAAACCCGAATTGTTAAGGTTTCGTTTCGTTTAATTACGTGTACGTTTCATGTAATTTAACATTAATAATAAAATATTATATATATTTAAATATTAAGTTTTTCTTAATCGAGTCTTAATTCAATAAGTCATAGAGACTCAAGTGCAGTCAAGTCTTGTAAAATTTAAATTTGAATCTATTTTGTATCTATTTTTTGTAAAAATTATATGTAAAATATTATTATATGATATATAAATTCATATAATTTTGATAAATTAATTTATTTCGTGTATTTCGTTTCGTGTCGTGTACCCAAGGATAATCACAAAACCGACACTAAATTCATTCGTGTACTTTGTGTTCGTGTACTTTCGTGTTCATGTACAAAAATATTAATCAAAACCCGTAATTTTCGTGTCGTGTACAAGATTGCCGGTTTTACCAAACATGTTCAAATTTAATTCAATCAAATTCATTCCATATGGTTCCGCCCTCACATATGATAAGTCCATGGACTTCTTTTACAATCCAATAGTTGTGCAACAAACTGCATTTGTCACCATCCTAGAAAACCTCCCTAACCTTAGTACAACCGACTTGAAAAACCTCTAAAACTCTAGACCAGTTGATTTTGGTTTTACAAGTGCTCCTCTTCATAATTTATCACCACATACGACTAATACAAGCCTTCTTTTAAGACATGAACTGGCTAGACTTCTTGTTGTGAATATTATGATGACTTATTTCAAATGGTCATCATCACTGTTGGATGCCCCACATGAGGGCTTAACCACTATATAGTTCTTTTCTCTTATGTGTATCTCAAACCTCGCTATGCCTTACACACAATCCTGCAGATGTTTACGTTTTCACTGACATATATCCACTTTGGCCAATTATTTCCTATTAATGACATCATGACCAGTAACTTAATGGTGGTTATCATTGAGCAGGACATATTCAGAGGGTTGTGCGGCTTCGACGTTGTCCCCATCCGTCGAGGTGGGGACCCTCCTGATCGAGTGGTCCAAAATCAGATTAAGGTGATTGTTATGAAAAACTACATTATTTACTTATTCATCCATATAGATTTGTTATTCTAACCATTTTTTATTAGAATTATGTGTGTTATTTACAATTATGGCACTTTAAGTTTCAATTAATTGTCGATAGTTCAATATATATTAATTCACATATCTTTTTTTTTGTTAGGCATTAAATCATATATCTTGTTACAAATAAATATCCTAACTACATATATTGTAATACAATAAGTTATAATTTTGATTTTTAAAATAAATTCACAATAGAAAATAAAGTTATTGTTGCATTAAATATTTTTAAGAATGTAGTTTATTGACCCTTCATAACCAAAAAATATATTATGTTTAAAATATTAGTTATGTCAAATTGTACAATTATAATATATAATTCTTATATTTTTAAAATATTAGTTTAGTAGAGAAAAAAATTCAATATGATAGCTAATGAGTATGTTGCACTGAATTATATTATAGAAGAGTCAAAATTCAATATAGATATGTAAGTAAGGGATCTTAAAATATTGACAATTATAAATGGATTTTAAAAAATTATTGTTGAATTAATTATATACGAATTTAATGGAGTTCATAAAAAATCTTGCATTGTTTGTAGGACAGAGTTTTTTAAAAATATATCAAATCTCGTGTATTTTAGAGAGTTTTCAATAAAAATTAAAAATTCCATAGTAAATCTATCAAAATCTACCAATTTTTAAAATAAATAATACCCATTAACTTTTGAATACCATATGATTTTAATAGATTTTTTAAAATTCAATTAAATACCATAAAATTTTAATGAAAATTTTAAAATCTAAATTGAATATACCCGTATTTTGATGATTTTTTTACAATAGTTATTAAATACCATTAAATTTTAAATAATTTTTCAAAAACTAAATTGAAAATTCATGAATTTCATAAATACAAACAAATCCTGACTATAGTACATTTAATTTTACAATAAACATATTTTCTTATTGAGAGTGTTAGTACCTTATTTACAAATATAGAATTTGTTTTCTTTCTTATCTTTTTTCAATAAATATCTCTTTTCATTAGGAGTGTTAGTACTTGGTTTACAAATATTTAATTTATTTTCTCTCTTTATGAGGTTTGATTTGACAATAAATAACTCTCAAGAATTTATATTCTGGCTCAATAATTTGAGTTGTACATAGTCATGATAATGATAAGTTATTCTAATGGTTTTTGACAATCAATTATACATTTCAAACAAATCTAACATATTATTAAAGGGTGATTTGCCTATGACACCTTAATTTTAAATAATACTTTCCATTACCAACTCTCGCCCAGCACTGCCCTATCTACCCATTAAACACACCACATTTGAAGGTGTATCTTCAGGACTAGCTATATTAAAAGGCGTATCGATCAGCTGCGCGGTCCTAGAAGCAGATTAACAGTCAACCATATCATATCAAAAGGCGTATCTGACCTAACATGTCACCCTTATAACCATATTGAGATAAGTCAGTAAAACACAATGGATAAGATCAACCAAGACAACAAACTATCTCGATCTTGAGCCTCATGGTGGATGAACCGGTCCTAGTAGTTGTACACTCATAGATTCTACATTCCAATAAAATAAGTGTATTCTACCTACTGTACATCTATGTCACTATTGTAAACATATCACGAACAAGATGAAACTTCACTACAAATTGATGAATTGATGATTATTTATTGAGACCAGGATACGCCTCAGGCATAAGCTTGTTGGGTTGGTAATTTGGGCTATGCAGCAGTAGGAAAACCAGTATTCTAGACATATTTAGCCCAAAAAGAGGTAGTTCGGGCAATTTTTATTATTAAACTATCTCTTATAAAATCATCAAAAAGTATGGATATTTAACAATATGAATAGAATATGTAATATAAATAAAGATTATTTTTATAAAGAATTGTAACGATTTCATTACTTAAAATCAACAACTAAAATACTTTGAATGTCAGGCGGGACAAACCCTCTATAAATAAAACATGGATTAGAACTAGCATAACGAGCTAACAAGTCCGCTGCATGATTCCCATATCACTTAAAAAAACAATCCCAATATTGTTCAGATCGTCTATAATCTCCCTGCTTCATTGATGGTATTGCCAAAGGGCGAATAGATCTGCTCCCGATTTTGAAAAGTCCTTACTAAAAGTTGACAATCTGATTCCACTACATAATACCTCATGTGATCAGTCCTTGTCATTTCTTCTCGCTTTTCCTCCATCATAACCCAACTAGAAGCCTTCTTTTTTCTAATGGCTTCTGCCCAATGTATTTTTTGGTGTATCAACAATGCAATGGCTAGTAGCATATATCAACTTCCCATCAACACCTCTAGCTATCCATCCCACTCCAAAACTAGCAGTGTATGGTAGCATCTAATTTAATCTTTGCACAGTCCTTCTGTGGTTTAGTCCAATGTGCAAGGTCCCAAGCTAAATTTGCTGGATTCAAGAAAATATGGTTTCCTCCTACTTGAACTTTCCTCTATTGTGTAAGATACACAACTGCATTATTCACTGCCCAACCTGCTCTTGTATTTTTATTATTCCAAATCATATCGTTCCTAGCTTTCCAGATACCCCAACATGTAGTACTGATAATTGTCGCTTTGTCTCCTCGTTGACTCAAGACATACGCAAACCAATTGCTAACATTCATCGTGTTGTCACATATGAATTCAGGATATATAATACTCCAACATATTTTGGCGAAAACACAATGAATTAAGCAGTGATCTGTAGTTTCCAATTATATATTACATAACGGGTAAACTGCACATGCATATACCATCTTAGTTTGTAGATTACATCTCATGGGTAAACAATTCACCAAGATTCTCCACATGAATATCTTAACCTTCGCTGATACTTTAAGCCTCCAGATTTTCTTTGACCTACTAGCATTATCTGTTATATCCCATATACGTTGCATAATTTGAATTTCTTTGTAAGCACTCTTAACAGAATATCCTCCATTTAGTTCCAACATCCAATACCAAGTATCTCTTTTTTATTTGCGTTAAATTGAATACTTTAAATCTGCTTTTTGCCTCTGTCCTCAAACAGGTCCTCAATAATATCAGTATCCCAACCACCACGGTCCATTTTCATGACACTGCTGCCTTTTATGTCCTCAATGCGAGGTGGTGCGTAGTTACAAATGGGTTCAATTTGTTTGGAAGCCCATGTTACCCTACAACGTTGATATTCCTCCCATCTCCCCCCTCCATCTTGCCCCATTTTAATTAAGACTTGAGATTCCAAGATGCTTCTCCAAACATAACTAGGATTATTACCTAACCTCGCTTCCAGAAAATTATTTTTGGGATAATATCTCGCCCTGAACACCCGACTAACCAAGGAATTTTTAAAAGCCAGGAGTCTTCATCCTTGTCTACCTAGCACTGCTAAGTTAAATCCCTGATTTTTTTGAACCCCATGCCCCCTCCATTTTTGTGTTTACTTAACAAATCCCATCTCCACCAGTGAATCACATTATTATTCTTTTCATAACTCCGCTAATATTTACTTATCAGACTTTCGATTTCAGTAGACACTTGAATCGGTAAAAGTAACACATTCATTGTATACGTAGGGATCGCTTGAATAACCATCTTTATCAAGGTTTCTTTACCTGCTCCTGAGATGCATTTATCACCCCATCCTTGGATTCTTACTCTCATTTTATTCTTAATGTACCCAAAAGCAACAAATTTACTTCTCCCAATCATGCTAGGTAGTCCCAAGTAATGGCTATTCTCATCAACCAAACACACATTAAGCTTGTTTAAGACATTCATTTTATAATTTGTTATCGTATTCTTACTAAAGAAAATCAAAGACTTGTCCAGATTTATTTTTTGCCTAGCTGCTCGTTCAAATACTTTTAGCATATATGTTACTCTACCTGCTTCTTTGGTTGTAGATCTGCAGTAAATAAAGCTATATCTACAAATAACATATGGGAGATTATTAGAGCCCCTTGTGCCACTTTGCATCCATGAATAAGCTTCATGCGCTCACAACCCCTGATTAGAGCTTAAAGCCCTTCTACACATAATATGAATAAGTACGGGGACAGAGAGCCTCTCTGTCTAATGGCCTGAGACAGATAAATCTGTCCAAAAACTTCTCCACCATGAGTTATTGAATATTTTACCGATTTAACACATTCCATAATAAGTTTGACCTATCGATCACAAAAACCCATCCGCTTCATGATTTTTTGAAGGAACTGCCATTCTATTCCGTCGTAAACTTTGCTTAGATCTAATTTCAACGCCATGGACCCCATCTTGTCTTGTTGTTTTCTTTTCAGATAGTGAAGAACCTTGAACAAGATCATCACATTGTCAGAGATTAGTCTTCCTTTCAAAAAAGCACTCTAATTTTCAGAAGTAACCAAAGGCAGTAGCCCTTTTAGCCGATTCGTCATCACTTCCCCAATAATTTTATACAGTACATTACATAGAGCTATTGGTCTAAGACCCGCCATTATTTCTGGATTTTTTAGGGATCAGAATTAACAATGTATCATATAGTCACTTCGGAAGCTTACCCTTCGTGGAAAATTCCTTAACCGCTCTTACCACATCTGGGCCAACAATGAGCCAACACTTTTGACGAAAATCTGGTGTGAACCCATTAATCCCGCAAGCTTTATCCGGGTTCATACTGAAGAATGCCGATTTAACATCTTCTGATCTAATATCCTCCGATAAACGGTTATTCTGACTTACCATAATGTTTAGAACCTCCCTCATCACATCTTCATATTCCACCCCGTCGATGAGAATATATCTTTGATGTAGTCTTCCATCATTTTATGAAAACCATTTTCTCTATGTTTTCAGGAACCATTTTCATCTTGCAGCTTAAGAATAAGATCATTTTTTTTTCGTACCGACGGTAAAGCATGAAAATATTTCATGTTAAGGTCTCTGAACTGAAGCCGTAAGTGTTTTGATCGCTGTCTCCAATATACCTCCTTCTGATGATAAATCTCAGCAAGATTTTTTGATATTCTTGTATTTCCGTATAACAACCTCATCTTTTCTGCCTCTAAATCTCTTTAAGACTGCCTTTACAATAAATCCGCCGCTTGAAATTCCTAGTTAGCTTCCTCCCCCGATCATCAATAATTGGCTTACATACTTCCATTTTTTCTGGGATTGAAATCAATAATCTGGCTCAGCTGGTTAAAGAGGGGATAACTATTCTCTTGGTCAGAGGTTCGAATCCCACGGGAGGAGAATTTATGATTATGCCTCCTGAGTCAGAGTATGTCGTTTAAATGCGGTTTACCTTGGTTCACGTGGTTTGCAGGCTATTGCGTGAGCCCGTAGGGTTTACCCAGTGCGCACCCGAAGAGTCGTGGCTGCGGGTTTACCTACGATATTTTTTTTTTATTTCGAACAAGTAATTTAACAGTGAACGACATTTTCTCTTTGAAAAATTTATACAAATTAGTTTGCAATCATACATGTGCAATGTACATATAAACAAAAAATAATTACGAAAAAATATATTTTCAACATTAGATTATTAAAATAATCATTACTCCGTATATTTTTGTTCTCGCTAGGATAAATATCGATTAATTGACCAAAGTTTTATTTTTATATTGCATGTATATCATTAATGAACCAAATATTAGTACAATCAACCGTTTAATTTTCAAAATCACCCTTAACAATTAAACTCACCGGCTAGAAAATGCATCGAAAACAATACTAACTAATTACCATTACTCTATTACGATTATAACTATAATTTTGATATTAGCTAACTATAGCAAAAACAAAAACAAACATTTTAAAACAAAAAAACCCCCTCTAAAAACATATATTCGAGAAAAGGTTACAAAATAAATTAAAAAAACAAGTAAATTAAAGTTGTCTTGGGAAGAAAGAAAACTCAATACAAATTATTCATTCGTCGTCTCAAATTATTGTTCATTTTGTTTCGAACAAAATAAAAGCCCTAAAATCAACCAGAGCCAGAGAGATCTAATAATCACTAATCAGCTACAATGAGTCGAGGCAGCGGAGGTGGTTACGATCGTCACATCACGATCTTCTCGCCTGAAGGTCGTCTATTTCAAGTCGGTACGTTTATATTTTTCCTAATTCAAATCGAATTTGATTAATTTATCGAATAATTGAAGTTTGAGCTGATTGAATTGAATTGAATTGAACAGAGTATGCTTTTAAAGCTGTTAAGGCAGCTGGTGTAACATCTATTGGTGTTCGAGGTAAAGACTCCGTTTGTGTTGTTACTCAGAAGAAAGTTCCGGTGAGTTCTCGTTTCGCTTGCTTTGTAATGTAGCCTGGCTCGTGTACATTTGGAAGAATCTCGATAAATTAATACTCAATAGCTCGATAACTTAGTAGCCTGTATTGTTAAGTTCATTATCGGAATTTAGTAACCTGCCTCGATAACTTATTAACCTGCCTCGGTAACTTAATGTTCGATAACTTAATAGCCTGTCTTGTTAACTCAGAGGTGATAATGTAATAATAACCTGACTTGATAAATTAATACTTGATACTTTGTAATCTGTCTTGATTAATATATACGCCGTAACTAAATACATGTCATGTACTCAGTAGTTGATAACTTATT
This sequence comes from Apium graveolens, assembly GCF_009905375.1. Taxonomy (NCBI): domain Eukaryota; kingdom Viridiplantae; phylum Streptophyta; class Magnoliopsida; order Apiales; family Apiaceae; genus Apium; species Apium graveolens. The sequence goes on from NC_133653.1 coordinate 5,589,800, forward strand.
AACCTGTGTCGATAACTTAATAGAATGTCTTGACTTGTTAAGTTAATTCTCGATAATTTAACATGTCTTGATAAATTAATACTTGATCGTCATGTACTCGGTAACATAACAAACTGTTTTGATAAATTAATAGTCGATGACTTGGTAGACTCTCTATAATTTAATGCTTAAAAACTTTATAACCTGTGTTGATAAATTGATACTCGATAAATTATTAATTTGTCTTGATAAATTGAAAGGTGATAACTTCATAACCTTTGTTGATACTATTAATTTGTAGAGGTTTGACTGTATATATTTACATATAGAATTTGTGTGTTGTTAATATGTTGTATTTTTGAATCCAGGACAAGCTTTTGGATCCAACGAGTATTACACATCTTTTCTCCGTCACCAAGTACCTTGGCTTGGTAGCTACTGGAACAACTGGTTAGCCTTCCATAGTTTACATTCTTAATTTTTTGTTGGAGTGATTTTGTTTCGCATTATCGATGTATTACTTTATTACTTTTCAGCTGATGCAAGGACCTTGGTTCAACAAGCAAGAAATGAAGCTGCTGAATTTCGGCATAAATATGGATATGAGATGCCAGCTGATACACTTGCTAGATGGTACGAAATATATTACTTGTAGGATGCAGGTTCAACTTTGTTAGTTTGCTGGGGCCTCTGGCGCATTTTGTTTTGGCCCTTCAATACTTTCGATTTCGTTACTTTTTCTAAATAAATTGAGCAGCTGTCAATTAAATTTGGCCATGTAATCTAGTGATGATGTCCTAACAACTGTTAAGTTGGCATTATTGATAAATCTGGATACACGTAATAAGTTGAAATGAAGAGTAATACCTTTCTTTCTTTAATTGGATGATGGTTTATGGGGTCGTGTAAAAAAGTGTAAATGTTTTCTGCAATGGGCCTACAACTTTTCTTTTGTGACTTAAATGTCATGCTTTAATTTGATTGACCAAATTACTTATAACATATCACTATGTGTATGATATCTATTCACAAGTGGTGCGTGTGAGTACAATTTGCTGTTATTCCCCGATTTCTGTTCTGTCTGGTGCGGTTCAAAGTGTCACATATAGTCATATAAATTGTGTGCATGGTGTTTAGATTCCTATTAGCTGTTATATATATCACTCAGAAATTCTTTCCGGTTTCCAAAGTTTGGGGAATGTGTTGATAAGCAGTCACCCCTGCATATCATGGTATATCAAGTACTGGGATATAAATGGGATTATGAGATCTCTAAAAGCCATATATTTAAATTCCATATATGTATTAAAATAAGTTTCCACTTCACACTTAAATCATACTCATTGCTATGCAGGATTGCAGATAAATCACAAGTCTATACGCAGCATGCTTATATGAGACCTCTAGGAGTAGGTATGTAACATTGTAACTGACCTTTAGTTCTGAATAATGCTTTCTCTATCAGTTATCTTCTAATAGTCACTGCAACATTAGACACTGTATTTATGCTGAAATTTATTGATGCATGGACACATTTATTGCACAATACTGTTTTCCCAGTTAAATTTTCCCCTCCCAACTAGAAATGACTGTATGGGATTACGTGTGTGTATCTTTTTTTTTTTTGGGGGGGGGGGCTATGTACCCATCTGTATGCTTATTGACTGTACTGGATCACAAATTACTATTTGCAGCTTTAGAAAATTAATTTATTCCATCATGTGTAGATGGGAATTTTTTATTCATGTTTATTATTGTCAACCAATGAGATAGAGTAGTAAATGAAGTAAGGATTACTTTCTCTTATCACTTTGGCACTTTTGATTTTCTGGCAGTTGCTATGGTCTTGGGTATTGATGACGAGGTTGGGCCTCAACTGTTCAAGTGTGATCCTGCTGGTCATTTCTTTGGTCACAAGGTGCGTATTGATCAACTCTTCCTAAGCACACCATATAGCTCTATATCTGGTCATCAACATGCTTCTGTTAGGGGCTTTGTCGATCAATAGCTATAATGCCGAGAGTCCATTCTTCCTTTGTTACTTTTCTTTTTTCTAAATTATTTGTTACTTTTCAAGTTTGATGTAATAATAAATCTTATAGTTAAGAAGGAATAGTGATGACTGAAACTGGAGTATATGTTGATATATACAAAAAGTAAGATGGAGAGGTGATATAAACTGTTTTAAAGAATTATGTATGTAGGAAGACAAATTTCCTTTTACTTGTTCAATCATTAATGTTTATAATTCATTATAAAAACATTATGATAGAATCTAGATATGACTATCTGAAGCAAGTCTTTCAGAATGAGCTAAAATACTGAAGGACTCCTGCATACTCATCCATCTCACAGCACTTCTGATTAGTGCTACGTTGGACTCTGGGACCAGACACTTTAAACAAATAGTCAAAGAATTGTTTAGCCGGTCCATTAGCATGTGTCAGAATACTCAGAAATCACCCTGAAACAAACGGTCTTTTTCAAAAACAAAAGAAAGTTGCCATATTACTTGAAATATTTTAGACAAAATTGTTCCCAGTCCATTAGCTGTCTCAGTAGAGAAATACTTTACGCGTCTTCTCTTGATTGGTCCTGAAGTTTTTTACACTCGGTTGACGATCTACATATCATGTAGGTTTAGATTCGTCCGCGTTACCGTATAATTTTTCATTTAAAGAATCTTAACCTAGCAATGCTTGTTACGACAAATTTGTAAAGAGGCCATAGCTGGGATGTACTATATGGAGATCCTGCCCCAAGAATTCGGGCCACATAATATAAATAGCTGTTGTATACTGTGCTCAACTATGCACCATCAGCAATTAACAACTAGAGTAAATGCGCTTGAGTAGGGCACAATGCATGGGAAGTTGGCCCCTGGGAATGAAATGGCCTTAACTTGATGTTGGGCTTACTTCTGCTTGGAAGGCATATCAATTGCTTATATAAGTACCCGAACATAAGCAGTCATCCACCTTACATATTTACATGATACATCCCTACTCCCCATTCCCCAAACTTCAGTACTATTTTTCCCTTTAATCTATTTTATTATGTATAAGACCAACAATCCTAAACATTGCAAATATTTAATTGCAATTTCTTGAGCCTATTCAAAATCATGTGGCCTTGCAATATTTCAGAGTTCTTATTCAGTCTTTCACCAAGGACTATAATTTTCTGTTTCGCCCCTATGATTTAGGACATTAATGCAGGCAAAAATGAAGCATATGCTTTTGAAGTTCAGTAATTTGTCAATGTCAAAATTTATAGCAAATTACAGATGGATACCCATAGATCAATAGTAGTTATAGAAAAGTTTGAAGTTTCATCCACTTTTATACTTAACTATGTGATTCTGAAGTTGCATTTTTGCCTGCCAAGAATTGAATATTTGAAATGGTTGTGTGCCACTTGTTCCCTTTAGGGGTCTGTCATTCCTTCGTGGAAAGAAAGCTGATTCCATATAACCTATGTCTGGTTGGAGTACATGTCATATAATCTAATCTCTTTGGTGGATCTGATTGATAACGATATTTTCTAGGCAACAAGTGCTGGATCGAAAGATCAAGAAGCAATAAATTTCCTCGAGAAGAAAATGAAAAATGATCCAGCTTTTACATATGAGGAGACTGTCCAGGTAGATATTCCCTTTTCCTTGCTGAAAATTTGTTTATATTTTCATGAGTACATGATATGTATGTCTTCTTCTGATATGTCGTGTCATAGCTAAATTTCCTTTCTTTTACTGTGTTTGACATCAAAACGAGTGTCGCTTACCTTGAAATTTATATAACGTAATGGTGCAACTTTTGGTTTTACAGACTGCAATTTCAGCACTGCAATCTGTTTTACAAGAGGACTTGAAGGCTAGTGAGATTGAGGTATGCTATAAGGAAGACAAATTTCTTGTGTAATTGTAATTTTCTATGTTAAAATGGTACTAAAGTGCAAGTTTATTTGCACTACTCCGAGTTTTATTTTTAGCACATTAGGGTAAAAAAACTTCTCTCGAAGTGGCATTATCCTTATTTTGATATACGTGTTAGCAATAGTGTGTGTGTATATATATTGATTGATATAAATGTATAGGAATTTTTTTTTTGCATTTCGTATATTACCATTTTTTTTTAATCCAGGCCTTTCTTAGCACAAATCTGAGTCTTTTATTAGCAATAAATCTACCCGTCCTTGTGCTTTTGGCAAAGGTATTAAATCCTTTTCAGGAGATAATGACCACAGTGATATTCTTGCGATCATACTGAAATGTATTTGTCAACCGGCATCATCTTCATTAGCTATGTTTTGTATTACAATTTTTCTTATATTTTCTTCTTTCTTTCCTTTTTTAATTTATCATATTGTATTTTAGATTGGCAGAAAGAAAGCTAAATTTGTCTGTTATCATCATTTATGCTTTTTCTGTTCTTTTGTTTTGGCTAGCATACTATTACTTGATTACATTGTCATAATCTATCTCGGTACTGATGGTTACTTGTAGTTGTTAGGTCTTCTCTAAAAGATTGAACTGTAAGGGGAACAAATGAACAACATATCTAGTTTTTAGGAATCGATTCTTTTGTGTCAAGTAATATGCTATAAAAAAGTTCCATGTGAAGGATAACATTAGTTTTATGTAATTTTAAGTTCGCGCTTGGGATGATAATCATGAAGATTAGCACATCTCCTACTAGTGTTTGTCATATTTTGTCGGCATTAAAGTTTATCTTGTTAACAGGTTGGAGTTGTGGTGAAGGGAAATCCTATCTTCCGAGCATTGTCCACAGATGAGATAGACGAGCACTTGACTGCAATTAGTGAGCGTGACTAGATCAATGAGCATGACATGAAAACAGCAAGGGGGTGCCTTCCTCAACTTGTGTGAATTGTATGTGACGAAACATGTAACTTGCTTCTGATGATACTGCCCTCCTTTTAAAATTGAATGTTTAAAAATTAAATAATTTTCCTCATGTTTTGACTGCTTCAGATATTTATTTGCCAAGTAGAGTATCTTTGTTATGGGTCAAATTATTACACAAGATGGCTAATTGGTTGACCAATCTGTCTCTTTTATTCACCTGTGTTGATAACTAACTGTTTACATGTTAAAGAAAAAACAATTGTTAAAGCAACTTAAAAAGGTAAATGAAATGTAATCTTTGCCAGTGTATTCAAGCCATTATATGTACTTCGGTATCATTAGTTTTTTTATTCTAAATTATTCAAATACCTCACAGTTTAGTTGGTCGTTTAATGTTAGCCAGGGATTTTATGAAGAGTGTTAAGGTTTGCATTATATAAAGATCTGGAAACTTGTAATTAGGTGAAATCAGTTGCCAATTGCGATCTCTTCCTTTCTTTACTAGGAGATTAGTTTAATAGGAACCTAGAACAGAGTATGAATGTTATCAACATTGTTAATATTTTTTTATTTTAATATAAGTTCTTGTACGTTACTTGAGCAAAAGCTCCATCTCCCACCAACTTTAGACAGCAGCACAGTAATTCACCGTCATAACCACATTTCAACATTGTAGTTTGTGATTTTAGTAACGACGCCTATATAGATTCCAGTTACAGACAGTTTAGTACATTTAGTACATAAAGTAGCAGCGCAAAAGATTCATCGGTGTTTAAGTGCCTTAAGTCACTCCGCTGTTCATGAATGAATGGATGAGTGCTCTCACGTGACACTTTCCTATCTACATTCTTCTCTCCTGTTTTCCTCTAGCTCCCTCAACCGACCCCTCATTTTTGACTATCTTTGTTAAATATAAGATCCTATTAGGACTTTCCTCTAACACCTTAAGGTTTTAGATGAGCTGGTTACTCTACGTGATTATATATTCGGATCATTGAGAGACTATGTTTCTTTCAGCATTCAAGTAGATTGATATGGACTTCCAATAAGGTTAATCTACCAGAATCAACCACCACAATCAATCAAAACCTAATAAATAACTTAAGATGATGGCTTCCTCTTTCGCTTGTCACCGTCTTCTGTCTTCTGTTTCTAGATGTTCGAAAGTTATCAAATACCTGTTACAAAACGCAAAATGTCCACCACTTACCTTCGTCTCCATACTCTCAATTACAGTCCCCCAGTACCATCCCCGTGGAACTTGTGATTGTATAGTGCTTAAAACATTCACGATCTCTGATAATTGCCGATAATTCTCCCAATATAGTTGTCCTGCAATATCGACTTTGAGGTGCAGGCAAGAGGATCCTCAAGCTGCATGTTGTCGAAGTTCATGTTACAGTGCCGGTAAATGTGCATTCTTTCTCTTAATAATTTTTTTCCGTCCAAGTTTGCACTGACAACTTTTTTGAGGAAAATAATAGAGATGCAAAACTGGGTATAAAATGATACAGTGTGATTTTGATTGAGTATAAAATGACAAGTGTAATATTTTGATTGATTAAAAAAAAGTATAATGGATCCAAGTGCTTAACACCGATATCAACTAATAAAAACGTTTTACAAGAACACATCACACAATTTTTTGTACTCTTGACCTTACTCATGTTCAATCAAACGGTATTTGTTAATGGAATTTTTTTACTACGAAAGAGGCACTAATTCTCTCTAATTTACATAAAAATTAGGGGCTCAAATTAAACAAACAATAAATGCAAAAAATTGTTAAGTATTATTAATAATGGGGGAAACTTTAAATTATTTTATTTGTTGTCTCAAATTAGGTCCTATCTTCTACTACATCAGAGTCAAAAAATGTTATTAAAATATATTGTCACGACATACAAAGATAGGAAGAAAAATGATTGATAAGATTAAATCTCATCATTAAGTAAAATATAATTCGTGATACTATGTTTTAGATAATAAATTATTATTTTAGTTTTCACTAATTTATCACTTTAAATTAATCGATACCATTGTCCAAAAATATATGCATAGCTGAAGCCGACTGTATATATAATCAATCGATCATCACGTTGGCGTGCGTTAATAATAATAAAATGCAATATTTGTTGTCTACAATTACGTTAACATAATAAATGAAAAAAACATTATTGGTGTGATTAAAAAACCTAACTAGGATATTCAATTGACTATTTCAAAATAATAGCATATTCGATTTTGTTCAACCAATTTTATAATCCAATCAAATTGCACTACCTAAAATAATAGGACAGGATTAAAAAAAATTTATTACCACCTGAGCGATAATAATAATTTCTGAAAAAGGATTGTGATATATTAAAATAAAATTTATTTAATGATTTTCAAACATGGCACAATTTTTTTACAAGGACAAAGATCTGATATATTTAAAAAATTGTTTATCCTGAAATGTTATTCTTTTTTGTAAACCTTATCTAATTATCAAGTTGATGTGCATCATTTTCAAGAAAAAAAAAATAATGCAAAGGATAACGAACAACAGATTTTAATTATTTCACGCAAACAAATTCTTATACCAAACAGTTCCTTAACAGATAAGGCCAATAATACCACGTCACTTTCTATCTTCTCACTCTCTACTTTCTATATAATTTGATCACTACAATCAAACTGATATTAATATATGATTATTTGTTATAATCTGTATCTATTGTTTTGAATTATAGAAATGGAGAAGAAAATGATAATTGAAGGTGAAACTAATGGTGATCATTCGAACCGGTTGATTTTCGCTTATTATGTTACTGGTCACGGTTTTGGTCACGCCACTCGTGTTACCGAGGTGCATTTTCTACCTACAACTTTTTCATTGCGGTTTAGGAGTGGTCTCGAGTTGGAGTCATCGTTCTCGTTATTTAATTTATAGTACAATTTGTTTGGATTAAGGAGGTTTTTGAGTGAGCGGGAGTGTTAGATGCACGTGTGATTAGTTTAGTTTGTTTTTTTAGCGTAACAAGGTTTTGGGAGCGTTGACTGGTGTTTAAGTTAGTGCGTTGACTTGTGGTTACTTATAAGTAGGTTAAAACTAAGAAAGTCGAAATATAAGTTATAAGTTACTTATAAGTTTGGAGTATAGAAAGTAGGTTCGGAGTAACTTTCTAATGCTTGCTAGGTGATTAAGGAGTTTCTAGCGAGGTTAAATGGATAATTGGAGATTAATCATGAAATGTATTATTAATTTGTTGTACAAATTCAAGCTTAAGAGTATAGCATTGACATTTTTACATATGCTTTAAGACTATGTTTATTTGGAAGGATATGTTAATTATAGTTCTGTTACTGCCGTTTGACACATTTCGATTATCTAATCTCGTGAAACAAACGTAGCCTAAATGTTTAATTTATGACGCCTTATTTTTGCTTGTTAGCGAGTCTGTATTCCTTAGTCGGTTAGTTATGGTGATCGGCTTAAGTAAGAGGGAGTGATAAATGTATATGATTCATTTAGTGTGTCTTTCAGCACGTCAAGGTTTTGAGAGGTGTTTATCTAAGTGAAATTACAAATTAGTGTGTTGACTAGGGCTTATAAGGACGACTAGCTTAAAATTAATAAAAATCAAAAGCAGACCAGATATGCAATTAGTGTAAGTAGTTAAGAGCAAAGTTCTGAAAATTGGCATGTGCTTAAGGACCTTCTAAAGGTTTATCCAATGTTAAACGGATATCTGGATATTTGATCATGAAAGTTGTCATTAATTTAATTAATCTATCTTAATTTGCTTTTAAGAGTAACTAGCATGAACTTCAGAAGCACAATAACAATTTCGCCGATATTCATGGTCATTCTCTTTTCTTTGTAAAATTTTCAATTTGAGCATTCCTTTTTTTATGTTTTTCATCTATTCTTTTCCTCCGAGCCAAACATTTCTGATTCAAGGTGCTTTTAATCCACCTACTCCTCAGGTGATGGACTGATCACTGCCTAAGGCAGCTTCTTAGAACCTTGAATAGGAGACATGTGTGTGTGTGTTTTCTTTGAAGTGATCTTAGTTCATTGTGTATGTGATGCTAAATATGTATAGATAAGACATTCAAGGATCATTGGCTTTTGGGTTATTCATTACTGTTTTCTTTCTCAATTTTATGGCTAGGTAGTTAGACACCTCATACTTGCTGGACATGATGTTCATGTGGTCACTGGTGCACCTGACTTTGTTTTTACGACTGAGATACAATCTCCTCGACTCATCCTACGAAAGGTTTGTGAAGGTTTATAGTGTCCAAAGTGTGATTGTATGGCTGAATATTATTTCTTACTTTTGTTTATATTGTATGTATATTAAGCAGTAACTGTTACATACTATTACAGGTACTGCTAGATTGTGGAGCTGTTCAAGCAGATGCTTTGACAGTGGATCGTCTCGCATCCCTGGAGAAGGTAATTTTAGTTACTGATATGATTGTCATGTAAGTTATGCTTGCAGAAACTATTTATTTATGCTGACTTGCTTGAGGGCTCTATAAAAGTTCCATGTCATACTATGCCCAAATTCCTATTTATCCTAGATTCTTTATTGCTTCTAATTTTATTGGTTATCATAGTATTCAGAGACAGCTGTTGCACCTCGTGACTCCATTTTAAAAACGGAAGTAGAGTGGCTGCACTCTATCAAGGCAGACTTAGTGGTAACTTGATATTTCTTCACATAATTTTTTATTTTAGATATCCCTTTTGGGATGTCTAGTGGACGTTCAGTAATATTCTTTCTTTTTTTAATAGGTCTCAGATGTTGTTCCAGTTGCCTGCCGTGCCGCAGCTGATGCTGGCATACGGTCTGTTTGTGTTACTAATTTCAGGTACTATATATTATTGTTGGAATTAGTGTACTCTACTGAGATTAATTCTACTATAATATGCCACCACAGGAATACTGACCTATTACTTAAGCAGATAGAACTTCCCCTTGTTTTTTCCTTCTTCCTATAGGCTTTGAATGAATCATGAGATTTCGTGTTGTTTTACATGTCAACATGGATCACAATTTAATTAATACCCCTAACTATTTTGTTGGCTAATTGTTGGTTTTTTCCACATGTCATGACTGAGCAATTTCGATTCCATTTCAGTGTATGTAAATGATTTTCTGTGAGTGTAAGAGGTTATAAGTTAAAAATTATTTATGTTATTTGCCAGAAGCTTTTATGATTTCTAAATCATCTATATAGACTGCATGAGGAAAACAGATTTTATTGGCAACACTAATTGTGCCCATCTCTTATGGGAGAGTTTAGTTCTGCTCCCGACCTTTATCCATGATTTGAAAGCAAGGTAGCTTTTGAAGTTCTGGTTTTTGTTTAGGTCCGTTAATGAAAATATTAAGACTAGTGACCCTTTCTATACTTCGCCCAGTAAAATTCTTTCAACCCAATTTATCGAGTGTCTGATAATGTTTTGTTCTTATAATACTTTTCTGATTCATCTTTTTACTCTGTAGTTGGGATTTCATCTATGCAGAGTATGTGATGGCTGCAGGATATCATCACCGATCCATTGTTTGGCAGGTATTACTTTTTTCAATAGTGCTTGTCCTACTGGCATGTCATATATTACGAATATCATCACCAAACTAGGGGCATTACTTCCAATTTACTTGGACTAGATTCTCTAGCACTCTTCTTGTTGAACGGACTCTTTATTAGATTTATCTAAATTTCTGTCTGCTCCAGTAAATTGTGAACTTTCCACCTGCTTCATTTATTTTTATATTATTAAAACCCCTGCTTATGGCATACCTGTATATGTACATAATTACATATCCAAAATTTGAAAGTCAGATAAAGAGCTTCCATGGAAATTTTTATTTTAATGAGAGAATAAGTGATGTATTCAATTATAGTGAACTAAATAATGCTTTACATTATTACGGAACAAATGATATAATAAAGCAGTGTTCATTTAATTGTACCAAAAGAAGAATGCACATGGTCTATACCCTTGTTTAAGTTTATGTTTGTTTCGTATATATACATTTTAGAAATTGAATAAATACCTTTATTTCAAGATTCTTTTTTTTTTAAATTATTATATCAGTTATTTCTTGGTTTCATAATTATGTTTCCATCTATCACCACTTCATAGTTCAATACCACACAGATACTACTGTCCATCTATTGGCGCTTCATACCCCATGATGCATGTTAGCTATTTCTAGTCTCACATGTATGACACATATGGTAAATAGTTTGAAGCAAACTTGTTCGAACTATATAGTGAAAATTTGTCCTTTTAAGTTTGATTATTCTATTTGTCACTTGATTTATGCATATGTAAAGTCATGGCAATATCACGAAGATGAAAAACATTTAACTCTTTTAGGTGCCGTTTGGATCATGGGATTTAAATCCGGTTAATGGGAATTGGAATGATATTTCAGTACAAAATGTATCCCATTCTCATTTACCATTGTTCAAATCCTGTGGAACTGGAATGCATTAATGTCTCTTTAGTACTCTGGAAGATTGTTGTTGGTTACTCCCTACCTCAACTTCTCATGCACTTGTATTATGTTAATAATATTCTGATATTTAATACTGTTGATTGACACAGATAGCAGAGGATTATTCGCACTGTGAATTTCTTATCCGTCTTCCAGGCTACTGTCCAAGTATGTGTTTCTGGAACATTCTTAACATTGATTTTGGCTTATTTAATAACTGCCTGGTTTGACCTTGGTTTTGGCGTCAGTGCCTGCTTTCCGTGATGTTATTGACGTTCCTTTGGTTGTCAGAAGGCTGCATAAACCTCGAGAGGAGGTTTGAAACAGAAAATAGCTTATATCTGTCTTTCCCTGAGCTATACTATGCTTTCTAAATACATGTATATTTTCTCAACTGTTCCAGGTGAGAAAAGAACTTGGAATTGCAGAAGATGTGAAGCTTGTTATCCTCAACTTTGGTGGACAAGTGAGCTACTGCTCCCTCTTTGCTATGCATTTTTATGAAAGATATACATTTTACATTGTCCATTGATGAGGACACGTGTTCTTTTTAGTTTTTCCCCTCCCCTTGGGGCACTCCTTCGTTAGCCCACTATTTTCCTTCCATCTAAGTCAATAATCACCGGGGTTATGTCCGAGTTACAATATTATACATTGTCGTTTTCTTAGTTGTTTAATCTTATGTTTGCATTCAGCCAGCAGGTTGGAAGCTAAAGGAGGAAAGCTTGCCTTCTGGATGGCTTTGCCTGGTATCTCCCCGGATCTAATTAAATATTTTTCAGTCACTTGATTTCATAGTAAGCACAATTTGGAATATTGGTCCTTACTGTTTGGTTTAGGTCTGTGGTGCGTCAGAAAACCAGGTTCTTCCTCCAAATTTCATTAAGCTTGCAAAAGATGTGTATACGCCAGATCTTATTGCAGCATCTGATTGTATGCTTGGTGAGTAGTAAAATCACATCCTTTACTTGAATATGAATTAAGTGCGTGCAAACTCATTAGCTATTCGATTCAGGAAAGATTGGATATGGTACGGTGAGTGAAGCCCTAGCGTACAAGTTACCGTTTGTCTTTGTGCGTAGGGATTATTTCAATGAGGAGCCATTCCTAAGAAATATGCTCGAGGTACTAGTGTATTACCATGTTCTCATTTTCCTCGAACTCTTGATTGCAGATTTCATTTATCCTTCTTAAAGTTCATATTAAACGAATCTTGGAGCAATTAAATCTTTTATTACAGTATTTTCAAGGAGGGGTTGAGATGATTAGGAGGGATCTGCTAACTGGACAATGGAGACCTTACCTTGAACGTGCAGTTACCTTGAAACCTTGCTATGAGGCAGGTTGTAATGGTGGTGAGGTATACCGTTTGCATCATTATCGGCAATTGTTTACAACATCATTACTAATGGTTGTGTCATGATCAAGTTTGCACTTACTAAAATGAAGCCAATTGGATTCCTGCGTATTTCTTCTTCATAAACATTGTTAACATTATAGAAAAATATGTTATATGTGCTCTTTGAATAAGTGTGACCAAATACTGCACATGCTCAGATGGATGTGCTTACCAGAGACGATGAATAAGATATAATGATATATATCATATGTTAGAAGGAGCTTTTTGTGTTGAATATTAGGGCTATGAAATGCCTTCACATTGATTTAACGATAGACTGAGGTAGACCTATAGGTGTGCTAGCAAGACTATCATTTGTGTACGAAAGAGAGAGCTGACGACTGATACATGGTTGTATCTGAGAGTTACTTCAGAGGTGGAAATTATATCCCTAAATGGAGCAGTGTCATATAAATTACACACCTGCTTAAAGCGTGACAGGCAACAAAAACAACTTTGGTTTCTATCCAAAAAAGACCTTGATCTTGCTGGCAAATTTAGTTCCATATCCAAAGTTCTTTGTGCCTATCAGTCACTATAATTGGCTTTTTAAAGAGTTTTGAAGTTGCCTATATGTGATAAAGATAATAAGTTTTAATGTTTTATACTGAAGACTTTCCCGAAGTGAAAAGATATCAGGCATGAAATTGTGTTTGAAAATAGTAAAAATCTGTTATCAGGAGAATTGGATTTTCTTCATTCGGCAGCATATGTATATGGGCCTTTATTTTGTTTTCAGTAGACTGTTGTTATTTCATAAAAGGTGTTTCTAATTAAATTTTGTATATTCTTTAATACTTTATTTGAAATGTAGGTTGCAGCTCGTATTTTGCAGGATACAGCTATTGGAAAGAATTATGCATCAAACAAGGTATAACTCCTTTATTTCATATTTTTTTTTCAGCTTTACTTTTTTTTCATTATGGTCAAGTGATTTATATATATGTGTGTGTGTGTGTGTGTGTGTGTGTATACTGAAGTGGTTGCTTGCAGACGCTTTCTCTGCATATGGTTGAGTTGTTACCATAAAAATATGTAACTTCTAATTAACAGTCATTTTATTAATTTCAGGTTTTATCTCGAAACATTATACATGTTTTCCAAAAAACATTAGAAAGTATATAATTAAAAATATGAAATGTGCAGCTTCTTCATAAAAAGAGCTACAAATGTTGAAAAAAGGCTGTGTCCATTGCACCATGCTCGCACATCAGCATGGTCTGGGGGAGGTCCTGATGTATGCCGCCTTATCCTTATTTTTCATATAAAGGCTGTTTTAAGGGACCGAACCCATTTCAAGTAAATTGGGAGATTATTAAGGGTGGCGCTATTGTCTTGATTGGGTATTTCTGAATGGAGCATTTATTTATTTATTTATTATTATTATTATTATTATTATTATTATTATTATTATTGTCATTATTTAATAATATTAATATTATTATTATTATTATTTTTTATAGCTAAAATGAGCATTTATGATTTTATATTTGCTAACTTAAATGGGGCATTATAATGCCTGGTAAACACTGGTATGCCACATTGTAGTGATTCATTTGGACTTGTACTTTAACCCCTCCTAATTCTTCCATGATCATTGAGTTTCCAAAACTTACTTGGAAACTGGAACTTTCATATTAACTTGTTAAATTTGTCTGATTAGTGATCTCCGTCAAATAGATCGAATTTACAGAAGCTAGTGAGTTAAAAAAGGTAAATGGGTCTACATTTTATATTCAATAGCTTCTTTTATAATGTATTATTGCTTTGCTGGATGTAGCTTTTTAAATTCTTTGAAAATTGTTATACTTGCGCATGCACAGACATTCACTAATTCTCACGTGAATAGATCACGGTTTACTAATCTTTAACTAAGTACTGGTTTATATGTTTTTTCCAACATAATATCTAGACTGCTTGATGTTGTAGTTGAGTGGAGCAAGGAGATTGCGTGATGCTATTGTTCTTGGCTATCAATTACAACGAGTCCCTGGAAGAGACATTTCCATTCCAGAGTGGTATGCAAATGCTGAAAGTGAATTTGGTCTTCGTACTGGAACACAAAATGCTGAAACAAATCAGTCAAGTGTCTTCGAGAACTCGTGAGTTTTTTCTCCTTGCTGTTTTTGTTCGTCATTAACAATGTATGTTCCTTTTGTCTACTTACACTCATATCTTTGCATGTTTCTTATTGATCTAGATACATTCAGGACTTTGAGATTCTTCATGGAGATCTTTTAGGTCTTTCGGATACAATGAGTTTTTTAAAGAGTTTGGCAAAATTAAATACTTTACATGATTCTGGAAAGAATGCTGAAAAGCGACAGATGCGAGAACGCATGGCTGCTGCTAATCTTTTTAACTGGGAGGTCTCTTACATTTGGATATTTTTTTTGAGAATTCTTGAATTAAGTACTAATCACAATTTATGCACAAGCATGGGTAGTACCAAGTTGCCTCTATGCCTATATTTTGTACTCATAGCATGACGAGCTTACTGTAAAAGCTGGCTTGTTCAATTTTAATAGAGTACTATATGCTTGCAATCTGTTATTGGATCCCAGTTGGTTTTAATAATTGCCTTTAAGTATTTAATTTAGTTTTTGATTATTGCCTTTAAATGTTTAATCCGTGTTGGTGTCATACCAAAAATTTCGATCAATATTTGTGACCCTTCTCCTACTCTCCATCGAAACATCTTCTTACCTATAAGTTTGTTGCAAACCAACATTACTTGGAATAAATCGATCTTTTTATTGCACAATGTAATGTCTGGAGATTTAGCTTTTATATATACACATGTATGCACATTAAAATCAGTTCATGATTTCTGAATAGTAACACTGTAGCTTCTACTTTTTTTAATCATAAAATCTCATCATACAATTTTTTTTCCAACAACCTCTTACAAATTTTACTTAGCTTTAGTGTGCCATATTTGATGATCTTTCTTTTCTGATTATTGTTGTAAACAAGTATGAAGAAATACCATTTTAGTCTGGTCCTTGTTTATAATTTAGTGGTTTTATTGTATATCAATCTAAGCATACATTATATTATACAGGAAGACATCATCGTGGCAAGAGCTCCTGGAAGGTTGGATGTGGTTGGTGGAATCGCAGACTACTCAGGAAGCCTTGTCTTGCAGGTAATTTACTCTTTCTGTTTTCAGTGTTGCGGGATTATATGCTTAATCATCATAATAGGTAATTAAAGGAAAATAATCATTGTGCAATTAGTTTGGAAGTTTTCGCTGGACTCACTAATTAGAACTTAATTGTATGATGAATAAAAGCCCGTTGATTGGGGGCACTAGAGAGTGGGGGTGGCTGCAACTAGAAATGTATTCGGTTTTAACTACTTGTTGCAAGGTGATCAACAAAACACTGGCATATATCATTCGTATGGTATAAATATAAAAAGCAGAATGCAAACAAAGGTTTACGTTATTTGTCACAGCCTCCTAAATAGAATGAGAATTGTACACTAGTGTCCCTTTTGATTTGAAAAGGTTAATATGAGAATCGGGGTTGGAGTATTGGATTTTAATCTACTCCATCATATATATTACAGCAATATGGTAGAAAGAAAGAGATATTGTGTCTCCTTTACAATAAAAGACTAATAATCTGCACTATGGCCTACTTTGATAGGATAATATGATCGAAATGATTTTAAAATTAGTTTGGAGAGATAATTGTATGACATGATTCCCCAACATTTTCCATGCACTTTGCAGATGCCTATTAGAGAAGCCTGCCATGTTGCTGTCCAAGTGATTCATCCAAGTAAACAGAAGCTTTGGAAGCATGCCCAAGCTCGACGTCAAGGATCGTCGCCAGTGCTACAAATAGTACATCCTGGGCTCTGCTTATTACTATTTTCCTATCCAGTCGTTTTCCATATAGGCATACAGATATTAAAGTTTTAATCTTACATGAAGTAAATACCATTGTTACATGATAATTCCTTGTCTATGCATGTTAAAATGACAAAAAGGCATTTTTTTGTTAATAGTAATTAAGTGTATGCTTTTAGAGCAAGCAATATGGATGGAACTTCTCATCCCATGTCTAGTTTTTGGTTTGTGGAGTGGCATAATAAATTTTTTTAATAAATTTTTTTAGGATCATTTTTCTAGCAGGAGATGGCTCCTATAACTAGGGGTGTCGTCTATGAAAAAAAACAAGTTAGCCAAGTCTTCATGACAGAATGTATAACTCCAGACATGTATTTAGTCATTTATATCTATTATGTTTCTATGATATTACTATAAATAACGCTGGTACCGCTTATTTACCCATGTTAGGTATCATATGGTTCTGAACTAAGCAATCGTGGTCCAACCTTTGACATGGACATCTCAGATTTTATGGATGGTGGGGAGCCAATGGCGTATGAAAAAGCTAAAGTTTACTTTGCTCAAGATCCATCTCAAAAGTGTGAAACTTTTCTGTGTTTGTTTGGTCTGATTTCAGAGTGCCATGAGGTGTTTTACTAATAATGGTGCATTGTAGATGGGCTGCATATGTTGCGGGAACTATTTTGGTTTTAATGAAAGAACTGGGTGTTCGCTTTGAGAATAGCATCAGTATGCTGGTATAACTTATTTTCATATAGCTGTGGTGATGCTGTTCTTTCTTAATGCCTGGAGTCCCAACATTCATATAACTGCTTAAATGTTCATGCTTACTATCCTGCCAAGAGATTTTTCTAGATCTTTTTTGTTATTGTTTGTTATAATAAGGTAATGTTAATATTGAATAAAAAAACATTTATGATGAATTCACTTATCTCTTCGAACCGTCTTTAACAATTCAATCGGTTTTCTTTTTGTTGATATATTATTCGCCTGAAAAGTTGGATTGCATGCATTGTTTGGTAAACATTCTAGACAAGTTACTGGAATTTACTGATTGTATATGTGCGCTCACAATATTATGTTAGACAGTTGGATATACAGTGGCTTCTGTTTATGTTTTGTGTACACTTGGCTAGAAATTTTGATAAAAAATTGTTGATACTTTTTTTTTGGTTAAGTGTTAGAAGTGCTTGTATGTGAATGTGATGGTGATAAAATTAGCAGATAATAAAAATCATAAATTATAAAGGAATATGTTATTAGAAGCAATTCTTTTATTGTTTAATAGGTTTCTTCCGCTGTACCAGAAGGCAAAGGCGTTTCTTCTTCTGCTTCAGTAGAGGTTGCTAGCATGTCTGCTATAGCTGCTGCTCATGGTAATCACATTAATCGCCTGATGAATTGATGCATTTTATTTATACTTCCAAGTTAATATTGATAGCTTTTACGCATATTTGTTGAGAATTTATGAAAGTTGTGCATTTCCATGCAAAGAAATATTGGTACTTCTGATTTTAGGCGCTCTGTTTTTGTTTCGATGTTGTTTCCACCTTGAAATCTGTTATAGTGAAGACTAGATACTCTGTTGTAAATTTTATGGCTATTCCAACCAAAATTAACTACCAACTGTGCATGATTTTCAATATGGAAAATATCGTGCAATATGAATAAAACCTCAGTCTGTAAGGTTTACTTCGTAATAATGCCTAATAGTGGTTTAGCTTGGGCTGTATGAATAAACTTTTCTTTCTGAAATATGTGACACAGGCTTGGACATCAGCCCAAGGGAGCTTGCTTTGCTCTGCCAAAAGGTCTGACATTTAATGGATAAATAAGTAATAATTATAATGCGTCAGTACTCAACGTATAACTATTTTGTCTTGCAACCTTTTACGAAGTTATCTCTATTATTTATTCTAACAGGTTGAGAACCATGTTGTTGGTGCTCCATGCGGAGTGATGGATCAGATGACTTCAGCATGTGGTGAAGCCAACAAACTTCTTGCTATGATTTGTCAGGTATGAGGTGTGATATCTATTGCAGGATCCAACCTAAAGATAGTCTGATGTTTCTAAAAAAATGATTTTATGTGTTGCAGCCAGCTGAAGTACTTGGGCTTGTGGACATTCCTAGTCATATACGGTTTTGGGGAATTGATTCAGGATTACGGCACAGGTATCGTGTCTCTTACCAAGTTTCTAGTTATTCCTGTGATTATTGTAAGATGACCTCATAATTGTCTTCTTGATCAGTCTCCCCACCCCCACCAAACCCTGCTCCTTTTGAGAAAAAAAAGACTTATTTTTTGTTATGAACCCTTAATTGGAAAATATGCAGCGTTGGCGGTGCAGATTATGGTTCTGTCAGAATCGGAGCCTTTATGGGTCGAGAAATAATCAAATCTACTGCATCTGCCAAGTTATGCCAATTCATATCTATTGCAAATGGGACAAATACAGATGAAGTGGAAGAAGACAGCCTTGAACCACTTGAAGCTGAAAAGTCACTAGATTACTTGTGCAACTTGTCACCTCACAGGTACTAGGTCTAAGACAACTCAGCCAAGTACTAAGTCTCAAGTCTTTGCTTAAATTTTTGTGATTTTTTATAGATATTAAACTGAAGTAGAGAAATGACCTTTTCTTGACACGAAGTTGTCATGGTCCATTATGATTTCACATTGCGCGAGCTACCTTATTTCGGCTGTTGCCAACATCTTTATTACAGATTACTAGTGCCTAGCCACATTCTTTATGTAATTTGTTTAATTTATTTATATTGTAGATATGAATCGCTGTATGCTAAGATTCTTCCTGAGTCTATGCGTGGTGACACATTTCTGGAGAAATATGGAGACCACAAGGATCCCGTGACAATCATTGATGGTAAGCGTAGTTATGGAGTAAAAGCTGCTGCCAAACATCCTATATATGAAAATTTCCGGGTGAAGGTTAGAAATTTTTTATTTCCTCTCGTAATTATAACATTACTCGATTTTCCTTATGTCTGCATACATTTATTAGTTATTACTGACTTTTCTTTTTCAGATATTTCTCTGTGTAAATTCATTATATTTATAGTTCATGTTCTTAAATACTTCAAATGGTGGGTGTTTTTTTCAATAATAATCACACATATACAAAATGGTCGGTAGTTCTACATAGTCTTTAAAGAGATTTGATGGCTCTGGAAAAACGATAGCAACATTAGTTAAATGAATTGAAGGAATATAGTAAGATCTAGGGTGAACAGAAGAAGGCTATCAGCGTCGTAAGTGCAAAATTTTACCGAACAAAGATAGAATAAAAACCTACATACATGTTGATGGCCCTCAAATCTCTCTTCCTTCAGGAGCTATCCTTTGGAGCCTACGGCCTGAGAAAACCCTTACAGGAGCCGCAAGCTGATGAAACACCACCCTAACATCTACGGCCAGCCGAGAACAAGCCGTAGTCCCTTAAACCAACGAGCAAGCTCCTCTACACGTGATACATAACTTACCCTCGTCATCCCTGATTTCCTGGAATCCCGTCCAGCTGTCCCTATAGAATATTCAAATCACCTATCTAGGAAACTAGGATTCTAGATGGCAGCCACTCCTGAATTAGTGAGAACACACAGCAAGCAACGATTAAACTATAAAGGAACGGAAAGAAAAACCAGTAGGGACTAATGCTAAATTAATACACACGAGATACACACACCTATCTTCTGACGATCCCTACGGATTATAGCTGAAATCCCTACTGCCATGACACGTGTTTTCACATCGAAGTATCAAAGTAGTAATAATACATAGAAGTATAGAACTAAGCAACCCACCCGTGAGTCTTATTGTGGAAATAACGGAGGGTCTCTCTATACCTTGGGATTTTGTCTTCTGATGGATTGCATATTATTCTTTCTCCTCCATTTCCAGGTCAGATTATACTCTGTGATGAAGGTGATTAAACATTAACCAAGTATAACCATCATCCAACTGAGCATGCATGTGCTCTTGTGCATCCCTTGTGTAATTACATTGTAGAACCATCTGAGTGCAATAGCGTACAGAATGTAAAATATTGGCTTTTTGATCATCCAGAATCATAAAAACTGGCAACTTTCTTACGTAATTTGTAAACATTGAAGCTGTACATCAAACTAAATCTAGTATGAACTAGATCAAAACTTGTATATTTGCCATACAAATAGATAGCGAGAATTGTCATATACTACATTTGTATAAAGCATTGTGAATTAATTGCTCTTTACTTGTTCGTAGTTTCTCATGATTCTGATATGAAAATAACAATACTGTATCTATTATATTGTGTAATCTAAACAAGGAAATGAGCAACATCTACTGATTTACAGGCATTTAAAGCACTACTAACATCTGCTGCATCAGATGACCAACTTACGGCACTTGGAGAACTGATGTATCAGGTATGGTTACGCCAATATAACTAGAAAACCTCCTTTGTTTGAGTGGAGTTCTGACTCTGCAGTTGGTCTAGTAATCATGCCTTCTTGGATGTCAGTTTCAAGAATTTGTTGGTCGACAAAGTGTAGTTTTGTTATAAAATATATGTTGATTTACAATAAGCTTTTGGATATAATGCAAAATCTCAAGCCAGTAGTAACTGTGAAGGAAGTCCTACTGGTGAGGCACCCATTTCTATAAGGTCAAGTGTTTAAAACTTGTACAAGTGTGTGAGTTCACAATTATAAATTTCTGTCAAGCACTAAAATCAGTAGTTACTAAAGGTATCTATTGTTCCGAGACTCCAAGCATATTAGTTGATCACTTGGATTTGATTGTCATTAAATATTTCATACTTTTTTACCATCACATGAATATTATCGTCTAATTAATATATAAAAAATTATTAGAAAAATGTTATGTGTCATAAATTTTGCAGAAAAAGTTAAATATAAATAGAAGGACTAGTTTAGAACGGGTTGTACTTCATCCTTTACCATCTTCTGCAGTGCCACTATAGTTATAGTGCTTGTGGACTTGGCTCGGATGGCACTGATAAGCTAGTTCAACTGGTGCAAGAGACTGAGCAAAGTAAATCGTCTAAATCTGGTGACGGGACTCTGTATGGGGCAAAAATTACAGGTGGTGGATCTGGAGGAACAATTAGTGTTGTTGGTAGGAACTGTCTACGAAGCAGCCAACAGATTTTACGGGTAAGTTACTAATCATACTGATTTGTCTGTAATGTAAGTTGGTAATTGCTTAATAAACATTTCTAGTTTCAACTAGTCTAGAAGCTAGTATTTTAGGGATAAACATTTAGTGTAATTGTATGCAAGGACTGTGGCTTGCAATTATGGTGGCTTTTAAAACATGTTGTCATAGATAATAAAGTGAACTTGGTTAGTTTTTTAAGCTGTGCGACTCCATTTTCTTATTACCCCTAAAGAATGTTTCTATATTTTAAATCAATGAGGTTATAATAAAGTTATAGTGAAATTTTTGGCCCTATGGTTACTTGTCCTTTCGGGCCAGAAGGTTGAAAGTACATGAGGTAAGAAGATGTGAAAGAAACCTAGTAAGAGATAAGTTCACAGTGACTCAGTATGCAAAGTGTAGTTAGTCAAACTCATCAGTTCCATTGGTGTATAAGAAAGTTAGAGTAATGTATAATCTTCATTTTTACTTGCCACTGAAACTCGTAACATAAACATTCCTGATATGCTAGAATTCTTGGATCAATTTCCAGGATTTATGAAGAAATAACAGGCTAATTTCTAATCTTAAATTTACAGATTCAGCAGAGATACAAGTCTGCAACTGGGTATCTACCAGTTGTTTTTGAAGGTTCATCACCAGGTGCAGGAAAGTTTGGACACTTGAGAATTCGTCGTCGCCTCTCACACAAACAGGAGTAATATACAAAATAATCTGAAATTAAGAATATATAAATTCTTAGTGATCAATAATTTATCACGTTTGAGCTCACCATTGTTTCAAAATCTGCACAAAGCAAAGACAGTATGAGGTCTCAGGACATGCCAAAATCTGTCAAAAATATATTGTGTAATATATATGTGAACTCTTAGGTGGCTGAGAAGACTTGTGATTTTTATATCTTTTACATTATCAGTGAAATTTTAGCGAAAACTTGCATATGCATACATTTGTTTCTTGAAAAATTGTAGAAGTCTAATATTTTACATTTCTGAAGAGCAGGGCTTTGTGTTTTAGCACGATTCCTTTATATCAGATTGAGAATAATGTGTTTATGCAGATCCGTAATGCGGATACATTGATAGTTTTACATGTACAAAAACTGTAAGAACTAAAAACTCATAACAAAATATATTTCATTCAGCATTAACAGTCTTTGGCATACATGACATTACAAATCCGTTTCACTGACTTGTCAGTTTCTTACACTCTTCTAATCAGTCTAAAGCTCGAAAAATGAAGGCGCGGTTGTTGTGATTAGTGAGACTACAATGGGTATTATGGGTTGATTAAGCAGACTTTTCCAGTTTGATCCAAAATCGGATTACGAATCAGCGGCTACAGCTTCTTGGAGTGGCACCATTTTAAGAGGAGACGACGACAAGTGCGCGTTGAGGGGACTGGATGATCCGGTTAACCGTCTCTCAGATTTCACAAGACCGGTAACGGTTCCAATGTATTTCCTCACTTCATTCGCAAGCTCTATGATCGTATCATCTTCGTGGCCTGGTAAATTCAAGAAATATAAGAGCACGTTTGTAAATTTACATTTCATTTCAAATGATAGGATTTGAGTTGTGATTTCAAATTCTCATATTTATACTAATATTTGAATGTCCTGAATATGAAATGAAATTTAAATCCAAATTCTCAAACAGCTTATTTGATCAAATCCAGAATTTCAAATGAAATCTTGTTTCCCAAACAGGCGCGAAATCAAGCGTGACAAGGTGTACAGGGCAGAACTATCCAAAAGCCATTTCTGTTTAAGCAGACAAGTGAGAATGCTTACCAATATCAAACAGGGCTTTCTCCAACAAGAAGATATAATCTCTGTTGTTCCCACAGGGACCATGTGCTGTAGCAATTTGCCTGATAACAATGGCAATACACTCAACAGTATAAGTTATCGGAGAAAATACCAGTCAAGACATTAGTACAACAGGCAAAAGTATCGAAAATTTGAAGCAAAAACACTCACCATGCCATGTCCTCCAACGGAGCAGGCCCGAGGTAGTACCTATTCGACACTTTGTCAGGAGTGGATGTAAAACTGCAGAAGATAAACTCAAAACTGAGATTCTTGCTGTTGAAACAAAAGATAAGTAGTAAGTTCTTTCGAGGAAGAGACTGAATATCTTACACTAGCATTCCGGTGATAGCAGGTTGTTCCGAATCCTCTTCCTGGAGAAAGACGCATAAACAAACTAAGCGATACCATTCACACAAAAACACACATTGCTGATGAAAATGAAGAATATGCTTACTTTGAAGAAATCAACAATTGTCTTTCTGTCATACTCACACTCTCTTCGCTCCAAATACTAAAAATTAAAAAAAATATTACTTTCAGTCCCTCTGTTCAATTGAAACAAGAAAAATTCAATCAAATGAATGGATAAGACCTAATACCTCCATTGCAGCTCTTTCTTTCTCCGGGCCACCTCGAATGCAGTAAGCTGCACCCCACTGAAACAAAACAAAACACAGTGTCCGTTTGAGAAATCTTAAAATAAGTAACTTATAACTTAAATCAAATAAGTGACTTATAAGTATAGCCAAATCTCTGAAAAACAACAGTACTTACGCAAATGGCTCCTTCATCGAATTCCAGTGTGCAAGTTCTTGCAGGGTGTTCAGGAGTACCTCTATGGTCAATACATGCTGCAACACATCAAACAACAATCAATAAACGAATCAAATCTAAATCCAAATCCAAAATTTACGGATAAATAGTTAAATTTATGTTGGCCGAAACACTTACCAAGATCGAAAACACGCTTGTAGTTCTTGATATAACCAATCACTTTCTCATCATACTCGAAACCAAAGTTCCACACTAGAGAGCCATAGCCAAATACCCACAACACCATGATTTCACACAACTATCAAAATAATAAAACAACCATAATCAAACCCACACACATCCTGTTTTTAACAAGATTCGAACCCATCCTGTTTTTAACAAGATTCGAATATATTTATTTAACACACTCCGCACACATCCTGTTTTTAACAAGATTCGAACCCGTAACACCCGTAACAGATACCAGTAAACCAAGAGATCACGAGTTAAAAAACATCAAACCATGACAAAACAATCATAAATATACAAGTTGCATTGTTCAAAACATCACAAAACAAGAATCAAATCTTGCAAGAACTTAAAAAATACATAAAGATGAGAACTTACGGATGAAAAAAGAGGCAATGTGGAGGTGGAATGAGAAATATGAGACAGAAATAAAAGCCCTCGTTTGTTTTGTTAGGTTTACGAGGGGGTGAATGAATGAGAGGGGATGTAACAAAGTTCATATATTTATATGTGTACAATTTTTTGAAGGCATAAACTAGTTAGGAATGAATTTGGACGGGATCACGTGTATGTACGTGATGCATATGAGTGCCCACGTACGTCACGCCGATCTTTT
Organism: Apium graveolens; assembly: GCF_009905375.1. Taxonomy (NCBI): domain Eukaryota; kingdom Viridiplantae; phylum Streptophyta; class Magnoliopsida; order Apiales; family Apiaceae; genus Apium; species Apium graveolens. Next base: position 5,615,027 of record NC_133653.1, read on the forward strand.
CTTACTCTACATTAAATTTTGTGTCATTGATTTTTTTTTCGGTTTTTTAATGTCGGTTCAAGGACACACGTTAAATATTAAATTTAGAGCCGGCAATTTCGTACATAACACAATAACACAGACACGAAAATGATACGAAAATAACGGGTTTGGTTTGACATTTTTGGTACACGAACACGAAAGTACAAGATGAATTTAGTGTTGGTTTTGGGTTTATACTTGAGTACACGACACGAAACGAAAGTACACAAAATAAATAAATATTTAAATAAATTTATCAAAATTATATGAATACATATATCTTACAATAATATTTTACATAAAATTTTTACAGAATATAGATACAAAATAAATTCAAATTTAAATTTTATAAGACTTAACTGCACTTGAATCTTTATGACTTATTTAAGACTCGACTAGTAAAAACTTAATATTTGAATATATATTTTATTTATCTTTATTTTTATTATTAATTTTAAATTACACGAAACACAACACGAAATATACACGAAATGAAGGTACGCGAACACAAAACGAAACGAATTATTAACGGTTCGGGTTTGGGTTAAACATCCATGACACGAAACACGAAAGTACACGATACGAAAGTACACGAAACGAACGGATTGCCAGTTCTAGTTAAATTTGATTTATTTTAATTGGTATTCTGATCATAAATATAATCATAAATATTGATAAATCAATTTGTATTTACAACAATTTTATTAAGGAAAATGCATCAAATTCATAAAATTTAGTATTTATTGTATATTTTGTTGGCACACATTAATAAATATCATTTTTTTAATATTTTAAATAGGATATTCCGTTAGAATTTATTTAAATTCTTGATTAATAAATGTCAATTTTATCCTCTTTTCCATTCTTTGAGTAATGATAAATACCTACTTTTAATGTAAAAGCGAGTAATTCCAAGTCCTCCAAACTTTTTCTTTATAAAATTTGAAAAAATAAGTGTTGACTGTTTAATTGATTGCTTTATTATCGATATGTTATGAACTTCGCATGTTACAAATTTAGCTAATAAAACACGCCATGTATTAAAATTTTAACAGTTATTTTAAAATTTATATAATTTGTTAATTATTAATAAATATTTTTTTATATGAAATATTGTATATAATTTTTTTAAATGACTTTGACGTAAAATGTAACTTGAATAATTGCAGCATTCACCCCATGTATTTAATACTAATCATTTGTACTCCTGTCAAATTTAAGTCTAGTTTTAAGCCAAACATTCCAAATCTGTAAAAGATTTGAGTATTTTAATTCTAAAACAAATCTTGATTAGAGCCACAAACGTAATGTAATAAATAAAGGAAATTTATCAAAAATACATTTTTTATAGAATTATTTGCAATTTTATCAAAAAGATTTGTAAACATACTATTTTATTCTGAAAATATATGCAAAAATACGATGTTGCATAATAGGTTGCAATTTAGTTTAAATTGTATCGTTGTTTTAGATTGCAATCCGGGTTGCATTTTATGTTGCATTTTTTTGACAAACAAAATAGAATGTATTCATTAAAACACTAGAAGACGGTCGGAACAGACCACCGAACTGATAATACAACCTGATTAGAAAACAAATAAACAAACTAAATAAATAGTCGTCTTATTTTCAGATTTCTTAACAAATAGAATAAAATTATTTGAAATAAAATGGATTATAATAAATTTCCCAACAGTCTAGCCAACATCGACCCTAAAAATAGCAGTATCACAATTGACCTTCACATTAATATCATCTGTAGCCCAATATTCAAAAATTTTAGTTACATTAACTAAAATCGGAGGAGCAAATGCCCTCAAACTATGAATAATCTTTTGTTTGTGAAAAGTAAACACTCGTGATATTCACCACCTTCTCAGTTTCTATGCAAGAAATTCAAATATGCCAAAAAATTATATAAATCCTTTCCAACGAAATCAACACCAAAAAACAAAAATATTTTAAATAAAATATACTCACACCCAAAAAGATTTGGGACAACCTTTTTTTTTTTGAAAAATGAAAATAATTCAATAATGAAAAGTCATACGACATCTACACATATGATCGAAATTGAACAAACGCATAATTGTATCGTTGTTGAATGCTTACTTATTGGATAACAACAAACGATTTTTTGAAGTGATATCTACATGATGTAATTCTCCCATTATTGTTTTGAGCAATCGACCACAAATTAATCACCACAAAAACCTTTATAACCGAATCAACACCATGAAAAATCTGCAATTTATAATATCGAACATGATGAACTGCAAACAAATCAAATAAAACCAAACTCTCACAAGGAGATACAAACAAAACCCAAATAAATTGGGAAATTATTGAAGATTAACCAGAGATGAACTAAGAGATGAATTAATAATAAAAACAAAGAAAAATAGATCGGGGCTTTCCACCGTTGAAAGCCGATGGAAGCCCCTTAGAAATGATAGGGAGACTGCTTCAAGGTTGAGAGAATTTTAGGGTTTCAGAGTTTTATGTATTCAAATTTGGGACAACCTTGATAACATGTTAGCAAAAATAATTACACATATTTTTATAAATATTTTTAAAAAATAAAAATATTTTTAAAAATCTTTCGTAAAACTTGAATAATTATGAAAGAATCCCATTCAAAAACCACTCTAAAATCCACAAAATGGGCGCACGAAAAAAGAGGGTGGTAGTAGAAAAGAGTCCAGGTTCAATGAACTGATTTTTTTTTCAAAAGTTTACAATTTACACACACCTCTGCTCTGTCAATCTTGTGATGCTGTGGTCACGGTCTTTGGTCACACGCCTATTGGAAAATTCTTCTTTAACGTTTATACTCCTACCTACTTTCTACCTTAGCCATTAACTTCGAAATTCGAATATCATATTTCGAAGATCATTACATTTTAGTTTTTAAGTTCTTGTGAGATAATATCATGGACCTGTTGCCGCCCACTTATAAGTCACGCCCGTTACAGTTTATCGACGACGAGTGTTTGTCGGTCCAACTTATAAACTGAATTTATAACTTATAAGTTGATAAGTTGAATGTTAGTAACGACGTACTTTTTTTCAACACTTCAATTTTATAATTTATATTTTTAAATGTTAATCTAACTTAAAATTCAAGAATTTAGATAATTATATTTAATAATTATGTATTTTAATTCATTTAAGAGAAGAAAATTTCTAACTTATAATTAAAATTATCCAAACATTTATTTAACTTATAAGTATTCTTTTATTTATCACTTATAATTCACTTATTCATTTTATTTTAAGTTGTAAGTTACTTATTTTCAGATATCCCAAACGGGCACCATATTCGAGCACCTATATTATATTAAGAGATTTAAATTAGTCATAAGAACAACACATGGTATGAGTTATTATTAGTAAAAGAGTCTTGCATTTAGATTCACTAATTTCGGCTACCAAACCATCCTTACACGTCATTATTAAATTTAATATCGTCAAAATATAGAATATTTATTTCATGATTAATAAATCTGATTAATATAAATTGAAACTTCATATTAAATTTTTGGATTAGTCAATAAAGTAAATGGAGTTGGAAACTCATTTTTCGTAGGGATTAAATCATAATTTCCCCCCTCCTTGAAATTTTATATTATTTTCATTTTCATTCAACCATTCTTGACGGTTGACACCTATCCAACACCCTCTTAAATATAATTTCCTTTTCAAAAATTATTAAAGATATAAGGCAGTGTTGCAGAAATAAAATATCTGACTAAACTGATTCAGCTACCAATTTACGATTTATCGAAAATCGAGAATTTATCAAAATATAAAATTACAATGAAACCGGATAAATTTTAATAACATTTTAAAATACATATTTGTATTAAATGGATGCCACATCACATATTATAATAATGAACTCTATTGGACCTTATGGATATGACCCTCTGTTATAAAAATCGGCCTATTTTTCAAAAATCGGTCAAAGATATTTGTCCGATTTGACCGATTTGCCGATAAATCGCCAATAAATCATCCGATTTTTTAAAAATCGTCCGATAAATCGTAAATCGGTACCTCAATCGAATAGTTCCGATTTCCGAAAACTGTAACACTGATATGGCCAAGGAGCTAAGGGTTCATTTAATTGTTTTTTACGGGGCCCATTTAATTGTTAAAATAATTGTACTACCTCGGTTGTACATGTACAAGAGGACACTAGTAGTAGTTAGTTAGGGGTGAGCAACGGGTCAAAACCGGACCGAACCGAACCGGAACCGAAAACCGAAATAGCAATATTTCAAGAACCGAACCGGACCCGTTTATAGGTAAGAACCGAACCGGAACCGAATCGTAAATTTCGGTTCGGTTCGGTTCCGAACCGAAAGAACCGAAGTTATATTTTATTTTATATTTATTTATTTTACATATTATTTTATATTCCAACTTTTTAAATTTTGACTAGTTTTGTTTATTTATTAAGGGTAACTTATTAAAAAAAAAATTATTAGTGGTGGATCATTTTAAATTTGATTACTTTCTAATATATAAGAAGAAAAATATTTATAAAAATATTCGAAACTCCATATATATTTAAAAAAATGAGTAATACAATAAAAATCATATTTTTCTTAAAATTTATCAAAATATTATAAATAAGAAAATATAATACGTAATATATATACATATATTTATATATATATTTGTATTTATTCATTTATATACAGTTCGGTTCGGTTCTTACGGTTCTAGTATGTTAAGAACCGAACCGAACCGAGAACCGAAATTTATAGAAAAACAAGAACCGAACCAAACCCGAATTGGTAAAGAACTGAACTGGAACCGAAATTTTTGATCGGTTCGGTTCGATTCTCGGTTCTAAACCGAGAAATGCTCACTCCTAGTAGTAGTCAATTTAATATTTTCAATCAGATGTTTTTTATCAACTTCTATTCCTCTTTCTAATTTCTCGCTAAATCACACCATAAACTGCCAAGCTGAAAGAATTGTTTGTGTTTGTGAGATTTTTTGTATGTATAATAGTTAACCCGACTTTCCTGATTATTGACCCGAATTTTGACCGATTTCAACTATATATATATAGTGCAGCGATTTTGAAGAATTATGTCGACAACTTGATTCTAACCGATATTTTGATCAAGTTACCGGTTCATAAGTCAATTTGTGGAACACTGATTATAAGGTCTTAATTGTCACTCTAACACCTATGTATTTAATTAAAAATTAAAAAAATTACAAAAAATAAATAATTATCAAGGGTCAACTTAAATCATCTTCACTAATTTAAACCGGAATAAATATTTAATTAAATCCAAACTAACAAAGTGGGCCATAAATTCATATCAACTTCATGGGCCACAACCCATAAATTTGGGCCACAACCATTCCAATCTCATCCAAACATCCCCAAAACAAACAAAACAAAACACTTTAAAGCTAAACTCCACTTTCATTACAAAACACAAACACAACCTCTACTTACAACCTCAATGTCCTCCTCCACCACTCTCCGCACACGCTCCCAAGCCGCCCCAGACTGGACCCACCAGGAACACCTAATCCTCGTAACCGAACTCACCGCTGTCGAACGAGATTGTCTGAACACTTTCTCATCTTTCCAAAAATGGCAAATCATTGTCCAAAACTGCCACGCTTTAGGACTCAATCGAAGCTTGAATCAGTGCAAGAAAAAATGGAACACAATGTACGATGATTTTAATAATTTGAAAAATTTCGATCCCGAAATTTATAAGGCTATTGAGGAGTTTGTTAGGGTTAGAGATGGGAGGTGTGAGAGTGACCCGGATGTTGACCCGGTTGAGAAGGATCTTGAGAGGGAGGAGTTGTTGGTTGATGTTATTTCGCGGTCCGGTATGGTGTGGTATTTTTTTTTAGTTCACGTGTTCTCGCGCTAAAACTGTTCTCATTTGAGCGCGACCCTATATATATATATGTGTGTTGAAATGAAATGCATTGTGTGGTTTCTTTGTTTTTTGAAATGTTATTGTTTTTTTGAAGTACTTGTTTTATATGGTAGTTTAACTTTTAGTTTACGAGTTCTCGTGCTAGAAGTGTTTTAACATGAGTGTGAGTTTGTTTATGTGTGTTGAAATGCATTGTATGGTGTATTTGATTTTTAAGTGTTTTATAAGTGTAGGAAATTATGGGGAATTACTTAGGGTGTGAACTACTTGTTATATATGTGTTTTTTATGGTTGCTAGTTTGTTATTGAAGGGGATGATGTTTAGGAGAGAAAAAGTATGGGGAATTTGTTATTTGAGTGGTTTGGTTCTTATTGGAAGATTAGGCGCTATGTGTATAGGTTTGTTGGTTTGGATATTTGTGTGTAAGATATTGTTGTGATAGAGGCATTTGTGAACCGAAGAATTGAGGAAGATAATATAAAAAAGTGATTATCAATACAAGGACTAAATGTGCAAGTTGATTATGAGTTAAATGTTTTGGGAAAGTGCTGGGAAGTGGCACAAGTGTCTTTCAGATGAAATAAAACAAAATTATAGGCTATGGCTCTTTTTGGCCTCTTTTACTAGTAGATTTACTGAATGCTACTTATCCCAAATTAGTTGGTGTTGGACATGCGATATTTTTAGTTATTTGTAGGTTTCTATATAGCTCCCTATCAGGAGGACCACGATACGTCCATGAGACCTGTTGTTGTGCCCACATTATTCTTCCCTATTTCTAGGACCATGCCCATCATAGTCATGAGTTCTGTTGTGCCTATATATATTTGTCGCAACTATTATCTGTCTAAGTTAATTTTGGCGTTTTTCCACTGCTGCTCAACCTAGATGTGGCAATCAGTCTATTTCGGCCACAAATGTTACCATTTGGTAGTGTAATCTTACCTTCAACATATCCACCATTCAACTGCAATCATGCTACCAGTCTGTTGCTTTTTCCTGCCTTCAAATTATAAAGCTGGTTGTTAAATTTATTCGGATACTAATAGAGAATTCTTTAATGTAGTGATTTTTCTATTCTATTTTTAAATATCATCTCTCTGCATTAGGCATAGCTTTCTATAAATACCCTGTGATGGCCATCATAGAGTAATTATTTATGAAGACAACAACCAGTTCCTCATTATTGAAAAGCTAGACATGTGATTTAATAGGCGTGAACAGAAAATTGGAATGGTGCTAATCATATTTTAAAACCTCAATCACCTAGTAGGCCTCTTTGATTTCTGGACTGTTTCCCCCTCTACTTGTTCCTTTTTGTGTGTGAGTGATGCCATTGGTGTTGAGCTTCATAAATGCATATATAGGAACATTCCGGGAAGCTTTTTATGCATATTCTTTGTTATGTTCAGTGAATTAATCCTAGTAAACAAAAGTTATAAGTGTTTAGTTGATTTTATATTTAAATGATCAGTTGGTTTAGTTGTTAAAACAATTTGGCTATTAGCGCCATTGCCATTTTAATGAAATTAGTTAACTTAGACTCATAAATTTTTTATGCACTTTGGCAGTCCACTGCTGTCAAGGTGCCTATTTTTCACGCATTAATGTGAGACCTTAAAAGAGATTATAGATAATTAAAGAAGCTTTTGGCTTTCCGGAACAGTCGTGAGTCGCCTTTGGTTTACCACTTCCCCTTGGCCAAGTCTTATAAACTATGCAAGGATTACCTGTTTCTATGTATATTAAGTAGCTATAATTATCTGGTGACTTTGCACTTGGCTGTACAATCTAGCTCTATGAATTATTAGCATCCGTGTTAAAACTTCACTACTGTCTATAAAATTTTCTGAGAAGTCGTGATACTATGGGACTCTTTATATTTCAGTATCACTACATCCCAAGAAGTATAAGCGCAAAATTATGCCAAAGAAACACTTTCTGGAAGGCTGGGGTGCACGACGGAAAAGCAGCAAAACTGTAAGAAAACCGAACAAGCTATTATGCAGATCAGCAGTAAAGGTAGAAGTAGAGTGTCCGAAAGAGAGTGTTGATGTAAAAAATGAGAAGAAAGAAAGTAATAAAGAAGAGAAGGTAGAAAGGATGACCATAGAGCTGCTTAATTCTGCAGAACAGATCAATGCTGTACTTGAAGGAAAATTTGTGGAAAAAGTCGACTACGTGTTGGCTGATCAGGAAAGTGCCAAGACTACTCAAGCTGTTAATGTGAGACGTCAAGGCGACAAGCTTATCACATGTTTAGAGAATTATACCCACACTCTTGACCAACTTTGCCAGATTCTCAAGAATAGTTAAATTTATTTTCGACACTGTAAAGCTGAGTTATCTTTACTAGTTTTTTTCCTCTTTTAAGTTCTCTCCTGTTTATAAATATCAGTTCTCTAGTGAAGGACTACTTCAAGGATATGTGAAATTGTACTTTGGGCCTGGAATATCCTTTTTAGTTGAATGTAACTTCAGTTTGGAGCTGTTAATGATATATGAAAAGAAGAAATGTTAACTTTTCTTCAGCTATAAATCTTGTTAATTATAATGCACTAGTTCATTTTTGTGGCTACTTGTTTTCAATCAGATTAATAAAAAACTTGCTACCAGATTTTGAAAATTTGCTTGCAGTACAAGCTTATGTAATCTACATAAATCAAATTAAAATACACTACCCACAGTTAGTGAAGACACTCTTTGTTCATCTGGCTATATTGTGGCAGATGCTATAATTTACATAAATAATTATACAACTTCGAGCTACTTCCAGGAAAAAAACTGCACAACCATTGACAGGGTTTGGACAAACTAATTGATAGATACAGAATGTTCACCGGAAAATAATTGCACCTTTTTTTTTTATCCAACTGCTCAGAGAGATGTCGCGATGGTACCAGTTGAGAATTGGAAACGTCGAAGTGAGCTGTGCCTTGTGGTGAAAAACTAGAGATTATGCTCTAAAGCGGAATAGACTATGATAATCTGTTAGATGATGAAGCCTGCACATGAGGTTTGATATCTTCCTTGTTTCAACTTTTTACATGTTCCTTCACTACCTTGCTTCTGAAGATTTATCATCTGTGCTTGTTCTGCTATTGTAGGTGCAGGTAGATCGCGGATAACTCGCCTTCATAATTCAGTTAGAAAGTTGTTAGGCATTGTAAGAAGTTATATCAGAATCCTCATGATGTTTTAGCATGACATGAGGAATCATTAGAATTTTAATGTCTCTACCACGGTTTTCAAAATTGAAAATAGGTCTCAAGTTTGTTTAAGGCTTATGTTCATGAAGTTAGCACCGCTATGTGATTTTATAATTGCCTTAACATGTTTGTCAGAATTATTCTGATCAGCGTCAATTACCACATTTACATTCTGTTATCTGATATTAATTAGCTCACAACAATGACTAGTTTGCAGCAAGAATTGAAATTTGAATATGTACAACAATGTCACTTACTTGAGATATGGAGGCTTGACTTTGGGTGGGCGAGGGAGCTGTCCCGTACAGCATTGCATCTGTCATGTTCTCTTCAGCAAGTTCTCTTAATCGCTCTAGCTCTGGCAAGACAACTGTGCCAAGATCTGGTCTATCTTTTCTCCGTAGCTCAGCACACTGTAGAGATATCTTCGCAAAGCTTAATGCCTCTTCAACTGGCCAATCAGGCACAGATTGATCCAGAATCTCATGAAAAGTTCCCTTTTCAATAGCCCTTTCAACATGATGTGTTAAGCCCATCGGTGACCTGGCAGTAATTATCTGCAGATACATGATTCCTAAAGAGTATATGTCAGACTTCACACCAAGCATGCCTGTTTGCTGATACTCTGGATCTATATAGCAAAATGTTCCAGCTGTGGATGTCACACGATACTGGGTAACAGTATCTGCAACTGATGGAGGGACAAGCCTGGCCAATCCAACATCACCAATTTTGCTAACTAAGTTGCGGTCAAGCAAGATATTTCCAGGTTTTAGGTCGCGATGTACAAGTGGTTCTGGTTTTGTCTGGTGAAGGAAAAGTAGCCCTGTTCCAATCTCGGCTGCAATCCTAAACCTATGCTGCCAAGAGAGTGGTTTCGAGTTTCCTTTCTGAAGAAGACGGTCTTCTAAACTTCCATTTGACATGTACTCATAAACTAAGCAGCCATACTCGGGGCAAGCTCCAAGGAGTAAAACCATATTAGGATGCCGTATGCAGCTCAGTATTTCAATCTAGTAGCAGCCATGGACATTTCATATTGTAAGGAAAAATACGGTTAAACACAGTGAACCATGCAACAAGATTTATTAGTGAAGTAACAAACATATATGAGAAAACCTGTCTTATATGTACTATGTGTTAAGGCATATATAATGCATTATTTGAACTTTTGGATGCATGAGTACATAAAATTTTGTAATTTTCTACCTAGTTACTGCTAAATAATTGAGGTTCCTGATGTTCTTGAACATATCTTATATTATTCATGAACCAGTGATTATTTGGAACACCTGGAACATTTAAAAATTCTGTCCATGTGGATGTGGTGTGTACACCTGGAACATTTAAAAATTCTGTCCATGTGGATGTGGTGTGTACCTCTTGTTGAAACTGTGTTCTTCCTTGAGCTGCATCTGGGCGCAGAACCTTAACCGCGACAGGTGTGTGGTCCAGATAACATTTGTATACTGGCCCATAACCACCTTCACCAATCTTACGAGACTTGGCAAAGAATTCAGTCGCTGCTTCTATCTCCTCAATGGTGTACTTTCTGTACCTTGCATCTGATTTTGCCATGGAAGTAAGTGCCTTGTTCCTCTCTTCTAACTCTTTGAACGCTTTCATTTCTACAGTAATCCTCTTTTGTGCTTCAATCTCTGCAAGCCTCTGAGCTGCTTCAGCATGTTCTATGGCTGCCTTGGACCTGGCCTTCTCTCTTTCTGCAAGTGCCAATGCTTTTCCTTCAGCAACTCGCGCCTCTTCTAATCTCTGCTCTTCTTCCATTTTCCAGCGCTGGAGCTCCATTGCCTATAAACAGAATGTTAAATAATGCTGTCGAGTTGTTATAGTGTAAGGACTGTTAAAGAGTATAAGATCCTGTTCGGGCCTTCCTCTACCACCTTAAGGTTTTAGTGTGACTGGTTACCTAACAAGGACGAATCAACTTTACATACCTTCTGTTTGGCCGAGAGTGCCTCTTTACAAGCTGTACTGTACATGTCTATCGTTTGCTTGAGCTCCAGCTTAAGTCTTCTCATCTCTGCTTCTAAATCATCCTGTAAATAATATATAACCGACATCAGTATTCATATTTAAAAATTATGGTTAAACATCTGTTACATTCATTCATTCATTCGCAGACTGGAAATTAAGTCTGATTATTATTCAATAACAGGAGAAAGCTGGCAAGGAGGTTTAAGGGAAATGTCACAGCTGCAGGTTCCTACATAAAATTTATAATTGACTCTCACCGTTGGCGGAGATGAGGACAAAATATCACTTTCAGCCGAGACAAAAGAGAGTTCAGTTGGTGTCATCGTGTCCACTGATCTTCTTCCATTTTGATATGGTTCAAAGCTTTGGAAATTGTCCAAGTCTGAGAAGTTTGAAGAGCTCGAAAGCCTTGGGGTTGAACTTGCATCGAAACTTTCAAAATACATGCGATCGGTGCTAGGTCTACTAGAACTGTTGAAGGATAAGTCGAGATCATATGAATTTGCAGTTAGGGCTCTCCTATTAGCAAATGGTGATCTGTTAGTGACAAAATAGACATAGTTCAGTTCAGCTATGATAAATGGTATTATCACAAGTAAAATAGATGTTCATTCACCAAACTAAGTTTCATGTACTCCGAGATCACATAATGCAGTTTTAGAAGAATTGCAGTTTAACCTACCAGACATCAAACATGCATAAATTTGAACGACTACAGTAATTTTTAGGTCATCCCTTCTAATGTCTCGAAATCTGAATAATCAGAACTTGCCTGCTAAAACCTGAATCACTTGGAAGGCTCTGAGAAGTTTGTTCCGATGGTGGCTTTGGAACTGATGAGAGGCAATGCCAGGTATTAAGCAAACATAATATGTGAAAGGAAATGGATATAGAAGTGATAGATTAATATTTTCATAAAGAGATTACCTTTTGAACTGTAGGAATGAGGTGTTGATGTCTCTGATTCGGATTTAATGCTAGGCGCGAACAGTATTTGGCTACGAAGGGGTGAAATAAATGGGGCAGGCCTTGAAGCAGCTCGCGTGGTGGAAATCTTTCCTTTAGAGATGACGTAGATGGTACAAAAATCAGGTATACTTTTTGCAACACTTCCAGGGATATCTTTCGATTTAAATCTAGTCAAGAAATGTCAGAGAAATTAGAATATGAGCATCGTTTATGTACTGATGCCTGATAAACAGCAGTCTAAATGTTGTAATTAATTTTTGAGGCCAAAGTAGTATGAATATTGATTGTAGACTTGTAGATAGAGAGATCAAAGTTCCAGAGATAGAAACAGACATTTAACTTAAAAAAAAACTTCATAAAAAGCAATGTTGTTACATGACTGTGGATTTCAAATGTAATTTTCTGCATAGTCACCATAAGCCAAAAGATATTTAACAAAAATATTTAGTCTGCAGAGTTGCGTTAGACATGGATTAAGAACTCTAAGCATGTAATGAATAAGTTACAAAACACTGTTAATTGGAATGTTCAAGACATTTGCGATTTTAAGAATGCATACCTAAAAAAACCTCCTTTCGCGCCAGCACCAATTACCAAAATCTCAATTGCTGTTTCTGTAACATACTGGACTATTGCTCTGGCTACATCAGTGTCTTCTAGGACAACATCTTGACAATTAATCTGATAACATGGGTATTTATTAGGTTGAAGCAGAAACATATGAAGAATGATCACTCCAAGTATAAGAAAGTTATTCATTTCAATTTTCTTTTACTAGTGCAAATCAAGCGAACTCAGCTAATTTTAATACATTTTATCAATCAAATATTGACTGGTGTTGGCAAAATCGAAGCTCTCATACGTACATCTTTACGTGTGCAAAAAGCACGAAAGGGTCGAAACACATCTTTGCAATCAGCATCTCCAGTTTCATCACTGCCATCAGAAATCTGGCTCGATTCTGCACTCAGAATCAATATAAATTCAATGTTTGAGAGCTATAAAGGATGAACCTGACTCTGTTTTCATATACAGAAGTCACGTAAATTGAAGAAAATTAAAAATAAAGGTTCCACACTGCAGTCTGCAGATATATAACATACGCCTCTTGACACATATGCATAGCATTTGCACTATGTAAAAGAAAATATGTACTATGCATCCCACATATGTAAATATGTTGAAATAATTGCAGTACATGTTCTTGGAAACTAACAAGTTAACTCTAATGAATGATCCTTCCATCCTTTAACAATGGTGACATTTTGTCAAGGATGTGTTGGAAGAATTATAATCTGCTCGAAGATGCTTCCTTAATCTTTCGGAGCATTAGTTAATACTTGTGTCATACTCTCCTAGGCATTTTCCTCGCTCACCTCTCAAAATTTTAGAACAAGGGAATGTGTTCCTATATGCATTTTCTTCTTCCGGCTGTGTACTACTACTGTATTACTACTAATGCATCATATCTGCAAATTACTAAATGCAGAGTAATAAATTTTGTACAGTTTATAATTAGTTTGAAAACCTTGGATAGTTTGATATTCGATAATAATATAGATGCCTAATACATTTCCATGTGTTCCTGCAGTGGGCAACATTGTCAAACTTAACTAGGGTATATCTGTAGAAACGAGCTTAGATGAAGCATAGAAATCTTATAATAGAAGAGCAGCTATAACCATAGAAGGAATGCAGAAAACCTAATCGTCGACACAGTATCCTCAAAGAAAACAATCAGACTAAATAACTACGAGGCTTCTTTGATTGACTACAAATCATATCCCAATAATTTGAAACCTCAAGTACAAAATGCAAGTGAAGTTACAAAAAGGGCAAAATATGTTTACATTGTTGCATCTATGTTTATGTTTTTCTATTAGGAAATAAAAGAAAGTAATTAGTTTTAGGCTTGTAATTAGATTATTAGTCTTACAAATAACTCACCTTGACAAAACAAGAAAGATACAAACAAAAAGAAACATGCATTCTTCACATAAATTCATATATATACTTATTAACAAACATGCATGTTTGATATAGTAGTTTTACAGGGATCATGATGAAATTTATGTAACACAAATATGAGAGAGAGAGAGAGAGATAGATAGAGAGAGAGAGAGAGAGACAGAGACAGAGAGAGAGAGAGAGAGAGAGAGATTGATAGATAGATAGATAGATAGATAGAGAGAGAGAGAGAGAGAGAGAGAGAGAGAGAGAGAGAGATACTGGAGGAGGAGGAAGTAGGCGTGACAGAATTAGGAGATCTGGATTTGACATGAACCAAAAGGATGGTTTGGCCTTTGCTTAATATATAATCAATAGCCCATTTCAATGCACCTTGGCTTCCTTTATCTCTATCTATTGCCAATGCTACCAGTTTATTTTTTGCTGCATTTTTATCTGCAGCACTTGGTGCACCCAACATCTCTTCCTATCAACAATCTTTCGATATAATAAATTACAAAAGTTTCCTATAAAAATTCATTAAAAAATGAAAAACTATTAGCAGAAGAGGTCTCTATTTTCCCTCCTAAATTTGATTGTATCATGCACCCATTCTAATCTTCTGCAAATATTGTTCTTAATTCTCAAGAACTTTTGTTTTTCATTTTCTGGTTTTTGTGTTGGTTGATTATGAATCTTTGACCCTGGTAAGGAGAAAAGTTAGGGAGTGTTTTCCATGTTTGGTTGACATCACTAATATTAAATTAAATAAATGGAACTAATTAAAGATAAAGAAGTAACATATAAATCAATCAAACATATTATACTTTAATATAACTAATGAAAATTAGAGCAAAACTGCAGATTCATCTTTACCGATTAGATTCTCATATACTTGAAACCCGAGATCACAAGCATTCGTTCTAAAACCTTAGAAAAAGGCTCCAACATGATCTTATACTATTCGAACAGTTATTTGTAAGGACCGCACAAACAGACTAACGTCCATGATTAAAAATTTGTAAGAAGCCAAGTCCATACACAAGTAGCAAGCTATTTTTTATTTAAAACTTTAGCTTCAGACAAAGCAAAAGTATTTAAACAAAGCGAACCATAAATCACAAATCGATACCATAATACTATCCCACACGCCTACCCTGAGAAGAAGGCATTACAGGTATACTTTGCTCGTTCCTAAAGAAATTCTCAGGATCAACTGCAGTTTTCACTTTCACAAGCCTGTCAAAATTTGGCCCAAAATAACATTCTCCGTAAACTTTACCTTCATTGTAACTATTTTTCCCATTGTCTGTCGTACCGATCTCAACATCTCTGTAGTTGAGGTATGCACCTCTAGGAGACTTTGACACATATGGTGTCATAAATTCATGAAGACTTCTTAGTTGATTCAAGTAGTTATTTTCCGCTGCAAGGCCTGATTCGTGCCAAGTGATCGAGTACTGAATTTTGTAAATGTTCCCAGCCCGGTGAGGAAATGGCACAGCTGTGGTTGGAATTTCACTCATTTTTCCACCATAAGGGTTCAACACAAGTCCTGCATTCCCTACTGCAATCATCTTTGCCAGTAATTCTAGCCCGGCTTTTGGAATCGGAGTTTGCACGTAATCTGATTTCCTCTTCATGAAATTCACATTTGATTTTCGAGACAACAACTGTTTCTCGGATGTACTATTGGTATCAAAGTTTGCCCACCACAGGACAGACTTAATCCAACTCATTTCAAAGCAATCACTCTTCTGTATTCCTAGTTCAGGGAACCCTGTTTTCAAAATGTTCAAAAGCCTATTGGAATCACCAAGAAACATTGCAGTAAACGACGCTCTCATCGTCTTCATGCCATTTACTTTCCCACTCACCGGTTGCAGAAGCACCCGAATGAATAATTCATTGTCCAACTTGCCCATAACAAGCTGGTACTTGTGAACAAGATCAATTGCATTTTCATCCAAAGACCTCATAACCCGAAAAACAGTCACAATTTTAGGCACCTTCACTAATTTTATGGTGTACGACAAAATGACACCAAAACTCCCACCTCCACCACCTCTAATAGCCCAAAAAAGATCCTCCCCCATTGCTCTCCTATCCAAAACCTCACCTTTAGCATTCACAATTCTTGCATCAATCACATTATCCACCGATAACCCGAATTTACGCAACATATTTCCATACCCTCCTCCACTTAAATGTCCACCAACTCCAACAGTAGGACAAACACCAGCAGGAAAGCCATGAACTTTACTCTTCTCCCAAATCCTATAATAAAGTTCACCAAGAGTTGCTCCTGCTTGTACAACTGCAGTCTCAGTAACAACATTTACATCGATATTTCGGAGATTAAACATATCGACAATGATAAATGTTTGGTTAGACACATAAGAAATGCCATCATAATCATGACCACCACTTCGAATTTTAAGTTGAATTTTCATGGTTTTAGCACAAAGAACTGTGCTTTGTACATGGGCTTCTTTCAAAGCAGTGACAATGAAAATAGGTTTAGGAGTGTCCAAGGTATCAAACCTAAGATTCTTAATGTAAGCTTTCAAAACTGATGCAAATGAAGCATTTTGAGGACTGTAGACAAAAGATGAGCAATCTTCAGTTGGGCTTAAATGTTCAGACAAGCACTGCAAGAAAGTTACATGCTCTGAACCAGTGGTTGCATTTGCAAAAACATTGCATGAAAACAGAACAACACAAATGAGAATATTTGTAGTAACACTATAATTTGGACACTGAAACAGATGGAAAATTTTCATACTTTTCTTAGGTACAAAAATTTCTTCCTAAATGATTGTTTATTTCAGCGATCTGGTAGCTAAGTGGTTAACGGCTTATATCTTGTCGTATCAAGGATATATGATTGTTGATTTCGATAATTACATGGAGTAGAGAGATGAATAAAAAGTCTTTATTAAGAAACTAAATCTATGGGACTAATAGAGGAAAGATGAGGAAATTGACACAATTAAGCTAGCATAATTGGTTCAGTTTTGAATCCCTCAGTTCTTTGTGATTCAAATCAGCAACTAAATTGTAGTGAATCAAGGTTTAAAATTTTAAAAATCTACAATTATATATTAAGAATTTTTTTTATTAACGGTATATATATTTTAACTTTATACTATCGCTCAATGGAATGGCGGAGAACGATCGATAAGTAATTATTAACTAGGCTTCCACGGAGAACTCAGAGGTGAGAACCATTATTTAGAAAATGTAAATACATAATTTATTACATTTTTAATCATATATAGTT
The DNA here is from genome assembly GCF_009905375.1 of Apium graveolens. Taxonomy (NCBI): domain Eukaryota; kingdom Viridiplantae; phylum Streptophyta; class Magnoliopsida; order Apiales; family Apiaceae; genus Apium; species Apium graveolens. The sequence goes on from NC_133653.1 coordinate 5,632,379, forward strand.
ACAAATTTCAATTACCAAATAAAAAAATGAAGTTACACAATTTTTTATTTAAAAAATCATTTAAATTTGATAAAATAATTTAAAGTAGTTCTGTAGTATAAATTTATCCAAAATTATTCTTCAGTAGAATTAAATTTAAAATCAATTATTTTTTTCAAATTTCAATTATTAAACATTTTATTATATTTAAATATAATTATTATTCTACATTAGCAACGAATTTGAGCAAATTCTGTAATAGAATGAAAAGTTCTCTAGATTCTCTCTTGAAAAAAGGCCTTATTATATGTATACTAATATCAAGGGTAGAGCTATTGACTTATATATTTGATACTAATTATTTGATTTGTTTGTAGTTTTTGTAATCAAAGAAAAAGCGCTGATTATGAAAACTAACATTTCATTTATATCCATACTGATACTATATACCAATTCTTATCTGCCACCTCAAATGTGCATTCAGACCTATGCTTATCTGCATAAAACTTCATACGTTCTTGAGCTTTGGTGAGGTTGGCTTTGAGCAATTGCTGAATCTGTGCTCTGTTCTGCAGAAATTCGTCAACAGTAGCATTACCAGTATTTTGAGCTTGCTGGTAATTAACGCTCGATGGTGGTTTACCATATAAGGCTTGGTAAGAAGTCATTTGAATGACTGAGTGATAATTGGTATTATACCACCATTCGGCTTGGGTAATCCACCGAGTCCATTGGCCAGGTTTTTGATGTGCAAAGCAGCGTAAAAATATTTCAATACATTAATTGAGGCGTTCACTTTGACCATCCGTTTGAGGATGGTATGATGTCAACAATTGATGTGTTGTACCCAGCGATTTAAAAAGCTTTTTCCAGAAGATACCAATAAATATTTTGTCTCTGTCTATGATCATGACAGTGGGAGGACCATACAACTTGACGACTGTGTCACGAACCAGCTGTGTGACTTGAGTTGCTGTGAAGGGGTGCTCAAGAACCATGAGATGACAATATTTTGAATAACAGCTTTTCGCTGAAAAGCAGCTAAAAACCTATTTGATAAAATTAAAAAGCTGAAAAGTATTTTGGCGTAAAAGCTGCTGTTATAAAATGTAAGGGGGTTATTATAAAATGTAAGGGCCCCATGCTCTTCAAAAAAACTGCTTTTGCGGGAAGCAAATGCTGATTTCTCCATCAAACCTCATCAAAAACATTGTTTTTTTTATAATTTTTTACATTAAAACATATACAAATTAAAAATATTACCAAACAGTCATCTAAAATATTACCAAACAGTCATCTAATATTTTCAACAACACTTTTTTCACCAGCACTTTTTCTAACAACCCAGTAATTATTAACAGCAATCTCAAACAGAGCCTAATATATGTCTTTACCATTCCACCTCAGATCACCCCCGGTCATTGAAAAGTCTGGTAGGAACTGTGGATTGACTGCCAATTGTTGGATGATATTCAAGTAAACAGTGTCCCCGTCGAAGGAATTGCGTATGTCAATTTTCCATTGAGGAGTAACTATAGAGATAACATAGAAATGGATGGATGCAGGCATCATTTATCCTATTTCTGACAGTTCTTGGGTGAGTCCCGTGCAATGTGTACCTAAGAAAAGAGGTATCACTGTGGTAGCAAATGAGAAGAATGAGCTCATCCCCACTCGAACAGTTACAGGATGGAGAGTATGCATGGACTACCGAAAGTTGAACAAGGTCACGAGGAAAGATCACTTCCCTCTTCCATTTATTGATCAGATACTTGACAGGTTGGCTGGTCATGAGTATTATTGTCTTCTGGATGGCTACTCAGGATATAATCAGATTTGTATTGCACCAGAGGATCAAGAAAAGACTACCTTCACTTGTCCATTTGACACGTTTGCTTTTCGCAGAGTTTCGTTTGGGTTATGTGGCGCACCAGCCACTTTTCAGAGATGTATGATGGTTATATTCTCTGACATGATTGGGAATAATGTCGAGGTGTTCATGGACGACTTCTCCGTCTTTGGACATTTGTATGATGAATGTTTGAATAATCTTCGTGTCGTGCTCAAAAGGTGTGTGGAAACTAATTTGGTGCTCAATTGGGAAAAATGTCATTTTATGGTGCGTGAAGGCATTATTCTTGGGCATAAGGTCTCTAGCACGGGTCTTGAGGTGGATAAAGCCAAGGTGGGAGTCATTGAAAATCTCCCACCACCTATTTCTGTGAAAGGAATCTGTAGTTTTCTTGGTCATGCGGGTTTTTATCGGCGTTTCATCAAGGACTTTTCGAAGATATCTAAGCCGCTGTGCAACTTGCTTGAGAAAGATGTGCCTTTCAAATTTGATGATGAATGTTTGACGGCATTCGAGACTCTTAAGAAGAGTTTAATCACTGTACCAGTTATTACAGCACCGGATTGGACATAGCCTTTTGAGATGATGTGTGATGCGAGTGATTATGCGGTAGGCGCAGTTCTTGAGCAGCGCAAGAATAATCTCTTTCATGTGGTCTACTATGCTAGCAAGACCTTAAATGGGGCCCAAATGAACTACACCACTACTGAGAAGGAGCTCTTAGCTATAGTCTTTGGTTTCGAGAAATTTCGATCTTATCTGCTTGGGATAAAAGTGACAGTATTCACTGATCATGCGGCCATTCGCTATTTGGTTTCCAAGAAGGATTCGAAGCCGAGACTCATTTGTTGGGTGCTCTTACTACAAGAATTTGAGTTAGAGATCAAGGATCGAAAAGGTACTGAGAATCAAGTAGCTGACCATCTCTCTAGATTGGAGAATCCCGAGTCTACTTCACAGGATAAGACATTGATCAACGAATCTTTTCCGGATGAGCAGTTGTTCGCAGTTCAGGAGGAAGAGCCATGGTTTGCAGATATTGTAAACTATCTTTTCAGCAATATTTTGCCTCCTAATTTGACCTCAGCTCAAAAGAAGAAGTTTCTACATGAGGTGAAGTGGTATATGTGGGATGAACCATATTTGTTTAGACAGGGAGCTGACCAGATCATCAGGAGATGTATCCCATTCTGTGAGACGGAAGGGATATTACGAGACTGCCACTCCACAGTTTATGGTGGACACTATGGTGGTGAGAAGACGGCAGCTCGTATTCTGCAAGCAGGTTTTTTCTGGCCTACTTTGTTTAAGGATGCTCATCAGTTTGTTTTAAGGTGTGATCGTTGCCAACGAGTGGGAAATTTGACGAGAAAGGATGAGATGCCGTTAAATGTGATGCTTGAAGTCGAGGTCTTTGATGTTTGGGGAATCGATTTCATGGGGCCTTTTGTCTCGTCCTACAACAATCAGTACATCTTGCTGGCAGTCGATTATGTCTCAAAATGGGTAGAAGTCAAAGCTCTACCGACAAATGATGCAAAGGCAGTGTTGAATTTTCTTCATAAGCAGATTTTCACAAGGTTTGGAACGCCTCGGGTAATCATAAGTGATGAAGGGTCGCATTTCTACAACCATAAGTTCACTTCTATGATGCAGCGTTATAATGTGAATCATCGAGTTGCTACTTCCTATCATCCGCAAATAAATGGTCAAGCGGAAGTGTCTAACAGAGAGATCAAGCGCATTCTAGAGAAGGTTGTTTGTCCGTCAAGGAAGGATTGGTCTTTAAAGCTCGATGAAGCTGTTTGGGCTTACAGAACAGCATACAAAACTCCACTTGGTATGTCCCCGTTTCAACTGGTGTAAGGTAAGGGATGTCATTTACCTGCGGGGCTTGAGCATAAGGCCTATTGGGCGTTGAAAAAGTTGAACCTGGATCTAGATACAGCTGGAAAAAAGCGAATGCTTCAGCTTAATGAAATTGATGAATTTCGACTCCAAGCGTACGAAAACAACAAAATGTACAAGGAAAAGGTGAAGAGGTGGCACGATAGGAACCTACATCCTAAGTTATTCGTGTCGGGGCAACAAGTTCTCTTATTCAACTCTCGTCTCCGACTTTTTCCTGGGAAGTTGAAATCAAGGTGGTCTGGACCTTTTATTGTCAAAACTGTGTTTCCACACGGAGCGGTGGAGATTTTTGAGAATGATCCGGACCAAGCATTCAAGGTTAATGGTCAACGTTTGAAGCACTAATATGGGGACACGGCAAACCGAGAAGTGGTTAGTGCCGTTTTATTGTTAACTTGAGGAAGGTACGCAACATCAAGCTAATGACGAAAAAGAAGCGTTGCGTGGGAGGCAACCCATGATTTGTTGTTACAGGAACCCTTAGAAGTTAATAACCTATCCAAAACCACAAAAAAATCAGAAAAACCGGGCTGAATTTTTTTTTTTCCAGTGACCCCCTGAGTGCCCGCTCAGCTCTGCTGAGCGACCGCTCAGGGGTCGGCTGAAAGAAATTTTTTTAAGTTCAATAAAAATTTAAAAAAATTAGAAAAATGAAACACAAATTATAGCCCATAAACCCACGACATATTCCCCATTATCCCATGATTTTTACCCTTAAACACAATCCTAATCAAATTCTACCCTAATCCATACCCTATATATACATACACCTATCCCATATATCTCCCACACAACTTCTACACTTCAACTCTCTCCCAAACACAAAAACACAATTCTCAAGCACTTTTATTCAGATTCAATGACACCCAAGAGAACAAGGACTATCGATAGCAGCAGCACTGTGCCTACGGCTGATTCTTCAAGGGGTACTGCTGTGAGGCCTCGGTTGAATGATAGGGTTGCGGAGGAGGAGTACACTAGGCTTTTGGGGAAGCCGATTCTGAAGGAGAGGGGATTTTTACCATCGGGGAAGGATGGTGAGTTGTTACCTATGATTGCTGAGAAGGGGTGGATAGCTTTTTGTGAGTCGCCTGAAGCAGTGCCGATGAGCGTGGTTCGCGAGTTCTATGCGAACGCGAAGGCCGAGAAGAATGGGTTTTCTGTGGTCCGGGGGATGACGATTGATTATCACCCAGCGGCGATTCGCCATGTGATTGGGCAGAGAGAGAGGAAGCCCACGCAGGAGAACTGGATCGAGAAGACTGCTGAGGATTTTGACTTGGATTTGATTTGTGCTACTCTCTGTAGGCCGGGCACAGTATGGACTTTCAAGACTGGAACTAATGAGTATCGTCACTTTTCGGTGATCGCGATGAACAGGTATGCCCGTGCATGGAATGCGTTTATTTGTGCTAATATTCTGCCTTCTTCGCATGCACATGAGGTCACAGTTGAGAGAGCACAGTTGTTGTGGGGAATTTTGAATGAGGAGTACTATGTGGACCTTGGTGAGTTCATCTACCAAGGAATTCTGAAGTTTTTGAGGGGAGCTAAGCACATGAACATCCCTTATGCATCCACGGTTACTAAGATTTGCTGAGCGGTGGGAATGCAGTGGCCGTCTCATGAGCAGTTGCAGTTACCGGCCGCTCCTATTGATTCCGGGACTCTGAATGCGATGCAGGAGTGGACCGGTGGTGAGCCCGAGGAGCATGGGCTGGGTTATCGTCTTTCAGGAGGGCGTCCAGCACGAGGTGCTACCATGGCGAGGCCAAGGCGTGATGAGGATGGTTCTTCGAGAGCTCAGGAGGGTGCTGGGATGGCTGATGCCCAGTATAGGAGGCTGTCACGGAGGATGGATGCTATGTATGAGACGCAGAGCAGGTTTGCTCAGGAGCTCACCCTTGCGCTAGGGACTACTTTTCGAGGCCTTGGAGCTGACATCCAGTGGCCAGTTTTTGGTGAGGACTCTGAATATCCGCCTCCTGATACACCACCCACTGAGGGTGATGATGATGGTGACCTTGAGTAGGTATACCCTGTGTTCCTTTCTACTACCTTCACTGGGGACAGTGAAGATTTTAAGTTTGGGGGTGGTAGTTAAGGAATATTTTGTGTGTGTGTCATATAGCTGTATATTCATGATAGTTAGTTCATATAGTTGCATAATTTTTGCCATATAGTTTTTTTTATATAGCTTTATTTGTTTATCATATCATGTAGCTCATGCATATACCATGATCCCTTTTGCGATGATTTACCGACTGATTTGTGATGTTGGTGCGAGTGTAGTGATAGCATTAAAGTGATGTTGAGTCGTGTAGGTTGATATGCATGCTAGAAACACTTGTATTTTCACTAAGTCTTAGAAAATGCTTAAGGACTAGATTGTTGTTATGATCTGATTGTTTTCAAGGTTAATCTATTTATTATGCTTAGAATTTTATAATAGGTTCTTAGTGATAAAGGCATAAAAAAGGAAAAATATGGAGTAAAAAATGGAATTTGTTGCTAATTGTGGCTAGGCGTCAAATGGCTAGTAGCCGACTCGTATGTTTATGCGAGTAGTCTAGGGTTGAGCAAGATGGAGTGAAACGCACTTGCTCAGAAATTTTGAAAAAAAAACAGAAAAAAAGAAAAAAAAAGAAAAAGAAAGAAAAAAAAGAGTATGTGTTTATGCATAATTGATCACGAGTGGGCTATTTGTTATTCGAGTTATTAAGTTCTTAGGGGACTTTGTGCCTAGTGACCTAAGGCTTTTAGAGTCTGGGATCCGCTAACCTAACGCTCGCTACATGGATACCATTGTATAAGTCTTTTGTGGACCTCACTCATTGCACGGTCAAATAAGCATTACTGTTAGGAATAAAAAGCATGATTCCGTGATAAGCTCCAGAATTCTTGTAGTGTTATAAGTCACTTTGTGCCTAGAATTTTTATTCTTTGTATAATCATGTGATTGCCATGATGATAGTTGAGTCATAATAATTGATTTAGTTCCGGAGCATATCTGTTAAGCATCTGCACACACCACGTTTTTGGTTGTATGTTAGTTGGCATGATTTGATTGATCTTTAGTCGCCTAATTGCATTTGTTGAGATGTTGTAAGTTGGTTGGTTTGGTCGAAGTAAGGGGGATCGCTGCATTACATATAGATTGCATTCATGCATGTTTTTATTTGTTTTTGAATCTGTGACGCTTGAGGACAAGCATCGATTTAAGTTTGGGGGTGTGATAAGTGGCATTTTATACCACTTCGAACGTCTTAAAATAGCTTAAATTGGTGTCTTGAAATCAAGTATTTTGTGTATTTGATGTGTTTTTCTAGTGTTTGTGCATTTTAGGGTAATAGTTGCATTTCGGGGGAGTAATCATCAATAATAAGTCTTGGCATGTGTCTAGCATTGCGAGAGGGAAGAGAGGAGCAGATTACAGCGAAGAAACGGAGCAAAAATCAGACATTTTCCAGTAGGGGTCTGAGCGCCCGCTCAGCTATGCTGAGCAGCTACGCAGGAAGCTGAGTGCCCGCTCAGCTATGCTGAGCGGCCGTGCAAGGTCGAGAAATCAGATTATTTATTTTAGACTTCTATTTCTGTTTGGTTTCCAACTTCTGTGTAATCTGAGTTTTATGGGACTTCTATATAAGGAGATTTCAGAGACGTTTCACGTGTGTTGAATCGTTGTATTAATCGAGGAGCGAAGGAGATAAGGAAGAAGACCGTTTTAGCACACCATAACGAAGATGAAGCATATTTTCTTGTGATTCTTTATTTCGTTCTAACGTTGGATGCTAGTTTTCTTTGCTTTGAACCTATTTACTCTTGTGACGTACTCTGGTTTAATATAATTAGTTTAGTTATTATTCTTTTGTGTTTATTTATCATGTTTTCATATGAACCCATGATGACGATAAGTGCTATCATGGGCTAATCGTGATCATGGGGTCGTAACGGATTTACTATGGAATTCTTTAGTTAGTTGTTTAATACCTTAGTGTGTGATGATTATATGATATCTAGTATTGGTTGTGCGTATTCGTCTTATGTGCGTCGCGAACATATAAGATAGGGTGTTAATCTCTTGTGAAGCGACGGTGGATCTCGAGATTTAGAACTTGCCATGCTAGCATAGGTTCATGTATGATGTTGCATGATTAGTGGGTAACTCTAACCATTTTATTCGCCCTGTGTAATCAAAAGGAATAACTTGTGCTTAAATCATTATGTTGTCAATTTCTGTAGACATATAGGGACTCAACATAATTGATGCCTATTCAACTTCTATCTTAATTATGGATGTTTGGTAGAATGGTATTAGGTCAATGAAAGTTGGCTTTTATCAGTATCGTGTTATTCGATTAATATCATCGCTGTTGCATGCTAAGGGTAATAACAATGACTATTGAAGGAAGTAGTAATGAAGTTGTGATCTCATGAGTGTTTTAATATTGTTAATTCGAAGTATTAATTAAGTGGTTAATTTTAGTAGTTAATTGTAGTTAATAATTAGTTAACAAATCTAAGTGTTATTGTCTTAACATTGAGAAGTAATCATACATTGGTGAGTGAGTTTAATTGAACATAATTAGTCTGAGTCTATGTGGGAACGAACTAGAAAGTATTATTTATTACTTGCGAACGCATATACTTGCGTGAATATTAGCGCGTGTTTTCGCCCTAACAATGAGTATTACACTCTTGATGCGTTGGATGAAATGGATCAGTCTATGGCCTCCCTGGGAAGAAAGTTTTCAAATATAAGAGTCAAGAAACCTAGGTAAGAATGATTTCCTTGCTGATGTGATGTTCATGAATACGTGTTAGGACGAAAACACGTGCTAATATTCACGCAAGTATACACGATCGCAAATAATATAGAATTATTTCTAGTTCGTTCCCACAGAGACTGGTTTAGATTAATTTTAATCAATGTACTTATGCAACAATGTTATGGATATTATTCAATGCTAAGACGATCAATATATTGAGGTTGTTTATAACTATGATTAACTAAGAGGTTATACTAAGGAATATTAACTCAGAGAATAAAGAAAGTTGAATACTAAATGACACAAACATGGGATTCTAACTTCATTCAATAGCCTTTTCGTTCTTAACCTTAGCATGCAATGGTGATAACACTAATCAGATAACACGAAACTGATAAACACCAATTTTTGTTGTACGAATACCATACTACCAGACATCAACAAAAGAGATAGAAGCTGAATAGATACCAATTATAATGAGACCCTATATGTCTATAGAATTTGACAACATAATGGTTTAATGCACAAGTTATCTATCGTGATTACATATGGCAAGTAAGATGGTTAAAATTACCTACGAATCATGCATAACAAATACATGAACCTATGCAAGCATGACAAGTTCTAAACCCCTAAGTTCACTTTCGCTTCATAAGGCATTGAAATGAAGCAGGTGCATTCGTTAAACCAAAAGGAACAACTAAGAACTCATAATGGCCCAGATGCGTTTTAAACACCGTCTTGTGAGTATCGGCATCATTGCCTCAAATCTAACCACTTCGAAGGTCCAATTTAGAGAAAACCTTACTATCATGAAATTCATCAAGTAATTTTTCGATAATTATAATAAGAAAGCGATTCTTGATCGTGATCGCGTTAAGAGCTCGATAGTCGTCACACATACGCCACGAATTATATTTTTCTTGACAAGAAGAACTGGAGAAGCATACAGAGATGTACTATGCTTGATAATTCCATTTGCTAGCATTTCCTTTACCAATTTCTCGATTTCTGTTTTTTTCCAGGTAAGAACATTTGTAAGGATTTAAATTCACTGGATTATAGTTATCAACCAATGGAATAAGATGATCTTGAGATCGAGGAGGTGGTAGACCTTTTGGGCTCTGAAAGATATGCTGAAATTCTGTAATTAAAGGCTGCATTAATTCAGAAATATTACTATCATGTGTTTGTGAGTCTTCCAGTAAAGATAATTATATCAAAAAACAGGTACCTTCATGAACCTTACTATTTTCATCAAGCTGGATTTCAATAGTAGTTTGAGAAGAGCCGTGTTGAGTGAGGAGCAACTGACGACCTTCCCACGTAATCCTTGTGTGACCCTTCCTAAAATCAAAATTCAATGGGCTGACCTCTTGCATCCACTGAACCCCTAGTATCATATCATAACTTTTTAACAGTATGACATAGAAGTTTGAATGAAATTTTATATCCTTCATACACCATTCTAGTCGGGGTAAGTGCTTAGTGCATTCAATGTGAGACCCATTAGCCGTTGCCACTTTTAAAGGTAAGCAAAAGTGGAGTGCTAAATTCTGAGTTTTATCCAATGAGCTTGAAACACAGTTATGAGTCGAGCTGGTATCAAGTAGAATACTAATTTGTTTACCTTTAAGAGCGCCTAACAGGTTTAATGTTTGTATTCCTCGAGTACCTTTCAATGCATGAATGGACAACCTGCCATCTTCTGAGACGTCTTCGTCCATAGTAATGAGATCATCATTGCCAAGTTATTCTTCTGAAACTATCATAAACAGTTGCGACTTGGTGCAACGAGGGCCTGGAGTAAATTGTTCATCACAGTTGTAAGATAGGCCCAATTCCCGCCTTTGAGCCATTTCAGTAGGTGTAATTTTTTTTAAATCGTGCATGTGTGAGATTGCCATCAAAAAAAGGGTAATGATTAGACCCATATTTTAGTTTATTAAGGTCAGAAGAAGCAAAGCCTTTGGATCTGTAACTTCCTTCCCTGTTCTTGTCACCCAAAGTTGAATTAGAAAACCCCTTTGGTTGGCTTTTAAAGATATTAGCAGTGCGCCTTTCCAATAAATTGACCAGGACCTCTTGTTCTTTGTCTTTCACCATAACTTCTTGTAATGTATTGAATTTATAAACATATAGAGCTTGCTGGATGTCTTGGCGTAGTCCACTTAAGCAACTGGCCACGTAGAATTCCTCCGTAAGCAATTTTTTTATTGCAAGCAAATGACTTCTAAGTTCCTCGAATTGCCCTATGTAAGCTTCCACAGTGTGAGTTTGCATCAGTTTGTTGAACTTGCCTATCAAATTATCTTGACTGTTGCTTGAAAAATGTTGTAGTAGCAAGTTAGTAAACATTTTCCAATTCAGTGAAGGATGAGTTTCCTGGACAGTTTGATGCCATTTTCCTGCCTCCCATTCAAGATAAAGTGCATCATAATCCACTTTTGATCGTGGATCCATGAGGGGATTTAGTTTAAAGAACTTTTAGGTCTTCTTAACCCCGCTTCTAACATCTTTACCACCAAATTTGGGAAAATCCATTTTTGGGTTTTTATAATGTGGTTGGAGAGTGGTTTTTGGGTGATTAGTATCTTACGAAAAATTCCAGTGAGGAGGTTGATTTTGCAGAGGGAAACCTTGCGAGTTGAATATCGTGTGTCCTTGGTAAGGGTTTATATTTGAGGTAAACGGAATGGCTTGGGGACTGAGTTCATGAGATTGAAATGTAAAACCAGGGAAGGAAGGAAGTGTATGAGGTGTGTGCAATCCTCATGTTTCAGAGGTATTTAGACCCCGGATTAACAAATTGTGTAGTATGAACATGTATAATGACATGTGGATGAAGAACATTACTAAATTGAAATATAGTCGGTGGAACAGAAGTGTGAGTAAATGGAGCTGGTGTGGAGAATATAGCATTAACATATGATGGGGATATAAGAGGAAGAGGAATGCCAGAGTTATTACCTTCTATGGAATGAACCGATTTCTCCCTATCCGTGTTATGTGATAACATATCGATAATGCTCTGAAATTTCTAAGATACATCAATGTTGTTTGATTGGACCTGCTGAGTCAACTCTGAAAATTGCTCTGTGAGTTTTGAAACCTGCAACACCCTTTCCTCCCGATGTCGTGTTAATGCCCCTTGGAGTTCACCAAACTGTGTTTCCAATTGTCTAAGATCATTTTCATATTTTTGAAGATTCGGCCCAGTCATGGCTCTGATAGCGTTGTCAGGGGTGGATCTATTGACTTATAGATTTGGATTTTAATTATTTGATATGTTTGTAGTTTTTGTAATCAAAGAAAGAAGTGCTGAAGAAAAAACTAACATTTCATTCATATCCCTACTGATATTACATACCAACTCTTATATTAGTGACTTCCCCCACTAAACCACTACTTCCTAACAATATTACTGAAAGAATGTGACATCTATCTAGACTCTTTTCTACTAATTAATAAAATGCGAACGTTTAGAGTTCAACAACTCTAATTAATCCAATGACTCTAATTATGACAACTCATCTCGCCAATTTCCAGAACAAACAAGCCCGTGTTGCCTTACTCACTAATGTAAAAGACCCCATCGTCGATATAAATATTACTCATGAATAATTCCTTACGCTAACGTTGCTACCATAATGCAAACACATGACTCATCATACACTTACCTAAAATGGTCTTAGTTATCTTACTGATAAGTGTTGTTTTAGAATTTGTGTATGAAATTCGTTCACTAAGTGGTTGAAGATAATTCCTTCCCCGAAAAAGAAATATTCGAAGTGGCGTCGATGTCGTATTGGATTTGGTTTTGATTCTAGTTCCAATGACTACTCGAAGATTCTTAGTATGATCAATTATTTTCAGCTTGAAACTAGGTATTATATATGGATGCTTTTAGCGAGTTAATATCTTTTGATTTGCATAATGAGGTGTTTGGGGGTATATTCGTATCCATTGCACTACAAAAGTAAAAAAAGAAGATCTCGTGTTTTAAAATTTAAAGTTTGTGTTGCTATGGTTTTCGAATTCATTGGTGACAGAGAAGTCAGTTTATGGACATTGGATAGTAGGTTGGTATTAACTGCAAGTATATATTAGGCGTGATGTAAGTTGGTAAATTTAAATCCTATAAAAGGTGGGTTACTGTGCGTGTAATAAAGTATACACGGAAGTGTAACACAACGGTGTAAAGAGAATATTAAGGAGTTGAAGCTCTTGTGTGAGAAATAAAAGGCCGTAACCTGTGAGAAAGAAAAGTTGTATGTAGTTTATTTGTTTGTAATATTATAAATAAAACACCCCGTTGCTACTACATATTTATATATTTATATACTGTGTTTTGAGTTGAAAAAGAAAACTATGATATAAAGCCCATTACGTTTCCAACAATTGGCATCAGAGCAAGGTTTCGTTCGTGAAAAAATGGTATATATTATGCATGCCCAAGTTTCGATGTTGATGGACACAAATTACAAGGACTGGAGTATCCAAATGAAGGTATTACCCAGTTCATACGAAATTTGGGATATTATCCAAAATGGGTATGAAGAGCCCACATCAGCCGCTGAAGTTGCCCTCTCAGATGCCGAGATGACGACGTTAAAAGGGTGCCGAATTAAAAATAATTAGGCATGTTTCATGATTTATTAAGGTATTGATAAATCACTATTTGATAAAATTACAGATCGAAAGAAAGCAAACGACTGGTAAATTCTGCAGAAATTATTCCAAAGAGTCGAGAAAATAAAAATGGTGCAGGCGTGCAGCTCCAGGTGGTGGTATGAGAGAAGTTCAAAACTTTAAAGATGGAAAGTTGGAAAAATATTGGTGAGTATGTTACGCGTTTGAAAACGATAACAAATTATCTGAAAAGGAAATATGAAAGTCTCGATAACGTACGGGTGATGGAAAAGTTTCTACGTTCTTAACAAGGAAATTTGATAGTGTTGTGACTTCTATCGAAAAGTCAAAAAATCCGTTCATAATTTCAATTGACAAGATTGTAGGTTTGCTCCAAGTCCACGAGCAGCAGATGGGTCTTTATGGTGATGATACAAGCCATTTTGAAAATATGATTCAAAGTAAAGCGTTCATTAAAAACAGTCACGAAGATAGCCGTTTTAATATATCAGGGAAAGCACCAAGGAAAATGACGAGTCGGGATAAAATCTATGAAGCAACAAGTGTGGCACTAACAACTTTTGAATATTTGGTGTTTTGTTTAAATGCAAGCGGAGAAAGCAACAATAGTCATGAACCGGTGCACTACAGGATTAAATAATTAATTTTGGTCGATATATTTATGTAGTTGTTAAAGTGGGGTGTGTTTCACAAAATGAAAGACAAGCTCAGAATGCAAAGTCGAGTTTGAGGGGGAGTTATAGAAGTCAAACTCTCTGGAAGCTAATAATAAAAGCTGGGTTTGAAATTAAATATATATAAATAAATATGCGATGGTATGTGTGTATAAAATAAGACAACAATTGTATGAAATAAGTAAAAGAAAACTGCAGCTATGAAGATTACAATTACCGCCGTGCATGGAGAAAGACAATTTCTGAAAAGCTTTAAATGCATATATATTTGAAACAAAGGATGAAATGGCAACAGCTGTTGATCAATTGTAAAGGTCATGTTTGAACCCTAGAAATAAGGTAGGTTGCATGAGTTCACAAAGGAAAGAAGGTGGTTAAATTATGTGCATGCATAACTGTGAGGGTAGTTGTAACACGGCTTGTAGTAAATGAAGGACAATTAATAGTCTGTTCCGGTAGGCTAGTATTAACTGCAAGTATATGCAAGGTGTGATGTAAGTTGGTAAATTCAAAGCCTATAAAAGGTGGGTTACTGTGCGCGTAATAGAGTATACACTGAAGTGTAACACACCAGTGTAGAGAGAATATTAAGGAGTTGAAACTCTTGTGTGAGAAATAAAAGGTCGTAGCCCGTGAGAAAGAAAAGTTGTCTGTAGTTTCTTTATTTGTAATGTTATAAATAAAACACCATATTGCTACTACGTATTTATATATTTATATACCGTATTTTGAGTTGAAAAAGAAAAATTATTATATAAAGCCCATTATGTTTCCAACAAATTTGAGTCATTATGGATGGAAATGAAATGTCCAACATGAAATATTTCACCAACAAGTTTAATATTGTCAAAGAGATCACAGGTAACAAATTTTAAAGTAATACTTAGCAATATGCTCCGGGGAAAACACGCCTCTCCCTAGTCACTTTAGCGATAGAGATGGACAATGGGTGATGTATATGCTTAAGGGAGGCAGTTGTGTAACTGGTCAAGCAACTCTTAATTAAAGAGCATAAAATCCTAATGCACATTCTGTCTTTATATTTTTTTAACAAATAAAAGCAGTTTTCATTAGTTTGAACATAATAAAGTCTGGACAAGCCCTCAACTGCCGACAAGCAGGTTAAAAAATAAATAGCATACTAAAAACAATTTGATGATTTATTTCTTGATCGTTTAACACGCTGAATTTAAAAATTCTTGAAGTTAAAAATGAAATCAAAAACATTCCAAGCGATCCAAACTGCACTAACATCCCTGAAAATATCAACATCACAATTCACCATATCACGTAAGAATCATTATTAGCCCAGTATTCAGAAACACCAATCGCATAAATTGAGATTGGAGAAACGACATCCCAGCTATCTACATGCCGAATACCAGCTATAGACATTGTCGAAACCACCCCAACTATCTACATGCCGGCTATAAACATGTCGAAAGTATAAAACCTCGAAGGATAAATAATCTTTAGTTGTGAAATGTGAGTTTTTGCAAAACTCACCACCACCCAGATTCGATGAAGGCTTTCCAGATCACCAAAAATATCAACAAAATCGTTTTCAACAGATCCAACGACAAATAAACTCAACTATAACTGAACAAAAACATAACATAACACTCCAAAAGGAGAGAAAACACACATTCCAACAGGAGAGACACACAAACGTCCACCATACTCCACCATACTCCACGATACTCTTGTGCTTCTTATCAATTTTAGCCCCAAAATAAATAATTATAATTTTAATCCGTAGCTCTATATCCTCAAATTTCTGAATTAGCCTGGATTTTGATTTTCCTCTACTCGGTCCATAATAATCTTATTGTAGTTTATGATGAATATAGACATGATTAAGTTAAGAATTTTTTTATATAAGACGGTGAGAGTGATTATTGTTCTTCACATTTTTAAAATTTTTCAATGTTACATTAATGTTTCAGATATTTTTAAGGTATTTGCACTTCACCAACACATACAAGTGAAACTGATCAATCCAAACATGCAAACATAAATCCATGGCTATGATCATATATACAAAATTAGATGTATATATTTTAGTTGAATAGAATAATAAATGTATATCTATTGGTATAATAGAATAATAAGGTAGATATTTATGGAAGATAACTAAAAATTTATACACAATTATGTAAAAAGCTAACTAATTTTGTACTTAACTATATTAGCCTAAAATCCGTCGACATAATTTAATATTGTATAATATTTTTAATTTAATTTGAATTAAAAAAATTAATATTATGTTATTAATTTCAATTGAATTGATTTGGATTTTTAGTTAAAAATGCTCATTTTTAATAATCATAATATTATTGTCTTTTATTAAATAGAAATGCTATTTTTGAAATAGATGGGTGCTTAGTTAGAAAAAATAGAAATTGTAATGTGTATTAGCTGAAGAAAGTAAATAGTCAACTAATAATAATTATAATTATTTTATTTTATTTTATTAATTAGAGTTGTTCATGATATTTTTGAAGAATAAAATGCTTTAGTTAACAAAATAGAAAAGGTCTCGGGTTTTAATTTTTTTAACTAAAATAAAATAAATATATTATAATTATTAATAACCAAATAATTATTTTTTCAACTAATATCTAATATCAATTTAGTTCAAATATTTCAATTAAAATGTGTTAATAATTTAATTTAAATTAATGATGTAATATTTAAAATTTAAATTAAATTAAAAAAATAATACAATAACAAAAATATATGTGCATCATACATGTTTCAAACTAGTAATGATATTATTAAAAATGACCAAAAGTAAAAAATGAAAACCTTCAATATTTCGAGTTTTATATAATAATATAGATTAAGATAATATCATCACGAACTTTATTCTCCCCATAGAATATACAACTATTTTTTATAAATTTTATTTATGTAATATATTTACATTAAAGTATTGAGTTGCCTATATTTTTAATGCCGCATATATTAATTTTTTAAAATGATTATATGTAAATTTTATCTATAAAATTGATTTTGTGTTTGTAAATACATATACAATCTTATATTATTGGGCTTTTTTTATACATATATATGTTGTATATATATATATTTCACAAATAATGTAGAGATAAATTTAATTTACAAATATACATTCTTTCTCTCTCCATTTTCAAAAATACGTTATTTCTGTTTGAGCCCAATTGAAGTCCATTCCCTCTGCACTCCCGCGCTCCGATCTCAGCGGCTATTCTTCCTCACTCCCGCACTCCGTCATCATCAACTAACCCTCTGTCATCATCAACTAGCATTTAAACGCTTTAACAAGGTATAATCTCGGTTTTTAAAATTTCAATTCTAGTTGCATTTAGTTAATTCGATTTTGTAGATTTGATTTGATTTGATTTGATTTGTAGATTCAAGTTATGTATTGCTTACGATTTCATATTTGAGTATGATTTTCAGTTTTGAGATTACAATAGTTTTGTAGATGTTATTCGAATGTTACTCTAAGTTGCAATTGAAGTTTATTCTGATTAGATTCATCATTGTTGTATTTAGTTGTTATTGAATTTTATTGTCCATTGTTGTATTTAGTTGCTAGTTGCAAATCGGTTGATTTCAGTTGCAATTGAGGTTTCTAAAGTTGATTTAGTTGCTGATTTAGTTATTTTTGCACTCGTTGAAGTTGCAATCAGGATTTAGAAATATTTTTGGGGGCTTTTAGAAGGATCATTGTTAAAATTGATTACGTTGATCAGAAGGTTGGATATTAGGATGTTAAGTTGCATATAGTGTTTCTAATGTTTAATCAACATGATAATTCTTTATGCACACACGAGACCATTATGAAATACATTGTTTGTTGTATATTGTTGAATTTGGTTGATTGCAGTTGTAATTGGTTATTGATTTTTGGTATTATTTTTCTGAAGTATAAATGGAAAATATTGCGGTCATAATACAACACATGGTGGCCAATGGAATGAAAATCAGAACTACATCAACTTTAAGGTCTGCGGATTGTTGATTCCAAGCAACTGCAGTTATAATAACTTGGTAGGACTTATTCTCAATGAACTGATGTTGTCTCCAGAATCATCTACAATAAAAATTGAGTATCAAGTTAGAGATAGTTATCCTCCATTTGATATTGCTAATGATTGTCAACTTATGTTTTATATTGAGTTGAAGAAAAGATAACCATACTTTACAAGATATCCTCTGTGTTTGACAATCGGAGAAAGTAATGCCCAAGACACTATTACGTCACCCAAAAGTGGAACAACAAGTGATTATGTGTGTATTGAAGCCGTTAGGACTGTTCACGAACCGAGTCGAGCCGAGTTTTCATATAAACGAGTCGAGCTTTTAATTTTTTCTGACGAACCGAGCCGAGCCGAGCTTCTTTATCGAACAAGAAAACGTGTTCGAGCTCGAGTTCGTTAACAAACGAGCCGAACTCGAGCTTGTTCGCGAACATATACGAGCCGAGTCGAGTTCGAGCCGAGCCGAACAACTCGTTAACAAATTAAAAAAAAACTTTATTAGCCCAATTTCATTAATCGAAGCCCAACCCAGATGTATAAGTATTTAATCCAAATCCAACCCATTTATCTATAATAATCTGAACCTATATTAACATACTAATTCCTCCCCTCCCAACCAAAACAAACAATCAATTATTGAGTTCTCCTGTGCATCTCCATTTCTCTTTCTTGCCTCTCTGTCCTCCTTCTCGGCTTGAATCCGGATCCCGCCTCAATTTTTATTATGTTGTAACTCACACGCAGTACATACAATCATATCAACAAATTATGACTTCAGATTTGAGATGTTATCAACAAATTGAAGCTTCGTTTTGGGATTTTATCAGGAATTGAAAGGGGTATGTAATTGGGTGTTTGAAGATATTGTTCAATTTGGATGTGTTTTCAATTTGGTTGTGATTTAGATGATTAGATTTGTTTGTAATTTTGCGGTGTTTAGGATTGTTTGTTCATCTCTCCCTCGTCTCTGTTCGCCTCATTGTATATCTAAACTAATTGTTGTATATATAATTAAAAATATTCAGAAAATATGGTTTTTTCTCGAGCTTTAACGAGCCGAGCTCGAGCCGAGCGAGTTCGAGTCGAGCTCGAGCCGAGCCCGAGCCGAACATCCTAAAACTCGGCTCGAGCTCGTTTTGCTTAACGAACATATTTTGATGTTCGAGCTCGAGCTCGAGTTTACAAACGAACCGAGCCGAAGGAGCCTCTAACGAGTCGAGCTCGAGTTTATTCGCGAACAGCTCGGTTCGTGAACAGCCCTAGAAGCCGTGCAACCTGAAGTTGCAACATTAAGTTCACTTACTGAAATGGATGGCGAAATGATTGCAGATTATATTGACTATGCAGAACTCATATATGGTCAACTTGTGGATATCTCAAATGAGTTTGAAAATATTGGAGATGCAACTCACATTGAGAAGAAGTTTGTCATTAGCAACAAGCAACATGAACATATTGAATTGGATCAAATATACAAAGACAGAGAAACACTGAAGATAGTTATGAGCCATTATGCCATTCACAACAATTTTTAGTTTCATGTAAAAAAGTCTTGCCAGAAGGAGTATTTGGTTGCTTGCCTCGACAAAAACTGCAGCTGGATGATGCGAGCATCACGAAATGGACAAACAAGTCAGTTCATAATACGCAAGTTGGTTGACGCTCACACTTGTGATCTGGAGTTGAGATTTAAAGATCAAAGGCAAGCCACTGCAACCGTCATTGCAGATGTCATAAAAAACAAATACACCAATATCAAAACAAAATACACAGTTGCGGATATAATAAGAGACATGAAGCATGATTATAAAGTGCAAGTGAAGTACGGCAAAGCTTGGAGATCCAAGGAAAAAGCGCAAGAAATTGCTAGAGGCAACGCAACCGAATCTTATGCTCAAATGGTGTCTTATTTGTATATGTTACATCAAATAAATCCTGGATCAAATGTTAGTTTTAAAGTGGGAGACGATGGGTGTTTCTTATACGTCTTTGTTACATTAAATGCTTCAATGAAAGGATGGCCTCATTGCATACTGGTTGTCATTATTGATGGTACCTTTCTAAAATCAGCTCATAGAGGTACATTATTGGTGGCAGCAACTCAGGACGCAGGGGGTAAGATCTTTCCATTGGCATTCGATGTAGTCAATTCAGAAAATGATGATTCTTGGGACTGGTTTTTGACAAGTTCAGACATGCTTATAGATTGAGAGGAGACATGACTATAATATCTGATCGTCATGAGATTATAATAAAAGTTGTTAGCAAAGTGTATCCGGAGATATCACATGCATTTTGCATCTTTCATCTCCTGAGCAACATTAAAAGTAAGTTCAAGAAGAACTTAAAAAATGTTAAAGAGTCTTTCTTCTCAGCGGCAAATGCATACACTATTAAAAAGTTTGAGTATCACATGAGATAACTTGATAAGGTTGACAGCAGAATAAGAATATTTTTGGAAGAAGACAACCTCAAAAGCGGGGTTGGAGGTTGACAAAGTCATCATCGCTGTTGTCATTATCCTGAACACTCCGTTGATTTGAAGTTGGAAACAATTCCTCCAACTTAAGTTCCTTAATCTCACTTGCAGTAGCAGTTAGGTTGCTCAATTCCAGCTGCACAAATAAAAACAAATGAATAAAATATTACTATATAATTAAAACAATAGCAAGGTAAATTTAGTAGTTATACCTCTTTTGCGCTCAATGACAGTGTAGTATACACATCCTCAAACTTCGTATTACCATCATTTGACCAGCTAAGCATACGTGGAATACATCCACTATTTGCATCACAGTACTTTCCATTCAAATATGGACAACACTCGTAGAACCACAGTTGAAAAACATAAGGAAAATCATTCAAACGATAATAGTTGTCTTTGGAACCTGTTCTTACATTACATTTCAGTGACTCTAAGGTTGTCTTATAAATTTCCCTACCTCATTGGAAACTGATCAAAATCTCCACTATCCAGCATATCAAGGTCACCCTTAGGAATCACAGAATCACTACTGGAGCTAAGAAGAAAATGGTGAAGTAAATACAATTTTGTAAACTTAATTGCATCCTCATCAGTTTTCCATTCTTTTTGAAAAAAGGACTGTTTGACACGACTCTTGGTTATACTATTAACACCATGATAATATTGCTTGACAAATTGATTCTCAGACCTAAAAAACCTTTTCTTATCTAAAGCACCGACGCAACCCAAACCAGTGATAAACCCCAAATTCACGTATGCCAAAATGAAGCTTTATTCCAGCATACCAATCCAAATTTCAAGAGGGTTTGGTTGTTTCAACTGTCTAAGCAAGAGGTTATGGATAAGTTGGTATTGGATTTTAAAAGATCTTAAATGGGTAAAATGGCCAAAACAGGAAGCACGAAGATCGTCAAGCTGCTTTACAGATAATGTTTGCAGTAAATCACTAATTAGATCATACTTATTATTGGTGTTAATTTTCGCTGTCCCATGCTCTTTAACAGGAATAACATACTGCATCCCCTGTAAAATATAAAATAATGAATACACATATATAATCAACATCATACTAGTATGTGAAAAAAATGCAGTACCTTAGGAGATGGAATCATGTTATCTTGAATTGTAAAGTTCGTCTTCTTCCCTTTCCCCTTTAACTTCGAGTTTTTCATTGCAACTTCCTTTGGGCTCATCTTAGATTTTTCCTTTGAAGCAGAAGCGCACTCCGAAGGAGACCTAGACACCGAAGAGAACCTCGTATGCACCATTATAAACCTACAATGCCACAACACATGCAACACAATACTATCATTTGCAACATCACATGCAACTTAGTACCCACTTATAGTCATAAATGTAACTTAAAAGAGGCAAAATCTCAACAATTTTCAACACATATAAAGCTCAACAATTACAATATACTTAAAGCATAAATTGTATTGATTCTTTTTGCACAACTTGTACAATATATCTTTCATATCTAACATAAAAATATCGAGCTGCCCTAATTACATTGTTAATTGAAATAACTCCTAATTGATCTAGATGATCCATTACATGAAACCTAAATCTAGATCTAAATCCCTCAACCGAAGGTGTCAAAGTCGTCCAGAAGGTGAAATTGATCCAACATTTGTGGATTCTTAGAGCTCTTCGCAGACTATTGTTAAAACGAATCTGGATTTCTACAATATCCAGATTCATGTTAAATGGCCTTTGTAGATGCCTTACTACCCTGATATATAAAGGGTTTGCAACATCCCAAATAAATATCCCTGTAATGCACTGAGAAACAGTCAATTCTTCCAGGGTTCCTTCATCCATTTTTTCAATGTGCCCTGCAATGTATCACAACTTTTATATACCAACTGACTATAGATCCTAAACATGTCATTCACATATTTTAGAATGGTCTCGTGTGTGCATAAATAACTTATGACAAACAGTTGTTTAAGTTACATTATATGTGGCCTAAACATTATCAACATTATATGCAACTTAACATTCTAATATGCAACCTTATGATCAAGTTAATCCATTTTAACAATAATCCTTCTAAAATCCTCCCAAAATATTTCTAAATTCTGATTGCAACTTCAATGAGTGCCCCTGCGGGGCCACTTAACCAAAAGCAATTAAATCCTAAATCAGTAGCTTCAACACTAGAAATATTAACCTAAAAATGATATATAAACAGATCTGTTACTTAATATACTACCCATTCTACAGTTCCAAATCAACAAAACCTAAAAAGCAAAATCAGAAATTAAGGTATACACATGCAACTTCATTTAAACCTAACAAGCTATAAAGCAACATATTATCCGAAATTTAGGTATTTAGGGTTTTAAAAAACAAAAATCGAACAAATCAGAGGTATTTAGGGATTTATAACACTTTACCTGATTAACTAGCAAAACAGAGTAGGAGTGAGAACGAGAGAGCTTCGCTAGAGAGAGCTTCGCTAGAGAGAGAGCTTCGCTGATGAACTTCGCTGATGAGAGGTTTGGTTGCAAGCAAAGAAACAATGAGTCTGAGCACCTCAACCCCCAACCACTACTCTAAACTCCAGTACTCTAACTGCACTACCGTATTTTTGAAAAACGAAACCTAGTGGACCATATGTACAACAATAAAAGCTTGTGCGTTTAAGAAAAGTAGTAATGATAAAAAGCACATTAATTGGGGCAGTAAAAATAGAAATAAGAATAAAAAAGTAGTATGTAGAACAAATTCCCTATACTATTTATATTGTCATTATGTTTTTAGAAATTACCAACAAAGCTATTTTTTTAAGTTTTTTTTTCTATGCGTCAGCCAAGTCCAACCATATATAGTGTTTTTTGATTTTCGAGTTTGATCTTGTTTGCATTAATTAGAGTTGCAGAAATTTTTCGAGATTATATATAGTTGTATTGATTTGCACAAAAATTGTATTTTTGTAAAATAAATATTTATAAAAATAGTGTTTTTGTAAAAACAATAAAAAAACATTTTTTCTCCAAAATAACTTTTGAACTAGATATTTTTCAAACAATCTCTATATTTTATTATATTAACTAAATATCATGCCAAAACCTAGGACTCAGCTTCCAGCATATATAAAACCCTAAAATCTTTTTCAAGAGGCCGAACGGGGAGAACGATGAGCAGTTATTATATACCGGAAGATATTATCTTCAAAATTCTTTTATTGTTGCCTGCAAAATCATTGCTCCGGTTCACGGCGGTTTGCAAACTATGGCAATCCATTATATCAAACCCACAATTTATCTACACTCATCTCGCCAATTCCCGGAACAAACAAGCCCGTGTTGGCATACTAGCGACGAGAGTAGACTCCTGCAGCTCCATAGATATTATTGATCATGAAGAATTAATTACTAAGATCCCACTACCACCACAATGTCATCGCATGATCCGTTATGCCCGTACTTCTTCGTGTAATGGTCTTGTTTGTCTTGACAATGGAAACAGTGATATACTACATGTTTGGAATCCGTTAACCAGGCAGTTTAAAAAGATTTCAATCCCAAAAGGAGAATGTTCATTTACGCGGTGTGCATTTGCATTGGGGTTTGGTTATGATTCTATTTCCGATGACTACAAGATTCTTAGGATGGTCAAGTTTGGGCATGGAGTAATAGAGGCCCAGCTGTTCTCCTTTAATACTGATTGCTGGAAAAAGATTCAGATTCCTAAAACAATACAAAGTTTATTAGGGCTTTATAGTAATTTTGATTGGGTTCAATTTAGGACCGGAGTATTCTATATGGATGGTTCTAATGAATTGATATCCTTGGATTTGCATAATGAGGTGTTTGGTGTACATCCCTATCCGTTGCAACATAAAAAAAGGTCTCATGCTTTGAATTTCCAAGATTCTGTTGCTATGATCTTTGAATCTATTGGTGATGCAGCAGTCACTTTATGGACATTGGATGATTTTGGTGGTGGCAAGATGTCTTGGATTAAAAGCCTCAAACTTGAGGCAAATCCGAAGATAAATTGGGTATATTTTGTTTTGGGTGTTGGACAGATTTTAGCTCATGATATGGATATTGGATGCTTCTTTTATGACTACAAAAAACAAACTACTAAGGAGGTTTGTAAAGATATATCTATGATCTCAGCTTTCAAGTACACCGAGAGTCTTGTTTCTCTGAAATGGTTCGGGAAAAAACAATGAAGTGGTAAGTAATCAATGATAGTATCAACATTGCCTATCATCTTCTGAATTTGAGTTATTTTTATGGAAGCTAGTCTCATAATTATTGTTGGTACTTGTTTGTGTCACAACATCAAAGTTTTTGGACAAGTTAGATAATTAACTTTGGTCTTGTGATGTTACTTTTTTGCTGAATGCGGATACATAATTATTATTAGTAGGTTTGTATGTAGTTAATTGCTGCTCGAGGCATTAATCTCTTGGACTCCTGCATGCCTCTTTTTTATTTGAGTACTGAGCTATTCTAAACACATACTTTTCTTGATTGTCACCAATTCAGGTAGAATGCTCTTTGTCTTTGATTGCAGAAATATATATAGCCATATAATGTATATATATATATACCTGAAATCATAAACTACATACACGTTTAAACCTAAAAAAGATATTCAACCTTATATATGAGTATACAGCTACCCGTGTATTTGAACTCTGAAAAGTTGTGTGGTTCTACAACATGAACAACAATATAGTTTTAATCTGAACAGGGATATTAAATGCCAAAACTGTACATGTAGAACCCTCAGGACTCCAGGGCTTGGTAGTACAAAACTGACTGAAATTATACCTTAGAAAAAAACTACTCTAATTTCTCTGAAGTAATCGGTAAAAGCCCGGTCTACCTCTCAATGCGATTCAGTTGAGATCAGCATCATAAGGGCTTGTTTTAGTTTATAGACCAACACTGAAAAATATTCATAAGCACCTCCTTTCGCTTTTTTCCCTTTCCAGTGGTCATTAGCAAGGGCAGTTCATACCATATTCGTATGGCTGTTTTTAAACTAACACCTCGCAAAATACTCTTGGAAATTATAACTCACCCTGTCTATCACTTTACGTCGAATGGTCAAGCAACTCTTAGGGGTCATTTGGTTCGCCAAATTCTGGAATTAGGTATGCGTTTCTGTCATTCCAACCTCATACCTAGTGTTTGATTCAGAAAATTGAATTTGACACCCATTCCTTAAACCCCTGAGGTATGGGTTTTTCATACCCGAGTAGGGAGGTGTGTACGAGGAAGTGGTATGAGTATCAACTTTAATTCTACTATTTTAACCTGATACCACGTCTTGAACCAAACAATCCCTTAAAGATATAAGGCTTCTGATGTTTAGCTGTTTTATTGTTTTTTAGAAATTAATAAAGCGAACAATTTTCGTTATTAATAAGTTTTTCGTTCTGTGCTTCACCAGAGAAACAACTGTAGTAAATGTAGTACATATTTTTAATGACAATTCACCATTTGTACTCTTTTTAATTATCTTTTTTGTGCAAAGAAATTATAATTCATGCCATTTTCGTGGGCTTGGTTTTCTTTTTCAGCCCTGTTTTGTTGTCTCCATCGCCGCTGCTACTGCAGCTAATGTTACTGTCTTAGGTTGTCATTCCATCGTTGTCTGTGTTTGTGTGTGTTTTATATGTGTGTATTTATCAGGGGATTGTTCTTCTTACAACTGGAATGTGCTATTATCAAACATATATATGCTCTTATTTTTCTCACTAAATTGTACGGTTTTTATATTTGTCTATGGAATCCGTTAACTAAGCAATTGAAGTTAATTCCTAACCCTAAAAAGCTATATTCAAAGTGGTGGCATTATCATAATCTAGTTCCAATTACTACAAGATTCTTAGGATGGTTAAATCTTCACAAGTAGAAGCTGAACTCTATTCCTCTAACACTACAACAAATCAGGGCTTTTACGACGGTCAACTTACGACGGTGTTGCGAAGAGATTGAGGCTCCTAAAACAGTACTCCCTCCGTCCCAAAACGTGTTTCCTATATTAATTTTTTGTACTATTTATGGTAAGCGATTGACTACTAATTTACGTCTAATCTATAAGATCAAACATAGTCATAAGTGATTTTGTTGGATTCGTATTTATGAGTAATTTAATACAACGAAATTTTTATATTTAATACTAATACGAAATTAAAGATATTAACAATTAAAAGTGTGCATTGACAAACGTGTCCAACACAAAGAGGAAACGTTTTCGGGGACGGAGGGAGTATATATTAGTGTATACCAATCTTCAAGATATGTTCAACTCATTGTAGATCGTATATATTAAATTAGGGCATTAGTATTCTTTGATTCGCATAATGAGGTGTTTTCTATGTATTCGTATCCAGATTATGAAATAAGAAAGTCTCATGTTTTTAAATTTGAAGATTTTGTTAATTGTGGTTTTCGGATTCATTGGTGATGAAGAAGCCGATTTTGGATGGTAAAACTATTCACTTCTTTATTCGTAAATTGCTGCGGGAGGCATTAATAATCTCTTGGACTCCTGCATGTAGGTTTGTCAATGGAGCGAAAATCTCATCCGACCCGATCTAATTTGAGGTCATTTTAGCGGATATGGATCGACCTATTAAAAATCCGATCCAGGATTCGATCCGATAAGAAATATCCGATCATAAATGGAGCGGATATGGATTTAGGCCAATCCGATTCGTTAATAACCCGATCCGGTTATATATATATATATATTTATAATAAAAATATTTTTTAATAATTCTAATTTTTAACTTATTATCTTCGAGTCAAGTTCCATTATCTAAATTTTGTTCGGTTTGGTTTCAAGCGTACGATACATTTCTATAACCTCATATAACCCTAATTATTTTACCTTTTAGAGCCGCATAACCCAAAGTCTCAATTCATATAAAACTTCCATTTCGCAACATCAAATTTTCATAGATAGCATTAAAATACTGTAAAACTATGTTTATTTCAAAAAGCGAATTTTAATTTGTAATTCATCTTTAAATTTCGTTGTATTCAACTTGTATTTTAATATCTATTGAAATTGTTAATTTTAAATAAATTTTGTACTAAGTTAACTTAAAAAAATAAATATACATAAATGGAACGGATATCCGATCCGAAATCCGTGATCCGAATGGATCCGGATATGGATCGGCCTATAAAAAATCCGGAGCCGATCCGATCCGAATCCGAAAAAATAAATAAATATGGATATGGATTTAGGCCGATTCAATCCAAACCCGATCAATTGACGGGCCTACTGCATGCGCCTTTTGCACTTGAATATTTTGCGCTTTTCTAATTGCATACTTCTCTTGATTGTCTACTCTTTGTGGCGGCTAGTATATTTTAATAAAGTTTATCTACGTGTAACGTATCTCCTATCAAAAATGAGTGTGGATCTAAGTCTTTGTTCGATTTTGATTGTAAAGTCTTTGCAGAGATGTTAAAAAATTTCAAAAACTCAAAAATTTGTTCTAATTTAGAACAAACTCTATAAAGTTCGATTTAGAAGAAAGCTTGGTTCGGTCCGACCGTCAGGTTCTTAAACGAGATTTCTTTTTTATTAAAATTCAGCATGCCTTACATTTAACCAAAAATTGGATAAAATACCGAGTATCCGTTTAAAAACCCGTGATTTTTAAAATATTTAAATAAAAATTTAATTTCACTCAATAAAATTTAAAAATATACAACCTTATCTTATAAAATTTTAAAATTTATACTATATTACGATAAGTAGAACATAGTTTTGTTGGTTGCCAGTTTTATACCCAAAATAAAAATATTTAGAGTTGAGCAGATAAATGAGTGTCGTTGAATATGTTATAAAATTTATTATTTGTTTTGATATTTAAACTATTCTTGATAAGTCAAGATTCTAACCTGGTTGACAATTTATTATAATTATACCTTCATATTATTTATTTTAAAACAATTTCTCGGAATTCGAGTCTCGTCCACTATATATATACTAGTAATATAGCCCGTACTTCGCACACGCGAATTTTTTGCAATATACAAAATTTATTTTTTAAATTTTTTTTAGTGCAATATCGCAAAAATTCATCGTACCTTTATATTGTTAAATATAATGCAAAACTTAGCATAGGTGGCTGATATTTGAATTATTATGTTGAAACACATAATTATATTTAATTATTTACGATTATAAAAATGTATATGAAGTAAATTTTAAATTTGTTAAAAATAATTTTAAATTAATTATATTAGTGAAATTACATCACTAAAACAAATTGTGCCTGCATAATGTATAATAATTGAAAGACATAAAATTGATAAATTGCTAATAAATATATATAAAATTTATAATGCCTTATGAATTTCCACCACAAATATTCAATGAACCGGTTAAAAGATCCAATATCCAATATCACTGCGCATTTGAAAATACTCTGATCTTAATGTTAAATCGAATATATTGACAATTTTAAATCATTAAAATCTTTGATGATGACTAATAATTTTACTCGGCAAAAAGCGGTCCATCAAATCCTTCAAATTCAAGAATGAAACAAAAAACATAATAAGATATTATTAAAAATAAATGTGTAAATAATATAATTATAGTTTAAAAGTAAAAAAATAATAATAATTAAGTTAATATATCTAATATTTAATATTAATATAACATAACTTATAATAAAAACACATTTCTCTAATTATTGTTACCACCTCCAAATCAGGATTGAGATATATCTTTGATGCAGGGAAATGGGTTATTATTATTGAGACTTTTAAAAATATAAAAGTACAATAATTGTTAATAAGTTATAAATTATTATGTGAAAAATATGAACCTAAAAGTAATAATATTACCATTATATGTGTTAACGACCTTGTACAGAATTACAACTACATGAGTTTTTAATTCTTGGTCAAAAACTTGATTCATAATCTGTAGTTATTTTTTACTACAATGATATAAAAAGATGAAATTGTAATTATTTATGATTGGTAGATATGGATCCAAAAGGAAGGAAAAGTTGATAAGTCATAGGTAAATTTAAACTTCCCTCTAGTTAGTTTGTAGAAAGAACCTAAAACAGCTATTTCTTTTTATTTTATATTGTTGATAAATTATACAAATAATTATTGAGTATACGAGTAAAAATATTTTAAAAATAATAGTGTATACGGAAAATCAGTTTATCAATTTTTTTAATTTACTTTGAAAATAAACACATGTTTTCAAGAAATCATGTAAATTACAAATTTTGTTATTCTAGATCTTGTTTTTTTAAATTTTCAAATGATATCGATTGATTTATTACAAATCTTCATGAAATTTTTTGAGTGATTTTACAAAATCATATAAAGATTTAAGTAAACTAAATATATAAAAAATGTATTGTTCATAAATATATTAGTTGTCTTATTTTACCTAAAAATGTCCAATATGTTACAAAAACCACATATATATACTAGCTTATAACCCGTACGATGCACGGATTGTTTTTAACATTCGATAGTTTTTAATAATGTATTTTATAATATAATTTTTCAATAGTTGAAAAATAAATCGAAGAATATAATAATTTATAACAATATATGTTTTATAATAATTTGAGACTTGACTGAAAATAAATAATATAATATAATATATAGTTTAAATAAAGAATATAAAAGTTTAAATATAATAAGTTGTTGACGGAGTTCGAACCCTGAATCCATGAGAGCAGTTTAAATATTAATATAATAATATTTTATTATTGTATCCAATGATTCTCATTTTTCTGACTTTAGATCTGACAGTTGTTATTTATCGTATCAAACAACTGTACCGAGCAACTACCAAACAACTGTACCGAGCAACTACCAAATAAAGGGTGTTCTGCTTATAATAGTATAGTATAGATATCGACTTTGGTCAAATCTTCTTAAAGATATTCATTTAATTAGATTGAAAATTATTGCAACAATTAAGTAAGCTGTATAAATTTGAGAGATTCAATGTAAAAAAATCCTACAAAAATCAAGATGCATTGTAAAATTATCTTAGATAATAAGTTCTATTAATATAAAATATCATTGTATCGGCTCTCGTTCCAAGTCACAATTTAGCACGTTACCATCTCTCTCGGGCAAAAATGATGAAGGTTAGTTCGTACTTAGTTTGAAAGTACAAAAACACATATATTCAATATCATCATGTTTCGAGAGTTATAGTATAATGTTTTTTGTATTATTATTTGTAATTTAATATGATTTACATAAGAATCTCTTGTTAATTAATGTCAAATTATTTTATTATTTATAATCTATACATTTTTTTGTGATATATAACCTCTACATTTTACCCCAAGTTGATGTTTGGATGAATAAAAAGTTAGCCTAGTTCTCACATATTTTTTGAAAAAAAAATTAGTTATTATATTTTTTTATGAAAATTAAGTAATGATTTCAAAATTATCGGATTTTGCAAGGTCGTTTATCAAGCACAGAATAAGGCCTTAAAGCTAAGAGGAAAATCTTAGTCGGAATTAGCGAACATAACTATTTTGGTTCATTGGTTTGTAATATAATACTCAATATAGAGTCACTGGAAATTAATATAGAAGTGCAATTGATCGTTTGCGTATATATTAATATAGACTCTTTCGAGTCTCGTCAACTATATATATGTATATATGTATATATATATATATTATATGTCTTTCTTCAACACACAACACTCTTATGTAGAGAATCGTAAAAAATTCTTAATTCTATTATAAAATTTTATCAAATTCGTTAATAATGTAGAATAATAATTATAAATATAATAAAATGTTTAACAAATAAAATTTGTAAAACAAAAGTTAGATTTTAAATTTGATTCCATTGTGTAATAATTTTGGATAAATTTGATTTTACTGTGATTCTACTTTAGAACCCCTTTAAACAATTTCATCAAATTTTAATAATTTTTAAAATAAACAAAAGGCGTAGTCGATGGACAACAGGTAAAAGATTGTGCAACTTCATTTCTAGTTTGGTAATTAAAATTTGTAGCTATATATATATAATAAAAAATAAAATAATTATGAATTTATATTTTTTAAATAATGATTGTCATATATTACAATTAAACTATATTAGATATAAATTAGTAGATATAAATTAGTATTAATATATTGTTCAAGAGAGAACCCCTTTTATATAGAGAACCGTAGAGAACTCTTGATTCTAATATAGAATTTAATCAAATATGTTGCTAATATAGAATAATAATTATATTTAAATATAATAAAACGTTTAACAATTTAAATTTGAAAAAAACAATTGATTTTGAATTTGATTGTATTGAAAAATAATTTTGGATAAATGTGATTTTACTGTGATTCTACTACAAAACCACTTTAAATTTTCATCAAATTTCAATGATTTTTTAAATAAAGAAATCGTGTCACTTCGTTTTTAATTTGGTAATTAATTTTTTTAATTATATATGATAAAACATAAAACAAATTATGTATTTATATTTTTTAAATAATGATTTTCTACGGATTTGTATCTAAGAAATCCCTCCATGGATTATCACCCTTAATATATTAACTAAAAATTCAGAAATTAAGATAAAAAAACCGGCATAGCTCATGGGCCTCCGGATTTTTTCTTTTACATAGTAAGTGGTTGGAAACCCTAATTTTGGCCCAACAGTATATATATAATTATGAAGGTTCCTTTACAAAAGTATTAGGGTTTAGAACAAATAAACCCTAATTTGGTTATCTTCAAACTTTATATTCACGCTGAACGGAGAACAACATGAGCAGTTTTTATATACCAGAAGACATTATATTGAAAATACTTCCATTGTTGCATGCAAAATCATTGCTCTGATTCACTGCCGTTTGCAAACTATGGCAATCCATTATATCAAACCCTCAATTCGTCGACACTCTTCTCGCCAAATCCCGGAAAGAACAAGCCCGTGTTGCCTTACTTACTAATGTAAAAGACCTAGTCTACACAAATATTACTCATAAAGATTTCTTTACCCTAACGTTGCCGCCACAATGCAAACACATGACTCATCATGCAGTTTCCTATAATGGTCTTATTTGTCTCACTGATCTGTTCTGCTATAAAATGTGTGTATGGAATCCGTTAACTAGGCGGTTAAAGATAATTCCTACCCCTAGAAATAAGTACCCGAATACGTGTCATTGTCGTATTGGGTTTGGTTTTGATTCTGGTTCCAATGATACAAGATTCTTAGGATGGTTAATTTTTCACGCGTAGAAGCTGAACTTTATTCCTCTAATGATGATTGTTGGAAAAGGATTCATGTTCCTGAAACAGTACCAAGGATGATTGTTCACTTAAATTCCAAATGTGTCCAGCTTGAGACCGGAATATTGTATATGGATGGTGTTAGGGAATTAGTATCCTTTGATTTGCATAATGAGGTGTTTGTGGTATATTTTTATCCATTGCAGTACAAAAACAAAATATCTCGTGTTTTAAAATTCGAAGATTCTGTTGCTATGGTTTTAGCAGGTGGTGGAGAAGTAAGTTAATGGACATTGGATAATAGTTATGGCGACAAGATGTCTTGGATTAAAATGTTCAATATTGAGAAAGATCGGAGACAGATATTAGCTACAAGTTATGATGATAGATACTTCTTTTACGACTACAAAAAGAATGCAACAAATAAGGTTTGTGGAGATATAATAGCTAGTCATCACTTAGCTGTCATGTACACCGAGAGTCTTGTTTCACTGAAAGGGTTTGAAAAAGCAAGAGGTGGCAAATAATTATTGTATCAGTATTGTCAAGCCTCGGAATTTGAGTCGTTTTGGATAGTACGTAGTTCCTGGGTGTTAGAAATCATACAACTGCAGCAACATCAACACATAAATATATTGAAGAAGAAGAACACTGCACATTCATTAAGCTCAAAGATGAAGTTGTTGTTTTTATCCTACAGAGAGAAATGAAGTCTCAATTTACAGTGTTTGAAGATACAGGAAAAATGAGAGCTATTCTCTCTCACAAAACTACTGAACTATATGAGAGCCTACTAACAAACTTTTTGGCAGGAAACACTGTTATGCCACATCAGCATACACATGGCATACAGTCAACCATTCTTATCTTGACTAACATCCCCCCTCAAGTTAGGAGGAGAAACACCGGTGGAAACTCCTAACTTGGACAACAAGAATGATAGTTGAGCTGAAGATACAGCCTTAGTAAACAAGTCTGCAGGCTGATTCAAAGTAGACACATGCTGAGGAGAGATAAGACCATGCTTGAGCTTTTGCCGAACAAGATGACAATCAATCTCAATATACTTTGTGCGCTCATGAAAAACAGGATTTGAAGCAATGTACAAAGCAGATTGATTGTCACAAAACAAAGGCACTGGAGTAATATTAGACACATGAAGTTCAGTGAGCAAGGACACCAACCAAGTAATTTCACAAGTGACATCAACCATGCTTCTATATTCTGCCTCAGCAGAAGACCGAGAAATAACATGTTGCTTCTTACATTTCCAGGAAACCAATGTATCCCCCAATGTGAGACAGTATCCAGTTAAGGACTGACGTGTAACTTGACACCCTCCCCAATCAGCATCACAGAAAGCTTTGAGTACATGATTAGTATGAGATTTGTAAAATAAGCCCTGTGAAGTTGTGTGATTAAGATACCTAACCAGCTTTAGTGCAGCATGCCAGTGAATGGACTGAGATTTATGCATAAATTGAGCTAGAACATGTACCCCATAGGACAAGTCGGGTCTGGATATGGTAAGATATATTAGTTTACCCACCAGCCTTCTATAGGCTGTAACATTAGACAACAGAGGACTATCAGATTCATGAAGCAGCTCATGATGTTGTTCTATTGGAACAAGAGAAGTTTTTGACTTGAACTCAGAAAAGCTTGTCAAAATATCCAACACATACTGGGATTGATTCATGAAGATACCAGCTGAGGTTCTAGTAACTTGAATACCTAGAAAGAAATGTAAGTCACCTAAATCTTTGATCTTGAAATGAGAATTGAGAAATTCAGTTACTTGAGACATTAACACAGAGTCATTTCCGGTCATAAGCATATCATCCACATAGATGAGCAGATACAGAAGTGAGTTTCCTTGTTTGTACACAAACAGACTTGGATCTCCCGAAGTTTGCATAAATCCAAAAGAAGGTAATGCTGCAGAAAGAGCAATAAACCACTGTCTTGGAGCTTGTTTAAGTCCATACAAAGACTTAAGCAGTTTACATACCAATTTTGGATTTGGAAATTGTTGTAAGATATGAGTAGGAATTGTATAGCCATCTGGACATGTCATGTATACCTCCTCATCCAGGATGCCATGAAGAAAGGCATTAGTGACATCAAGTTGTGTGATCTTCCAAGAATACATAGCAGCCAAAGCCAATAACACTCTGAATGAAGTCATCTTGGCTACAGGTGCAAAGGTTTCAAAATAATCCATATTTGCTGTTTGAGTGAAACCTTTGGCTACTAACCTAGCTTTAAATCTGTCAATCTTGCCATTGGCCAGGTATTTAACTTTGTATAGCCACTTACAGCCCACAACTTTCTTAGTAGCAGGAAGTGGAGCAACCTCCCATGTGTGATTAGCTTCAAGAGCAGCTAACTCCACATTCATGGCCTCACACCACTCAGGTATCTGAACTGCCTGTTTGTAAAACTGAGGTTCAACAATTTGCAGAGACTGCTCAGTACTAACAGTAGACACCAAATGTCTTGGAATGTCAACAAAATCCTCAAACTTGGTTGGTAATTTTCTGTGTCTGACAGGTCTGTTAACATGACAAGGTGGATCACTTGCATCACCTGAAGAAGCTTGAGAAGTAGTAGACTCAGAACTTGAAATTGGGGTATCAGTAGAGTCAAATTCTAACTGGGAATCTTCAGAAGTGACAATCTCTGAATACACATCTGACTGATTAAGAACAGAAGCAGAAAGAGGATCATCATCAATGTACATAGTATATGCTGGAAACATAGAATGAGGTGTCTGAACTGATATGTTTCCAAATCCCGGAAAGAACAAACCCGTGTTGCCTTACTTACTAATGTAAAAGACCTAGTCTACACAAATATTACTCATAAAGATTTCTTTACCCTAACGTTGCCGCCACAATGCAAACACATGACTCATCATGCAGTTTCCTATAACGGTCTTATTTGTCTCACTGATTTGTTCTGCTATAAAATGTGTGTATGGAATCCGTTAATTAGGCGGTTAAAGATAATTCCTACCCCTAGAAATAAGTACCCGAATACGTGTCATTGTCGTATTGGGTTTGGTTTTGATTCTGGTTCCAATGATACAAGATTCTTAGAATGGTTAATTTTTCACGCGTAGAAGCTGAACTTTATTCCTCTAATGATGATTGCTGGAAAAGGATTCATGTTCCTGAAACAGTACCAAGGATGATTGTTCACTTAAATTCCAAATGTGTCCAGCTTGAGACCGGAATATTGTATATGGATGGTGTTAGGGAATTAGTATCCTTTGATTTGCATAATGAGGTATTTGTGGTATATTTTTATCCATTGCAGTACAAAAACAAAATATCTCGTGTTTTAAAATTCGAAGATTCTGTTGCTATGGTTTTCGCAGGTGGTGGAGAAGTAAGTTAATGGACATTGGATAATAGTTATGGCGACAAGATGTCTTGGATTAAAATGTTCAATATTGAGGCAGATCGGAGACAGATATTAGCTACAAGTTATGATGATAGATACTTCTTTTACGACTACAAAAAGAATGCAACAAAGAAGGTTTGTGGAGATATAGTAGCTAGTCATCACTTAGCTGTCATGTACACCGAGAGTCTTGTTTCACTGAAAGGGTTTGAAAAAGCAAGAGGTGGCAAATAATTATTGTATCAGTATTGTCAAGCCTCGGAATTTGAGTCGTTTTGGATAGTACGTAGTTCCTGGGTGTTAGAAATTATACAACTGCAGCAACATCAACACATAAATATATTGAAGAAGAAGAACACTGCACATTTATTAAGCTCAAAGATGAAGTTGTTTTTATCCTACAGAGAGAAATGAAGTCTCAATTTACAGTGTTTGAAGATACAGGAAAAATGAGAGCTATTCTCTCTCACAAAACTACTGAACTATATGAGAGCCTACTAACAAACTTTTTGGCGGGAAACACTGTTATGCCACATCAGCATACACATGGCATACAGTCAACCATTCTTATCTTGATTAACACTGGGTACTTGTTTCTTTTGAAAGGTTACTTTTCTGCCTAATGCTCTTACTTAATTATTACCAGCAGGTTTATTATCTTGATTAACACTGGGTACTTGTTTCTTTTGAAAGGTTACTTTTCTGCCTAATGCTCTTACTTAATTATTACCAGCAGGTTTAGTATTTGTGTAAAAGAAAAAAAGAATTGCAGGAAAACGAGTAAATTACAAAAAATTCTATAGGCCAAAAATTTTTTTTGTTGCATTTCACCAACAGGTTGATCGAGTGACACAACTTCCTTATAGGTTATATGTAAGGTTTTGAGCAAGTGCACTTCTATAAATTAGTGTAAGATTCTAAAAGAATTTAGGACACTGAAGCAAACGATGTCACTGGTACATATAAATCAAGTTATTTTTTTATGAAACGGTTACTTATTCACTGGTACGAGTGTTGGAGCTGAGTTTTTTTTTTTAACTTTCGGGTCTAACCCAAATGTTAACAATTGGATTGAACGGAGGAAAGTATTATTTAAAAGGGTGAATTTGATTGGATCCAATTTAATGACAGAAAAGATTCCGTGTCTTTTGTAGCTTAATTATTTTGGGGCTCTAATAGACAAATAGTCGAGGACATTCTTAGCTATCAGATACTAAGAAGAATTTAGATTGTTTCAATATAGTTGTAAGTAGTAGTGAGACGGCTGAGATTACAATACAGATTAAACAAAAGATAATCATCAATAACAAGAGCAAACAAGATTATGCAATAACTTTAGTAGTTATATATTTTAACATCACACCAAACAAGAACAGTACAAATACCAGATTATCTTAAGCATGACATCAAGCCAAACTGGCCAACACCGTATTGAAACTGCGCAATGCCGGCTTGATTAAAACAGCTCATAGTTTGCAGGAAAGGCCTCGTCAATACCACCCTTCTTCTTTGTCTCTCCCCCAGCACATCTTTGCTTTCTCCTAAGGCTTTAACCATTCCACTCCACCTCATTTCACTACTGCATTTGATAAACAAGACATACCTCCTATTCTCAGACACCGCGGAGGAAGAAAAAGAACTGCAATAAGAATTCAGCTGTAGCAGAGCACACGAGCAGGACAAAGCTTGTATGGAAATGAGGTGGCCTATTTTGCTTTATGCACTGTTAATGTGCTTCATTGTAGGGGCGTCGGATGATTCAGAAAAAGAGATTCTTCTGGACTTCAAAAAAACTTTATCAAATGCCGGTGCACTAGCTAATTGGAATGAAGATGTTTCACTATGTAATGGTAATAATCCGAACTGGAATGGCCTGATCTGCAAAGCAGACAGTTTCACAGGGTTGCAGCTTGAATTCATGGGGCTCTCAGGCATCATAGATGTTGAGTCCTTATCGAAGTTGCCATCTTTGCATAGTTTAAGCTTGATGAACAACAACTTTGACGGGCCAATTCCTAGTAACATAAACAAAATCCGCGGTCTTCGAACACTCTACCTGGCAAACAACAACTTTTCTGGAGAGATTCCCGGTGATGCTTTCAAGGGTATGAATTTAATGAGGAGAGTCTATCTGGGAAACAACAAGTTCACTGGAAAAATTCCAAAATCCCTTGCAACTTTATCTAAACTTGTAGATCTGCAGCTGCAAAATAACAAGTTTGAAGGTGAAATACCAAATTTTAAACAAAAAGAACTGTTTGCCAATTTTGCCAACAACAAACTTGAAGGTCCAATTCCGTCTGTCCTAAGTGATGAGACTGCAAGTTTTTTCGCTGGTAAGTATCGCAAGATCCTATATTTAATTAATAATCTAAGAAATGCTGTTAACCAGTAGGTATTACAAGATTTTTTAACTTTATGTCAATATAATAATTAATATTCATACACAAATTACCAACGTCTCTCTCCAACCAAATTTGCATTGTAATAAGAACTCAGGCATAAAATATTATAAAAATGTTAATAATTTGTCATTTGTTCTAGGGAGATTTTAATGAATCTGTTATTTGTAAATTGTAATAAGGATGTTATCAGGAATGGATTCACACATCGGAAGATGTGGATAAAGATTTGAATAAGGATACCGTTGTTTTTGAAGCGTCTTCCTTGAAGTAATCTATTTTTTGTGCCGTGCATGTTATCCCTGAAAATGACAAAAACCAAACAGTTTATTAGCTTCAATTTTTTTTTTTTAACCAAGGCTTCCTTATAATGCACAGTTTAACAATTACAAAAAGCTGTCCTTATATATCAGTTTAAAAATTACACAAAACTGTCCTCATATATCACTTGATGTCCTGGTTATAAAAAACTTCAATTTATACGAACTGATTATGCTGGGTGCACATCAAGGATAATAATGGTAACATAAAAACACATATAAGATAATACACTATCTCCTCAGAAACGCATTATTTATGGATCAATTGTAGTAAACATATATTTCTTTTAATGATGGAGCAGGAAATAATTTATGTGGTGCGCCTTTGAACAAATGTCCACCTTCTAAGAAGAAATCTTTCCCGAAAGTCGCCATCATTGTTGCTGCAGTTGGGGCAATTGCTTTAGCTGTTATTGTCATTACTTTATTATTGTTTCACAGGAGAAACAGACGCAAGGCGCCAAAAGTAGAAAGACTGGGGTCAACTAAAACCGCAAAGAAAGAGCCCAAGTTCAAATATGATCATAGAACGGAAATTGGATTGCCTAAACACACAGCTGACAACTACAAGAAAACTGAACAGACTGGAAAACTACATTTTGTGCGGAATGGCACAGAGAGGTTCGAGTTGCAAGACCTCCTAAGAGCATCTGCTGAAGTTTTAGGCAGCGGAAGCTTTGGATCATCATACAAGGCAATCCTTTTGAGTGGACCAGCCATGGTTGTAAAAAGATATAAGCAGATGAGCAATGTGGGAAAAGAAGATTTTTATGAGCATATGAGAAAGCTAGGAAGTTTGTCACACCCTAATCTGCTGCCGCTTGTGGCGTTTTACTACAAAAAGGAAGAAAAGCTTTTGGTCACCGACTTTGCTGAAAATGGTAGCCTAGCTAGTCATCTCCACGGTAAGTTGATTTTATCTATTGCAAGAATTTCATGTAGTGCATACATACCATCAAATGCATATAGACACATTGACCTGGATGAAATTTCTGGAGTTTCCTTTAGAATATACTATAGTACTCTAGCAGTAGAGCCTGCACTTGAACTTTTCAAATCTTAATATTTATTTTGTACACAGGTAATCTCAAACCTAATCAACCAGGACTTGATTGGCCAACACGCCTTAGAATCATCAAAGGAGTAGGTAAAGGATTAGATTATCTATACAAAGCGTTTCCCAGCCTAGCCCTACCCCATGGTCACTTGAAGTCGTCCAATGTGCTATTAGATGGCACATTTGTACCTCTGTTATCGGATTATGCTTTAGTTCCTGTAATCAATAAGGAACACTCCTATCAGTTTATGGTGGCCTATAAGTCCCCAGAGTTGGCCCAAAATAATCGCGTCACGAGAAAGACAGATGTTTGGTGTCTGGGAATTCTAATACTTGAGATGCTGACTGGAAAGTTTCCAGCAAATTACTTAAAGCAGGGGAAGGGAGGAAATGCAGATTTAGCAAGCTGGGTAAATTCTGTTGTTCGAGAAGAGTGGACAGGGGAGGTGTTTGATAAAGACATGAAAGGGACAACCAATGGACAAGGTGAAATGCTGAAACTACTAAAGATTGGAATGTGTTGTTGTGAATGGAATGTAGAGAGAAGGTGGGATTTAAAGGAGGCTCTTGAGAAGATTGATGAGCTTAAGGAGAGAAACAGTGATGACGATCACTCTTCTTATGCAAGTGATGATGTGTACTCTTCACGAGGACTGACAGATGACGAGTTCACTTTCTCAGTAAACGGTTGAGTGTTTTTCTTGCCAAGTTTTTGGCTCTCCAGCATTGCCTGTTCTTAGTTAGTTAACGTTTCCTTTTGTCTTTCTTCTTTGCCAATTTAATGGAGGGAGTACTGAAGGCTGCCGTTATATACCTAACGAAGTATAAAAAGTGTGTCAATATACAAAAGCATCCTATCTCATGAGAATTCCAATAGTTCACCGATTCCAAAGTTGATTGAACAGAAACCCTTGTCACGACTTGTTTTGCCTTTATTATGCTTTTGCACCTATAATAAAGCTTCCATCTTCATAGATATAAATTTTTTATCGGGAGATCATTTGTAAATCAAATATTGTTTGTTCAATAAGTTTAATCATGGTTGATTTCTATATATACACTAGCCTATAATCCCATTTACATAATATGGATTTGGTGAAGCCTTACTTGTTGAATGATGTGTTCAGGCTTGGTGTTCTCAAAATCTTAGCAGCCAACAAACACTGTCTAAAGTTCTAGAGCTAAGCAAAATAACAATATCTACGAGGATTAAGCTACATAATATACTCTACCAAATCTGTATTAGCACGCATTAATAATCAGATTAACCAAAGCACTAAATAATATGACATATTTTAAGTACAACTAGAACAGATGACCCACTTATTGTTACCAATGAACCTTTGTGTTCGGTTCATACCATTGAATAAAATTACAGGATCTCAATACGTGGGAGTGCTACTAACTTACTAGTAATCAATGATTACTTTCTATGAACGAAAACTAAGGTTTATCAAATTCAGCAACAAGTTGGGGACTTGATATCAACAAGAGAAGGCATAGCCTCTCAAAATAGCCATATATGAGGCTGTTATGACTGTAAAGACTAAAATTTAATGTAAAATCAGTATATCTCTGGGCAGGAGCAGCTTAAAAAATACTGAGTAGCTTTCCTATACTCTTTCAGACATTTATATATATATATATAAAGAGGACTTGGAGTTTCTAAAGTCCACTCTAGGTAACTTTTTTATTGACACCCCTAAAAAGGTATAAAATGATTATTTTTTATATAATCCAACCTTATGGATCTTAACATCATGCAAAAATAAGTGAATAAGCATATTCACATTAGAACCTATGACAAATTAGTGAACTTTAATTACAATAAAACATATATTAAAATACGATTCTGGATTAATATAATATCATATTCTTGATTAAAAGCTTTATGATAACCTAGACATGATGGGTACAGATGTAACAACGTAGAAGCTTGAAGCCAAAATTCAAATCCTTAAATTACAGTTAAAATCAACCAGTGAAACCAGTTATTCAGTGACATTACACAAATTGCTGAATAGGATTATATTTTCTTTGCATGCATATTAATCTTTTATTGTTGACATTGTCGAAGCTATTTTTGAAAAACTGATATATGGGTTATGGCCGACCTATTCAAAAAGAAAATTTTGGTTAGAATGACAGTTAAAATCAGCCAGTGAAACCAGTTATTCAGTAACAGTACACAAATTTGCTGAACAAGATTATATTTTCTTTACATGCATCTGAATCTTTTAATGTTGAGATCATCAAAGAATTTCCTCAAAAATTTCATAGTTGATGATTACCAAAACTAAAATCCGTAGCGTAAACATGTATGATGTATCCATTGTTCATTTTAACATTTAGGCTTGTAAGCAGCATACTTGTTAAGGCGTAAAGGTGGTGCTAGGCGCTAGTGCACCGCCTAACGGCCTAGGCGGTTAGGCGCTCGCATAGGCGACCATTAGACGGATTATACTTTTGGCTATATATATTGGTTTTTTTATACACACATATTTATATATTATAATAAAATAGAATACTATAGTTATACTACTGAAGTATTGTACACAAATTACAGACAAATGGATTTACTATGCATATGTGCATGTGGGTGTGGGTGTTTGTAAAGATTTAAAGAATAATAACTTGATAATAATACTGAATTAATTCTTTGGTAGGAGATGATTCGTTCTCCTTTTTCCTCTTTAGATTGTTGTAGATGAGGTTTTACTGGTGAGTTTTGACGGACATAATGTTTACAACACAATATAGGTTCATATAACTCAAATATGAATGAATCTGGTCAAAAGTTATTTGGGCATGGTTGACTTGAAACTAGGCGAACATAAGACGGACTAGGCGGAAATAAGACGAAATTAGGCGGCCTAGGCGGACTTAGACGGACTTAGGAAGACCTAGGCGTCGCCTACCCCTTAAAAACTAAGGCGGGTCGGACGCCTTTCGGTTTTTTGCCGCCTAGGCGGCGCCTAGACGCCACCTAGGCGACGCCTTGACAACTATGGTAAGCAGAATGTACAATGAGGAAATTACCTCAAGAATAGCTTTTGCTTCATCAACAAATATCTTACAGAGAATCTCATAACTTCTCTCAAGTCCTATCTGCGGAAGTGTATATATCAGTTAGATACCTGTAAATATGCAGTATCACATTCTATAAAGAGAGTGAAAGATCTTTCTAATTACCAATTGATTTACTCTTGATGGTGATATACTAGATATTGTGTACCTGTATAAATTAATTTTTTTTCGATTGTTAGATATAAAGTTGCAACTAGAAATTTAAAAGGTTTTATCAAGAATTACCACAGCA
Source organism: Apium graveolens (assembly GCF_009905375.1). Lineage (NCBI taxonomy): Eukaryota > Viridiplantae > Streptophyta > Magnoliopsida > Apiales > Apiaceae > Apium > Apium graveolens. Next base: position 5,675,481 of record NC_133653.1, read on the forward strand.
TGTGCTACGCGGCAAAACCGATAATGATAATAATGTACTTCCGCGAAGATTACCTTAGTTTACTTGTATAGAAGTTCAACGCTGAGAAATTTTCTTTTTGAACAGTTAGCACCACAGCACTCATACGATTCTGAAATACAATATATCTCCATGTCATGTATTACCAACGTGTTTATCCTCTCATAATCAAACACAAGAAAGAACACATATAAACTTCAGCTAGGACAAAGGCCAAACATGACACTACAAGCAATGATAAGATGTTTAGTTATAATATTGAAAATAATTGTAAAGCACATGTGTCGTAGGCTTAAACAAAAGATAAACACTTGATGAATGATAATAGTGCAGGTTTTAACAAAGGACGTGTGCTTAAGGTTTTACAGTTAAAGCTAAGTACTACATATCATGAACTATCTCTTTCCGTCTGTAACACACGTATCTGACAGTCCACATCTGTACACAAATATAGGTTTAGACACTTTATTTCAACAAATCTGAGGATACATGGGCCGGACTCAATAAATTACATGTGTCAAATACTCAAATTGGACACTCCATTTAAACTGCAAGCAAGATAGTCACATAAGTTCATCTACAATTCATAATTGCTTTATCTATTCTATTAGTAACTAGAATATTAAAAGAAAGAAGGGAGAAGTAAATAACCTCACATGCTATAAGCTCAATTAATTGCATCAAGAACTTCCCCAGCCCCTTTCCTTGAACACGAGGCTCGAGCTGCAATTCGTATACATAAAGAACAGGTACTTCTTCTTCTAAAGTAAATCGGAAGTGCACAAATCCAACAATGGTGTCCTTATCACTTGCACAAACAGTTTGAGACCCTCTTTCTCCGACAGTTTCAGACATCCGATAAGCATCACTATCCACAGTCTCGTATACAAATATATAGCGCGCTTCCGGAGAAACCATTTCTTTGCGCTTAGTCTTTTCCTCAGCTTGCCACTCAGATCCATACACTCTCTCCATATTGACCTTTAAAATGGAATACATTAAAAACCAATATTACTTATATATACAAAACACAAAAAAAACTAATGTAACTACAATTAAACTGCAACCTTTAGGATGTTCTGTATATAGTGCTTCAATTTTGATGAGAGCTTATCCCCGCATCCCGACTTCAAGCAAAAAGAGTGACCTAGTAACAAAATTAACAACAATGATACATTATGCAATAAGGTAATGGCGTACATATACAGGGAGAGTCTAATTTTAATGAAAACCAACGTGAAATGAATACTGAAAATTAGTAAAATCATCCGCCTTAAATTCACGAATCAATAGTTTTGTTTTCCTTTGAGAAAAAGCCTCTGTGAGTGTGTGTGTGTGTGATGCATCACGCCGTCAAGGTTCTCCATAGCAACTAGAATAAGCAAAATAGTATTACAATCACCTGCTACATGTTTCTCCCTCTCTCCCTCTCTCCCTCTCTCCCTCTCACTCCGACTCTCTCAATTCTTCTCACTCCTACTCTCTCTCTCTCATACTCTCTCTTTCTCTCTCCCTCGCACTCCAACTCTTTTAATTGTTTTCGCTCCTACTCTCTCCCTGTCATACCTACTCTCTCTTGGCCTCACTCCTACTCCCTCTCACTCACTCTCCCTCTCACTCTCACTCCTCTCTCTCCCTCTCCCTCACTCTCTCTATCTCTCTCTCACTCTCACTTCCTCTCTCAATCTCTCTCCCACTCCCTCTCTCCCTCATTTTACGCTACAAACTCCACAACCGCCTCCACATAACATCCACAACAACACAAATCACCAATCACACCGCTCCCAATCATCAATCTTCACTCAATTACCTACATCAATTTATACTTAAACAATTACCTAAACACACACATCTTCAAAACACACACTATATAAATATAAAAGGCGCAAGTACCATTATACTCATAATGTCGAAACTGCGAAAACGAAGAAAAATGATCTCTATCAGGAGCACAAGCACACTTAATAATCTCACTAATCGCCTTCTTCCTTTCAATTATCTGCTTCGTTGTTCATTCATTCATCAACATTACAAAAAAAAACACAAATAAAATAACTCTAATTTAATATAAAAAAGAATAAGAAAATTACAGAGAAATTAATAAAGGTTTAATCAAATACTTGCCTCTTTTCTTTTCATACTGTTTTGATCTGAATACAACTCTGCAATTTTACAGGTAGTTCGCGACGTCAATTCTAAGTTATATACTTATCGATAATTTTTTAAAAATTAAATAATTTATAGATTATTCATTAAATAGATTAAATATTTTTGACTTAATAGTACAATTTCAATAATCATAATTTCCGATTATAATTATACTTGTCAAAATTTTGTAATATTAAACGGTGAAAACATATAACCCTCCGTTCAGTTTGGGTACGGAAATTATGAAAAATGATAAATTAGTAAACAAAAGTTGAAAAAGTGAATAATTGGTAGGATTGATAAGTGGGTATATAAGTAGTGGATCTGATTACATTTTAAATTATAAAAACTACTCCCTTTGACTCAAATTATTTGTCCCTTATAAAAAAATTACGAATATTAATAAAAATGTTAGTTGGATAAGATTTTCCACCAAACACCCTTATTTAATGTATTGAAAATAAAATTGGGCTAAGTTTTAAAAGTCAAATTTTGGGAATAATAAATATAGAGATAGTTTTGGAAAATTATCCTTAAATTTGTATTGAAACAAGTAATTTGAGTAATTTTTTTTTTCAAAAAAGGGATATTTATATTGGGACGGACGAAATGTATCATTTTTTAAAAAATTTGAAATGTAAAAAATTAGAAGGGATATTCAAAATAAATCATAAAAAAATGGTCGGTAGAGAGGGAGTAATTGACTTTTCCTTTCAAAATTTTATCGACAAACAACAACTCGAGCTGACATATTTATTGGCATCATATAGTTTTTTCCCAATGTTTTACTGTGAACCGTTGAAGTTTCGAATTTATCACAGTACAAGGGATATTTTGAGACTCGTTGGGGTAAGAAAGGAATTAAATGGGGAGGGGGATTGTAAATGAGTTGGGTTGACTAGATTAAAGTTTCTTTTCGTGATCCACCCCAGTATATGTATCGGTTTGGCCGGGTTAGGCCTAACTGCGAGTTGAGAGAATTTAGCAATTCAACCCAATTAATTCGAGTTTTCAAAATTTCAACCCAATTTGAACCGTTTAAATTTGTAAACCAAACCAATTTGTATACTTCGGTTTGGTTCGACTTGGATCGGTTTGATCAGTTTATTAAATACACAAAATTAATATAAAAATATTATACTAAAACATAAGGTTTCAAAGTCTCAAATACTCGAAAATAGTTCAAAACTATATTACAATCATCCGTTAGAGTATAGGTCTCAAATACTCAAATACTTGAATAGGTCTTAAGCATCCAATTTTTGACACCAAAAAGACTGATACTATAGTTCTTATACTTTAAATATTGGAATGAATCATTAAAGTAAAAACCTAACACCGGTCAGACATCTATTGTTGTTATGAAATGAACTATGAATACGGAGGTTATAAGTTATATTTAGAGTTACAGATAAATGGATCTATGTAACGGGCCTAAACATATTTATTGGATTAACTTATTAGCATTTACGTATATTTTTTAATCAGATGGGGTTGGATTTGTTTAAAAATATCAAAATTCATATCCAATCCAATTAAATCGGGTTGACATTTTTTCAACCCAAATATGTATTGGGTTAAAAAAATCGGTTTGGATTGGCCGAAATAGGGTCGGTTTGGATTGGATTGGTCGGGTTGACCAAACCGTGTACACCCCTGATCCCGCCAATTGATTTGGTTTAAAATTATCAACCCATAACAAAAAGAAATATTATAATCCAACTTAATCATTTTAATCGAAGTTTTAGTGTAAAACTTATTAGTAGAAGTTTTGCAGTAAAATGTTAAATGTTTCTGCTGAAATCTAAAGTGCAATAATTTGTTATGCAGAAATTTATAATTTTAGTTCATAAACTGAAACTGCAGTAATCTTGGCCTTTGCTTCATATTTCTGATAAAGGGACATGATGCTCCAAAGTTGCATGTTTTCCAAGTTATATTTCAAACATTCCAAACTCAAGTGATAAATAGCTGGCTTTCTTAAACTTCAGTACGATTTAAAAAAACTTTTTACGAGGTCCGGGTCCCTAACAATCGATTGTTGAAATCATATATCCTTTAAGAAATTTCGCTGATAGGTTTAGCGTTGAAAATTGATGTGGATGTAGGAATCACGCTGATCTGTCAACCATCGCATGTTATGAACGAGCGCCTTTATAAAAAAAAGTTGACGGAAAGACAACTAGACGTTGTTTTATCTTCTTAAATTTTAAACAATATTTTACAACTAAACAACTGAAGTTATAGTGTCCGGGTGTCTGGTTCACAATGGATTACTGATCACAGCTTCATACATTTTTTCGAAAAATAAATAAATTGAAGTTGTACAGGTAAATAAAAATGGTAATCAAATATATTAGTAAGTTGATTTCTCATCCATTAATTACAGAACAAGATCTTCTAATCTCACTATCCTCCCCTGTCTTAACTCCAATGCTAGCAAGCTTCAAAAATGCTTCAGTCCAATTATCAAAGAAACTGTTTTTATCATTTGCAAACTCTTCTACTTTCTTCAAACTTTTAGCATTATCAAGCAACACTGCATCAGACTGGAACAGTCCCTTGTGAGCTAACAACATCTGGTAGTACTGATTATCGAAAATGAATGGAGTTTCGGGATCGTTGTTAACTGTTACTGATGTCTGTGCTTGTGATGAGCCACATTGTTGTGTTAGCTCAGCTGCATAAGTCCTGTCCAGCGACGTGTCAATGAGTTTGAGTTTGCCTTTTGTATCGAGTCTGAACCTCTCACTGAATGCGCTACAATGTGCTGATCCAATCGTATGTGCCCCTGGCCGAGAAATTAGTAAATTTTATGTAATTGGCTATTGTTATCATCTTAGAGAAAGAAATACAGAGGTTGATATTGAGAAAGCAGACCTGAGAGGGTAACAAGGTCATCAAAAGAAAGGCCTTTGGCAGAGAAGATGTGCTTCATCTGGTTCAGAGTAAAACTTGTGTCCACAATATTAGGTCTCACATTAGATGCCAAAGAAATTTTCCCATCTTTTCTGCCTGTTGGAATTTCAATTCCAGGTCCACCTGTCTGCATGACAGTCATGTCACAATTCATTCACTTTGTGCAAAAAAACGAACACAGTGCACAGAACTCTAGTATCAGTAAAAACAGACAGATAAGCAATCTTGTCGTTAACAGACAAGTTATTTGAACACTCAACTACCACTAAAATCACAACAATTCATTCACTTTTTAGAGAAAAACGAACACAGTGCACAAAACTTTCGCATCAAGACAAACACGGAGATAAACAATCTTGTCGTTTAACAGACAAGTTATTTGTACACTCAACTACCACTAAAAACACAACCTTGTTTAGTATCATAAACAACATTTTTTTACTTTAAAAGAAGATTGAGATTTCTAGAGACTATAAAAAGGTAACAAAACATTAAAAATTTTGGGATCAACTTACAAATTCAACAGAGTCTCTAGCAGCCAAAGCAAGAATATCAGCACAAGAAACAGTAGCTGGACAGAAAGTCTCCACCACATTTTTAGCAGCTTCAATCACCTCGAATCCTCCAAGTGAAGCATTAGCAGGATCAGATCTCTCCGTATCGTTCCCCTGAACCAAAACCGATCCATCACACCCTTCCACAAAGCAATCATGAAACAGCAAACGCAGAAGCTTCCCTGGAACTTTAGGGTCATTCAAGGAAGCTGATCTCACCGTGTCCTTCACCATTGTTTCAACCAACGGACACGAATCAGCGTAAAAATCAAACGCAAGCTCAGAAGAACAAGTTGAAAAACTTAAATACAACAACATTATATAAATAAACATCATCTTCAAATGAAGGCCTGGTGAAATGCATGCAATGTATACGAAAAGGCCAGCTCTTTGTAATTTCGTAAAATTTTAAATTTTAGGCTGTGACATTTGTAGAAGCTATGGCTATCAGTATTTGTCAAGGTATGTAATGTAATTAGAGCGGGCAATCGGGTCGTGTCGTGTACTTTCGTGTTTCGTGTACAAAAACACGAAATCCATATCCGACCCGAAATTATTTCGTGTACCTATATCTGAAACTCATATCCGATTCGAATCGTGTCGTGTGTGTATATTAAATAAAAAATTAATATAATATAAATATATATATATAATATATAAAAAAATCTATTTAAATGTATAATTTAATGAAATATGGATAGTTTATATATAAATATATATATATATTTTTACATAGTATTTTATAAAAACTTGTAAATATTTATATTATATTTATATTTTATACATAAATATATGCATGTGTTATATATATTAATTTATAAATATATCTATCTCGTGTAATTTCGTGTACTTTCGTGTACCTAAATTGAAACCCTTATCCGACACTAAATCTATAGTGTAATTTCGTGTTCGTGTACATTCGTGTATCAAAAATTAAAACTCATATCCGTATTTTTCGTATCGTTTCGTGTCGTGTTCACGTGTCGTGTACCAAATTATCCGCTCTAAATATAACGTTACTCTAAGGACATGACAAGAGGGAGGTTCATGTAATTAAGGCAGCATTTATATAGTTTGGTGTTGTCAGAGGCTTGTGTTTTGCCCCCAGAGTTCCCATGACAAAATAAGTTCAGCTTGTCAGAGACTTTTTTTCAGAACTTGAATATACAAATTTGCATTGAAAATTCCTTATTTGTCGTTATAAATGGTGAAGCTTCGAATTTTATGGAAAATATAATACAAGAATAAAATAAATAATGTTCACTTATAAAAAATAAGAAAATCATGCTAGCTCCCTCCCAAGTAAATTGCTATCTCTTACTCAGTTTATTTTTTAATATATTACAGTTTCACTTTTAAAATATTCTATTCGTGAAATAAAAAAAATCTTCAAAAAAATTAAGAAAATAATTTTAATTATGGGGTCAAACCTCCTACATGTGTGCTGATTTTAGATATTAAAAAACAGAGTTAATACTTTTAACACGGAAATGCACAAAACAGTAAGGTAAATAATAATTTTAAGATTTGTAGAGTAAGTAAAAAATACAATATATTGTGCCCGTTTGGGGATTGTTAAAATAAGTAACTTATGACTTAAAATTAATAAGTGACTTAAAAGTGATAAGTAGATGAATACTTATAAGTTATGTAAGTGTTTGGTTAATTTTACTTATAAGTCATAATTTTTTTTTACTTAAATGAATTAAAATAAATAAATTTTAAATATTATTATCTTAATTCATGACTTTTAAATTAACTTAATATTTAAAAACATATATTTAAAAACTAAAATTAATAAAAAAGTGAAAAATCAAAATAAGTTGAGAAAAAGTACGTCGTTACTAACATTTAACTTATCAGCTTATAAGTTATAAATTCGACTTATAAGTTAGGTCAACAAACAGTCCGAAATAATTACTTACGGACTTATAAACTATAAGTAACTTATAAGCCCGTACACATACAGCTCATTGTGTTAATGTATGTTTTGTAAATTATAAAAGAAAGGTACAATAAATAAATGATTCGACCTAATACTGAACTGTAGATATAATTTCTGGAAATAATGGGCCGCAGTGGTGGTCTCGACTCCTGGTTATAATTTGCCCACTTTATCTGGGCTATAGATTTTGTTGAGTGGACTAAAGCCCAAATACTTTCAACCTTCAACTTTAAAGTTTACAATATTATATGGGCCATACATAGTTGCGTATGAAATATAAGTGGTCATATTTGGGGTATTTTAAATTAAAAACATGTTCATGAAACCTTTATAATTTGACATTTTAATTTTTGTTTCTTCATTTTCTAAAAATTTGTGTATCCAGAAAGCATATTTAAGATTATTGTTTTAAATTGCCATCAATTTTAAGTATTTACTTACTAATATTTTTTATGATTGAACAGAGCATCTCCAATCACTATTCTATTTTAAACCAACTCTAAATTTATATTTCATTTTTATTTACTTTATATTAGTATTTAATCAAATTTACAATAGACTCACTTCATCACTATATGAAAAAAAGAGTAAAAATAGAGATAGAAATAAAAATTTAACAATAGAGATGTGCGAGACTTACTTAAAAGAGAATAAGGATTCTGAGATAATAAAAGTTATATATGTAAATGAATGTAGATATTAATGGTCAAATATCTACTTATCATGTTTGTGTTTTATTTTTAAATTTAGAAGGTGAATAATTAAATATTTAATATAATGCAAACAAATGAATCCCTACAACCTCAGATCCATCTCCTGATCCTTATTTTCTAATTAAAAAGTTAATATTTTAACTAATTGTATAACTTTAAATTTGAAATTAAATAATATATGTTTTTTATATTTGGACAGAGAATTATAGGTAGCGGAATTATAATAAAAAATAATCTTCTTATTACTTAAATTTCAACAATAACTTATTACTTAAAGGATCGGAATAACTATTTTATATATATGTTTAACGTATATTTTTCTTTGTAGCCAAGTATCTTTCACGTATTTGCATGTCTGCGCATTTGATTTCTCCATTAGCTCTGCATGACTTTGACATTTAAATATTATCTTCTCGAATTAAATAAGAAAAAAGGAATTGATTTTAATAGTGCAAATATTTTAGAAAAAAAAAATGAAATTAAGTTGACTCTATAGTGAGTCTCCCCATGTGAATTGAGATGACCCTAAGTCTATTCTAATTTCTTCCCATGGCCGGACTCACCGGCGCAAATGATTGTGTCGAGAATATGATATGCTCCTTGAAGATCAAAAAGTGGCTTCCACTTAATTTTGAATCTTCCGAAAAAAACAAGGGATTTTTTCAAAAATACCAAGTTACAAAAAATATTTGCAAAAAAACGGATCAACAATCACATATGCAACCATTGTAACCTCATATGCAACCATTGTAATCACATATGCAACCATCGTAACCATTTCAAAAATTATTTAATAAAATATATAAATAAGTTTATAATTAAAATTGAATAATATAATTCTAAAAAATTAAGTTATTTATATAATACTTTCGTTACATAAGTTATTTTTATATTATATATTTTATGAGATTATTTCTATAAATAGATTTGTCAAAATTTAAAGTTTACTTCAAATTTGTATGACAAACTTACCATAAATAATACAATTCATATTTATAATTGTATAGCAAAATTTCTATAATTAAAATGGGTTATAATAAATATATGGATCTTTTATAAACCTAATATGGATACCAAACCTAAAAATGGATAGTCCACTGGTTCAAATTAAAGTTAAAAATTATATCCGAGCCAAAATATGGATACCAAACCTTAGGAAAGGGTTACCCAGCAATTTATAATATATATATTTTACTAAAAAGTGGTATTTTTGGTAAATTGCCAAAAAAAATTATATTTTAATATAATTTATTGAATTTTAATTATTTTTTACTTATATTTTTTGAATAAATTTATATTTATAATTTTTTTTATCCTAATTCGATGACTTCTTCATTTATCAGACAATAATTAGTTAGGGTCAGAGAGGGCAACGGTGTAACTCAAATTAAAATTTGTCATAAAATGTAGAGTAAAATTTTATAGAACCATCCTCAAATATAGAATCTTAAAATTAATAATTTTTTGGTCCCATTCTTTTGGCCATATTTCTTATTATATCTGTTTAAAACTATTTTCCCCCTTTCGGTTGATACTATAATTTAAGCGTCAATTATGTTAATATTTTTTAAAAAATAAGATATTTTTTGAAATTATTAGTTTGTTTAATATAATTAAATAAATGGACGAAAATTTAATGGATAATAAAATAAATGGAGAAAAATGGAGTAACTTAGAATTCAAAATTTTATACTCCCTCCATCCCTCCCATTTGTTTACTCTTTTCTTTTTGGTATGTCCCTTCCAGTTGTTTAAATTTCAAAATTTTTCAAAAATAGTAAAGTTTTTATAATTTTTTGAAATAACTACATCCATTACTTCTCTCCACTATACACACTTTATACATATAATATAATAGTAATCGGTCTTAATACTTTACTCACTTTTTCAACTTTCCTCCACTACTTTATCATTTTTCTTAAACTCCTGCCCAACCTAAATATAAATATTTGGGAGGGACGGAAGGAGTACATTTTTATACAAATAATACCATTTGAAACACTCTTGCATAAACAGTATATTGTATATGTAATAGAATATTAAACTAGTGATGTTGAAATACATACAATTATAGCAAAAAAAAATATAAAACTAAAAAATAACACTCGTTTAAGTATCTTGGAAGTTGGACATATTCTATAGCGGTCAAGTGCAAAAAGAGATTAATAAAATTAATATTGTGAATTAATTATTTTAGTGCTAAGAGCATAAGATGCGGGACGACAGGACGAGTCAGCAATCGAAAGTGACTATCTGAAACAACAAAATATACGGAATAATATATGAGTTGAAAAGTTTGGATCCTCTGCCAGTATCCTAATATGTCCCCTCTTTTCTATTGGTCAGTTGTTAATATTTTCACGTGATCTCTACTTTTATATAGATTAAAAATATTATTAAAAAATTATGAAATATATAATTATATATAACCTATTTTTCTTCTTATAACCTATTTTTTCTCACATTTAAATTATATATAAAAATTATTAAAATATTTATTTATATATTATTTAATGAACAAAATATATATTTTATTTATTATTAAAAATAAAATATAAAATATACCTTATTTATAACTAACATTATATTGAAATATTGAAATATATTTATACAATTCTTAATCTCATAAATAAAATTTTATGTAATAATTTTTTAAAAGCAAATATATTGATATAGTAGGGAAGTTCACACGTGAATAGATGAATAGATGAATTATAACGCCTTCCTGCTACAATCTTTGGATCATCATCTATGGAACAATATTGAGGAAGACTTGTAGAAACAACTTTAGCAGCTTTCGTCCATCTTTTTTTGATATAACAATCCGGTACTCTTTTGTACTCCCTCCGTCCCCCTCAATTCTTTACATTGGGAAACGGGGGATCGACACGCATTTTAATGTTATTCTTAAATGTAGTTGCCTGATTTTTTTTTAAAAAAAAATCTTCTAAATAAAAATATTTTATAAAAAAAAAGAAAATTTTAAAAATAAATTACAAAGATATACTTTATAGTTGTCTTAAAATGCGTGTCAAACATGTTAAAAAAACTGTAAAGAAATGAGAGGGACGGAGGTGGTACTCTTCAAGAAAAATATTTTTAGAGAATGTGCACATAGGATTCTAACGAATTCAAACTTTTTAGAACTGCATGTTACTAAACAATCACTTGAATCAAATTTCACAATATGTGAAAAATATTTTTCGGAAGTAACCTTGTACTCCGTAAGCGTATGAACTTCCTCAAGAATTTCTATATTGCAATTTCATGTCTTCCAAACTTCTTATGAAATATTTTGAATACTTCAAGTGTATAAATACTAGCAGCATGTTTCAAAATTTCAGCAGGATATGTTAAAGCGGGCATGCTAATACTGGATTTAGTATTTGCTTTAGACTCATTATAACGTCGATCATCAAGTAAACTCTGAAAATGTTGAAAAAATTGTAACAAGTCATGTTTATAACTGACATATTGTACCTTATTATTCATACTTTCACTACGCTGTGTAGTACTCATATCAGCTAAAAATGTTTCTCGCCCATAAACTAATGCCCATTTCTCCTTATTTTCATATAACTTCTTCAATCATTCACTATCTTTCAGATTATACTTTTCAAGCATATCATCCCAAGCAAGAGTAAAATTAAAAACCTCATCGTGATGATAAACACAGTTGCTGAACTCTTTAGCAAAACTCTTAAATTTGTCAAAAATGCTACTAAGATGTTTGGCTGCATTTTGTTACATATGCCAAACACAAAGTCAATGCTTAGTTTCAGGCCATTGTGTAGACAATGCCTTATCCTTAGCTGCGTCTTGATCTGTAAGAATAGTACTTGGTTTCCTTCTGGACATTGTTCGGTCAAATGTATCAAACAACCATTCAAAAGTTTCTATGGTTTCATCATATAACAAGCACCACCAAATATGATAGTTTGTTTATGATGGTTAACTCCAACAAAAATTGCAAGTAGACGGCCTTCTTTATTTTTACGATATGTTGTATCAAAACACACTACATCACCAAAGCGGTCATAATCTACCTTCATCCTTGCATCGAAATATATTTATAATTAAATTCTCAACATCCACTTGTATTGCATATGTAAAATTTGGATCTTCTACTTGCTTTTTTTGTAGATACTCTAACACGCCCCCCCGTGTCACCAAACTTCATTTGGATGGTACGTTTTGTGCGTAGGTAATTTTTATAGTCATCCCGAATGAAACCAACATTCTCGAGTCCACCAGATTGTCGTGATAATAAATCCATACCCGCTTTAGGTGCAATACCAGAGCTATGTGCCATATCAATTTGAGACTTCTGGATATCATTTAAACTTCTGTGCGACCTCAAAAAGTGACTTTTAGATGGGCTTATAAGATCATGATAATGCTCAGATATGAATTTAAAAATTATGTATTTCCCATTTGATCGAGAAGCGACACCCATTTTTGCCTTGCAACTAAATCTAGTTTCTGGACGATGTTGTTTTACATCATCATCTCGTTTGTCCCTCGCACGCTTTCCCTCACAAGCACATACAAATACTCTGTCTAAAATTTCTCCAGCATCGCTCTTATGCATTTTACTCCTCCTTATACCAAATCCAACTTTTTCAGCATATGCTTTGTAAAACCTATAAACATCTTCTTCTGAATCAAACTCAAGCCCTACTTTTGGTACCATAATTTCATCTATACTATCAGTCTTTTTTCGAGTAATAGGTACTTCAATATCTTCAAAAAAAATATCATCAAAATTCAAGTGTCGTGGTACTTGAGGAACAGTAGCCATCTGTACCATAATTTTATTAAAACAAAACAAAATTTTATTAAAACTTATAAAATATGATATGATAATATGATTTTGCACGTAAGTATATAGAATATGACAGTACAATTCGTACTTGTAGAATATCACATTCTGATTTAGGTAGAATTGGATCAAGAGTTTGTATGCAAAGTTGAACACTTTGATATACCGCAGTTTTACTTATACACACGTTCTTTAGATAATTTATTTGTAATTTTTAATAATATTTTTAATTTATATGAATAACTCTAATAAATAGAATTTAATAAAAATGTAGAGATCACGTGAAAGGGTCAACAAACTGATCAATAGAAAAAATGGGACATATTAGGAGACATAAAGAGGGGATAGAGGATCCGGACTCGTAATATATCAGCTAAAAACTATACACATCTATCGTAACTGCTATCAAACAAAATGGATGATGATCATTTACCTAGTAGCACATGATCAGTTAGTGAAACTACATAAAATATAAATTAAATTATTTAATTTTTCCACCAACGACTTCAATTGATTTTAACGTCACGGGTCTTAAATCATAATTAACTCACTATAAATAAATATTATTGTATTTTTAGTAGTGTAGAGAACCAGAATAAATACAGCTTCAATGATAAAGTCTTAAAAAATTTCATCTAAAATAAAAATTTATTTTCCCTATATATTTATTAAAAAAATGCTAGAATTTCTAAAACTAATTTTGACTAGTGAGTTCTTACTGGATTATTGGTCTGTTCACTTACTAGGAAAAAGAACACCAACACTAATACGACTTTCAATAATAATGTAATGTCACATGTCATTTGATAATATATTTTTTTTAAATGGTGCCCTTCCCCAACCATTGTTGGTTGGAATGTAATAATAAGCAAACAAATCAGAGCCGTTGAAGATAAAACTTAAACGGCTGGGATTAAAATATTCCGCAATAATTCATTGCGGAAGCGGGAAATGACCGTTTGGCCCTTACAGCTTCTGCTATAATTCATTGCGGTAGCGGAAAATAACCCTTTTGCCCTTTAGCAATTCCGAAATGAATCATTGAGGAAGCCTCTAACCCCATCCAAAGCCAGAAACATCAAAAGATACACACAACGAAAAATATTTCAAAATTTCATTTTTGTCATTGAGCGACTCCGGCGATTTCAAGGACGATTTCAAAAGCAATTCCACAATCTTCTATTATTCATGTATCATTCTCATCTCATCTTATATATACGCGCACACACTTCTTCTTATTTGGGAAAACTTCTGTACTTTTAATTTTTATTTTTCATCGCAATTCTTCTTCGATTATCTATTACCTGATTACATCAAACTAGTATGCCTAGGGTTTCACTTTGATTTGTCATTTACTTGGTCAATGAAGTAAATGTTAGATGTATATGGGGCTGTTTGTGTTAATTATTATTGGATTTTAGATCCGATTAATAGGAGCCTGAATGAGAGTTTTGAAGAGAATAAAGTCTTATATAAACTATTTATGCACACACAAAATGACCTAATACTCAAAGTTTATAAGTACTGGAATGATTTGTATTATTCTCTTGCTAAAATTGAACTGAGTACAAACATATATATAAGAAAATAATCTAACTACGGTGGCTATAACCATGCAACTATCTCCTGGAAAGTCTCTAACACCCCTATCGTCCCATGACTCTCCTAAAAACACTGGAAGACTTAGTCTAAAGCTAATAGCACGGCTTAACAACAACCATTATTCAAAAAACACAAAACATAAATATATAAAACAACTAAAACAAATAAAACAAGTTAGATTAATTTCCAACAATCTCCCTCTTAATCTAAACTTGTTTCTACAGATTCTTAACATAGCCCGTATGGCATGCCTTGAACTGAAACAGCTTCTTCATGCCCGTATGGCAAATACATTGATCCAGCCCGTGTGGCCTTTCTGTGCCCATATGGCACCACTGATCACACCTCCTTTTGTCTTCCTTGTTTGCCCGTCTAGCAATTTATTTCCTGCCCATATGGCATCCATTTCACAGCCCTTATGGCTATTATTCACAAGCCCGTATGGCTTGTCTTTGTTGGCCCATATGGCCTCTACAGCAATGTCGGTTCGTCGTCATGAAGCTGTGCTAGATTTGCTTCTTGACAGTGTTCTTTCTTTCATCGAGGTTTGTCACACTCTGAGGCGAAGTGACCATAAATGTTGTAATTGAAACATTTTATCTTGCTCTTGTCCAGTCTGCCCTTCCATTTCTGAGCTAAGAGAAGCTGTTGTTGTTCACTTTGCTCACTCCTACCTTTCATTCTTTTTATATGGGCCTTGAGACCTCCCACCGGTTCTTCAACTGACATGACTTTAACATCTCCAAATTGTTCAATGTTTGAAGCTATTTGGAGGAACTTATCAGGCACAGCTCGTAGAATCTTCCTTACAACACTAGATTCTTCCATAGCCTCTCCAAGAACTCGAATGTTAGTCACAGTGCCACTTAGTTTCAAGAAAAAATCTTCTATCTTCTCTGAGTCTTTCATCATGAGATACTCGAATTCTCCCTTTAATGTCTGCACCCTAGCCTCCTGTACTCGTTCCACCCCCATACACATTGTCTTGATTGCCTCCCAAGCCTCCTTTGCTGTTTCCTTTTCTGCAATGGCCAACAACACATCCTCAGGAACACCTTGATAAATGGCTGCAAGAGCCATCTGCACAGTCCTTTCATCTACTGCAACCATAGGTTCTTTCTGTTCAATAGCACCCCAAACACCTTGTGCCTTCATGAAGACCTTCATTTTTAGGGACCAGGCAGTGTAGTTGCTCTTAGTTAGCATAGGGTAGTTCACAGCCACACCACATTTCTTTGTTCTTGGTGTCTCCATGGATTCTGATGTGTGTCGTGGTTGATACTTTGGCATAAACAGGACCTTCGAACCTGGGGAGCTCTGATACCAAATGAAGAGAATAAAGACTTATATAAACTATTTATGCACACACAGAATGACCTAATACTCAAAGTTTGTAAGTACTGGAATGATTTGTATTATTCTCTTGTTAAAATTGAACTGAGTACATACATATATATAAGGAAATAATCTAACTAAGGTGGCTATAACCATGCAACTATCTCCTGAAAAGTCTCTAACACCCCTATCGTCCCATGACTCTCCTAAAAACATTGGAAGACTTAGTCTAAAGCTAATAGCACGGCTTAACAACAGCCATTATTCAAAAAACACAAAATATAAATAAATAAAATAACTAAAACAAATAAAACAAGTTAGATTAATTTCCAACAAGTTTAATACATATTTGCAGCATTTTGATTTATATCAAGAGGACTGAAATTTCCTCATTCAAAACAGACCGGGTATTGTTATTTGAATGAATGAGATTTGTGGTTAATCTGTTTATAATGTAGGATTCACAATATAATTAGAGTGCCCGATACATACACCTGGATGCATCCCTCCTAACCCGATGTGGTATGTTAGTGTATATCATTCTGCAGAAAATTTGTGTATTGATTTAGGTTCCTCTAATTACATCTTGCTTGTGTATTGATAAAGATATTCATAGTTGAATGAATTATTTAGAGAGCTCATACATACTTGTACCTCGTATAATTGCCCCTTACAAACACAGAAGCACTAAACTATGTTATTAAAACATTGAGCAATAGAAACATTGCAGAACCCATACCAATCATTAACAGAAATTTCTGTATGGGGTTTGGAGCAAAAAAATTTGGGTGTTTGATTGGACTTGTATTTGCTAGACTTAGCTATTAAACTTTATTTGATAAACTTGTAATATTTGGACTTTTATTTAATATTTTAATTTGGTTTAATGTTTGATTTGTTGGATTTAGAATTTTGGATTTGCTAGATTTTGTTAAAAAGAATTTGGATTTCAATGTAGAATTCTTAAAATAGGTTTTGTTTTGTATATAAACAGGCCATGCTAGTTTTTTTTGCAGTTTAGGTTTTATTTTGTGTATAAACAGGTCATGCCAGTTTTTTTGCAGTTTAGGTTTTGTTTTGTATATAAACAGATCATGCCAGTTTTTTTGCAGTTTAGGTCATGCCAGTTTTTTTGGATGCCAGTTTCGAGACTGATATTGTTGTCGACTTTTCTGGGTTTGCACTCGACATATTGATGCCAAAAAAGGTGGAAATTATATGAAGTACTCAACTATTGTGGAAAGAGAAAAATGAAAAAAAAATCCAGAAAAAATGTCAAAAACAAAAATTTTGAGAAAATAATTACTTGTATTTTTTTTACCAAATTAAGTCAATTTTCAATTTTTTATGAATTTTTTTAGTCCCAAAATATTGAAAATTTCGTAGCTATGCAATAACAGGGGAAAGTAGGGGAACCTTCCGCAATGATGAAATTAAATAATTAAAAAAAGAAAAAAATATAAATTTTAAAAATTCCAGGAAAAATGTCAAAAATAAGAAATTTTGAGAAAATAATTACTGTATTTTTGTAAACCAAATTAAGTCAATTTTTAATTTTTTATGAATTGTTTTAGGCCCAAAATACTGAAAAATTCGAAGCTATGCAAAAACAGGGGAATCTTCAGCAATGAATCATTGCGGAAGGAAAATTAAATAATTAAAAAAAGAGAAAAATATATTAATTTTAAAAATCCAGAAAAAATGTCAAAAATCAGAAATTTTGAGAAAATAATTACTGTATTTTTTTTTATCAAATTAAGTCAATTTTAAATTTTTTATGAACTAATTTAGGCCCAAAATACTGAAAAATTCGAAGCTGTGCAAAAACAAGGGAAAACAAGGGAATCTTTCGTAATGAATCATTGCGGAAGGTGGTGAAAACTCATTGCGGAAGGTGACGATTCATTACGGAAGACGACGAAAGCTCATTGCGGAAGGTGACGTGGCTTCTGCAAAAAATCATTACTGACTGTATTGAACGGCCCAGATTTTTTAATTTCACATCCACGTGGAGCTAACCGTGGTATGAAATTTTTGCCTTTTTAAAAAAATCCTAGTTACGCAGCAACACATAATTTTATGCATTATAATCGATTAGGTCAGACGACAAGCAATGGCAGCTTATTTTGATTGCAATAATTCTGTGCAGAGTAAACATGAAGCTTTGGTTGAGGAGCACAATCACATGAATACCTAATACAAGTGCTTACTGATTGATTAATTAGTTATTATTTACTAATATCTACAGAAATTAAGTATTTAATATATGTTTGATTGATTGCTTGATTGATCAGTTATTATCAATATCTACAGAAAATAACTAAATTATTATGTTCAATTATAAACTCCATACTCTTTCGTTTTCAGCATTTTTTATTATATTTATTAGCAGGCGAAACTAATATTGTTCTTACGAAAAGAAAGAATCCCAGTACCGTGATGGTGATTTGTTTTGAGAATGAAGTGCACTCTTCTGCTTTCTTTAAATAAACGAATTGACATGAAAGCGATCAATTTTATTATCTCAAAACTGAGTTTTCACAAAACCAGATTTTACAGCATGGGTACATTATACAAATGTGTCAAATATTATGTCATGTATCAGTTAAAGAAATTTGAGGGATTATCCTCTAACACAAAGTTTTATACTAATTATTTACTTGACTTGATATTATAATTTACCTGATTCGAGTATTAAAGTTTGACTTCCAGTCACTTCAAACATTCTTATAATTTATTATCGGACATTAAAGACTAATAACGCTCCTAGATGGGCAATTATGATCCATTGACATTCTTTTAATTTATCCTTCTTTATTAAATTACGACGAATTTTAATTTCCGTCGTAAATTTGTCGATTTGATTTTTTCCGTCGCAAATATTTCGTTGTAAATTTAAATAAAATATTTTTTATTCAATTTCAAGTTAAAATTTTAATAAAAATAATTAACTTACGACGAAATGTTTTAATCGTCGCAATTTCAAATAATTTTCATTTTTGTTTAATCGTGTCGTGCATAATCTATTATATATATAATTGAGCAAATAGGGGGTTTTGTGAGACATTTCATTCATGTTAAAATTACTATTTTACCCCCACATTATTATATATTACTGATATTGTATTTAATACTCATGTATTAATTGTATCTAATTTATGCACATGTATTAATTAGTCATTATTACATCTAATCATTACAATTTCATTATTTATATTAACAATTTAGTACTTTATATAAATTTTACATTTATCTCATTATAATTTTAACACCAATTGATAACACAATGTTTGGAATTTATTATTTTGAGGGGATATATTCATTTCATCGATTATATTCAAGGAATACCACGCTATTAGAGTTAATAGACTTGAGCACGGAAAATGTAAGAAAGTTTTACTGGTAGAGGTAATGGAGATTATAATTATAAGAACATCGTTCGACC
Organism: Apium graveolens; assembly: GCF_009905375.1. Lineage (NCBI taxonomy): Eukaryota > Viridiplantae > Streptophyta > Magnoliopsida > Apiales > Apiaceae > Apium > Apium graveolens. The sequence goes on from NC_133653.1 coordinate 5,694,982, forward strand.
AAAATTAAATATAAATAGATACTGACTGGAGTTTTCAAAACTGACAAATTGATATTGTTAATTGTAGGGTGAAAGAATTTGTCAATAAATTTGGAACAAATACACATATGAATTAATATGAAGAGTCGTTATAAAATAATTTAGAGGTTTATGAGACATTTTATTCATGTTGAAATTACTATATTACCCCCATATTATTATATATTAATGATATTTTATTTCATGCGTATGTATTAATTGTATTTTTGATATGAATTGAATTGAATTTGATATGAATGTATTAGTGTTTATTACATATAAGCATTACAATTTAATTATTTATATTAACAGTTTAGTACTTTACATTAATTATATTTATCAAATTATAATATTAACACAAATCGATAACACAATGTTTAAAATTTATCATTTTGAGGAATATATTTATTATACCGATTATATTTAAGGAAAATCGTTGTTAGAGTTAGTGCACTTGAGCACGAAAAATGAAAAATATTTTTAATGGTAACGGTAATACCAAATTTACTATAGTATCGATTGTTAATTAATAGTATGGGAAAAAATTTGTTAATGAATTTAGAATGAGATTTTCAGAATACACATGCAAATCAATACGAAGAGTCATTTATAAAATATTCATAATTTACGTATCATGAAAAGTAAATTATAAAATAGATAATACGCATGCATGTAACAATATATATATATATAATTTGTCTGCTATATTTCCTAATAAATTATTATATTTAGATTATAAACAAAAATAGAGTTATGTTATATGGAGTCCACTATTTCACTGAAGTCCTTGGAGTCCATATATGTTCTGCAAGTAAAATATTGCTTAAATTATTGCAAAACATATTATTTTTCAAATAATATTTCACAAACATCACTATTTTATTGAAAACCTTGCGGATTACATACATTTTATAAGTAGAATATTGCAAAATATATCATTTTACAAAATATGCTTAGTTTGCAGAACATAAATGGTCATGTTGCAGAACATACAAATTGTACTTGTAAATATATGAGATTTGCATGATTTTATTGAAGTAATGATATTTGTGAAACATGTTCCGCAAGATAACACGTTTTAGAATATCAATATCAATATTTTAAATATCAAAATTTCATATTTAAAAGAATAATTAAATAAAAGTGATCATTAATATTACAAAACATGGTATATCATATCAAGATATCGATCATATAACTAATTTAATACTGACTCGTTTATCGTAAATATGTAGATATATCTTATATTTTAGAAAAAATAAAAATTAGAATAGAACTTATAACCCGTGCCTTGCACGGGTTAAAGAGCTAGTTTTATTAATAAAGTACTAAACTTATGACGGTTTTGGGTTTTGTCATAAATAATTACGACGTTTTATTTTTTTCCCGTCGTAAGTTGGGCGCACATTTTTTTCCGTCGTAAGTTAGCCGTCGTAATTTACCTATTTTGTTATAATGAAAGACTAATAACGCTCTCAAAAATGGGCAACTAATATCCCAGTTCAACCTGAAAAGGGACTGAGCTGAGTTTTAAGTTTATAAATATAGAATTGCCTTTCTCTGAGTCTTTTTTTAAAAAAAAAAAACAAAATTATTTAATTATTTTTCACATAAAACTGTATATCTTAAATCTCTGTAAAGAGTTTATTAGGGGTAACCCAGAATTGATCATTATGGTGTATAAGAGCAAGTCCAATGTAATGTTACAAATAATGTCATTTATATAATTTGAAATCAAATGTCAAAAATTTCAACTCCAAACAAGTTCTATAATTGGATGCAAATATGCATATATTCTAAATTTGAAACCAATGATGTATTATGCATCTAGCCACATCATCATACTACTACAAATGAGATGCATATTGTTGTATTTTAAATGAAACTTAAGATAAAGTGACAAAATTTAGGTAAATAAGAAAATATTTGGTTTGAAAATGAATCTAGCATTGGAGTTGAAATTTTATTTTAGCACCAAAAAGTATTTTATTCCAAATTATAGCAATAACTATAACTAATTTGTACCTTGTATTGACTTGCTCAAACACATTGGAGGGGTCAAATTATAAGATGTTCATATCACAAACATACAATTCACAGCTGCACAGGGCACATGCAAAAAAAAAAAACCCAGCTCATATAATATATGAGCCCAAACAAAATGGAAAGGAAAGATTCCAAGTAAAAGGACGTTCACATGCAGCATACTACAAAACAACTGTGTTGAAAGTTTCAACTTCGATCAAAAAGCTTTAGACACTTCCTTTTATTGATTTTAACTCGTTGCATGGACCGGCAGATTCATAGGATTTGACATATAACACAAACAATTGCACCTTTCTACGTTGACGCGCTATAAAACTTTTCTTATTATTCTCACTTTTTCTCTTCTGGTCCAAACTCCAAATTTTAAATTCAGACGTGTAATAAACTAAATAATTACAAAGTTACATGCATGTCTTCTTAAATATCTCTAAAAAATATTCAAACCTTCATACGTACATTTTTCGACTTCGGATTAATTAAAAATCGGAGTAAAAGTTGAATATATTGTAATATTAAATTATAGTTAATATCTTATTATGATTATATTAGTTTTTTATTAACAAATATATATTATTATATCTTAATTTCTATAATTATTTATATTTAAATTAATATAGTATTTTAATTTTAATAGATAATTATATATACTCCAATAAAGTAAAATTCGTAAGAACTAACCGGATTAAAAAAATCGAATCGGTCGATTACTTTGCAGGGCATTAATCGGAGTTTAATCAGTTGAATCGGGGATTTTTAGAACACTGATAAAACTGGACAATTGTTCGATTTCTCATTCACTTTATAATTTTTACTATAATTCTGATTTTTCACGTATAAAAAATAAATTTGAATAAATATAAGGATTTGAATTTGAATTTCAACTAAAATTCAAAACAATTTGAATACATATATCCAAATTAATTATAATAATATGAAATAAGATTTCAAATTATATGTTTTGAATAAATCATTAAAACAAAATGGAGGTTCGTAGACGTAATTCTAAATTTAAAACTCTTTCGAATTTCGTATTTATTTCTTTATTGTCGTGTTAAGAAAGGTATAAGAAATTAGTGCGTAGCTTGTAGGGTCCGTTAATGAAAAAATAAGCATAATACTTTGAAAACATGTATATAAATTTCTGTGAGTCGCTGTGTTATTGGAGTTATTATGGGAAAAAAAATTGGTTTAAAGTACTTGCATTACCGGTACGGTTCTTTGACTTGGTCGTTGGTCCATGATGTATGTATGATTAAATTACGAAATGATGTAACTTATATAGTATAATTTAGCTTAAAAAATAATACACTAATAAAATTGTTACTCAAAATGAACGTGTCATCCATGCATTTACATAAATCTCAGTATCTCACTAATAATATCATCCCAAATTATTAAGTTAATAATACGACATCATTTGTAATCAAATTCTGGTATATTCAATTTCATATTTTCGGAAATACTCCAAAAATATACTACTCGGGAAATTTTTGATATGCAAAACTGTGTACAAAATTTTGTATACAATGACATGTGATGAATTTTAATTGGAATGAACCCTGCATTTACATCAACAACATCAATTAAAACACCCACATCAAATGTCATGTCATTCTGTACAATTATTTTATACAGTACACCTAGCACTACTCTATACTCCTCTCATCCCACTTATTCTATCATCAATCACGTATCCACCTTTTATTCAATATATTTAACAAACTAATAATTACCCAAAAATTATATTATTTTTTAAAATATTAACATAATTAATACTTAAATTGCCATATCAATTCAATGTGGACAATAGTATATGGAAATTAGATCGTAAAGAAAAACTTAAAACCAATGCGTGGAAAATTGAATGTACCAATTGAAAGTTAATTAGAATATTAGAATTATTTGAAATTCAGGAGATCGCGGAAGAGAGCACTAATTAAGGGCAAGCTTGCCTCTGATTTTCCACCAATTTTACATCACACAGCTAGGTGCTTCACTAATCATCATCCCATCACTATCTTGATTTGCACTTCAATTAAGTTGCATTTACTTAAGCAGCTGCTCGTCAAATTCATGTACTAATCAGTTTCATTTAGTCTAATCACATTGAATGTAGGTGTAAAGTCAAATGATTTAGGGAACACGTTAGAAGCAGGATTATGCTGCAATGCCTTGCGCCATTCCGAAATCTATACTATACTATAATAGTCGAAATGATATATAATTTGGTTCAACAGTTATTTCCTAATTTTGGTTATTAAACAAATAAAAAAATAGTGTTATATATCCATTAAATTACTAAGTTATTACTTAAACTATTGTACACATAATCTATTTATCCTACTAAACTACAACCACAACTTATCCAATTATTAAAAAAAATAGTGTATTTGTGAGTGTGATGTGAAGCTTCTAGTAGAAGCTATTCATGGTGATCGAGGCAATACCTATTTTCATTTGATTTTGGAGGATTGTATTGAGTTAATTAAACACTTTAATGAAGTGTTAATAATTTTTGTTTATAAATCTGCGAATATAGTTACTCATAAATTGACTAAAGCAGCATGTTTTCTGTCAGGTCTCACGGAGTGGCTGTCAAATGCTCCGGATTACATATTATGTAATCTTGATTCTAAAATGTTTAAATGCAAGTTCATTTTTTCAAAAAAATAAAAATAATAATAACTATTATATATCCGCTAAACTACTAGATATTGTATATTTATCTTAATAAATTACGACCAAATGTTATTTTATTATTTTTATTATAAATTTATAATTATTATATGTGTATATAAATATTTTAAAATTAATATGACGGGATATATAAAATTTTAAATATTAATAGTAACCCGTGCATCGCACGAGATTTAAGCTAGTATAACGACTCATATGTTTTATTATTTAAATGCCTAATTATTAAATAATTAATAAGTAAAATATGTGTATTGGTAGTGTCACCAGTGTATTGTGTGTTACTATTTTTATGTATGACTCTGAATGTATAGGGATTATTTATGTAATAAATATTGAGTGGTATTGTTCTGTTCCACTTTAAAAAGTGGATTTAATTGCAGACTTTTTTCCATAAATATTTGGATGATCTCTAAAATTGGTTTTATAATTTTATAATTTCAATAATTATTTTTAGGACTTTATAAAATTGAGAAATCAATATTTCATTAATTATTTATTTTTAAAATGATTTTCAGAGTGTGTGTAATGGTAAAATCCATATTTAATTATGGAAATTTTCAAAAATTATGAAACTTATATTTTATTAAGTTCGTATTATTCTGAAAATTTTAAAGCTATTTTGGGAATTTTCGGAGTTAGTTTTACCCGCGCGTTGATTTGTTTAATTGATAAAAGCGGGTATGAATTGTGTTTCGGAAATTGTTTTAAAAATTAAAACAAAAAATTTATTTCACTAGTTTAGTAATATTTCGAAAATTTTGAAATTATTTTGACGAATTATAATGTGCGATATGTATCGTTAATAGCTTAATGCGGTGTCAAATCGAAATAAAAAAGGAAACAAATCGGATAAGGATGTTCGGATAAGGACTAACATCCTTATCCCCTGTAATCTATACCCCTTATCTCATTTCTTTCTCGTCTTCTTCTCTTCAATCTCTATGTGATTTCTCTCCTCTCTCTCCTGCAAAAACAGATGCATACACTTATATCTATATACATATGAGTTCTCAGTTTCCCTTCCTTCCGGGGTTACTTGTCGGCTGCTATTTTTTTTCCGTTATTACGCCGTCGCCGCTGTCCCTGGTGATTCCAATGGCTGGTGGTCATTTTCACCCTTCCTCCCTGTGCGTGTTTGTGCGCGTATGTTATGTATTTTTGCTGTGATTATCCTCTGTTACCTTGAATTTGTGTTACTGCTGTGCCGCCTTGTTCTTGTACTCCGGCCGCCTTGATGACGCCTGTTTTCCGGCGAGGTGTCATTGGTGCGGTGGTGATTGTTATGTGTGTATTTCTATATGTGTTAAGCGTGTGTGTTGTGGGTGCCTCGTTTTTTCCTTGTCCGTCTAATTCTGTGTTTTTCGGCCATGAATTACGGCCCTGTGTTTTGGGCGCTTGCATGCGCGCGTGTTGATGGTTTCGTTTTAATTATCTTACTGATTTTCTGCAGGAATTTGCTTGATTGGGTTATGTGAAATAAAATATAAAAATTTTGTGCGGAAAATATTTCGAATAATCGACGGAATTTCGCGTTGGAAACCCGAGAATTAATTCGCCATCCGCGATGACTTTTTACGAGCGGACGGTGGACAGTGATGACGTTGTTCTGAGTCCAACAAATTAAAAATATAAAATAAGAATAATAATTAGTAAATATAATTGATTTGAACTTGGGAATTTATGGATTTCGAATGATATTACTGGTATGAATTGGTGACTGGGATTTGTGCAATTGGATTGTGATTGGGTTGTGGTTATAGTTGTTGAGAATTGGTTTGACGACGAATTGTTCGATGGGTTAGTCCGATAATTAAAGGAGGTGCTGCCGAATTTCCGAGAAATCAAACTACAGAAATACGGGGGGCGTATCCAGTAATTATCGGACTGTCGAATGAATATATAAACATATATATATATATATGTTTTATACGAAATCTGATTGTATGTTGTGATGAACTGTTTTGCCAAAAGTAATAATCCTAGTTTTGTAAAATGACGAGTATATGTATTTTTCCGAAAATGAACACCGAACCGATTTTTGAGCACGTGAACCTGATTGTTATGTGTGTTATTGTATTATAATAATACATATAAGTACGAGTCGGGATTATTATCGTTTGGGTAGGATTGGTATCAAGGATATGTCAAGCATACCTAGACGTCTAACGTAGGATATTTCGGTTCTGTAGGTTCTGGTCGAAGGACTCAAGAATTGAAGTCGAACTAAGATAACCTAGTAATCAGTCGACAAGTGCAGCAAGGTTCCAAGTGAAGAACCCTGAGAGTCTTGAATACAATCTTGAGATAAATTACTTCAAAGCAGGGATGTCTTCTAGTGAGACAATCATTTTTCCATGAGAGCCTGAACGTTCAAGTCTATCAAAATCAGTCAGTGATAGTCGTAACGCTCTGCAAGGTAAGTACCCCTGACCATACTCTTGTGGTTTAGTATATATGAGTAACTGTTGTTTTATTCTCGTAATGGAACATAAACGTTTTCAGTTACGTATCCCCGTAGTTATAAATCACTGTTTTCATCTTGTTTTGGGGAAAAAGTAACTTCGAAAGGTACCTATCTCGAAGGGAATGATTTGCGAACTGGATTTTATACGTGTGCTGGTTAAATAAATGATTTTAAAAATGAGATAGGTACAAGTGTTTTGAAAACTGGATAAAACGGTCAGATATGGGATACATTGGGGCCAGAGTAGGCCTATTGAGGTGGCGTAAGAGGCTAATTTGGTTGTGCGCAATATAAAACCGATTAGTCTAGCAGGTCAGAGACCTAGCTAGTCTCTGAGTTCCGGAACAGGTATATAGGATGGCAGTTGGAGCCGTCCAGTATTGATAGCCTGATCAGCTGTCTTCACATATCCACTACGTATCTGATTTGAGTTTTGTGGTTCCCGTAGCGGAACAAGTGGTTTATATAGTGGATTTGGAAATGGAGATAGCATGCTAAGATTTAATTCTGGTATTTATACACAGCACACTACTGATGATATTGTTTTACAAAGCATGCTAATTTTGAATATCCAGTTTACGTATGTTTTTACTTGATGTGCAGCAAATTATAATTTCTGTTCCAATAATCATTTTACCATAAGTTGTTTTTCTTGTTATTCATATAGCGGTACTGTTGAGCAAGCAATTGCTCACCCTTGTAGAATGTTTTATATATGTATTGCAGATGCCTAGGAGATTCGTCTGTGGTAGTCAGGGAAGAGTTCCAGTTCCCTTCGCGTCAGACTCCTCTGAGATGGTTGTGCTGGACTAAGGGTGGTCTGTTAAGTTGCTGTGTTAAATTAGCTGTGTCGAGATGATTGTTGTAAGTTGGTTTGTGTTAGTTGTAACCTAAATCATACTTAAACCTGGCAAAGATCTTGGAAAAAGGGGTCGTATATATATTCTATTTTGGAATTGATTATATTATGTTTGTTATGGTGATTGTTGATGACGTTAACTCCTGACCCCGGGGTTGAGGCCGTCACAGTTGGTATCAGAGCTACAGGTTTGAGTCCCTGATTTAGGTTAGGAGTAGAGTCAAAATAGTACAGGAAGGTTTATATATATGTGAGTCAGCAACTCAATCAGAGGAGCGAGTCTAGGAGTTCAGTCAAGGGTTTCAGAGACGTAACCCTGACGTCTATTGAGGATTGGCTGGAACTACCCTAACCTAGAGTACATATCCTTCGTATATGTATTATTAGTAATGTTTGATAGAGATTTCTAGTTTTCCCTCGATAAAATGAGTCTGATTGCGAGGATTCAGCATGGAGCGGACCCTTGTTGTGTCAGTGAAGAGACGCTAACGTTATTCCTAAATATCGTATTTCCTATGTCAAGGAATGTTAGTGGACCGATGTATGACCTCGGTGAGTTTGGATAGTATAATAGTCGATGGTTCCTATGACGACCAAGTTTATAGTGAATGTGGATCAGAACGGGAGTTGGTATTTTTGAACTCTTCTATTTCTTCTTAAAATGTATCTTGTTTCCAGAGTAATTGTTTCTTATTCCATAAGTTACTTATTTTCCTGTGAGAAAGTTGTGAACCCGAAGTAAGCTATTTAGGGTTCTGTTGATCTCATTATAAATCAGATTCTTTCTTTTCTATTTGTGAATTTCATATCTAAACATTGTTTCTTTCCTCGGTGATTTTTCGGGTGATTGGGGCAAACAATGCATATGAATTGGCCATTTGTCTATGTGACAAAAGGGTCTGGTGGGACGCCACCAAGTTATGTATTGTGAACTGTGCGGTACTAAGACTGGCCATCTTATGTACTTGTATGGTCGCTCTCAGTCATACCTGCATTTTCTTCACTTCTTTCTTATTTGATTTCCCTTGAGCCGGAAATTTCATTGAATATTCTATGGTAATGAATTTCTGCGATTAGATGGTCCTTGTTATTGAAAGCAAGTAAGAGCGACTATCGAGAAGAACGAGAGTCCTATATCAGGATATCATTTAAGAATAATGGTAGCAGCGAGGATTCAGAATCTAATTATTGATTTATAGCCTCGGGAAAGGTAACTCAGTGATGGTTGAACCACTTGAGGGTGATAAGAAATCATCCCTAGAGGAATGGTTGGTAGAAATTTGGACCATGGCGCCGAGGAGTCTAACATTCCTTAAGCTTGACTTGAATTACTAGTGGGCTCTGTGTAGCTGGTGGCTATTATAGCCAGCCAAGTTTCATTGTATATCAGATTGGTGTTAATATAATAATAGAGCAGTGATGGGAAGCTGGTCAGTTGCTGTTGTATTGAGGAGCTACGCTATGGTATTCAATTTCTTTATATTTTAGTTCCCTGAACTGTTATTGATTCTGCTATTGTCATTGTTGCTGTGATTGCTAGAGCTATTAATCTAGACTTCTTTGGTAAATGGACCCCAATATTAAGGATATGAGTATTTTATAGGGCAACATTTTCCTAATTCAGGTGCTCCGTTTAAACGGTGATATCTTTTGTTAAATATTTTGTTATGTTTTGAATAAAACTCATTTATATATTCCAGGAAAATGTCACCCAAGAAAGCTACCCAATCTAAAGAAAATAGTAATAGTTTTCTGGAGGGTCCAGCTATAAATGAAATTCTAGATTTGTTGCGCGAGCAGTAGCAACAACAGTTGCAGTTAATCTAACAGGTTCAGCAGCGATAACTACTGTTGCAGCAACAACAACAAGGAGTGAACCCAAGTGTTTGTTTCAAATCTTATCAGAATGTTAACCTCTCTGAGTTTAAAAATGAACCTAATCCAGTAACTGCTGGATCATGGTTAAAAGAAATAGAGGAAGTTTTTAACCTCGTTCTAGTAAGTGATAACCTTAAGACGGATTATGCAAGCTATTTCTTGAAAAATGAAGTGAATTATTGGTGGGAATCAATCAGAGTGTTAGAAGGAGAAGGCCCTGTTCTATGGGCTAGGTTTACTAAGTTGGTTTTGGAAAAGTATTTCCCAGATTGTGTGCGGAGCCAAATGAAAATTGAGTTTCTAGAACTGAAACAAGGTGAAAGAAGTGTGTTGGAATTTGAAGCCAAGTTTACGGAATTGGCCCGATTAGTTCCTGAGTATGTAAGTACAGAGAGTCGGAAGGCAAGGAGGTTCCAACAAAAGTTGAATCCTGAAAATCGCAGAGGAGTTGTGGCATTGCAACTCAAGATATACTCCTCTATGGTTCAGGTCGCCTTGGTAATGGAAAGTGACCATAAATTGACTATTAAGGACGAAAATGATAAGAAAGGAAGTCGGAAGGTGTTAAGGATAAAGCAAACCAAGGAGAATCTACTCAGGGATTTGAGAATTGGTTTGGTTGGTAAGAGATTACGGAGATAGAGTTTCTCTCAGGCTAGGTCTTGTGTTACTTCAATTGGTTCCACTCCAGCCCAGTCAGTTAAGTGAGCAGTGGATTGCAAGTCCTTTGAAAGGAGACGTCGTGGTGCGTGCGAGAAGAATGTGCGATGTTTCAAGCGTGGACATAAGGGTCATCATGCATCGGAATGTAATCCAGAAAATCTAGGAGTTATGTTTCACAATTGTGGAGAGAGTGGCCATATGGAAAGGAGTGGTTTAGAAGAAGTGAAGTATAAAGTGTACAGAAGTCAATAGTAAGGTAAGTTTCTGGATGCAGAAGCAATATAAAGAATTGCTTACTTATGTGACCTAATTCTAGGAGTGTGTGATTTCTACGAGATTGACTTGAGATCCAGCCTGATGATATATCAAAGATTATGATTAGGATGAGTTATAATCCTTGCAAGTTCTGGTGATATTATGCGAAGTAATAAATACATCATTTATCTATAAGGAATCAAGGAACATGGTGTATAAGGAGTATTTGAATGGTATGATGGTATTTATTGATAACATCCTCGCCCATCTAAGGGCTAAGTAATGTCAAGTTGAAAGCCTAAAGAAGTGTCTATGAAAGGTTGAGAAGTAGGAATTGTATACTAAGCTTCAAAAGTATGAGAACTTGATTAAAATTGATTATGAGCCATGGTTGTTTAAGTGACTACCTACCAGGAAGGGTCCATTCAGGGATAGATGTCTTGAGTAGAAAAGAAAATTGAATATTATTGAGATCATTGAAGAGTTGATGGAAGAATGGAAGAAGTGAGAAATTGAAGATTCAAGTATCCGGAGATAGTGGGGAGTAGTTGTATGAGATCACTTTTTAGTCAGAATGAATGGAAGGAATCAAGAAGTGTTAAGAAGAAGTTATGAATCAAGAATTGGAAACTGTGGGAATTGAAGTTGAGTATCTAAAGGTGGTGAGAAGTTAGTATATAAGATTATTTCCCAACCTTAACTGATGGAAATGAGTAAGAAGTGATCGGATGTTGGAAATTAAATTGAAAATCAGTATTACCTATCACCCTTAGACAGAGGGTCAAAGTGAGGGGATGATTCAGACAATATAAGATATGTGGAGAGTATATATATGATGGGTTTAAAAAGTGAACTGCGATAATCACATACCATGGATTGAGTTTCTATGATAATAGTTATCATGTTAGTACGAGAATGTTACTTTGCGAAGTGTTGTATGGACATAAGTGTGGGTCCTCACCTTAGTGAGAGAAAGTGGAAGTAGAGACATTGTTAAGTCCTAAATTAATTTAGTACATCAAGAGTGTGGTGGTGTTGACTCGGAAAAGAGTTGAAACAGCCCAGGATAGAAAAAGAGAGAAAGCGGATTTGCATCGAAAGAATATGAATATATAGAATGAGGATCGTAGTATAGGCAAAAGTTTTACCCTGAAAGAGATTGGTTAAGTTGAACAGAAGGGACAAGTTGAGTCCTCAATATAGTGAATCATTCGCGGTATTGGTAAATATAGGTTTAGTTGCCATGAGTTGACATGGCTGCTGCAGTTGCAGTCTATATATATATACATAATATGTCTTGCGTATCAATATTAAGGTGATATATATCTGATTCGGATCAAATTATTGATTAGGAGCCAATGTGCTCTTATCCAAAATTATTCTGCGTAGAATGATCGATCCAAACCCTAGATCGTTGAAAGCGAGTCCTCAGTAATGAATTTATGTCTATAGCGAGTATGCGATGAATAAATCCCCGAGTAGAAGAGTCTACCTGGAAGTTAGAGTCAGATATGCTTGACAAATATCCTCACTTGTTTAGTTAAATCAGATTCTGAGGACAGAATCTTTTTAAGGGGGGAAGAATATAATGACTCGTATGTTTTATTATTTAAATACGTAATTATTAAATAATTAATAAATAAAATAAGTGTATTGGTAGTGTCAGCAGTGTATTGTGTGTTACTATTTTTATGTGTGACTGTGGATGTATAGGGATTATTTGTGTAATAAATATTGAGTGGTATTGTTCTGTTCCACTTTAAAAAGTGGATTTAATTGCAGACTTATTTCCATAAATATTTGGATGATCTCTAAAATTGGTTTTATAATTTTATAATTTTATAATTTCAATAATTATTTTTAGGACTTTATAAAATTGAGAAATCAATATTTCATTAATTATTTATTTTTAAAATGATTTTCTGAGTGTGTGTAATGGTAAAATCCATATTTAATTATGGAAATTTTCAAAAATTATGAAACTTATATTTTATTAAGTTCGTATTATTCTGAGAATTTTAAAGCTATTTTGGGAATTTTCGGAGTTAGTTTTACCCGTGCTTTGATTTGTTTAATTGATAAAAGCGGGTATGAATTGTGTTTCGGAAATTATTTTAAAAATTAAAGCAAAAAATTTATTTCACTAGTTTAGTAATATTCTGAAAATTTTGAAATTATTTTGGAATCATTTTGACGAATTATTGTTATTCCTAGTGAACTAACAATGAGATTTACAGAAGGGGGGGTGAATGTAAATCTCAAAACTTTTTCAAGTTTTGAGCAGTTTCAAAGGCTGTGTGTTTAAGATAAACAAGTGTGTGAATTGCTTTAAGCTAATACAGACAGATATATATTCAAGCACAAAAGTACAGAACACAACAGACCTTAAAAACTTTTCTGGTGGATTTGTTGTTCCACCAGAGATGGTATTTCAGAAAATCTGTGATTCAAGAAGTTGATCACAGCTGCATCCTAGTACAAACTAGATAATTTTTCTCAAGATTTTTCTAAACAGCTCTGGAAAAATTCTATTCTAATTACTAGCTGCTACTTGGTTTATATAACACCAAGTTTACAAGTGAAGACAAAGATAAAAGTACAATAATAAAATAAGTTCTCCACTTGTTTCTTCTCCATTTTACTCCAGTGCATTGTTGACTATTGCCTCTTTATACTAGAGTAGAACGGCTGCTTTTTCTGATGTTCCTGAAATAGGCTACCACATCTCAGTTGTCTCTGTCAACCCATGTGCCTCTGTTTGTAGGTACAACTACCACTTGTCAACTGCTATTTAACAGAACATCCGTTGAAGCCTTCATCCGTTGATGGCTTTATCCGTTGATGTGTTAGCAGTTGAAGCTCTATCCGTTGATGCACTCATCCGTTGAAGGATGTTATCCGTTGAAGCTTTAGAGACATCCGTTGAAGCTTTTTTTCTCATCCGTTGAAGGTCTTTAAGTTATCCGTTGATACCATTTCATTTATACAAAATTACAAGGCATGAAATATTTACAATTAGCCTTCCTATCTGCATATCCTTTAGTAGTCAACATGACTTATAATTTTCCTCAACATTTAAGAATTATATCTCAAATTCAGAGACTGAAATGTGCTACAACACTAGACTTATTTCTAAGTAAAGCTACACCATCAACGGATAGCCAAAGTGGTCTTATCCGTTGAGGCTACAAACACTAGATTTCTACTTAAGTGTTTTGTTAAACATATCATCAAACTAATGCACATATATTCCTAATAATCTCCCCCTATTTATGTCTATAAGAATTGTAGACATAAATTCAAGGTTAACTTGATGATAACAAAACACTTAACAAATATATGAACTGAAACTAAGTAGAAATTTAAAAGTGCTACAAAAGTGTATGTACTAGAAGGTAATTGAAGATTTACAGTGTTTCCAAGGGTGCTCCTCTAGCCTGAGCAAATCATCTTTTTCTTCTTTGATCCCTGGTTTTCTTTCCTAGCCCTTTGTCATTTTCCTCAATTTGGAGTTGGAGTTGTCTGAAGAATTCAGCTTCATCTTCATCATTGATATCCAACTTAGATTGCATTTCTTTGAGAGTTTCATTCCTGGCAATCTTGAGTTGGTCTTCAAGTCTGAAAAATCTTCTGACTCCTTTATCATCTCTGAATTCCATCAACCAATGAGGTGATTTATGAATTGTAGTTCCCCTTTCTTGAATGAGTAAGGTTCTGGGCAAAGCATTGGGCTCCCTCCAAGTTTTCCTTATGTTGGCAATCTTGTTGAGAATTTCAGTCTTGGCAGTCCTGGTAAAGCCAGAATCCTTTTATATGGCTGAAAAGACTCTGATCAAGGTAGAGTAGCCTTCATTCAGAATCCTGTAGAGAGGCCATGTTCTTTCCCCAGCTCCTTTGTATCTGAACACCAATCTCTCTGGTAGCTGTCTGTAAGCAGCAATTCCCCTTACATCTTCCAGCTCATCCAGATAGAGTTCAATGTCTGAAATTTCTTTTATGTCACAGATGTGAACATAATCATCTTTAGAAATGGGTGGCTTAGGGTTAGGTTTGTGTTTTTGAGTGAATTTCTTAGAGTTTAGGGGAGGTGTAGATTTGGATTTTCTTTTCTGTTTCTTTGGTAGTGGAAGAGTGGTTAAAAAGGTAGGCAAATTGATGGTGTCCCAATCAATAGGTTCCTCTTTTGGGATGATTGGTTCACCATGGATGTTTATAGTGGGATCAGCAACAAAGGGTTCAGGTATGGAAGGTAGAGATTTAGTTTCTTCAGTGTTGCCTTCACTCCTTCTATGTGCCATGGCCTTTCTTCTGTTTCCCTTCTGCCATTTCTCTTTTTCCTCCATGCTTTCACCAAATATACTCCCAAAAACCTCATCTAAGTTTGCAATCTTGTCTTCACCCCTGACTTCAATTCCTTTCTCATTTTCAACTAGACTTAACTTTAGCTTTTGTTCAAGCTTTGCTTGTGCTCTTTTGTCAGCCTTGAGTTTCTCAGCTTCTTTCTTTAACCTTTTAGTTTCTTCCCTCTTGGCTATTGAGAATTTGGGATGTCCTTGTATCACACATATGCTCTTTCTCTCTCTAAAGATAATAGCCATGTTTCTCCTTACTGCCTCATCCATGGTCTCCTTGTGTTTTATGATGCTTGTACCCAAAAATTTGTCTTCATCAGGCTTTGGAAGAGGAAAGTCCACTTCTTTCATCTGAGCAAAGTCAAGAGGGTTCTTTGTGGAGTCCTTGCTGGATCTGGTGTTGGGCTTGAGAACCATAGGTTTTAGATTCTTGAAAGAAGTCTCTCCAACCTTATTTCTCCTTTCTGGCTTGTGCTCCATGTTGATTGGTTCAACCTTTGTGCTATGTTTCACATATATTGATTTATCTTGTGTTGAGCCAAACAGCTGCTGCATCCTTTCATCAATTCTCCTCCTTTGCTCTTTCACTTGAATTTCAGCTGCTGCTAGCTGGATTAAATCAATTTCATCAGGCTTTCCTTTGATTTGAATGATTGGAGAAGTAGTGATGGCCGGAACTAGCACTTTAGATATTTGAATTTTTGTAGATGGCTCTCCTTCCCCTTCCCTTTTACTCTCCCCCTTTTTGTTATCATCAAGGAGAGGGGTCAAGCCCTGTGCTTTTGCCAGCTGCATAAGTAGATTTGTTTGAGATTGTTGGTTGTGAAGAATGGTGGCCATAGAATCTTCAATAACTTGAACTCTGTCTTCCAATTTGGCCAGCCTCTTTTCAGTATTTGATTCCTTTTTCAATCTCAACAAAATGTCCTGAATTGTACCAAAGGGCATGACTGAATCCAATTTTTCAGAATTGTAGGATTTCAAGTCAGCAATATCCTTTCTGAGTTCATCCACACTCAGATTCTGTTTTACTTGCTGCAACTTTATGAGATGCAGTGAGTCCAAGTGAGCTGTAAGGATAGCCTTTGTACCAGCATGAGAAGTTTTCTGAATGGCCTGTCTGATAGTACTGATTTGTTTGACTAAGGAGACATTGAATTGCCCTGTTGTAGACTCCTTTGTGAAAGCCCATTCAGGTAGATTTGGAATAGAACTAGGGCCTTCATCTCCCCCTAAGTTCATGCTTCCATCAGAAGAAACAAAGTCATCATCATCAGAATTTACTCCAAATTCTTCAAATGACTCACCAGCTGTTGAAGGCATCTTGTTAATAGCAGTTTTGTCCCTTTGAAGAGATGCTGTTGTATGTACTAGATGTAGTGTCTATTCTGCCTCCACATTGCCCTGTGCAGCCAATACTTGATAGGCTGAAACAGGATGAGTAAAAGTGTCAGCATCCAAGGAAATGTTATCAATTACAGCTTTGTAATGTTGCTGAAATTGTCTTTCCTTTTCAGCATCATTCACAATCATTGACTCACTAGCAATGGCTGGATCCATCCTTATATCTGTTGTACCTACCTTTCTCTCATTTTTTCTATGTTCTTGCATCAGGGGCTCCTCCTGGCTCACACAACTCACTCCCTCACCTTCACCTACTAAGGTGGTACTCCTCTCACTTACTTTTGCCATGCTGGAAGAAATAGCATGCATATTTGAGCTCTCAATCTCTCCTTTTGCCTGGGAGCAACCCAGCCTCTCACTCAAATTGTCACTCCCTTCCCTCAGTCCTAGAAGTGATTGTACAGTAATCAAGTCTTCTACACTTGGAATTGTTTCATTTGTGTGTGTAGAGACTATCAACGGATGAGGAATAGCCGTTGAAGGTGAAACTGATGGTATCAACGGATAACTGCTGTTAAGCTTATCCGTTGAAGAACAACCACTTGTCAACGGATGAGTGATATCCGTTGAAGAAGGAAAAGAAGTAGAACTTGAAAGTGATATAACTGTTGAATCTGTGTAGATTGATATGAGTTTTGGTGACACAGACCCTTCAATTACATCTGAAAGAATTTGCGGGTGATCCAACAAATCATCTAAAAGATGATGATCACCTATATTTGAGTGGGGCTCCTCCCTGAGTTGTAAAGAGGGAGAATTAGGAATTGATGAGAATAACATATCCACATCTAGAGATGGTGAAGAAGTGTGTGGTGATTGATGTGTGTTAATTGTGAGAGAATGGGGCTGTGACTCCACATTTGTTGGAGCCACATCAAACTGAGTTTGAGAAGGCATAGATACAGATGGATGTATCTGTGCAGTGTGTGCACCCTGTGTAGAAGATTGGGTTCTAGCTCTCTTTCTTCTAATAAAGGCTTTTGTTGGTGAGTGTTTGGCTTTAGTGTCCCTCCCTCGTTTGTGTGTTCCTGGTTGGGAACTATTTTCAATAGTTACATCCTTTTGGGAGGATGCAGCTAGGGATATGCTAGTAACCTTTTCAACCACCACAGCTTTTTGAGAAACTGTGGTTTGGCTAGCTTGGGAAGCACTTTTCTCTCCTTCCTTATCCTGGGGGTTTCTTTGATGTTCACCCCTCCCCTCACCACTCACACCCTGTTCACTCCCCTCAGGGTTAATGGTAGGTGTTACAACTGTTGTCTTTTGAGAAACAACAGAGGTGGTTTTCTTTGTCTTTGATTTTGAAAGTTTAGTTTTGGTGACCTTGGTAGGAATCTGTTGGGGCATTGTCACAGATTCCATGGCCACACTAGAAGATAAAGAAATAGAGGGGTTGGAAGAAGTAGGAGTTGTAGAAGCAATTACCTCACCTACCTGTGGTGCATTCATGATTGGTAAATATACCAATGGCACACTGCTGTTGAGATCCATTCTCAATAAATCTGCAAGAACTCTTTTCTCTTGTGCCCAGCACTTGAGTTTATTATTCTCATTCGTAATGACCAAACCTTTGAGAGTGAAGGAGATAGTCATATCTATGGAGTTGAACTCAGCAGATGTCCAAATCTCCTCAACTACTTCACAGTAAATCGTTGGGGCTTCCAGCATTGCATAGCTAAGTTTACAGTTTTTGATGAAGTCCATCATTTTGTGATAATCTGAGTGGGCTTCATTCTTTTCTACCAAAGCTATGAAATTGTTCTTCTCATAGATGAACCCAGATTGAGACATAATCTTTACTACTGGTGCCATTGTTGTGAGTAGAAATTACAGAGAATAACTTGAAGGTTTTGCAGAGAGAAAATGGTAAAAGCTTTGAAATTTCAAGAAAGCGTAAAGTAAAAATGAAAAATCAGAAGGGCTTATATACTTTCTCAAAAAAATATAAATAAGAGATTAAACAATAAATATGTGTAAGTGAATTTCAGCCGTTTAAGAATAAACTGTAAGTATTCTAAAAACTACCTTTAAAACAAATACATACAGCTGTATGTATGAGTATCAACGGTTAAGACAATAGAATCAACGGCTGTGAAACACTTGAATCGACTGATGTGATATTTCAACGGATAAGGTAAACTGTCATCCGTTGAAGAGCACTTCAGTTTTATCCGTTGACGGATAAAAATTCCAGAAATGTATATGACTTTCAACGGATAATGAACATCCGTTGACAGAACAATTTTGACTTTCAACGGATATGGAATATCCGTTGATGGAATACTCTATGTTAAAAATCAAATTTGTTCTTGCAGCTAATACATTTCAGGCTTCAATTCAAATTGCAATAAGGACATTAATTTTAAGAGTAATTAAGCATACCTAGCTCACTTACCAATCTTGTGAATGTTGATTCATCAAGTGGCTTGGTAAATATGTCTGCAATTTGTTGTTCACTTGGAACAAAATGAAGTTCCACTGTACCTTTCATCACATGTTCCCTAATGAAGTGGTACTTGATATCAATGTGCTTGGTCCTTGAGTGCTGCACAGGATTCTCTGTTATGGCTATGGCACTTGTGTTGTCACAAAAAATAGGAATTCTATCAACATGTAGTCCATAATCAAGGAGTTGATTCCTCATCCATAACACTTGAGAGCAGCAGCTTCCAGCAGCAATGTATTCAGCCTCAGCTGTAGAAGTAGAGACTGAATTTTGCTTTTTGCTAAACCATGATACAAGCTTGTTTCCCAGGAATTGGCAGGAGACTGTTGTACTTTTCCTGTCTATTTTGCAACCTGCATAGTCTGCATCTGAGTAGCCAATTAGATCAAAACCAGACTCTCTAGGGTACCAAATTCCTAGATTTGGAGTCCCCTTGAGATATCTGAAAATTCTTTTAATAGCTACTAAGTGAGATTCTTTAGGGTCAGCTTGAAATCTAGCACAGAGACATGTAGAAAACATTATATCTGGTCTACTGGCAGTTAAATATAAAAGTGAACCAACCATGCCTCTATAACTTGTAATGTCCACAGACCTTTCAGTCTTATTTAATTCAAGTTTGGTGGCAGTGGCCATGGGAGTTTTTGCAGATGAACATTCTATTAAGTCAAACTTCTTTAAAAGATCATAAATATATTTAGTTTGACTAATGCAAATTCCATCACTAACTTGTTTAACTTGTAAACCAAGAAAATAGGTTAGTTCTCCCATCAGGCTCATTTCATAATTACTTTGCATTAGCTTAGCAAACTTTTTACAAAGCTTATCATCTGTAGATCCAAATATTATGTCATCTACATAAATTTGAACAAGTATACTAGAGCCATTAACATTCCTAAAGAAGAGAGTTTTATCAACAGTACCTCTAGTGAAGTGATTCTCCAAAAGGAATTTTGATAAGGTTTCATACCAGGCTCTAGGTGCTTGCTTCAGTCCATGGAGTGCTTTCAACAAATAATACACATAGTCTGGAAAATTTGGATCTTCAAACCCTGGAGGTTGACTTACATAAACTTCTTCCTCCAATTTCCCATTTAGAAATGCACTCTTGACATCCATTTGATAGACTTTGAAATTGGCATGGGCTGCATAGGCTAGAAAAATTCTGATGGCTTCAAGTCTTGCAACAGGAGCATATGTCTCATCAAAATCTATTCCCTCTTGTTGAGAATAGCCTTTAGCAACCAATCTGGCTTTATTCCTTATGACAATGCCATTTTCATCCATCTTGTTTCTGAATACCCATTTTATGTCAATAGGACTCTTGTTCTTTGGTTTGGGTACCAGCTTCCAAACTTGTTTTCTCTCAAATTGGTTCAGCTCTTCCTGCATAGCTAATATCCAATCTGGATCCAATAAAGCTTCTTCCACTTTCTTAGGTTCCTCCTGAGATAGAAAACTACTATACAGACATTCATCTTGAGTAGCTTTTCTTGTTTGCACTTTAGATGATGCATCACCAATGATCAGTTCAAAAGGATGATTCTTGGTCTATTTCCTTTGAGGTGGAAGATATACTCTAGATGAGGTGGCCTCAGTATTGTCATGATGTGAGACAGAGTGTTGATTAGTTGAAACTCCCCCTGAGTTGTTGGTCCTTTGCAGGGAACTTGGAGTTCTATCAACTGATGATGTAAATCGATTATCCGTTGATGAACTATGATCAACGGATGCTTCATTTTGTACTTCAACGGATGATGCACTATGTCTTTCAACGGATACTGCATTGCCTCTATCAACGGATGCAGAATTTTGTGCATTATCCAAGGGCATGTTTTGAATCCCTTTTGAAGTGTCATCTCCATCAGTCTCCTCTTCACTATCATCACAATATATCTCAATATTGTCAAATTTGAGTCTCTCATGGTGTCCCTCATCTGTTAGTCCATCAATCTTTTTATCATCAAACACAACATGCACAGATTCCATAACAATGTTAGTTCTTAGATTGTAGACCCCATAAGATTTTCCAGCTGAGTAACCAACAAATATCCCTTCATCAGCCTTTGCATCAAACTTCCCTTTATGGTCAGATTGATTTCTCAGTATAAAGCATTTACATCCAAAGACATGAAGAAAGTTTAGAGTTGGTTTTCTTCTTTTGAACAACTGATAAGGAGTCATGCTTTTAGCTTGATTGATCAAAGAAATATTCTGAGTGTAGCAGGCACAATTAACAGCTTCAGCCCAGAAATATGTTGGTAACTTTGATTCTTCAAGCATTGTTCTAGCAGCCTCAATTAAAGATCTGTTCTTTCTTTCAACTACCCCATTTTGCTGAGGTGTTCTTGGAGCTGAGAACTCATGCATGATTCCAATTTCTTCACAGAACAGCCTCATTGTTAAATTCTTGAACTCAGTTCCATTGTCACTCCTGATATTCCTAACCTTCAAGTCAGGATGATTATTGACTTGCCTGATGTGATTGATAATGATTTCACTTGCTTCATCCTTTGATCCAAGAAAATAGACCCATGAAAACTTTGAGAAATCATCTACAATCACTAAGCAATATCTTTTTCTTGCAATTGACAATACATTGACTGGTCCAAACAAATACATATGTAGCAGCTGTAATGGTTCATCAATTGTTGTTTCAAGCTTCTTTTTGAATGATGCTTTCCTTTGTTTGCCTTTCTGACAAGCATCACACAAACCATCCCTTGAGAATTCAACTAGAGGAATTCCTCTAACTAAGTCCTTTTTGACTAGATCATTCATTGTCTTGAAATTCAAGTGGGATAGCTTCTTGTGCCATAGCCAACTTTCAACTGGACTTGCTTTGCTGAAGAGACAAGTAATAGATTCTGCATCAGTAGAGTTGAAGTCAGCTAAGTACACATTTCCTTTTCTAACTCCAGTTAGAACCACTTTGTTGTCTTTCTTACTAGTGACAACACAGGCTTCAGAATTGAAGGAAATTGTATTCCCTCTATCACATAGTTGACTGATGCTCAGTAAGTTGTGCTTGAGACCATCAACTAATGCAACTTCATCAATGATGACATTCCTTGTTGAAATCAAGCCATATCCCATAGTAAACCCTTTGCTGTCATCTCCAAAGGTTATGCTAGGGCCAGCTTTCTCCTTAAACTCTGTGAGCAGGGAGAAATCTCCTGTCATGTGTCTTGAACAGCCACTGTCCAAGTACCATAGATTTCTTCTGTTTCCCTGCACACCATAAAAGCAATCAAGTTGATTTTGGTACCCAAGTTTCCTTGGGTCCATTCATGTTAGCCTTTCTCCTAGACTTCATTCCTCCTGCATCTTTAGACTTAGGTAACTTTGAGTCAACCTTGATCTTAGATGTAGTTGGTTGAGGTGTAGGGTTAGTCACAGAATCATTTAGCACATTTGGAATTTGATAAGGCATGGATTGTGCAAACATGTTATTCCACATAGGCATATTGTATGGCATTTGAGGCATACTAAATGCAGCAAGATAAGGATTGTTAAAATATGGCATGTTTGTAAAATGTGCATAAGGATTCTGTTGAGACATAACAGGCATAGCATGCAGAGGTGATGCAGACATATTAGGCATGGAAGAGGGTACAGGTATAGGAGTTTTCTTAATAGATTTGCAATTAGCAGATAGATGATTAACACTATTACAATGCACACAGCTTTTTCTAGGAGCATACTTATCAGGTGTGTAATTGTTGTGTTTGTTAACCCCTACCTTCCCATTTCTATTAGATTTCCTTTTAGTTTCCTTTTTATCCTCAACCACTTTGAGCCTATTCTTTAACTGTTCTAAGGTCATGTGTCCTATATTCACCTTACTGAAATCTTTGGATGTGCTTGCTTCTTCTTTGACAAAGTTCTTGGAAGTTGAACCAAACTTTTTATTGAGTTTCTTTAGATTTTCACATTTAGAAACATCTGCCTATTTTAATTGAGGAACCTTCAACGGATGCTCCTTTTCTTCCTTCAACGGATAATTTTCATCATCCGTTGATTCCACATCCGTTGACAACCCATCAATTAATTCCATTTTCTTTTTGTTTTTATCCCAGGCAGCCTCACAAAATGATTCAATTCCTTGTACCTTGACAATTTGAGCACTAACATCCCTAGATGTCTTCCAGGCTTTAATCACCTCTTGCTCTCTCTCTAATTGATTAGAAAGTATTTCTACTTTCTTAACAGATTCAGCTAGTTCATTTTCAACAGATATACAATGTAGCTTAGTTTTCTCTAGGTCAATCAACTTATCTTCTAACACAGCATTTCTATTACTTAAAAACAGATTGTTCTCTTTAATCCTACTATTTTCTTTAGCAAGAGATTTAAGAGACACACGCAAGTGATACAATTCAGTAGACATGTCATTAAAAGCATCATTGCACTCTTCTTTAGTAAGCTGTGTTAAATCAGTAGTGATTACCTGGTTGCTTGATGAACTAACTTCATTTTCCTCAGAATCAGCCATGAGAGCCAAGTTGACATATTCCACATCTTCATCCTCTTCTTCTCCATCAGCTGCCCAGTCTTTTTCTTGAGTAATGAAAGCCTTCTCCTTTTGCTTGAGCAGATCAAAATATTTCTTTTTGTAATCTACTTGGTCAAATTTCTTCTTTTCAGAAGTTGGCTTTCTGCACTCACTTGCAAAGTGTCCACTTATACCACAATTGAAACACTTGAACTTGGATTTGTCCACCATGTTCTTATGAGGTTTAGTGGCTCTAGTGTTTTTCTTAAATTTCATCTTTGCAAATCTTCTGGACAGAAATGCAAGATGCTCATCAATACCATCAGAGTCATCTTGGCTGGAGTTGTCTTCATTCTCAGCAACTTGCTCCTTACCCTTGCTTGATTCTGATTTGCTTGTGCCATCTTTGGAGTTTAATGTTGATCTCACAGTTTCTTGTCTGCATTCTTTCTCATTTTCAGCTACCAAGGCAACTGAACCTCCTTTCTTTCTTCCCTTCTCCAATACCTCATCCTGTTCCAGCTCTTGTTCATAAGTCTTCAAGATTCCATATAAACTTTCAAGAGTGAAGTCTTTATAATCTTGAGAGTTTCTTAAGGAGACAGTCATGGGTTTCCATTCCTTTGGCAAGGATCTTAAAAAATTAAGATTTGAATCCTTCACCTGGTACACTCTACCATACAGCTTCAGTCCATTCAACAGCTTTTGGAATCTATTGAATGTGTCATTTAAAGATTCATTTTCTTCAAAATGAAAATACTCATACTGTTGAATGAGAAGCTGCATTTTATTTTCTTTTACTTGTTCTGTACCTTCACACAGTAGCTGAACTGTGTCCCAAACCTCTTTGGTAGTTGTGCAATTTATCACATTATCAAACATATCCTTGTCAAGACCATTAAACAAAATGTTCATAGTCTTCTTATCCTTGTGGACTTCTTCTGTGTCTTCCATTGTCCATTCTGCTCTAGGTTTTGGAATGGATTGACCAACAACAATTGTGGCTGTAGCAACTGTGGCTACTTTGTGGGGAATGTGAGGACCATTTTCAATGCAGTTTACATAACCTTCATCTTGGGAGAGTAGATGAAGGTGCATTTTCACCTTCCAATGGTGATAACTGTCTTTGTCAAGAACTGGGATTTTTACTCCAATATCCTTCTTACTCATCTTTGTTAGTTTCCAAGAACTTTAAACTCTTTGTGTGTCAAGAGCCTGCTCTGATATCAATTGTTATTCCTAGTGAACTAACAATGAGATTTACAGAAGGGGGGGTGAATGTAAATCTCAAAACTTTTTCAAGTTTTGAGCAGTTTCAAAGGCTGTGTGTTTAAGATAAACAAGTGTGTGAATTGCTTTAAGCTAATACAGACAGATATATATTCAAGCACAAAAGTACAGAACACAACAGACCTTAAAAACTTTTCTGGTGGATTTGTTGTTCCACCAGAGATGGTATTTCAGAAAATCTGTGATTCAAGAAGTTGATCACAGCTGTATCCTAGTACAAACTAGATAATTTTTCTCAAGATTTTTCTAAACAGCTCTGGAAAAATTCTATTCTAATTACTAGCTGCTACTTGGTTTATATAACACCAAGTTTACAAGTGAAGACAAAGATAAAAGTACAATAATAAAATAAGTTCTCCACTTGTTTCTTCTCCATTTTACTCCAGTGCATTGTTGACTATTGCCTCTTTATACTAGAGTAGAACGGCTGCTTTTTCTGATGTTCCTGAAATAGGCTACCACATCTCAGTTGTCTCTGTCAACCCATGTGCCTCTGTTTGTAGGTACAACTACCACTTGTCAACTGCTATTTAACAGAACATCCGTTGAAGCCTTCATCCGTTGATGGCTTTATCCGTTGATGTGTTAGCAGTTGAAGCTCTATCCGTTGATGCACTCATCCGTTGAAGGATGTTATCCGTTGAAGCTTTAGAGACATCCGTTGAAGCTTTGTTTCTCATCCGTTGAAGGTCTTTAAGTTATCCGTTGATACCAATTCATTTATACAAAATTACAAGGCATGAAATATTTATAATTGGCCTTCCTATCTGCATATCCTTTAGTAGTCAACATGACTTATAATTTTCCTCAACATTTAAGAATTATATCTCAAATTCAGAGACTGAAATGTGCTACAACACTAGACTTATTTCTAAGTAAAGCTACACCATCAACGGATAGCCAAAGTGGTCTTATCTGTTGAGGCTACAAACACTAGATTTCTACTTAAGTGTTTTGTTAAACATATCATCAAACTAATGCACATATATTCCTAACAATTATAATGTGCGATATGTATCGTTAATAGCTTATTGCGGTGTCAGATCGAAACAGAAAAGGAAACAAATCAGATAAGGACTAACATCCTTATCCCCTGTAATCTATACCCCTTATCTCATTTCTCTCTCGTCTCCTTCTCTTCAATCTCTCTGTGATTTCTCTCATCTCTCTCCTGCAAAAACAGATGTATACACTTATATCTATATACATATGAGTTCTCGGTTTCCCTTCCTTCCGGGGTTACTTGCCGGCTGCTGTTCTTTTTTCCGGTATTACGCCGCCGCCGCTGTCCCTGGTGATTCCAGTGGTTGGTGGTCGTTTTCACCCTTCCTCCCTGTGCGTGTTTGTGCGCGTATGTTATGTATTTTTGTTGTGATTATCCTCTGTTGCCTTGAATTTGTGTTACTGTTGTGCCGCCTTGTTCTTGTTCTCCGGCCGCCTTGATGCCGCCTATTTTCCGGCAAGGTGTCATTGGTGCGGCGGTGATTGTTATGTGTGTATTGCTGTATGTGTTAAGCGTGTGTGTTGTGGGTGCCTCGTTTCTTCCTTGTCCATCCAGTTCTGTGTTTTCCGGCCATGAATTACGGCCCTGTGTTTTGGGCGCGTGTTGATGGTTTCGTTTTAATTATCTTACTGATTTTCTACAGGAATTTGCTTGATTGGGTTATGTGAAATAAAATATAAAAATTTTGTGCGGGAAATATTTCGAATAATCGACGGAATTTTGCGTTGGAAACCTGAGAATTAATCGGGTACCCGCGAAATTTTGTCGCCATCCGCGATGACTTTTTACGAGCGGACGGTGGACAGTGATGACGTTGTTCTAAGTCCTACAAATTAAAAATATAAAATAAGAATAATAATTAGTAAATATAATTGATTTGAACTTGGGAATTTATGGATTTCGAATGATATTACTGGTATGAATTGGTGATTGGGATTTGTGCAATTGGATTGTGATTGGGTTGTCGTTATAGTTGTTGAGAATTGGTTTGACGTCGAATTGTTCGACGGGTTAGTCCGATAATTAAAGGAGGTGCTGCCCAATTTCCGAGAAATCGAACTACAGAAATACGGGGGGCGTATCCAGTAATTATCGGACTGACGAATGAATATATAAACACATATATATGTTTTATACGAAATCTGATTATATGTTATGATGAACTGTTTTGCCAAAAGTAATAATCCTAGTTTTGTAAATGACGAGTATATGTATTTTTCCGAAAATGAACACCGAACCGATTTTTGAGCACGTGAACCTGACTGTTATGTGTGTTATTGTATTATAATAATACATATAAGTACGAGTCGGGATTGTTATCATTTGGGTAGGATTGGTATCGATGATATGTCAAGCATACCTAGACGTCTAACATAGGATATTTCGGCTCTGTAGGTTCTGGTCGAAGGACTCAAGAATTGAAGTCGAACTAAGATAACCTAGTAATCAGTCGACAAGTGCAGCAAGGTTCCAAGTAAAGAACCCTGAGAGTCTTGAATACAATCTTGAGATAAATTACTTCAAAGCAGGGATGTCTTCTAGTGAGACAGTCATTTTTCCATGAGAGCCTGAACGTTCAAGTCTATCAAAATCAGTCAGTGATAGTCTTAACGCTCTGCAAGGCAAGTACCCCTGACCATACTCTTGTGGTTCAGTATATATGAGTAACTGTTGTTTTATTCTCGTAATGGAACAGAAACGTTTCCAGTTACGTATCCCCGTAATTATAAATCATTGTTTTCATTTTATTTTGGGGAAAAAGTAACTTCGAAAAGTACCTATCTCGAAGGGAATGATTTGCGAACTGGATTTTATATGTGTGCTGGTTAAATAAATGATTTTAAAAATGAGATAGGTACAAGTGTTTTGAAAACTGGATAAAATGGCAGATATGGGATACATTGGGGCCAGAGTAGGCCTATTGATGTGGCGTAAGAGGCTAATTCGGTTGCGCGCAATATAAAACCGATTAGTCCAGCAGGTCAGAGACCTAGCTAGTCTCTGAGTTCCGGAATAGGTATATAGGATGGCAGTTGGAGCCGTCCAGTGTTGATAGCCTGATCAGTTGTCTTCACATATCCACTACGTATCTGATTTGAGTTTTGTGGTTCCCGTAGCGGAACAAGTGGTTTATATAGTGGATTTGGATATAGAAATAGCATGCTAAGATTTAATTCTGGTATTTATACAGAGCACACTACTGATGATATTGTTTTACAGAGCATGCTAATTTTGAATATCCAGTTTACGTATGTTTTTACTTGATGTGCAGCAAATTATAATTTCTGTTCCAATAATCATTTTACCATAAGTTATTTTTCTTGTTATTCATATAGCGGTACTGCTGAGCAAGCAATTGCTCACCCTTGCAGAATGTTTTATATATGTATTGCAGATGCCTAGGAGATTCTTCCGTGGTAGTCAGGGCAGAGTTCCAGTTTCCTTCGCGTCAGACTCCTCTGAGATGGTTGTGCTGGACTAAGGGTGGTCTGTTGAGTTGTTGTGTTAAATTAGTCGTGTCGAGATGATTGTTGTAAGTTGGTTTGTGTTAGTTGTAACCTAAATCATACTTAAACCTGGAAAAGATCTTGGAAAAAGGGGTCGTATATATATTCTATCTTGGAATTGATTATATTATATTTGTTATGGTGATTGTTGATGATGTCAACTCCTGACCCCGGGGTTGAGGCCGTCACAGCTAGTTTATCTAAGATCACCTTAGGGACTTTCATTATAGGGCCTTCTCCTTTGGAGGATAGATGGGGCGATTCAGGTGAGATCCAATGTAGATCCAACTTTCGATTCACTTGTAGGCACGTACGGTACCACCTATTTGTGGGCCATTTTTGCAACTATATTTGCAATTTAAAATTATAAAAAAATTGTAAAAATACGTTCTCTAAATTGCAAAACATATTTACAAATATAATATTAAATTCCTTAAATAAATTTTATAAAAATGATAAAAAAATTATATAAAAAATGATAATTATCGCATGCCGCCGGTACAAAACTAGTTTATCTAAAATCACCTCAGGGACTTTCATTATAGGGCTTAGCAGTTTTAGGCACGTACAGTACCACCTATTTGTGGGCGTCTCAACTCTCAAATATTTTGAAAACTCTGAACTAAATAAAAAATGTGGGACTTTATGGATATCAAAAAGTATTCGTAAAATATATAAAGATGATTTTTAAAATTGAAACACACAAGCAACTTTAACACAAATT
Organism: Apium graveolens; assembly: GCF_009905375.1. Classification (NCBI taxonomy): domain Eukaryota; kingdom Viridiplantae; phylum Streptophyta; class Magnoliopsida; order Apiales; family Apiaceae; genus Apium; species Apium graveolens. The sequence goes on from NC_133653.1 coordinate 5,724,083, forward strand.
AGATATCACATTGAAAGTTGAACTAAATAAAAAAATGTGGGGATCTAAGTATATGAAAAAACGCTCATAAATTATATGAAAATATTTTTCAAAAATGTAACACACAAGCAACTGTAACACAAATTAGATACCACGACAAAGCATATCAAAACAGCGTCGAAGTTATACATTTTATAATTTTGGGGTCTTCATATTAGTGGGGCACTGTAGTAGAGCTGCTTACCCACTTCAATCGATAACACTATTTATTTGAAATATAGGTAAGTAAATGATGAAATTTATATTCATCAGTACAAGTTTCTTTTGAGAGAATTATGTTTATATTAATTTATTGATGTTTTTGTATTTATATTTTTCATAAATATATGAATATAAACTCTTACTTTATTCTCATTAATTATTATATAACTTTAAATACGGATAATTTTGAAATAAAATCACATGATTATATTTAAAATTTAAAATCAACATACACTACAAGAAAACATGACAAAACTGACCGTCAAAAACGGTCGGTTAAGAGGCAAAACGGTCAGTTAAAAGGTTCATAACCGACCACGAGGGGTGGTCGATTTTAGCCTGGTCGGTTATGACCTTTGGTCGGGTTTAAGCCTCATAACCGACCAACACAGTGGTCGGTTAAGTGTCTGGGCATTTTACTAAAATATGGGGTCACTGTGTACACGTGGTAACACGTGTGCACACGTGTCGCCACGTCACTGAGTCATAACCGACCGCAGGTGGTCGGTTATGTCTATTTCTAAATGTTGACTGGAACTCATAACCGACCGTGGTCAAAATGTGCACACGGACACTTCATTGTACCATCTTCCATTCCATTTTCGCTAGCAAATTTTAAAAAAATTTCTACACCAATTCTATATTCCGGGGTCAATGAAATTTTATCGCTTTGTAATTGATTACCAATCCAACTTCGATCAATGGTTTCCATCTACAATAATATTTTTTAAAATTAAAAAAATATATTTAATAAATAATTTATCATTAATCTCATACAACAAATTATCTACAATAAACATTAATAAATGAAATAAACATATTTCATAAAACACACAAACACACACACTATAATTACAATAAATGAAACTAACTTACAAATTATCTACTACCAAACTTCAATTCTCACAACAAACATTATATAAAAAAATAAAAACATTAAATACATACAACAACATTTAATACATACACCACCAACATAAACACACACACACATTATTACAAAATATGGAAATAACTTACAATTTTCTGAAACTCCTACACTTCAATCCTCTATTTTTTTAATGTTTTGGCCAAAATCAAGAAATGAGGGATATAACAAAAAAATTAAAAAAAATAGGTTAAAACCGACCGTTAGCGGTCGGTTTTATGCAGAAGAATAAAACGACACCGTTTTCTCTATAATGAGTACTTTTTTTGTGCTTTAAATTAATTTTTTATTATTCTATATAACCGACCACTTGTAGTCAGTCGGTTTTAAAAGTGACACATCAGCAAAACGGTGTCATTTTTTCTATAAAACCGACCACCAGCTGATGGTCAGTTTTATGTGTGTCACGTCATCGATACGGTGTCGTTTAGTTGGCATATAACCGACCACTGACGTCGGTCGGTTATAAGGTGACCAAATCGACGTCGGTCGGTTATGTCCGGTCGGTTTTACCCTGTTTTCTTGTAGTGATAATTGTATTTATAATTAAAAATGAACATGTATTACGAGGATATATTTTTTCTAAAAAGACTAGTGTTTAGCATCTCCACCTATATAAAACACTTAGCTAAAAATCATTAATACATATTATAAATAAAAAATATAGATATTATGTAAAAAAAATTATAATCATTTATATATTCTATCTAAATACAATGTTTTACGGGTTCAATAAAACTAATTATAGTCAACAAGATGCTCTTAGGCCATCTTAGTTAGAGACTGAACCCGCCATTGACCCCAAATAAACCCCATTTGTGGAAGAACTGAAGAAGAGTCTACCTAAATTCAAGCCCCACTTCAAGCCTGAATAATATTATATTATCAATACTAATTTACAGTACTTCTGACTTCATTATGGATCTTGCAACCCTACCAGTACCACAGGCTGCATTCTATTTGAGATATACCCTAACTTTTCAAGTGCAATATACCCCAACTTTTTTTTTATCGTAGGTAACGCGCAGCCGCTACCCTTCGGGTGCACACTGGGTAAACCCTACGGGCTCACGCAATAGCCTGCAAACCACGGTAAACCACATTTAAGCGACAGACTCTGACTCAGGAGGCATAATCATAAATTCTCCTCCCGTGGGATTCGAACCTGTCCTCTCTTTAACCAACTGAGTCAACCCTTGCGGGCAATATACTCCAACTTCTCAAGAGTTAAATAATAATATTTTCAGTACTCAATGAAACGAGTTTTACTGCTAGCATGTTCCGATGACGACGACTGGAACCACTAATCCACAATCATCAAGTAAATAATCTTATAATCATAATTTATAAAACGATTTTTTTTAGCGTGTGTTCAATGAAACGAGTTTTACTACAGGCATGTTCGACGACGACTTGAACCACTAATCCACAGTCATCAAATAAAAAATATTTTAATCATAATTTGTAAAACGGTTTTTCTAGTGTGTGCCTAAAAATTTATGTTCGATGATTTTTCAAAATTTTATTAGTGGAGATTTTTATGCATCTATTATTATTAATAAACTTTCCATCTTCTAATCATACGGATTTTTATATGATGTGCCCTTATAAGGCACAAATTAGAAAATTGGTTTATAAAATATCATGAGTATGCAGCAATAAAAGAATAATTTATGATATGTAAATAGTAAGTAACAAAATATTAGAAGAATTTTGAAACCCTAAAATAGCTAGTACTATTTGCTTCCGGCTGCAGGCGGGGACGTAGTAAAAATAGTGATCCATGCATAAACATATAAAGTATTAGTTACTCCATCCTTGTTTACGTTACTATTTGACACGTATTTCGAGACTTCTACAAAGTATAGTTTCATAATATTTTTTCAAAAAAAAAATTGAATAAAAGTTTAAACATAAAACTTTACTAAAACTAAAAATAGTGACTTCACAAAATAAAATTTACTAAAATTTTTAGTGCGACATGACTTCAACCTAGGTTTGCTCTCTTGTGCCCCTAACACATTACTAAGAGGTCATTTGTTAAATCTGAATGAGTATTTTTTGGCTGATTAAAATTCTGAACGAAACGGTTATATGGATGATTCATTTATTCTATTATTTGACAAATAACTATATGACTTTTCTGAATAGTAATATATAAATTTTTTAATAATTATTATTATTTATTACTTTTTTTATAAACACAATATAAAATAATTTTTGTGACTTAAATACAAAATGAATATAATGAATTAAAAAAAGTTTCAACGATAATATTAGACATTTTTCAATTAAATTTTGATAAATGATCAAACTATATAATAAAAATAGCAACTCACAAAGTTACTAAATATTATTTATATAATTTCAATATATAGTTTTAAATGAGGTTTGTGTTAAGATATATATAGATATAGTTTGTTAGTTTGTTATTGGAGATATCTTTGTTATTATTGTAAATCAATTCCTGTAAATCAGTCCCTGTAAATCAGTTGTGCTTAGGAGTTGTTTCCTATATTGAGGCCTAAATATATGGCATGTGTTGAGTATATATAACAAGGCAATGATATGAAATCATTTGAGGAAAATATTCTTTCATGGTATCAGAGCTTTAGGCTTATTCTCTTCGTCTCTTCTATTCCCTATTCTCTTCGTTTCTTCTTTGTTCCTTTCTCAACATCATGACTAATAAGTCTGAAAATAAAAACTCTTTTCATCCAGCTCTTGCGGTGTCTAATATCCGCAATCATATTCCCATTACTCTTGAGATGGAGAATGTTCAGTACTCAACCTGGGCAGAGCTGTTCAAAATTGTTGCACGTTCTCACAAGGTCCTTCACCATATTATTCCTCCTGCTGAAGGCAAAGAGAAGGTCCTGACTACCGAGGATGAAAAGGAATTATGGTCTACTCTTGACGCTACGGTTCTTTCTTGGATTTATGCAACAATCTCCAGCGATCTCTTGCACACAATTATTGAACCAGATGCTAAGGCCATGGATGCTTGGAACCGTTTACGTGACATATTTCAAGACAACAAAAATTCCCGTGTGGTAACCCTGGAGGCTGAGTTCTCCAATACTCAGATGGAAATTTTTCCGAATGCTTCGGCTTATTGTCAACGTTTAAAGACAATTTTCGATCAGTTGAAGAATGTAGGGGCTCCAGTATCGGAAAGTCACCTAGTCCTTCAACTCGTTTCTGGTCTTACTCAAGCCTATAGGGGTGTTGGGACGTTGATCCGCCAGAGTGACCCATTACCCTCATTCTATAAGGCGCGTTCGATGCTCACTCTCGAGGAGGCTGGACTGGAAAAGGAAGCTACCAAGGAATCTGCTATGTTTGCCAACCAAAATTCGGTGTTTGATAATGGTATTTCTAACCCAGTACACTCGGCTCCAACACAGGACCGTGGTAAATCTTCTGGAAATAGGAGAAACTTTGGACGCAAACCAAATAATGGTGGTGGTCGTGGTACTGGAAGGGGTAAGCAGGGCCGCAGTGGTGGTCAGCAATAACAACAGTGGGGAAATCAAGCTCCGTGGGGTAATGTTCTACCCTGGGCTTGGATGTCAACATGGGCTACTCCACCGTGCCCGTATCCAACCCAAGGCTGGCCTCATGGATACTCGAACCACCCACAACAGCAGCAACCTGGAATTCTGGGGACTCGTCCTCAACAAGTGGTTCGTCCTCAGCAAGCGTTTCTTCCTCAGCAAGCGTTTGTGGCAGATCAAAAGCAGTCCATCTCCTACTCTCCTACAAACATTGAAGCGGCTATGCATACTATGTCTCTCAATCTACCTGATTCTTCCTGGTACATGGACACTGGAGCAACTTCTCATGTGACCTCATCAAATGGTAATTTATCTGCTTATACTGATTTGAGTCATCAAAATAGTGGTATTATGGTCGCAAATGGTCATTCTATTCCAATCAGTGGTTATGGTCGTACTGAGTTAGTGTCTCCGAGTCATTCTCTAGTCCTAAACAATGTCCTTCATGCTCCCCAAATTGTTAAAAATTTAATTTTGGTTCGAAAATTCACTACTGATAATAGTATGACTGTTGAATTTGATCCTTTTGGGTTTTCTGTGAAGGAATTTCCGACAAGGAGACTCATCATGAGATGTGATAGTCAAGGTGAACTGTACCCTCTTACCACGTCTTTCAACAATCGAACTTTCCACTCAGTCTTTGCAGCTATCTCTCCTACACTCTGACATGCTCGATTAGGTCATCCAGGTGCTCCTGTTTTTGAGGCTCTTAGGCTCAATAAAAGTATTACTTGTAATTCTCTTTCAGGTTCAAGTATTTGTCAATCTTGTATTTTTGGAAAACATATTAAGTTGCCATTTGCACCTTCTACTTCAAGCACTTATTTGCCATTCGATATCATTCATAGTGATATTTGGACATCACATGTTTTGAGTTCTATGGGGCATAAATATTATGTTTTGTTCTTAGACAATTTTTCGAATTTCTTATGGACTTTTTCGTTGGCAAATAAATCCGAAGTTTTTAAGAAATTCTTGATATTTAAAGACCACATTCACACTCAATTTGAACGTAAGATCAAAACCTTACAATGTGACAATGGGAAGGAATTCGAAAATGGTCAATTCTGGGAGTTTTGTAAAACTAATGGCATGTCATTCCGCCTATCTTGTCCTCATACATCTTCTCAAAATGGTAAGGCCGAAAGGAAAATCCGAAGTATAAATAATATTACTCGCACTCTTCTTGCTCATGCTTCTCTTCCTCCTTCATTTTGGCATCATGCTTTACAAATGGCCATATATCTCCTTAATATTCTTCCGAGTAAGATTTTACGAAATCAAGCTCCCCTACAAATTCTTTACAGAAGGGTTCCCTCATTTTCTCATCTTAAAGTGTTTGGTTGTTTATGCTATCCTTTGTTTCCGTCTACAACAATCAACAAATTACAACCCCGATCTACTTCCTGTGTGTTTTTAGGATATCCCTCGTCAACTCATCGTGGCTACAAGTGTTTTGATTTATCATCAAATAAAATTATTATTTGTCGTCATGTGATATTTGATGAGCAGGTGTTTCCTTTTGCCAACACACATACCCCTTCTCCTACTGACTATGATTTTTTGGGTGATAATATTTCGCCATATATGCGTCATCACATACAAAATCTGGTACACAATCCTAGTCCAGAACCTACTAGTTCAGGTCGTCCGGTTGTACCACGTAGACCAATCACCCCCCTTCACCACAAAGCCCAGTCAGTCCTCCGTCACCACCTACACACATTTCTGGCAGCCCAGTGTCCTCTCCCTCGAGTCCTACATCGAGTCAGACCACATCTCCCAGTCCTGAGCATAATTCTAACCATATATCAGTGACCCATCAGCCACCATCCACCCTTTCGTCATTCCATGGTCACTCGGAGTCAACATGGCATTTTTAAGCTAAATAAAAAATATGCTTTGTTAACTTCGGTTGCTCGTTCTGCTTTGCCCCGTAACCTAGTGGCGGCTCTCAGGGACACTAATTTGAAAATGGCAATGAATGAAGAGTATGATGCTCTTATTCAAAATAAGACATGGGTGTTGGTACCTCGTCCACCTGGTGTTAATGTTGTTCGTTCTATGTGGGTTTTTTTCTCATAAAGGGGACTCTAATGGGGTGCTTGAGAGGCATAAAGCTCGTCTTGTGGCTGATGGGCAGACTCAGTAGGTTGGTATTGATTGTGGCGAGACATTCAGTCCGGTGGTGAAGCCGGCTACGATTCGTACCGTTCTGTCTCTAGCTCTCTCCAAGGCATGGGACATTCATCAATTGGATGTGAAGAATGCGTTTCTTCATGGTGATTAAAAAGAAACAGTTTATATGCATCAACCACTGGGATACCGACATCCTGCTTATCCAGATTATGTATGTCTACTGCTTAAGACTTTATATGGTCTTCGACAGCCCCTCGTGCTTGGTACAAACGTTTTGCTGACTATGTCATCTCTCTTGGCTTCACGAATAGCAAGTGTGATAACTCCTTGTTCATTTATAGAAAAGGGACTGACATGGCTTATCTTTTGTTGTATGTTGATGATATAATTCTAACGGCTTCTTCTACTAGTCTACGCAAGTCTATCATGGCTCGTCTTAGTTCTGAATTTACCATCAAAGATCTTGGTCCTTTGACGTATTTTATGGGCATTGCAGTGGCGAGACATAAAGAGGGTATGTTCCTCTCACAGCGGAATCGAACCTTAGTTCTGTTAAATATATGATCCTATTGGGGCCTTCCCCTAACACCTTAAGGTTTTAGAGAATGGCCCTGTCCAGGATCTTATATTATTCTAACACTCCCCCTCACTCGAAAGCCCATTTATGGGTCGAAGAGTGGATCACGGGCGCCCATCTTTGAGTAACCAGTTACTCTAAAACCTCAAGGTGTTAGAGAATGGCCATTTCCAGGATCTTATATTATTCTAACACTCCCCCTCACTCGAAAGCCCATTTACATGCAAAAATGAAAATAATATATAGATATATTTAATAAAATAATTAGTAAATTACAATATAAATAAATTCATTGTAATTTTACTTGAACCTTGCAAAATTTGGGTACACTATACTGTTAAATATATGATCCTATTGGGGCCTTCCTCTAACACCTTAAGGTTTTAGATGAACTGGTTACTCAACATGGTATCAGAGCTTAGGCTGGCGGGAGGACTAAGGTTCGATTCCCAGCCACCCCCAACATTCTCACAATTTAATGTGGACACTAAATGCAATCCAACATTCTCACAATTTAATGTGGACACTAAATGCAATTGATACCCCAAAGATGGGTGTCGGTGTTTCACTCTTCAACCCATATATTGTTCAGAATAATTTTGGTCTCACTATGTAAACAATCCTATTTATATCTCATTCACTTAATTTATTATATATCATTCATGGGTTAATAAACAAGCCCCAAGTCTCAGTTAATTACTGAATTTCTTTTAATTAATTTGCTTATCTATCTGCATATATACCTTTTAAGATACATATACAACTAACACTGCATTAGGATATGAAAAACAAATATAAGTGGGGGGAAGTCTCCCTTGTATTGGATTGGAGCATTATGTGGATGGTTCATAATCTTCGTTGCAAGAACTTCCAAGATATATATGTCGAAATAAAGGTTCGACAACAATTGTCAATAAAATAGTGTGAACTGTGAACCCACTCGTAGTACAACATAATGGGTAAAATTTGTCGTAGCTAGTGGATGACGCAAGAAGTTAGTACGTACTTCTGACGAAAATTTTGCCAAGATTCTTATTGAATTGTAAATTTTAAAATTTGTGTATAATTTTCATTTCTATTAAAATATGTCTCGTGAAATGTATATTGCAATTTATTTTACGAGCATTATATATATTAGTTGATAACCCGTGCGAAATACGGGCCGGGATCAAAATATTAATATTAAATAGTGATTATAGAAATTTATTATAAATATAATTTAAAATATATAATAAATAAAATTATACGATTATTGCAATTATTCTTTTGAAATTATATGTAGTTTTCATTAACTCAAATCTTATTAGAACAATAAACTCAACGTTATTATGTATATGTTGTTCAAAAAGACATAACTATGATTTTACATCGAAACTTTAACCAAGTAATGAGCAACACGATTGACGGATAATTAAACAAAACATTAAATCAACATTACTAAGTAATTGCATAATAGATTTCTTATTGTTAACTAGATTTGTGTTTTTACATAGTTTGTGATCGCATATTTTTTTTCTAATAAAATATTCTTTATATATGTATAAATTTGTATTTGGTGCTAAAATAGAATTTTATAGGTATGAATCTAGAAATTACAATGTACACACGATTCTGTTTATATAAAAGCAATACAAATATCTGGTATATAAGAATAAAAAAAGGTTAAATATTACATATAGAGTTATAAGTCATATAGCAATCAAAAAAAGAATAAAAATGATATATTCAAAATTATGCTAAGATTTAAAAAAGGGTGGAGACAAAAGTTTGTGAAACCGAAAAGGGGTGAAACCAAAATATCCCTTAAAAGATGGTTTTTCAAAAGCATGGCTTATAAAATTTAAAAAATTGGTAGAAATAATACATATAAAATTATAAGCCCTATAGGCATCAAAAAGGATAAAGTTATATATATGAATCATAAATGGTGAAAGTAAAAGGCGGTGGAACAAAAAATAATTAAAACCAAAGTACCATTTAAAAAAGGTTCAGCTTATTAATAAAGGTTATGAATGTATAAAATATTTCATTTTATTATTTTAATACAAAAAAAAATTCTACGGAAAATAGAAATATCGTAATTATAATATGATATATTTTGTTAAAAAGACAACATAGAACTCTACATGAAATAGAAATCTAAAGGTGAAACCAAAATACAACATAAGTGTACTAAGATGAAACCAAGTACCCTATCAAGAAATAATTTAAGTTCTACGAAAATAGAATTTTAACTATATTACGGTTTGAACAATTTTATTATTTTATAGGGATGAAACCAAAATACAGTTTTTATTATATTCATATCATTTTATTAAAATGGAATTCCACTAACAAATTAAAAAAAATTAAAATAAAATATCTCTTATATATATTAACTCCAACATAACTTACGAGTCTAACTTCTGAGCAAATTAATTTTACCAAACCTGGTTTTATTAGCTAACGAACCTCAACTCTTGAGCCAATTTATTAAATATCTTACGAACCTGTTTCCGAGCCTAATTAGTTATTAATGTGATTTGAACCCTTGACCACAAGTAACTTAATGCAAGCCCATAACCAGCTAAGCTAGGAGAACATTTAGCCTTATATTATAATTGAATAACTAGGTACATAAAGTTTTCTTCGCTTATAATATCCTCCATAAATATTTTACTATTCATTTAAAAAACAATAGTTGTAACTATTTTACTATTCGTTTAAGATACAATAATGGTAGACTATTGCATGATAACGTGTATGTATTGTTTTATTATATGTAATTAAATGTAAGCCTGTACCTATATACATCCATTTTGATAATTTATTTTTTTCTTATAAAATTAGATATATTAATAATTCTTTTGAGATGTATTATTTTGATCAATTAAAATATACATACTAAGTAAATATGAAACTTTACAAAATTTCAAAAATAATGTTTAAATAAATTTTGGATTATACATTGATTGTCTATTAATAATTACATAGAATATGTAGTTCAATAATAAGATGACTTTATAAAAAATATTATAAATACTAAAAAAATATTAAATAAATAGTAAGAAAAATAAGAAACTTTGATTTTTTTTAAATGATTATAAATGAGATCCATTCTATTTATATGTTATCGGCTACATACACATAACTGGATATAATATTATATTATAATCAAGATTTTGGATATTATACGATAATATATTAGAACTAAAAATATAAAGGTTTCAGTGTAATATAAATTTTTTAATATAATATCCAACATTATATATTATTACAAGAGATATAATAACCTATTAGTAGAATTTGAGAAGTTGTAAAAGTAGTTGATTTTGAAAATATATCTCATTAAAAAAAAGCAAAAGATTTACATACAAATTAGCTGAATATTTGGTCAAAATTCGCATTTTTGAAAAGAGGATTATATGTAATGTATATTATACGATTTATAGTTCCGTCTCACAAAATACATTTGAGTCATGCATATTATATAACTTGTGGAACTTATATAATAGAAGACGAAAAGGTAGAATAATTTATATAGATGTTCATGCAACAAAGAGTAAAAAATTGAATATAGCATAGTAGATAGGATTTAACAACGAGCGATAACAATATTGAATAGTACATTGAACAATTTTAGACTTAGGATAAAATGAAAAAAAATATTTTTCAAATGTTTATTAAAAGTTTCACTACAAGAAAAAAGAGCAAACTATGGAACATTTAGCTTAACCTTGATGTAATATTTTGGTATTTGTGTGATAGTTTTTTAACAGATTTGTGGGGAATGAATGTAATTAAGCTTTGATGCATTGTTAACTTTTTTTTTTTTTTATTTAAGCTTGTTTCCCATTTTTTGTGTTTAGGCTTTTTATTAGAACTGATTTTATTTGTAAGAATTAGGCAGGCTCCTCGCCATTTTTGGTTCCAATATTTGACCATATAAAAGCCACCGACTTTGGTGTCTTTAGTTTAGAATCGGGAACTTTAAATTTCAACAAAAATTAAGAGCAGGAGGTTTAAATTTTCACAAAAATGTTGAAGGGAAAAGCTGGAAAGTTGACCTGGAATAAAAGCAACCGAAAATGCGGTCGCTTTTATATAAATTCCACCTCTGAACACAACTTCGACAGGTTAAAAGCCACTAACGGGGAACAGTGGATTTTATAACAAAATCCACCGATTTCGGTTGTTTATAGCTAAAAGCAACCGATTTTTGACCGATGGCTTTTAGCCTTTTTTCTTGTAGTGTTTGTTAATGTGGAAGTTGAGTTACTGATTTTCGATCGCGCAACAAGCTTTAGTCTTGATCAATTTAAAATATACAGTTAAATCACGATCAATGAATACCCTCAAGAACAGTTATAATATATCACTCATTGATATTATTCTTCTATTAATTAAGATTAACATATATTTTACTACTATATTTGAAACCATACAAATTGTTCATACAAGTTATTCGTTTGATGAAATTATTATTTTATGAACATTCGTTTACCAAGATTGATTTGATAAATAGGTAAACTTAGCAAATTTGAAAAAAATGTAAATTAAAAATTTTAAGTCAGTTTTAGAAAAAAGTTAAACTAAACGCCCGATCTCGCGCAGTCTTTTAATAATTAAATAAAAATAAAGTGTGCATACACAAAGCTCATTATAGTAAGAGTAGTGCTAGAGGTACCAAAATCGGTACCAAAATAACTCCAAAAAAAATATATGGCATGTTTTTGTTTGTGCGATTCATATTAACACATATGGGTCTTTTTCATTTAAGAGAAAATAACTAATAGAAAAGCAACATCTCATTTGTTTGGAAAATTTTGGTAAAATATTTTCGTACCTTTAAAATTACTCTTATAGTAATAACAAACTCATTTTAATGGTTGGTCTATCTATTCACTCTCGTTAGTGAAATATTTATGTTAATGAAGTTATTAAGTGATTAAAAAATGAATGCATTTATTATCTAAGGACAGTTTAGGCACAAGAGCAATTTGAACTTATGATGATTGAAACACAAAAAATATTTATTCACACATAATTGACCAATCTCAAGGGCTGAGGTTGAAAGATTGATCATCTTGTAACACAATATAGATTCATTCAGTTAATTACTCAAAATTAAATTGTTTAATGCATTGAAAGACATTAAGATTGGTAAAGAGAAAGAAAGACAGAAAATGCTTAAAAATATTGGAGATTAGGAGAAAAAATAATACAAAATAGTTAGAAAGAAAGGCTCGAAATATGAGAGCGCAAGGATTAAGTAAAGTTCCAGAATATTTTTAAAGATTTGTGAATAAAACAAGAACTTAAACTTAACCTTTTTAGGATGTACCATTTGAAAATTATCCATATTTTATCAATGATGAGTTATATTTCCTTTAACATCATTGATCAATAATTATAAGTAAGGCATGAGTATAAATATTCTAAAAAATCATCTTAATCAGATAACACTCACAAAATACAATAAATATATTTAAGAGACACGACAAAGTTAAAAATTATTTTACACGCTATCATTATTACTCGTATTAGATTCCATATTACAAATTTCTTTGAACAACATTGTTGACACATAATTTAATTTAACTATAATTAAACACACACAATTTAAGTTACTTGCCCGTGCCTGACAAGAGTTTTTATGCTAGTTTCAATTTAAGCACGACCTATTTAGTTGATCGTGGTTTATATTTTTCGAAACATATTTAGTCGGTTCAATTTATGAACCTATTTATGTTTAAACATAATTAAAAATAGGATTAAAACCTATAAAAATAATAAAAAAGCATGGCTTATAAAATTCAAAAAATGGGTAAAAATGATATATATATATATATATATTTATAAGTCATAAAGGAATCAAAAAGGATAAAAATAATACACTCAGAGTTATAACATGAATCATAAAAGGTGAAATCAAAAAGGTGAAATCAAAAAGTGGTGAAACCAAAAAATAAGTGAAACCAAAGTATCACTTAAAAATAAATTTCGCTTATTAATAAAGATTATTAATGTGATCTTCTAAATTTTTTGATAATAATATATATTGATTTTTAAAATTATATAATGAGAGCTAAAATGCAAAGAATTTAAGTATCTAGAGTTAACTTTGGATAATTATATAAAGTTAAGTGAGTTTAAATATAAAATTAAGAGAATTTTTGCAAATGCATGAGTTAATCTGGTTATTATAAAAATACCATTCAACATTTATATTCAAAATCCTAATAAATTAAATTATTTTCCGCAAACTAATATAGATATATAATTATTTAGCAAATATAAATTATTAAGAAACATTTTTGTGAAATACAGGAAAAGAAAGTCAAATATATGATTTTCAAACCATGTTTCCAAGACTTTTTTGAGGAAGAAGAGAAAAAGTATAAGAAGAACTGAAGAGAAATTTCTTATATATTTATGTCCAAAATCTTCATCCAATTTTTGAAAAAATTTAGAGAAAAAAAATTACTCAATTTCATTTTTTTTTCTTTTCCCTCTTGACTCTAGAACACAGCCTTAAAATCTTGTTTAGAATTTTGTTTCTCCTTTATATTCTCCCGGAAGTATATTCTACATAATAATAATATTATATAATTACTCCCTCCGTCCCTCCCAAATGTTTATATTTGGGTGGGGCGCGGAGTTTAAGAAAAATGATAAAGTAGTGGAGAAAAGTTGAAAAAGTGAGTAAAGTAGTGGAACCGATTAATATTATATGTATAAAGTGGGTATAGTGGAGGAAAGTAGTGGATGTAGTTAATTTAAAAATTATAAAAACTTTACTATTTTTGGAAAATTTTGAAATGTAAACAATTGGAAAAGAAAGTGTAAACAAATGGGAGGGACAGACGGAGACGGAGTATATAAATAGCACATTACTTCCGTACGTAGAAATGTGTATATAAAGGGCAGTAAGAGAGCCAAGATAGTTGGCAGAGCAACAGCAGTTTAAGAACACAATTGCTTTGCACAATGAAAAATCCCACTGCTTCCTCCTCCACATCTCTCCTCTTTCTCTCTCTAGCAATTGCAAGTTTAGTTCTGTTTTCCTCAGTCAATGATGGAGATGCAGCTGCTGACAGAAAGCTCATGGCTACAGAAACACACCAGTTTCATAACATTAAACTCACTTCTATTCTACCAGGCTCTGTTTGCGAGTCCTCTTCTGAAGGTTCCTTTTCTGTCCATCCTTAAACTCACTTTCAATATTCCATATACAGTAGTTATCGATTCTTCTAAAATCTCAAGGTGTTAGAATGACAACAGATTTTATATCATATATTCATATTCTAACAAAACATATGGATATTAGTGTCAGTAACAATCATATTTTGTTGCTGGCAAGTGGCAACTATGCAGTTAATTAGTTTAACCAAAAAATAATACAATTTTATTTTTAATAGTAATATATATTGTTTTAGCTGTAATTTGAGGTCTTTTTAAACTTGTTGTTAAATAACCAGCTCGAACCCTTACAGCTCCGTAAACCGAACTCCGATGTGATGTTAGATAGTCAGCTCTTCTAGAAACAGAAGGCTAAACTTATTCTTATACTATTCAACTCATATAAATCTAATAATTCTTCATTCAATTATTTCAAAACTACGTACAAAAGATTATAGAAAAATGTAGACACGGGTAGTCTGTTAGTATATACTCCATTCGTCCCTCCCAATTGTTATTGTTTCTAAAAGAGTATTCGACACGAATTTTAAGATGAATATAAAGTATAGTTTTATAAACTTTTTTAAAAAATTTTTTTTCTGAATAAAAGTATAAACATTCTATTTTTATTCAGAAAAAGAAAATTTTTAAAAAAAGTTTTAGAACTATACTTTATAATAATCTTAAAATACGTGTCAGACACTTCTCATAAACGAAAACGATAATAATTGGCCGGGACCAAGAGACTACTGTATAGAATGTGGACAGAATTAACCATAGGGTTCATAGCATTCACATACACTGAATATTAATTTCTGGCCATGATTTATTCTAGAATTAGAACTGTACAAAAACATTATCACGGGTGTGGGAAATGGCTATGCATACAGCTTCCACATACTTTAGCTTTTTATATTCAACATGCGGCTGTACTTCCGTCAAGGAAGCTAATAAGATATTGTCAACTTACCGTTGAAACATACACGCACCTTATTTTGGATACGATTTGAACCTTTGACATCCTGTGAAAGAGTTAGGGATAATGTGTTTAACTAGTAAATAATATGATGTCATCAAGAAAGCGAATGAGATACAGCTAGACGAAGAGGTTATCGGATAAAATTTCGCCTTAACACTAATCTAAACTTGAGTGGTTTATTGAATCAAATAATTGGATGAATTCAATTATTTGTGGCATTTAGCAAACAATATTATAGTAGTGGTTGTTGATGCAGGACAAGAAATACCTGCAACAATCTCATATAAAGATGCATGTATCTCTGTAATGCACTCCCTCCGTCCCCCTCAATTCTTTATATCAGGGGACGGGAGCTCGGCATGTATTTTGATAATCTTATTAAATGTAGTTATATAATTTTTTTAAATTTTTTTCTTCTAAATAAAAATATGATGTTCAAATTTAAATACAAAAAAAGAAAATTTTAAAAATAAATTACAGAAATATATTTTATAGTTGTCTTAAAATACGTGTCAAGCATGTGAAAAAACTGTAAAGAAATGAGAGGGACGGAGGCAGTATTTGTTCACATGTTTATACAAGCATATGTGTACACACACAGGGCGCCAAACTTTAGTTGAATTTTGATGGTATGATCTTTGTCTTTAGAGTGTGTGGACTGTGACATTCGTAATATTAATAATTCATCGGTGGGTACATCAGACTGATAAATTATGTATGCATGACAAATATGTGCAAGTTTTGGCTATAGAAATTTATTTTATCTTTTCACGCGTTGGAAAGTTTGTAGCTAAGTGGAAGCTTAATCATTGCCTATGCGTACCCATCAAGCTGCTTCCGGTGTTATAGATTTCGAAAATCGGTATTATTCGGTTAAAGTACCGATTTTTGATTTATCAAAAAAATTCAAAAAATCGGATAATTTATCGGCGATTTATCAGAAATCGGTCAAATCGGACAAATATTTTTGACAGATTTTAAGCGATTTATCAGCGATTTTTGAAAAATCGGCCGATTTCTATAATAATAAATTATTAAGTAAATATATAAGTTAATTAAAATACGGAGATCTTCCGGAGCACACCAACTATATTGAGAATTTTTTTCCGATTCATGTAAATGATGGGCTCCCTTGTATTCACGTTAAAAGGCATGCCTACACATGTGCAGAAACTTTCCGCAACATGTTATCATATGAACTATGAAGAAGATATGTTGCAGATGTTGTTACAGACTTTTACATTTAGTATACAGAGAATTTCCTTCATTAATGATAATTTTCTTGAATTAACAGGTCAGAAACCATCACCATCATCACTCAAAGTGGTGCACAAACATGGACCATGCCACAAACAACAGAACACAAAGGAATCTCTATCCTCCTCAGCATCACAAATCCTAACTCACGACGAGTCCCGAGTTAAATCAATCAACTCACGAATCGCCTTCAACGCTGCTCGAAAGTCCTTCACATCCACGAACTCAGTTACAGTTCCAGCAAAATCAGGCTCATCCTTAAACGCTGGTAACTACATTGTCACAGTAGGTCTCGGATCACCAAAAAAGGACCTGTCATTAATTTTCGACACTGGCAGTGACCTTACCTGGACACAATGTGAACCATGCGCACGATCCTGCTACGATCAAGCCGACCCAATTTTCAATCCTTTGCAATCGACGACCTATTCGAACGTATCCTGCAGTGCACCGCAATGTAATCAGCTCAAATCCGCTACAGGAAACAGTCCAAGCTGCAATGGAAACACCTGCATCTACGGAGTCCAATACGGGGATCAATCCTTCACAGTAGGTTTCTTTGTGAAAGATAAATTAACATTATCTCCTACTGATGTCGTCCCAGATTTTTACTTCGGATGTGGCCAAAACAATCAAGGCCTATTCGGTCAAACCGCTGGCTTAATCGGACTAGCCAGAGATAAACTTTCGATTGTTTCACAAACATCGCAAAAATATGGAAATGTTTTCTCCTACTGTCTTCCGTCTAGATCTAGTGAAACTGGTTACTTAACATTCGGACAATCAGCCGTTTCAAAAACAATCCAGTACGTTCCATTTGCTGATACGCAAGGCACAACATTTTATTTCATCGACATTGTCGCGATTTACGTAGGCGGTGAGAACCTTCGAATCAGTCCTACTGTCTTCTCCACCGCTGGATCTATCATCGATTCTGGAACTGTCATCACACGTCTACCTCCTGCAGCCTACACAGCTTTACGAAACACGTTCAGGAAACAAATGACGCAATATGCCCTAGGAAAACCAGTTTCGATACTCGATACATGTTATGACTTCAGCAAATATTCTACAGTCCAGATTCCTACCATCAGCATTGTGTTTGGCGGAAACAAGAAAATCGACATCCATGTTTCGGGAATTTTGTACGTGATTAATCCGTCGCAAGTGTGTTTGGCTTTTGCTCCTAATAGTGATGCATCTGATGTGCTGATTTATGGGAATGTTCAGCAGAAGACCATGCAAGTTGTTTATGATGTTGCAGGAGGGAAGCTGGGCTTTGGAGCTCAAGGGTGTGCTTGATTAACCCTAATTGTGTTGTTAATATTTGTAAGAAAATACTACGAGTAGCTTTTAGTCATGATGAAATGATTTTAGGCTATAGTATACTTGTAATAATATGATTGTGAGAACTATTGGAGTTACAAAAGTGGAGTGTTTATCATTAACACATGGATGTAAGATGAGTTCTATATATAAGAAGTAAAGTGTATACATTTTATTTACTACTTATACATGAGTTGAACTTCTTTTAGTTATAAACTCATCAAGCACCCGGACCCTTGACAGACCAAGAGTTCGACCACTGCACCAACTCTTTGTTGGTATTTGAGTTAAACTTTGATTATCTCACTTTTTTTTTGCCTCTTTTAGACAGACCAAGAGTTTGACCACTGCACCAACTCTTGGTTGGTATCTGAATTGAATTTTGATTATCTTACTTTTTCTTTGCCTCTTTTAGACAGACTAAGAGTTCGACCACTACACCAACTTTTTGTTGGTATTTGAGTTGAACTTTGATTATCTCGCTTTTTCTTTTCCTCTTTTAGACGGACCAAGAGTTCGACTAGTGTACCAACTCTTTGTTGGTATCTGAGTTGAACTTTGATTATCTCACTTTTTCTTTCTTCTGCTCCGGAGCTAAAACGCGAGGAATAATGTTTCAATTAGTCTTGTTAGAAGTCAAGCTAAAAACAGCCCCATTTGCTCTTGGCCAGAGTACTTTGTTCGTTGAATAGTTAGTTACAATGTGTTTTGGTCATAGGAGTTGCCTAGATTATGTTTTTTTTGCTAATAGGTTGGCTAGATTATGTAGAATAACTGCGATGTGTTTTGTTCTCCTCCTGTTATGTTGGAGACCCGAAATTTGCTTTTGTTTCAAAGAAAAACAAGCACTAAATATTCAGACATGTGTGTCTAAAAATATATAAATTAAAATTTGCATGTTTTTTTAAACATCTAGCAGGGAGTCGGCTATTCAAGAAACGAGTTTGAGTTGGATATTTTTAAATGAGTTGAACCACATGTTTGTTTAGGTGAAAACAGTTAAAAATTTAGTTGAACTCGGCTTATTTAATAGGTTAGTTAAGCCGAGTTTACTTATAAGTTAAATACGACCCGAGTTTAGATGAGTCTCGGGCTGAGATGGGTCGTGAGGTAACAATTGAAAAAATTATTAAAATTTTAAATTTAATAAAATGAAAATAAATTTTAAAAATAATATACATGTAAATTTTGAACAAAATCGAGCGGAGCCGATTCAAATTTTCGAGAGAGCGAAATTTTAATTAAACCAGCCGGTGCACCGAGCTTGGCTTTTTTCACTGAATGAGTTCGAATTTGTGATGGAGCTCGAGTGCTCGCCATCAGCTGACTCGAATTACAGACTTCTCGAAATTCTTTGTTTAGTTATTATGTACGCTTTAACAGATACTTGTATTGAAAAATTTTACAATTATTGGGCTTTCATATAATAAAAATACCTAACTTTTCTAAGACTTTTTTATGGAAAAATTACTGGACACAATATTGGAAAAAATTGGTATAAAGTGTCCCTTTGGGAAATTTTAAAATAAGTAACTTATAACTTGAAATGAACAAGGGATTTATAAGTCATAAGTAGATGGATACTTATAAGTTAAGTAAGTATTTATTTTTTGTTTAAATGTCAGAATTTTTTTTATTTAACTGAGCTAAAATAAATAAATTTTAAATACAATTATTTTAATTCATAAATTTTTAATTAGAAAGACATGTAAAAACATAAATTTTAAAACTAAAGTTAATAATAAACAAAAAATAAATAAAATAAGTTGATAAAAAATGCGTCATTTCTAACCTTCAACTTATCAATTTATAAGTTATAAATTTGACTTATAAGTTAAGTTAACAAACACTGATTTATAAGTATTTATGAATTTATAAGCAAATAAGTTGCTTATTTTGTTCGGCTAAACAGGCCCAAAGTACTGTGCATTACCAGTTCTTGACTTGGTCTCTATAGACAAAGCGAACGAACATTTTTGTCTTTAATCAAATTTCTCGTCTACTAAAAAACCTAACTTAACTTGACGAACCGTGGTCGCACGGTCTTTATTAATATTTTTATATTGTTTAAAGTATTATATATTTTTTTGGATAATTATCTTATTAATATATTTATAAATATTAATATAAATATTTGTTGGTGGTGAGATTCGAACCGAAATCTTGAAAATTGTATAAATAATAATATAAATATTTGTTGTTGGTGGGGTTTGAATCTGGAAGTTTTATTATTATATAAATAATAATATAAATATCTGTATTTGGCGGGGTTCGAATCTGACAGTTTTAGTAGTGTATATATTTTTTTAGTATTTGAATCTAGCGATCCCGATCACTTGATTAAAAATATTCGACGGTCATAAATAAGGATAATCAAACTAACCAAAAAAAGATATATCAAATTATACAACATTTCGGTTATAATAATATAATACAGATTTATAGATATTTTTGCTTACAAATTCTACCTGACCAGACTATACGAGGATAGAGCTTACTTTTTTATAAATTAATTTACAAACAAAACATTATAATTACTCAAGATTAAAAAAATAAATTTACAAATTGAAAGTTGGAAGGTTCGAATATTATAATTACTCAAAATTCAGTTGGTCTACGCTAAAGTCTCGACTGAATAAAAAAAATTATGATTTTTTTTTTTTAGAAAAAAATCTGATTTCTAGTTAAAACCATTACAAAAAACTTGGTTAAATCGGGGTAATTTTAAAATATTAATGACATTTTTAATTTTTCATAAATTTAAAACCCTGATTCCACCGCATTGTGATCACTATTTGACCTGGTAGTACAATATAGAAAATACCGAGATGAGTGGGAGGAAAAACTAAAGTCTTCCTCATTTTTAAACATTATATATGTGAATGGTTTGCGTTCTTCATTACAAAAATTTCCAAGATATGTCATAATAAAATATTTGATAACAATTATTTAAATTTGTTTTGGTACCATCCCACCTATCTACGTGAAATTGGAGAGCAATATGCTATCTAGTGGATGACCCCGAAGAGCCAGTAAAATTGGAGAGAACCTATGTTATTACGATTTTATACAATTTACTTTAAAATGTGATTTTTAAATTTTACGAATTATAAATAAATAATTTGTAATTTTTGATCAATTTTAGTAGTTTGGACCAAATAAAACTAAACCCGGACTATTATTTTAAAACTGAGCTAATACTAGTATTCATAAAATCTAAATATGATATTTAAAATGTCCGTATAAAAAAAACTCAAATTTACTTTAATAGTATGGTATGTCACCGCAAGAAATACGTCTATTGAATATTATGATGATAATAGTTATGAAAACAAATACGTCTATCAAATATTTTATGACGAGAATAATTATGAAAATAATAATTCTTTACCTTCTTAAATTATTTTGATCTTAATTGCCATAAACATTAATTTAAGCAGAATGACTATCTATCCATGAGTGTTACAAAAACCTCATGAACTCGTATGGTGTTATGCTGGACTGTAATTCGAGCCGGGCGAGCTCGCGTGTTATGCTGGACTGTAATTCGAGTCGGGCGAGCTCGTGTTATGCTTGACTGTAATTCGAATCGGGCGGCTCGCGAGCTCGCCCGACTCGAACTCATTTATGTGGTCTCGACTGGTTTAATTACTCGAGCCGGCTCGGCTCGACTCGTAGCTCGCGACTCGAACTCATTTATGTGGTCTCGACTTGTTTAATTACTCGAGCCGGTTCGGCTCGACTCGTGAAATTAAACGAGCCGAGTTCGGTTAGAGATTTAGGCTCGATTAAGTGTAAAATTAAACGAGCTGGCTCGCGTCCGACTCGTTAAAACCTACTCGTTTAGCTAAATGAGCCGGCTCGACTCGACTCGTGAAATTAAACGAATCGAGTTCGGACAAAGGTTTAGCCTCGTTTAGTTAAACGAGCTGGCTCGATTCGACTCGATTAATCTCGGTTCGAATTACGTCCGCTTCGAAACTCGGCTTACTCGGCCCGAATTAGAGTCATAGCTATGCATGAACCAAAGCACCTTAAAACCTTATATAAAGGGGACCGGGTGAGTAAAGAAAGTACAATATATAGCAGTTTGAAATAAGAATTTCTTTGCACAATGGGAAATCCTGCAGCTTCCTCTTACACATCTCTTCACTTTTATTCTCTAATAATAGCAAGTTTAGTTCTGTTTTCTGTTGTTAATGATGTAGATGCAGCTGTTGATAGAAAGCTCATGGCTGCAGAGTTACATAAGTCTCATTTCATCAGAGTCAGTTCTCTACTACCAGGCTCTGTTTGTGACTCCTCTTCACAAGGTCTCTCTCTTTAGATTTAGATTTACATTCATGCATGCTGCTAAACACGGATTAATTACCCGTTCTTAGGAGAGTACCGAACACGATATTATAATTTGAACGATTTTATATTATATACAAACATAAATAATATGTTGCACTACAAGAAACATGATTTTTTACAATTGTCATTAGGAAGCACTGACTGATTTTTATTAATTACGATTGGTTTGACGATCAGTAAAAACCTGTTTCTTGTAGTGTTGATGACCTTTACATTTTTTCATTGATAGGAAATTGTTTCAATTTATGAAAATTGAGTTTAACAAAAAAATTACTGGCCCCTTAAATTAAAATTAAGAACATAACTTTTTTTTTCATCACCTATATGGAATATTATATTATTATAACTAACTATAATTTGACAATTTTATTATATCTTTCATTGATGAACATTTTTCATGAATCAACAGGTCACAGACCATCATCGCCATCACTCAGAGTTGTGCACAAACATGGACCATGCCACAAACAACACAAACCAAAGGAATCTTCATCTCAATCATCATCAGACTCCCTAACTCATGACGAGTAGGGCTGTCAAAAAAACTAGCATAATTACCCGTGCGAGACACGGGTCATTTTCTAGAATTTTTTATTCATCGTGCAATTATAATGTTCTTAATTTTATTCTTATTTGTAAATGTTGTACAATGTCTAACGTATATCAAATATAAATTAATTGTTTATTTTCATAAAAAACAATACCAAATTACACAACATTTCAAATATAACTCATTAAGCAATATATATATATATATATATATATATATATTTGTTTGTGTTTTATAATTTGTATTTAATGAATGAATATAAATAGGGTAGTAGTGTATTTTAAAGCGAAACAATTATACTTAATCTGTAGAATGTCGTTAGTATGTTTACAAATAAAAAGTTAAAAAATAACATATATGTTGAATACAGAGTTAACCAAAAAAATTGAATTCTATTTAAATAAACTATATGTACTGGTCTATATTATTATTGAGTTCACTATTAACTTACAATTAACATACTCAATTTAAAAAGATAAAAAATACATAATTGAAGTCAGGATAACTTGCAATCATAATATACGATAATGTAAACTTTACACTATTGTTAATATAAAAGTTAATTTTAATGAAAATGTTAGTTTTTGAAATTCAACGTATGTATGCATGAAAAAATATTAGTTTTTTATTTACACTACGGTTACCAAAGTAACATTAAATTATATGTGTGTGTCAACATGTAAATTGTCGTATGTTACATTTCTTAGTAAATTACGAAGGTTTCAATTATTTATATGCTATATATCTGATTTATGTACATGTATAATCACTATTAACATCTAGTGTGACAATTAATTACTTAAATAACATGCATTTATAATTATTCAAAAATTAAAATTATGTAATAAATAAATAGCAATTATTTATATATGGTATTCATATTATCACTGACAAACAATCTATATCTAGTTTTTACGCAACTGGGTATCAATCATGGTTGTAATATAAAAATAAATTATATATTATAAAGACTTATTATTGATATTCATGATTTTTTTTCAAGGATTCGAAGGAAAAATTATAATTATATTGTTATTTAAACAGTTTTTAAGTTATTTTCATTACTATTTTAATATTTCTTCATATAATAATTTGATAGCATTGTATACTATTTTCCTAAAATTAAATATTTTTAAATTTGATAAAATTTTATAAATATCAGTTGAACTGATTAATTCATTCAGATTACTGAACAATATATATTTTTTATTTAAATAGTATAAAATGTACTGAATCAAATATTATAATATAGTATAGATATAATTTATATTTGAATAATTCAAAATATAAAAATAATTCAAAATATTTGTACAATATTATCTTGATCAATGAACATTATTTATCTAGAAGAATTTTTTTAATAAAGCTAGTTTTTTTTAAGTGAAAAATGAAAAATAAATCAATTTAATATATCATCGTAGTTTTAAAAAATTCTTGTGAGATCTAATATCAAATTTCGAATATTTTTAGAATCGTGACAAGTCCCAAAAATAATAATGCGCTACTAGTGAAGTTAGTAATTTTAATATAAATAATCAATTGACTTGATATTATAAACACCTCAAACACATTAATTTATATTAACATAAGATATTAAAAAATTTCACATTCTTGGTAAGATATTATCGCCGAACTTGTAATTTAAATTTACTAAACGTATAATGTGACGATGTTTTTCGGCCGGGTCATGTAGTCAAATTTCGAGTATTTTTTGAAGAATGGGTCAAGTTCTTATTTCAAATTCGAAATAAAATAAAATATTTTTACTCATTATAATTGGAACTCATCTAAATATGTAATACCATTATATATTATTTATATATAAGCGATTCTATTCTCAATATTTTCTTTAAAATTATATATGTACATTTTAATTACTTTTTATAATAATAAAATATTTTAAAAATATATTAGATACATTTTCAAACTAAAAAAAATTAATAAATAAGATAATAATTCATTTATGTACTATGTCTAATTTTGTATCCGGAATTTAATTCTTTAAAACTAATTGTACAAATATTCAAGTAAATATCTTGTTTTGCGGAATTCAAGTAACTATCTTTAAAGTTATATAAAATATTCATTTAGCACACTTACATATTATGTGTATGATAAAAAGCATATGTGATATTATGGTGTACTGAAATAAGGTTGTATAGGTGAATGAAATATCTTGAGTTCGATTCCCAAAAAGCACATTTTTTTATAAAATTAAAAAGAGGGGTAGTTTAGTCTTTTCAATGAGACTTTTTAATCTCATTAATTATCCTCTTGTTCTCCTATTATATATAGAAGAGATTCGAAAAATCCGAAATTCTTCCGAAAAATCCGCATTCGTATTTGAAATAAAGCGAATATTATCCGTATCCGAAACAAAACGGATATTATCCGTATTAGAATCCGACGATTGCGAATACGGATACGGATATAGGCATATTCGTATCCGATAATATCTGAATCCGAATAAATATATTTTATATTTAAATAATTTAAAAATATATTATATGAAATTTATAATGTGTTTATGTGTCTATATATACATGTATAATATATATATATATATATATTAAATATTATGTTTATACAAATTTTATAGACATATAGAAAAAAATCATTTGAGTTAAACAATTTAAAGATAACGATTATATTGAATAAATAAATAAAATTAATTTTTTGAAAAATTAAAATATGATTAAATCACTTTATCTCTTTTTTTTTTTTTTTGAAACAAAATCACTTTATCTCTTATTTTAATTTTTAAATTAAATTAAATTAAACATTATAATTATTCAGGAATAAAAAAATGAATTTACAAATCGAAAGTTGGAAGGTTCGAATATTATAATTACTCGAAATTCAGACAATGTTAAAGTCTCGACTGAGAAAAAAATTAATACAATATTTTTTAAAATATATCTGATTTCTAATTAAAATCATTACTAAAAACTTGGTTAAATCCGAGTAATTTTAAAATATTAATGATATTTTAATTATTCATAAATTTTAAAATTCTGGTTCCAACACGTCATGATCACTATTTAACTATATGGGGGCCATACGATATAAAAAAATATTGAGATGAGTGGGAGAAAAAACTAAAGTCTTTGTCATATTGGAGCATTATGTGAATGGTTTGCGTTCGTCGTAAATAGCGATAATTTATTAAGTTTCACTTTACCACTACACCACTACATCACATTGTTACTTAAGTTTTTATCATATACATAATATAATATATGAGTGTCGTAAATAGCGATAATTTATTTAACTTTAAACATGATTACTAAAATATTTGTAGAGTTAGATTTGAACAATTGAATTTCAGATATACAGTTAAGCATAGTACATAAACGAATCATTTCCTTATTTATTAAACAATTTTTAATTTAAAAAGTATGTCTCATACATTTTTAATATATATTTTTTATAAAAAATAAATTGTACACATAATTAATTTTTTTATATGTTGAAAAGAGATACACTTATATAAATAATATATATCTGTACTACATATTTAGATAAGTTATAATTAGCATATTTCGATTTATTTCGTATTCAAAATTACTTGACCTATTTTTCAAAAGATACTCAAAATTTGACTAAATGACATGTTTGTAAATACCACGTCACTACTTAGGTTTAATTTAAATTACGAGTTCGACTAAAAAATCTTTTCAACAAAGAAAAGTTTTGTGATATCTTATGTTGGTAAAAATTAATATATTTGATGTCTTTATAAAATCAGGTCAATTGATAATATGTATCAAAATTACTAGCTTCAAAATCAGAATTTTACCCATTTTGAAAAAATACTCGAAATTTGAATACATGACTCAGCCGAAAATACATCATCACTAACTAGGTTTAATAAATTTAAATTACGAGCTCGACGAGAATATCTTACCAATAAGGATAAATTTTATAATATCTTATATTAATAAAAATTAATATTTTTGAGATTTTTATACGATCAAGTCAATTAATATTATGTATCAAAATTACTAAGTGAGTGGTTTTACATTATTACATCTGGAACTTAACTAAATATTTAAATATATTTAAAATTTGACATGAGATGTCACAAGTTCCGTTAAAACTACGAAGATATACTAAATCGATTTATTTATTAATGTTTCACTTTTAAAAAATAGGTTTAAAATATTATTCAATGATGGTGAATTTATAAAGAGGTGCTCCTACGTCCTATTTTTTCATTCTCTTTAGAAAAAACTAAACTACAACTATAAAGTAAAATTAATAATTTTCATTAACATGTTATCTGAAAAATGGTAAGACATTTTATGCTTTTTCATAAAAAAAAGAGTTTATTTACTGTATTATTTAATTAAAGATATATTTATATTCAACTATTTGTGAGACAAATCCTAAACTTTATATTATTCAATTTGATATAGTTATTATAAGTAATCATATATATATAATCCCTGTTTTTTGTGGAATTCTCGAGTTCAAAATCCTAACTTTATATAATTACAATCCAGTATAATGGTTCAGGTTTTATGTTTCTGATAATTTAAAAACTTAAATAATAAACTACATGATATAAACGTGTGTTATGCTGTTATATCATTAAAGTTAAATATTTACGTGTTCTACAATGTGAATACATATATTTTTCAAACTGATCATGTTCTATTTTACTTGCAGAACATATATGGACTCCCGTACTCAACTAAAAACAAGCACTCAATAGAACTTATCTTATATATATATATATATATATATATATATAAGAAACTTGAAAAATTATACAATTAAATATTTTGAAAAAAAAAATATTTAAAATTAGCACTAATAGATTTACAAAAAAATATTTAGTGTTGAAATATATTGTACAACTATTTGGAATTATTTGAAAAAAAAGTTAAAATTATAATGTATTGTACTATTTGATTTAATCTATGTTATGCTATCTAAATAAAAAAATTAATATCAGTCGATATTTTGAAAGGATTAACAAGTCCAAATAATATTTAAAACAATCATCAAATTGAAAATATTTAATTTTAGAAAAATAATATACAATGTTATCAAGTAACTATAAAAAGAAATATTAGAATCATAAATGAAAGAAACTTCAAAATGATTTGAATGATGATATTAGTAAAACTTTATATTCAGATTCTTGAAAAAAAAATCTGAATATTAGTAGTTAGTCTTTACGATATATGAATTATTTTTATGTCACATACATGACCGATGCTCTGTTGAGTAAAAATAGATATTGTTTGATTGTCAGTGTTACTACGACTACAATATATAAATAATTGTAATTTATTTATTAGATAATTATAATTTTTGAAAAATCATAAATACATGTTATTTGGGTAATTTACTGAATAACAATTAGATATATGCATGATCAAGATATCTAACATATAAATAAACGAAACCAACATAATTTACTCGAAAATATAATAAATACAATAATTTACACACACATGTGACTTTATCTTTACCAATATTAAAAAATTCAATTTTTAATGGTGTATTTTAGAGTTATTGATATACATACTAGAAGTAAATCACAAAAGTTTTTTATGTTCTGAAATTAAGAATGATCAATTAAATTTAAGTTTTTTTTCAATGTGTTAAAAACTAGATAGATTATGTCAATTTTAATTTATGAATTGACAATTATCTCACATCTTATAAAATTAACTTTGTATATTAGAAAGGATTAAAAGTTAAGTACACGGTCGATATCAACTTTAGTTAATGAATTATGACATTAGCAATGATATTAAATCAACATAAACGTTGAATTAAAAAAATATTCTTTTTTAAAAAATAAACTTATATTAATTGTAATGTAAATTGTACTTTGTTGAATATTACGGTTACAGGTCTTGACCACTTTAATTATGTATTATTAATCCTTTTCAATTAAGCAAGGTAATTGTAAATTATTAATGACTTTATTAATAAAATATCTCATTACTCCAAAATTTATTTGATCAAAACTCAAAAAATTTACTCGACTATGCAATATATATATGTTAATTTTTAGTTCTTTTTATAAACATATTGACAATTTTCGATATATTAAATTCAATATTTTCCTTTTACACGTATAGTGACTACCCTACTTATATTCATTTAGTAAATACAAATTACACGATACAAACAAGAAAATATGTATTATGATTAATGAGATATATTAAATATGTTATGAACGTTTTTAATGTTTTACATAAAAATCATACACAATGATAGATACTCAACTTGTATTTGATATGTTTTAGACGTTATACAATATTTATCAAAAGGAAAACGATCAAGAATTTTAATAATATAATTGTATGGTGTACAAAAAAAATATGGAAAATAACTCGTGCCTCGCACGGGTTATTATGCTAGTATATAAATAATAATATAAATATTTGATGTTGGTGGGGTTCGAATCTGAAAGTTTTAGAATTGTATAAATAATAATATAAATATTTGTTTTTGATGGGGTTCGAACCTGTGAGGTTGAGTAGTGTATTTTTTTTAATATTTAAATTTAACGGTCATGATCACTTGATTAAAAATATTCAACGGACATAAATGGGGATAGTCAAACCAACCAAAAAAAGTTATCAAAGTATATCTCATTTCAATTATTATAATATAGTAAATATTTATACGTATTTTTGCTTACAATTCTACCCGACCAGACTATACGAGGATAGAGCTTACTTTTTTATAAATTAAATTTACAAACAAAACTTTATAATTATTCAGGAATAAAAAAATGAATTTACAAATCGAAAGTTGGAAGGTTCGAATATTATAATTACTCGAAATTCAGACTATGTTAAAGTCTCGACTGAGCAAAAAAATTAATACAATATTTTTTAAAATATATCTGATTTCTAATTAAAATCATTACTAAAAACTTGGTTAAATCCGAGTAATTTTAAAATATTAATGATATTTTAATTATTCATAAATTTTAAAATTCTGGTTCCAACACGTCATGATCACTATTTAACTATATGGGGGCCATACGATATAAAAAAATATTGAGATGAGTGGGAGAAAAAACTAAAGTCTTTGTCATATTGGAGCATTATGTGAATGGTTTGCGTTCGTCGTAACAAAAATTTCCAAGATATGTCGTAATAAAATATTTGATAACAATTGTTTAAATTCTTTTTGGTACGAACCCACTTATCTGTGTGAAATTAGAGAGCAATATGCTATGTAGTGGATGACCAGGAAGAGCCAGTAAAAGTTAATCTGAACTGCAAGCTAGCATATATTTATTTATTTTTTGTATTGTATGAACCTACGGACGAAAATAATTATCCTCTTTTTAACCCAACTGAGTTTAACCTATAATTGTGCAGAATTCTTTTATGAAAATCATTATTGAATCATTCATTTATAGATCATGTAATCTCTTAATAATAATACCGTAATAGGGTACTATTTAAATTTGTTTTTAAATATCATGTAATCTCTTAATAATAATTCCGTACTAGGGTACTATTTAAGTTTGTTTAGTCAAATTGCTTAAATTTTGAATGAAGTTTATATATGTTATATAATTAAAAATATTTGAGAACCTATATCATTACGTACGATTTTATACAATTTACCTTAAAATGTGTTTTTTAAATTTTAGGAATTATAAATAATTATTTTGTAATTTTCGATCAATTTTAGTAGATTGGACCAAATAAAACTAAACCCGGACTATTATTTTAAAACTGAGCTAATACTAGTATTCATAAAATCTAAATATGATATTTAAAATGTCCGTATAAAAAAAACTCAAATTTACTTTAATAGTATGGTATGTCACTGCAAGAAATACGTCTATTGAATATTATGATGATAATAGTTATGAAAACAAATACGTCTATCAAATATTTTATGACGAGAATAATTATGAAAATAATAATTCTTTACCTTTTTAAATTATTTTGATCTTAATTGCCATAAACATTAATTTAAGCAGAATGACTATCTATCCATGAGTGTTAAAAAAACCTTATGAACTCGTATGGTGCTATGCTGGACTCTATTTCAAGTCGGGCGGCTCGCGAGCTCGCCCAGCTCGAACTCGTTTATGTGGCCTCGACTCGGCTGGTTTATAGCTGTTTGAAATAAGAATTTCTTTGCACAATTGGAAATCCTGCAGCTTCCTCTTACACATCTCTTCACTTTTATTCTCTAGTAATAGCCAGTGTAGTTTTGTTTTCATCTTTGAATGATGTAGATGGAGCTGTTAATAGAAAGCTCATGGCTGCAGAGTTACATGAGTCCTCTTCACAAGGTTTCTCTCTTTAGATTTAGATTTACATTCATGCATGCTGCTATACGCGGATTAATTACCGGTTCTTAGGAGAGGACGGAACACGATATTATAATTTGAACGATTTTATATTATATTCAAACATAAACAATTTGTTGCACTACAAGAAACAGAGTGATAAAGACCGAATTTACTGAATTACAACAGTTTGACAGTCGATAAAGACCTGTTTTTTATAATGTGGGTAACCTTTGTGATTTTTCATCACAAAATTGGGAAGAACAAAATACACTGACCCCTCAAATTTAAATTAAGAGCAGATTTTTTTTTCCATCACTAATATGGAATATTATATATTATAACTATAATTTGACAATTTTATTATATCCTATAAACATTTTTCATGAATCAAGAGGTCACAGACCATCATCACCATCACTCAGAGTTGTGCAAAAACATCGACCATGCCACAAACACCACAAAACAAAGGAATCTTCATCTCAATCATCAGACTCCCTAACTCATGACGAGTCGCGAGTAAAATCAATCAACTCACTGATCGCCTTCAAAGCAGCTGGAAACTCCTCGCCATCCACGAAATCCTTAACATTTCCAGGCAAATTAGGCTTGTCGCTAGGCACGAGCAACTACATTGTCACAGTAGGTCTTGGATCACCAAAAGAGGACCTGTCATTAGTTTTCGACACTGGCAGTGACCTAACTTGGACACAATGTGAACCATGTGTAAGATCGTGCTACGATCAAGCTGAACCAATCTTCGATCCATCAGAATCCACTGCTTATTCAAACGTATCATGCAATGCACCGCAGTGTGCTCAACTCAAATCCGCCACAGGATACAGTCCTAGATGCAGCGGTGGAACCACCTGTGTCTATGGAATCGTATACGGAGATCAATCCTATTCAGCAGGTTACTTTGCTAAAGATACATTAACATTATCTCCTACTGATGTCAATTGTCATCACTGATTTTTACTTCGGCTGTGGCCAAAACAACAGAGGTCAACTTTCTATTGTTTCACAAACATCGGATAAATATGGAAAAGTTTTCTCCTATTGTCTTCCGGCAACATCTAGTGGAACAGGTTACTTAACTTTCGGAAAATCAGCTGTTTCAGAAGGAAAATGCTGGAGACCCCAATTTTTATCCCAAAAATTTCCCCATGAATAGTTGGTAACTTTCCTAACAATAAAATGGTAACTCGCGTGCATTAATATGCGCCCACGAATTAAAATAAGCCATGTGTCAGCCACGTCATTTGGTAAAAATTTTGGGGAAGATATTTGGGGAACCTAGCACTGCTCGTTTCAGAAACAGCACAATACATTCCATTCGCTGATTCGAAAGGCACATCATTTTACTTCATAGACATTGTCGCAATTTACATAGGCGGTCAGAAACTTCATATCAGTCCTACTGTCTATCATTGATTCTGGCACTGTGATCACACGTTTACCGCCTGCAGCTTACAAAGAGTTACGTAACACTTTCATGAGAAAAATGTCGAGATATCCATCCGCAAAACCCTATTCGCTACTCGATACATGTTATGACTTCAGTAAATATACTACAATCACAGTTCCAACCATCTACTTTGTGTTTGGAGGGAACAAGTATATCAAACTCGATAGTTCGGGAATTTTCTACGGAAGTAGTTTGTCACAGTTTTGTTTGGCTTTTGCTCCTAACAGTGATGAATCTTATCTGACAATTTGGGGAAATGTTCAGCAGAAGAATATGCAAATTGTTTATGATGTTGCAGGAGGGATGTTAGGATTTGGAGCTAAAGGGTGTGCTTAATCAAGTCAATTATGGTGCAGATACCTGTAAGAAAATATGATATATAGCTTATAATCATGGGAATAAATGATTTTAGGCTATCTAAATATGAATAAGGTGTTTATGATAAACACATGGATGTAAGATCAAGTTTCATAAGAATTAAAGTGTATACGATCTATATGTATGAGAGCTGCTGGGAAACTTATGTACCCGTATGGAAATTCAATTTGGTTAACGGAAATGAGAATGAGATTTCAGTACGATAATGTATTAGAATTTCATCCTCATTCCTAACCGGGTTGAAATCTCACGATCCAAAAGCAACTACGTATTTCGGTTAAAATTCAAGCAATTAAAACAAATTGCAGGGGGTATAAAAGACAGTTTGTAACATTGAATTCTCAATGAAATGCAGAAACTGCCACAATGCCAACACTTAATAAATTCCCAGTTTACATTGAAGAACACTGTAAAAACAAAGAAATTAATGTAACAAATAAATATCATTTTCCGCGTTTATCGTCCTCTTCATCAGACCTGGAATCATCGACTTTACTACCACTACGACTACCACCACCACCTCCGACTTTCCTATCAGACGAGATCGTTTTAACGAAACTCGCAGACGACATTTCCATTTCTAAAATCCTAACCGCGCCAAATAATTTCTCAGGTAACTCTTCCTCACACTGTGCTTCCACCGTAAATCCCATATCTATCGTCACTGCTGTGACACATCCCAAAGCCAAATGCAAAATCGTCGTCGCGATCGCCGAGCTACCGATATCTACATCAATCTCGAGATAATTATCACCTCGATAATAATTACAAATCAATGCTTTTCCTAGTAAACATGCCGAGTAATTTCCAACCGCGGTTTTCACAATCCACGGTCCTTTTACAATGTGATTCACCAATTTAAACCGGCTGTTCCGAAACGAATCATCGCCGTTTATAAACCGGTCCAGAAGCGAACCGGAAGCAATCGGTTCATCCGTCGAGAAATAAAAAACCGCGCTATGATGCTCGCGGCCAGGAATTTGAAGATTCACAGCTAATACAAACGACTTCATGTTTTTACCTTCAGATTGTGATTTTCTCAAAGCACCCATTACACGATTATCTGTTCTCGCTAACACATTGTCAATTTTATTATAAGCTCTCAACCAATCAACACCAGCTGGTTGAAGAAGCCAGGGACCAGACGGAGACTTAACTTTTTTGGCAAAATAAGTTTCTGCCCGCAGCGAGAATAGGTCTCCTGGCGGTGAAGCCCAGCCGTTGGATCCTTGTACAAGGTCCACGTGTTTTAACGATCCACCATTGATTACTTCGTATTTCCAATCATCTTCCGATTGTTTTGCAGATTGTTCTGTCCCAGAGCTTCGACGTTTTAGCTTCTGCTTCTGCTTTTTCGAACCCATTATTAATACCAAATGTATATGATTATATATTTGGCATTTGAAATTGGAGAAAAACTAGAGAGAAATTTTTATGATTTGGTTGAGAGGAAAGGGGAAAAAGAATGAGGCAAAACAGCTCTGTTTCTCTCTCTCTCTCCCCCTATCTCTCTAAAATGATGGACAGGTATTTTGGATGGAGAACATATATATGGGCAGTTGACGTGTACCAGAAAAACAATTCAATATTTTCTTTCTGCCTAGGCTACAAATATTGCAAATTGTAAGACAGAGAAATAACAACTATATTTATAATATGGAGCTCCTAATATTCAGATATAACCTAATTAAAAATTTCAGAAACTATGTATTCTGATACTGCGGTGTTTTAATCCACATTTGTTGAGGATATCTAATATTTTAGGGTCATTTTTTTGTCTGGTATAGCTTGGGATGAAAATAACATCTCTACTTGGCTTCTCATGTCTCATATTAAGAAATAAACAGAGCATAACTCAAACAATATGAACTACACCGAGATTTGGATTGTACATCGATACAGGCTTAGTACTTAATCGGTACATCTTCAATGGAGCTTCAATCAGTAACATTTACTTGTACATGTATATAGACTTAATGCTGTCAAACTGTAACCGGTGCGATATTAATTGCACATCAATACACGCTTAGTAGTTCAACCGGTACATACAACTGAAAGGATTTAACGAATAAATTTCAAAATGACAAGCCTTTAAATATTCAGCAGCCAAGTCCAAACCAAGTCTAAACTGTACTTACCAGGAAGATACACCCAGATCGCACAGCAATATATCGTGATATCCTCTCAGAAAACAGTTTAGACTTGCATATCTAATGCCATCTTCCGACTGTGTATTAGAAATTTAGCTTCTGCTAGTAATGTAAACTCCATTTTGGATCTAGTATTCTCTGTAATGAAGAAAAAAGGATAAGATCATCAGAACCCACATGATTAAAGACAAAAAAAAATCTGAGTGAAAATTAAAGTGATAGGAATGAAAGGGTGCCGAATAAAACACCACACCATGGAGGAAAGTTCTATAACGCAAGTAGACATGAGATGACATGACAGAAACCATAATTAAAAATGCAGTCTAAGAAATTATTAAACCCTAGACATAGTGAATAGTGATGGAGGAAAGCATGGCACTGGGTGGCCATACTGGTTTTTTTTTCTTGAAGACTCTTGTAGGTTGTAACAAAGTACGGATTTGTGATTAAAGGAATTTTAACTTTTAACTGAATAAGATTCTTATATGACACAAGAAACTCTTTGAAAGTTTGTAAAATACAATGGTTCTAGATTATAAGCTATATAGGTCTAACTTTTCCCTGGTATCCTGCCAGGCTGAGAATGTAGAGTCCTTCCTAATAGGGGAAAGACACCTATGTTTACTGAGAATCATTCAAGTATGCAATTGTATCATCTTGATTAGAGTTTTCAATCAACAGACGGAAGCAAATTTATGATTGCAAGATGATGCAGCCCGAAAAAATTATGAAATTAAAAGGCGGCAATCTTGCATATTTTTTAAGCAGCCTCGCTCATTCATGTTCCAAACACCAAAGCCATAAGAATAGAAGACAAGCATGAAAGTAGAAAATCCACTATGCATCATACCAATTTCTAACTAGATAACTTTATAAAGCAATAACATACGCCAGTTTATAACAGCAATGTGTTAGTCTTATCAATGACTTGTCTAATGTCTAATGTCTACTGCAGAGCACCAGTCTAAAATTAACACACAAGCCGGGAAGTACAAGATAACAAGAAACAGCATAGCACAACATTTGGCTAGCGAGATTTTTGAGCAAGGAATGAATGCATATAAGGACTTTAACATGGACCACATAAAAACAAGGTAGACAACTTAATTAAAGAGCCAATAGACCAACTCACCAATTGCACAAGATTAAGATATGCCACAGTCCATCACTATTGTACAACAATAAACAAAAAATCTTAGTTTTCTTAACTAAAGAAACTTATCATGTCAGAAATAAGGCTATTAAGTTATTGCAATATTATTGGCACACATTATTAAACTCTGAATAATTGACGAGCAAGTATGAAAACTCAGAGGAGAAAATGACCAAGCCCATAACATATATTCATAATTTTTTTTTAAAATCTTAATATCTAGTTAATTTTGCTAAAAGTAAAATAGTTCCCAACTTGTATGATTTGAGTAAAATTGGTACCTGGAGGTGATGTATGACAAAACTGGGAACAGAGAATGATCAATAGGTAACAAAGACAGAGTAGAAAATGATAAGCAACACTAGTCGCTCAACCACAGACCGGGAATGTGTATTAAATTTAATAGTTGAGCGCAGCCAATAACAATATTTCTTAAGGTTTCTTATACTAATATTGTCACAAACACGTAAAAGACTAGATACACCAAGAACTTTAATATTGATATGAATGATATTTTTAAAAAAAAAACATAAAGCATTTACACAATTTGGAAGGTGACTCACATCTAATGATGGAGGCAGAAATATATTTTTGGAGGGTCCATACAAAAGAAAAAAACAATACAACTCAAAGTCAATATATCACAAACTAACACAGAGGAAAAAAATTAGTATCACTACTACTGATATGAAAGTTAAAATAGCAAACATTATGATACCAAAAGATTAATTTACTATAAAATTAAAATGTTGCAAAGAATCAAAACATATAAACAAGTACATGCACATGTGAAAAAATGAATAATAACCACAACTTAAAAAATCTATAAACTTAACACTACACTTTAACATAGCAGGCTCTCAGTGAACAAGTAATGTATAAACAGAGAAAGTTTACACAGTGGTCACATATATACATGTCAGTCTGTTTCAATCAATAAACAATGTAAACATGGTAAAAGAACTTATGTAGTACCACAGATGGGGTGTATATGCAGCATCTAAACTACGAGCAGTTTCTACTTTCTAGTTCTGGATACTTCAGTTGTGTGATGGAATTGAATAAGTTTACAAAATCTACAAAAGATCAGCAATCACATGCATATACACAAATCCAATTGAATAACATTTTAAACTAATTTTTATACACCCTTTTAAATATCAAACAATAAGATGTTTTTGAACATTTCTGTAATTCTGAAAATGAACAATAAACCATTAAAAAAAATCAGAAATGTTATTAATTCGAAAGAATAAAGCAAAGCTGCAAAAATGCAAAGGAGAGGATCAAATTTTGAACCTAGCAAGAAGAAAGCTTAAACAAATAAGACCGCTACAAATGAAACATATATGACCAACTTGAAATATGTAAGTCTTACTCAAAGTTTCTAAAACAATATTTTATATAGTGTAAAGAACATACAATTAAAAAAGCCTCAGGAACGGAGAAAAATATTCATCCAACAAGCTTATTCAATTATCAAGATTAAGAATGCACTGTCCCTACAAAATTAATGGGACCGGAGAAAATAATTCAAGTTTATGTATACACGTAATATGAGATTTTCCCCTTTCCCAATCAAGCACACCTAATAACAATTTCCCATATTTGCAGCTTCCAAATTATACCAAAATGCTCTACGCCAAGAAACTTAAACATCGAAAATACTTAAAACAGTATCAATTACATATTACACATGTAGTAATATAAAGCACAAAAATAAGCAAAATCCGAGAAATTAACCATGTGGCCACTTGTAAATTAGCACATACAGTAATTATAAAAGCACATAATAAGCAAAATTAGAGAAATTAACCATCTGGGTACTTCTAAATTTACACATAAAATACAATTAAGTCACAAAATATGCAAAATTAGAGAAATTAACCATGTGGGTACTTGTAAATCTTCACATACAGTAAAATAAAAACACAAAAGAAGAAAAATTCGATAAATTAACCATCTGGGTACTTCTAAATTTACACATACAGTCTAATAAAGCACAAAATAAGCAAAATTATAAGAATCAACCATCTGGGTACTTGTAAATTTACACATACAGTACAATAAAAACACAAAAGAAGCAAAATTAGAAAAATCAACCATCTGGGTACTTGTAATTTCACACAAA
This sequence comes from Apium graveolens, assembly GCF_009905375.1. Classification (NCBI taxonomy): domain Eukaryota; kingdom Viridiplantae; phylum Streptophyta; class Magnoliopsida; order Apiales; family Apiaceae; genus Apium; species Apium graveolens. Next base: position 5,762,720 of record NC_133653.1, read on the forward strand.
AATCAAAATAAAAAACCAAAAACAAGCGAAAACAAAGAAATTAACCATGTGGGCACTTGTAATTTGAACTATTTCTAGTGCTTCTTTCTCCTCTGGGGTTGTCTCTCAGTAGCCAATCTGTATATCCAATAAACCTGTTGCATAAATACACACAAAAATAAAAATACATACAAATTTTAAAATGAGGGATCTGAACAAGTAGTTAAGTGTTGCTTAGAGAAGGGTAGAATTGTAATTTACCAGTGCGAGGACGTGAGCAACTATAAGGATGGTGACTAGAAGAGGAACGAGCTCGAGGATCCATGGTCGAGTCGACGTCGTTTTGGGCTGATCCGCCATTGGAGTTGAGTAGAGGGTGGGGGTGAGTTTTTAGAGGTTTAAAGAAAAACCTTTTTTTAGTACTGGTTGTTATAATTGGAATTTAAAAATGTCATTTTTGGAAGTGATTTTTTTAAAAACTAATCCCATTTTAAATAATTTTTTGACAAATTTTTGTTCATTACAAAATTATAGATATAGATAACTTTATAATATCATTTATATATAAATATATTAATTTGGATATTTGAATTCTATCAATTAATTTAATATTCATTTTACTACGTATCAATATCTATATTCTATAAATTGTTGGATAACTCTTTCCTTATTCTCGAATCTATTTTTAGGTTTGGTAAAAATTTTAACTTTGATTTGATAATAATCGATTACCCATTTTTAGGTTTAATAGCATATTTAGGTTTATGATGGATCCATATTTTTGACCAATTTTCTTTAAATTAATGGGATTTATATGTCTTGTGTTCTAACAAATCTCGGGATATACAAAAATTTGAAACGATAAGAAATAAACATTTTAACACTTGATTTATCTCATCACACTTTAATTTGACCATCTTAATTATGGAAATTTTGAAATAAAACTAAGTTATTGTTTGTACTACGCACATGATTTTTTTTTAAAAAAAATATTTTATTCTAATAGCATATTATAAGAATAATAGAAAATTAAATGAATAAAATATATACATTTTTAAGATCTAATAATATATTATGAAATAGGTTATTGTGCAAAAAACTAAATTAATTTGATATGTTATAGTAAACACATTAAATAGTTAATTTATTAATGAAACTATCAAAATTTATAGTTTAATTCAAAAATTTAGCAATGAGCTTATTATATTTATCATAAATTGCATTATTGAGGTCCAGAATTTGTATGTGAACTTTTCATAATTAGAAATGGTTCAAATAATAATATGAATGTTATACAAAGCTTAAAATGAATATCAAACATAAATATGGATAGTCCATGGATAAGTTTAAGTTCAACTTTTTAATTCAAACAAAAATATGAGATAGTGAACATGAGAAATGTGTTATCGACCAATTTGTAAAATATATATAACAAACTTCTATGGATTCCCTATTTTTTGTAAAGTCTTAGAGCACACGTACGCTGTGAAATAGAATAGTAAGCAAAATTTAGCACAACATATAATTTTACGAATCAAGTTATATAAATATCACTTTTTTAATAAAATTCTTACAAATCTCATAAATTTTACAAATAGAACATGTATTTTCTATAATGTGAACATGTATATTTTACAAACTAAACATGATTTGTAAAATAATATATTTTACAATTATTTACTTACAAAATGTATATATTTTGCATAATTTTTATTAAAATATTGATATTTATGCAAGATGATTGGAAAACTTACTAAATACTGTATATTTAACGTAATTTTTTAAGTGCAGGACATATAAGAATTTTAGGACTTCACAAAAATTTAGGATGACATAGAAATTAACTCATATATTATTAATGATGGTAAACTTATTCATACAAATTTGAATTAATCTTTAAGTTTTGTTTGGTACTTTATGCAATTTACACCGAAACTTATATAATAAAATATCTAACTAAATTAATTATGAATAAATTTATTATGATATGTAAATGTACTACACTTATTGTATTAATACTAATTTGTTGTTTATAAATATTTTTTAAAATACTCGTGTGCAGAGTACGGATAGATAGATCAAGTTATTAAAAGTTTATCCTCTGTCATCCCAAGTCCTGAGTTCGATCCTCGCTCACCCCGAAAATTTATAAGAACAAATACTCATTTTTAAGGCTACAAGCCATATTTGTCAAAAAAATACTCATCTGCATAGCACGAGGTCACGGACTAATTAATTAAGAATATCTGTTTATTGGTTCATACGGGTCGGCTTTATCAACAGGTTGATGCATTTCACATAATATTCGGTTTACATCCTTGGACTAGGGGTATTCATGAGTTCGTCAACCCGATCAAATCGACCCTCTTTCGGCCGCTTAAACTGACTAAAAAAATTACGTACTTGGTTGGGTTAAAAAAAATTAAATTCATTAAATGGGTTGGATACATGTTCAAGATTTTTTCAGCCAACCTAACTTAACCCGATTTAATTTAGGTCTTATTCGATAATTTAAATATAATTTATTTATTTTATGCAATTGTACAATATAAATATAATACATTTTTTATTTATAGTTACATTTCGTGTCCGTACATATGATTTATGACATGAAATACATAAGTTAATCAAATTTAAATAATAGTAATATAATCAGTTATACATATTTTTATTTTATTTAAATATACAAAATTATCGAAGATATATAATATCGACTTTTTTTATATAATCATTCAACCCGTTCAAACCTACCAGACCCAAATCTAGGGCTGTCAAAAAATTTCGAAAAATCCGATATTCGTCCGAAAAATTCGCATCCATATCCGAGAAAAAACGGATATTATCTGTATCCGAGAATAAGCGGATATTATCCGTATCCGAATTCTGGATATTCGAATCCGAAACTAAATACATATATGATATTTAAATTATATAAATATATAATTGTATATAATTTAAATTTTATATTTTTAATTTATAGTGTGTGTAAATGTATTAAATAATACGTTTATACAAATGTTATATAATTGTACACATACTTTATACATATATAAATATATTATTTGTATTTAATCGTAAAAAATGTTCTATAATCATCGTCAAAACGGTAGGGCAACAAAAAAATTTAAAAAATCCGATATTCGTCCGAAATATCCGCATTCGTATCCCAAAAAAGCGGATATTATCCGTATCCGAAATAAAACGGATATTATTCTTATTCGAATTCGATGATTGCGGATGCAGATACGGATATAGGCATATCCGTATCCGAATTATCCGTTTGACAGCCTTACCCAAATCGATGTTTGATGGGTAGGTTCGGTTACGATTTTATATTTTGCGGATTGGGTTAAAAATATTAAATCGATTTAAATGAGTTGGATCGTAAAAATGTCTTTAATTTGGCTAAATCGATCCATGAACACCCCTAGTTCGAACCTTGACATGTTATTATTAATGTTTTATTAGTTTCAGATGTTTTCATAGGAAAAAAACATTTCCTAAGTATTTATTCTTTTGTGTTTGAAACATTCAATTTTTTTACTTTTGACGCTAATAAATTTATGAAGAGAGTAAACCAAACTAAGCGTATCCAATATAATCCGCTTAGAGTGGGGTTGGAGGATGATGAAATATACGCAGGCAGACCCCACCCTCAAAGTAGCGAGACTGTTTTTATATAGACCCCAACTTAATGCATAATATATAAAATAGTGTGTGTGATAATTTTGAGAGAATATATTAGCCCGTGATTTCATTCACACAGAACTCACCTTTAAGTGAATGTATTTGATGATATACAATGATACATAAAATAATTAAAATTTATCTAACATAGATTTGATCATATAATTTGTAAAGTAAACGAGACAATACATTGACCCATGTTTTTATACACATGAGATTAACCTTTGCCCTAAAAATTATGTTCTTTGGCATATTAGTTGTGCACAACAATTTCCCGCAAGTTATACATTAAGTCGATTGTTTGGGGTTGCTTCTCAGTACCAACAACCGTTCTTAGGCCTTATTTACGATTTTTTAAAAACAACTTCCCTATGATCTTTTCTTTCTAATCTATCTATCGATCTATTAGCTATTATCTATATAATAGAGCAATTAGGGGGTTTGTGATACAATATAATCATATTGAAATTACTGTTTTGCCCCTTCATTATTATATATTATGACATTTTTATTTAATGCGTGTGTATTAGTTGTATCTAATTTAATATACATGCATTAATTACTCTAACTATTATTACATATATTTATTAATACTTCAATATTTATATTAACAACACGATTTTTAAAATTAATTATTTTGAGCATATATATTTAATAGACCGATTATATTCGAGAAAAAACACTATTAGTGTCAATGAACTTGAACCGAAAAATATATGATATTCTTAATTTGTAATGGTAATAAGGATTATTATAAGAAAGTGGTTGTTATCATTATTCTACATACAATATAATCCTATTAAAATTATTGATTTGCCCTTTTATTAATGTGTCCGTTTAGAAAATCTGAAAATAAGTAATTTATAATTTAAAATGAATAAGTTACTTAAAAGTGATAACTAGATGAATACTTATTAATTTTTAGGTGTTCGGATAATTTTACTTATAAGTCATAATTTTTTTACTTAAATAAAATGAAATAAATAATTTTTAAACATAATTATTTTAATACGTGAGTTGTAAATTATATAACAATTTAAAACATATATTTTAAAACTAAAATTAATAAAAAAAGCGAAATATCAAAATAAGTTGACAAAAAGTACGTTGTTACTAACATTCAACTTATCAGCTTATGAGTTGTAAATTCGACTTATAAATTGGGTCGACAAACACTCGTCAATAAGTTGTGACAGACTTATAAGTCATAAGTGACTTATAATTCGTTCGCCAAACATGCCCAATATATGTTATGACATTTTTATTTAATACATATGTATTAAATGTATCTAATTTAATATACATGCATTATGTACATTAGCTATTATTATCTATTTTATGACTACTTCAATATTTATATTAACAGAACGATATTTAAAATTTATTATTTTAAGCCTCTATTTTTTTGTATTCAAGAAAAAAAACTTTTAGTGTTAATGAAATTAAGCACGTAATAATGTAAGATATTCTTAATTGGTAACAGTACCGAGGATTATTATAAGAAAGAGACAATTATCATCATTCTACTAAAACTATACATAAACAAAAATTAATCAGAGTTTTCGTATATATTATGACAACGATTGTTTAGGGTGACAATTAATTTAGAACAACGTTTTTAGAGTACACATGCAAATCAATATAAAGAGTAGTTTATAGAGCAATCATAATTTGTGTATCCTGAAAAAAATTAAAATCTCTCTATTATATATAATATAGCAATTAGGAGATTTGTGAGACAATTTATTAAATTAAAATTATTGAATTATCATTCATAATTATTAATATATATATATGTGTGTGTGTATATATATTACTACTTTATTATTGAGTATTTACAAATTAAATTATTAATGATTTCTCCGACAAAAAAAATTATTAATGATTTCACAACACATAGTTATGTCAAATTAAATATGCTATGACTCATTTACACACATTTAACATTAAATACATTATATATATGTACACACACATATTAAAAAGAATAAAAATTTATTGATATTTAAAGTACGACTGTTATGCAAAGCTAAAAAATATAATTTTGAAGTATTGTTTAAACAATATTTGTATTTTATACTTTGTTGTATTGAGATATAATTTGTTTCAAAACAAACGGACCTACGCCTTGAAAATTTCAATTAGCCGCTATAGTGAGTATTGCAACCCAACCTAAGAAATTAAGGCAACTAACGCAAATAAACTTAATATCCTTTTTAATCAATCAACATGATCTTAGCGGCTACCATGGATACTATACACCAAACATATAAAAAGAAGATAACTAATACAAATTATAATAGGGAGAAATTCGTATAACAGTGTTTTGGAGGTTGATGGTCGGAATAAGGATCAAGGATGATATTTGAAGGCGGAGTAAGGTTGTATATGGTGGTGGCTGAGCTTGTATGTTGACTCTTCAAGAAAGAATAGGGTTTTTGTTATTTTTTTATCAAGTGTCGACTCATGTCTCATACAAGTGCCTACGTACCCTATTTATAGGGATCAAGCCTTACGTAGTTCTTGGAGAACAAGTCACATAGGCTAGGGTTAGGGTTCTTCGACCCATGAAGCCCAAGCCCATGATAAATTTAGGCCTTCAGCCAATTAGTTACGTAAATCTCGACCGGCTCCACACGCTTCCTACAATCTCGCGGCATTTCCGCATTTCTTCCGTGATTGCAGGAATATCCCGTGTCAGCCCCAAAATTTACGAGCAACTCAGTCATCTATGAGTCACTTTCCATATTACATGCAAAGTCCTCAAACGTGGGCCGACCTGGTCGCCTCAGCCCGCACCGCCTTTCCTCTCAATCAATAAATATAATGTTTCCCTTATTTCCATAAGATGTGGGCTCATGGGCTCAGCTCGCATATGGGCACCTAAGCCCAGCTCGCACATCACGAGCCCAGCTCGCATGTGCTGGCCCAAATTATATGAATCCATAATTCTAGCTCACATATGTGAGCCCAGTTCTTCAATGCACCCATATCGACCTGTTTAGGCCTCATGACCAAAAGCGGGCATAACAACTACCCCCAAAATTCCTGGTCGCATCTTGAGGCTAGGAATTTTCCAACATTAGCTTTTATGACCCCGCGAGTGCGAGACCACGAGGTCGCACCCGGCCGCCTCGCATACCCTCAAACGATCATGTGTTTTGAACCCATGACAGCTATAGGACATCTGGCGTAGGGATTCGTGTCATCCTCTGAGATGATGACATGTGTCGCTTCCCCTTTCTCTCTCCTATCCCCTATAAATATGTGAGATTCTCATTTCATTTATCACATTTCCAAGAACAGTTAAAAACCTGCTGCCCCTTTTGCTCAAGGATCTACCACGGCCAAAATAATCATCACCACAAGAACCGTCTACCGGCGGCGATATTCTACAAGAACAGATTCATCAGGATCATTTTAAGATTCACCCACAGGTACTCCTTTGATCCATAATCATTCATCTTCATTCTTGTTTTATTCATATGTACCATGCGAGCACACACCACATGTTCGATGCGAGCACACACACAATCACAAACTACGATGCGAGCCCGTCTACCCGCATGGATACTTAGGCGCGACCCCGTGTGTGACGTGAGGACACTTAGGTGCGACCCCATACTTGTTTTTAATTTTTTAGGGCCACACACTAATGCTCACCATCTTTTACAGATGTCGAGTGCGTCTTCAGCTCGCTCCTATGGATCGTCCCGCTCTTCCTCGAGTCCGGCTCATTCATCTGCCAGCCCGGCTCGCTCTTCAGCTACTCCATCTCCTCTAAACCAATACCCACCTGAGCAGCGAGGCTCGAAGGACTTTCAACGCGAGCTGACCTACCTCTTTGACCGCCTCAGCCAACCTATTTCTCCCAGTTCTTCTATCACCCCCCAAGGGGCCCTAAATATTGCTCGAGTTGAGAACTCGATGCGAGCCAGTGGCTCCGGCTCGCTAAACATCCACATCGATCCTAACCCTGAAGACTACACCAGGGAGACTAACATTTATGACTGGAGAAATAGACCTATGGACCTTTCCAAGATACCTGCATCTCTTGGGGTGGAGGAACTTTTACGGCGCGAGCCCGCTCCTATAGACAAAGAACGAGCAGAGGAGATTCTAAGGGAAATGGCCGAAGAGAGAGAGGCTCGCCTTAAGCAAGTGCAGCCAATGACCTCGACCCCATTCATCTTCACTCTGAGTCTACTGACAGCGACCTGGGTAGTGCTTACTATGACACTAAGAAAGGGAAGGAGCCTGTTGCCGCAGAATATCCCATCTTAGGGATCGAGGGTGAAGAAGAAGGCTCACATTGGTCTTATGATTCCCCTCAAAGCGAGGAGGTGGCAGATGTGACAAGCCAAGTCAAAATCTGCAACTACAACTATATTCCCGCTGCTTCTCCTGAGCCTTACATACCTCCTGTCCAGCCCGAACTTGAGGGTGAAATCATCTTTAGGAAGCTAATCATTCCAGATGGGGAGGAGAGTTCCACCTCGGCCGAAGAGGTAAAGGTGCTCGCTTGTCGCATCCTGGCCACCTCGCTTACCCAAAAACATCTAGCCGAGCTCATCGAACTGTTCCAGCTCGAGGGTTACGTTACCCTACCCAGGCCACACATGCGATGCTATAGGTTCAACCACCAAGAGAATGGAGGCAGGGTGCCTCACATGGTTTTGTCCACTTTCTTGCTAAGGCTAGGAATTTCTTCACCTCTCCACCCCTTCATTAAGGACGTCTGCGAGTACTACCAGCTCACACCATTGCAAAACAACCCGAATGGATACCGGGCCGCCCTTGCTCTATACATCATGTACCACAAGTGTGGGTACCCTCCTCTAACCGCGAGGCAACTGGGTTACTTTCTCAACTTGAAGCACTCGCCAAACGACTTTGGGTATTTCTATCTCTCTGTTTGGCCATGCTTCAACAAGAAGAATCGTATCCACAACGGGCCGAACAACTTGGGGAAATGGAAGAGCCCCTACTTCTATATTCATGGGGTGCCTCGAGTCCAAACTCATTTTTACTACAACCCATGTAAGACAAGTTTTTTCTGGCCGCACTTCTTTGCTACATAATATTCCTTCCCTTTTTTTAACATCCTTTGTTCTGTATAATATCTCCATCCACCCCACCTCACACTGTCCTCCATGGGCAGGAAAAAATAAACGCGGACAGCCTTCTAGGACTTCCCAAGACGGACAGAGATATTCATAAACTCATAACGACCTCGAACCTGGTCGCATATGAGTTTTTGAAGGAAGGAGTGAAGTTGACTCCTCAAAAGAAGAAATCAAAGAAAAGAGCCAAGAAAGGTAAGAATATCGGGCTCGCATATGTGAGCTCATGTGCTCGCATTTTATATTTTCTTCACGCATCCCTCATTACATTGCGTTATTATTTCCTGCACGCGTCCCATGTTACATTGTATTTCTCTTTCCTTTATCTCTTATCTGCTCACACCTTTCTTTAAATTGTTTAAGCTTTTATCTTGCTCGCATCTTGCTGTAATTAATATATTATTTATTGTTCATTTTCAGAAATGGTCATCTCACCCATTCCCTTCATGGAGGAAGCTGAGCAAGCCGCGACTTCAGGCCCGGTGCAGCCTGCTGCTGCGACCGCTACGTCTCACACCCAAGAAAATCCTCCAGCTCGCATGACAACTCTTACTGAGCATCTCAAGAGTGGAGGGCCCTCTCTTCGGCTGAAAAGGCATCGTGGCCCTAAGGACGGGAAAACCGGTGAGTCCAACTCGAAAAAAGTTGCTCCATCTGATGCCCCTCTCCCCACTTCTTCCTCTGCCAGCACAGCTGTGACCACATTCGGTCGGCTCGCTCAGGCCAATGTCAATGAGCAGGATGTGAAAAATTGGACCTCAACCCCTCTCGAGGTCAATAATGATGCGTTGACCAAGGCCGCTGCCGCCGAGGTGTACTTTCGCCAGCTGTCTAGGGCTCGAGAAATGCGAACCATCATCCAGGCCAACTTAAAGATGGACTCCAAGGTAAAGTCCCTCCAGTGCAAGGTCAATGAGCACGGGCAGGAGAAGGTTAAGCTTATGAACAATTATAATAAAAAATGTTTGACTTATCTTCTGCCCACGAGAAGGCGCTGAGGGACCAGAAGGAAGCCCACGACCTGGCCGCAGAGGAGTGGAAGAAAGAAGGAGGCCCTCCAGGAGAAGGTGGTGGAGCTGGAGGGGTCGCTGTCAGCCTTAACCGCGAGCCGGGAGGCCGCTTTTGCCGATGCTAGGAACCTGGGAGCAAGAAAATTCATGAAGATTTTTATTATCAAGGTTCCTGACTTCGAATGGGATGCTCTAGGTGCGGGTACGGCTAGGCATGCTGATATGCTCAAATTGGAGATGGAGAGGGATTCCCAAATAGTAGAGGAGGCCCGGCTCGCAGCTGAGCGGCCCGGCTCGCAGCTGAGCAGGCCTGGAAGGAGATAAAAGGCAATAAGCCTTAGTTTAATTTATTTTGATAAACATTTTGATGGGGAAGCGGGCACCCCGTTTGCCTCGCATATGTATTTGAAAACTCCTTCCTTCGGGCCTCAACTCTGAACCATGGTTGTAAAAATTATGAAGTCTTTTGTGCTCGTATTTACTTTTACCGTGCTAGCTGATTTTCCTTGTTAATTTTCTTTATTTTGCGTAACCTTAATGTGCCTCTACTGACCTAGAGTTATCATAATCCTGGCGGCGTATGGCGAGTTTTATTCCTTGACAGCGAGCCGAACCACCAGCTCGCATCGTTGCTTACTTTTCAGGTAAAACAAGTAAAATCATTGATAATTTTAAGTAAAACAAGCTCACATCGCTGCTAACTCACAATTGTTGTATGTATACTTGCATTAGCAAGCCGGGCCCAAAGGCTCGCATCTCGTTCATGTATCCTCTCTTCGCATAATGCGAGCCATATAATTCAAATTAGATTTTCTCGCCTTCTTCTTCCTTTGTCAGAAATTACTTTTAATGTAAGGAACTTTTGCCACTACTGGTCTAGAGTTATCACAACCCTGGCCGCGTATGGCAAATTTGTTTATTTTATAGAGGGTCGAGCTACTCGGCTCGCATCCTCGAGCTCGCGTTGTCTTTTTAAATTCAAGATAAATAGAATGTACTTATGATAAATCGAAGGAAAACAAACTCGCATCCCTACTGGCCTATTATTGTTATCTAGCCGTGTATGGCAGGTTTGCTTCCCTAGAAGCGGGTTGGGACCACAAGCTTTGACAAAGGGAACGCGAGCCAAGGATGCAGGCTCGCATCGCGGCTATCCTTAAACTTTAAGTCAGTTTTAAACTCACATGACATGCCTCTAGGTGAGCTTGTGAGCACCTCTTTTTACTTTCATAGTTTTGTCCTCATCTTTAACAATCCGTTTTGTGCTCACTATTTTCAAGCGGGCCGAGGCCCAGCTCGGTTTATAGACCTTGTTGTAAAGCGGGCCGAGGCCCGGCTTGACTTATGATTTTAACATGTTAATGAATCAACTGTTTTTGTCCTTGCATGAGCTCCCAAGGATGGGCTCCCCTGCTGGTATTTTAATCTATTAACAGATGTCAAAACATCAAGGCAACAAATAAATATCAATCATTCATTTCATAGATAATGGAAAGTGAAAAGATTACATACTTGGGGTCTCAGGGAGGAACCTATATGGCAACACCCCCCGAGACTTAGGAATATTTTAAGATAATACTAAGTCTCAGAAGAATAATATTACTGATAATACTTGCGGAGGTGTTCCGCATTCCAGGCTCTCGAGATCAACTTGTCCTGCATATCCTTGAGGTGGTAGGTTCCCTCCCAAAGCACTGATTTTATCTTGTAGGGGCCTTCCCAATTTGCCCCAAATACTCTATGGCTCACCACCTTAGTGTTTGGCATTACCCGGTGCAGAACCAAATCTCCCACCTTAAAAGTCCGGGCTTGAACCTTACTGTTGTAGTGCCTTACTGTCCTCTGTTGATATGCTGCTATCCCGATCTGAGCATGTTAGGTCACACACACTGTAGAGGGGGTGAATACAGTGTATAGTACACTCAAATCGAACTTTAAGAACTTAAGTAACAGAAAACAAACTTTATTGAAACAATAAACTTTGTTACAGTATGGAACTGTTACCTCTCAGTGATGAACAAATATCACGAGAGTTGCTAGGGTTACAATGAATAATCTTCTCTAATAATGATAACACTTATAGTGTAAACCCTATGTCTGTGTTTATATACTACACAGTTACAAGATAATCGCTAATTGATATGGAATATAATTCTGCTTCCTAAAATATATCAATCAGATATCTTTTCTTCCAAGTATTCCATTCTTCACAGAATTCCTTCTTCATACATATCTCTTCTTATGTTTATCTCAATCTTCTTTCCTTTAATCATCTACTGTCCTTATCTGATTATCCTTCAGCACTTAAGTTCTGATATCTATATCCTGATGATTATCTCCTGATAACATACGTACTGATATCCTTAAGTCCTGACTTCCAGTATAAGTACTGATCAACAGTTAAGTACTGATTTATCCTGTTCAGTAAGATCTGAAAGCTAAACATAAAACATATTAGCCATGACATTATCAAATATATCTAACAATCTCCCCCAACTTGTAAATTAACATAATATACAAGTTTAACAGATATTTGATGATGTCAAAAACATTAAGTACAAATGCATGAGAATTAGACTAGATAACTACAACTTACAATCCTTAAAGTTTTTACCAATTTCAACTTCTGATAACAACTTTAGTCTGTATAAATATCAGAATTTAAGCAGTTGTAGATCTTCGACTTGGCTTCTTCATTTTCTGATCTCTCTGATGTCAGGAGTTGTTCTGAGATAGTTCTTCAACAAACATTTCTCAGCATATCTTAGTTCATCAATCATTCTCCTTTTAACATCTTTAAGCTCTGCAGTATCTTCACCAGTTTGAAAGATTGCAGCTCTGAGATCATTGATCTTTGCTTTTCTCAACTCCTGATCTAGTCTTATAACATAAGCTTTGTCAGACTCTAGATTGAATTCAAGTCCCTTAATACCAAGATACGTTCTGATCTGTGCAGTATTAGGCTTCATATCAACAATATCACCATTGTGATCTCTGTACTTTGGAACATATATGCTGTCAGACTTAACAGAATAAAGCCTTTTCTGTCTCTGAATCTGTTCTTTTAAGTAGTTTGCAGCAGTCCCTGTTATTCTGTCATCCACTTGAAGTAAGAAAAGTACATGCTCCAATTCTTCAAAATACTTCAATGGAATGGCATTTTGTCTTACATGATAAACCCTACCATCTGTCATGAAATACAACATGATATATTCTTTCAAGTAGGTATGGTAAACCATCTGTACAGATTCCAGTTGATTCAATCTCTCAGGAGTTGCTCCAATACCTGGTTTACTCAAGGAAGTTGGATCATTGGTAGTGTTGTGTACTCTTCTTTCATCAGCACTTCCCAATCCAGTTTTATCTCTAGCTTCCTTTCCAGTAACTACTCTTGCTTCAAAACCACTTGCAGTAGTCTTCAAAGATTGAGTCTGTTTTGCTTTAGTGAATCCTGGTAGGAGTGTCTTTGATCTATTTTCTGATATCAAGTTAACTTGAGCTCTGTCAGAGGTTACTTGCTTCTTCTGAATATCAGAACTTACAATTTCTTGACTCTGAACAACTTGAGCCATGTCAGAGGTTGTTTTAAGAACTTTTCTTGAAGTCAGAGCAAGATCATCTTTTTCATCAGCAATTTCTTCTTCCTCAGGAGGTACATAAACCTTGATAGGTTCACCAACCTTTTCTTTACCCTTGGATCTTGGATCTATCTGTGGTTGTGATCTAGCCAATGTTGCTTCAGTATGTGTCCTTTCTTTGATCACAATGCCTTTAAGTTTTGGAAGTGACTTTTTACCAGAAGCTTCAGATTTAGATGCGACTTTCTCTGATTTAAGTCTGGCTTCTTCTTCCTTTAAACTTTCCAAGTCCATTCCTGGATTTTCTTGAAGAAATAACTGTCTTGACATTTCTTCATCAAGATCTAGAAGTTCATCAGAACTTATCCTTTTACCAGCAGCAGAACTTATTCTTTTCCAAGTATCAGAACTTGTCCTGTGACTAGCTTGTCTTGATGTAAACCTTCTACCTTGACTATGACCGCTACCCATTCCAGAGTATCCTTGATCATCATTTCCATCATCCTTTCCTTGCAGTGTCTTGTTAGTTTTGCATTTGGACTTAATTACCTTCTCCCTCTTTTTGGCATCAGCAGGTAGTAAAAGAGAGATAAGTAATTCCACTGAGGATTGGATTTCAGTAAGTTGAGATTGCTGAGAAGCTTGATTTGTCAGAATGTCATCAATCTGAGCTTGTTGTTTCTCTTGAGTTTTCTCAATATAAGCAATCCTGTCAATGGTAGGTTGAAAGAACTTTTTCTTATCAATTTTCCAAACTTGTTCTTGTTTGATAAAGTTCTCCTGAATCTTGTGTAGCTCTGCATGAGTAGTTGAATGAAGACCTTGTAGATGTTTAGTACTCAATGCAGTGACTCTAAGCTAGGTTTTAAAATTATCAGAATTTAACATTTCATCAGCTTTAGTAAAGTGATCAGCAAGATGTAATGCATTTGGAACACATGAAACTGAGTTCCATTCCTTAGTCCACTCCTGACCTGCAGGAGTTTCACTCCAAGGTACTGGTGCTGGTGCAGCCCCAGTAACAAACTTCTCTACCAGTTCAGACTTAGGAAGAGTCTGTTGAGGAGTATGTCCTGAAGGACCTGCTTCATCAGCATCTATAGTTGGAGCAGCATCACCAGTATCTCCAGCATTTGCAGCATCAGAACTTAAAGAATCAGTTCTTCAGATAAGACAACAGTGTGAGTAGCAATGGAGGCTTCAGCATCCTCTAATTGCTGATCTGATACTAAGTTCTGATCAACAGCCAAATCCTGATGCTCACCTAAAGTCTGATCATCAGCATCTTGATGCAAAGAAGGTGTTGTTGATAACTCTGGAGTTTGAACAACATCAGTAACAGGTGTTGTGAAAGGATTATTTGTTGTTGGAGCTTCTAAGAAAAGTATTTCAGGCACAACCAGGTTCTGAATATAAATTTCAGCACTTGTGCCTGGATCAACAAGAGACACAGATGGTGAGTTAGCCTTGTCAGATACAGCTTCCTGAGATGGAGTTGATGGAGAAGAAATGATTGAAGCAAATTCCTTGTTTTGTGAGATCAAAGATTCCTGATCCCCTTCCTTAGCTACTTCCTCTTCATCATCTGAAACTGGCCTTTGTGCCCTCTGTTTCTTGTACTTCCTTGTTGATTTGGATTCCTTGGGAGTTTCAGGAACTATCATTCGTCTAAGCCTCTTGAGAAGCCTAGAACCCCCAATTTCAGAATCCTTCTGAGAAACCTCTTTCTCAGCTTCAGTTACAACAGGTTCTCTAGCAGGAACCGGTTCCTCAGAATCAGAGTCATCTCTCAAGGCAATCCTCCTTCTCTTTTGAGGTGTTTGAGGAACATTCTTTATCCTCTTTGGCTTGGAAGATGAAGTCTTCACAGTAGGTGTTGAAGATGAAGGTTGAGCAGTCTGTGAAGTAGAGAGATAGGATTTGAGATATGTTCTGAGGGTAGGTTGAGTAGTATGAGTGGTAGTTGCTGAGGATGATGGTTTTTGGGTGTTTGTGGTTGGTTGGACATCAGAGTAAACAGATCTATAAGTATCAGGATCAGCATTTACTAGGATCTGTTTTACAGACTGAGGAATCTGTAATGGTCTAACCACTTTTTTCTTAGTATCGGCATTTACCAGATCATTAAAATATCGTTTTGCAACTCTAAAAGGTGGGGTTGAGGAACTGACTAATTGAGGTTCATCAGTACAAAAAGTATATATAAGTTGACAGAATCTAGAAAAATAGACAATATTTCTATCCTCTGTCATCCTATCCCCAATAAAACCAATTATTCCAGTTGCAAAATCAAAATGAGTTTGATGGATAATAGCATACCCTATGTGCTGACTCAGAATTGGGATAGCATCAAAATTCAAACATTTGTTCCCAAAAGCTTTGGTGATGCAGTCAAAGAAAAAACTCTATTCTCTTCTGATATTAGCCCTTTTTAACTGCCCAAGCTTTGCCAAACTCTTTTCATATCCCAAATCAGCCATTAACTCCTGAAGTGCTGATTCCTCTGGAGTTGAAAAAGTACAATTTTATGGGAGATGTAGAGCTTTGCGTATTGTACCAGGAGTGACTGCATAAGATGAATCACCCACTTCAAAAACAATACTGGGAGTGCCATGTTTACCACCATCATCAAAGTGCCCAGTCCGCCAAAACGTCAGAACTTGTTGACTCGAAAAGACTTCAGGCTGAGTTAATGCATACCCAATCTCACTGTGTGCAAGAAGATCTTGCACAAAATGCAATTCAGATGGAGCTTCAGCATGATCAAGAATTGCAGCATAGTTGTTTGGAACAAACTTAGCTCCATCAATGATTAAATCCTTAGGTGCCATGTGAAAAATTGAGATTCAAAAGTGCCTATTAGGTGTTTGATAAGATGTCTGTATGAAAAACCAACGTGAGAAGAAGGAGAGTAAAAGTAAGTAAAGAGAAAAAATATGAAGAAAATAAAGGATTAAAGAAATCCTCTCCCGTTGTACTTATACTCTGAACAAAAATGTTACCGTTGGACACCTGTCAGACATGAAGTAATAACGGATAGTTACTGGGCTCGAGAAAACAGGAATCATTACTTACTCAGTTGCCTGTTTTCAAGGAAAAACCGTTCCACTTACCCAGATATTCCATTAATCAAGGTGAAACAGTTTTAATTCAAAATTGAAACCGTTCCCACTGAGTTAATTATTTTTCACTGCATCATTAATATTCGGAAAGTAAATCACGTAAAAATGACCAAGATAAATGAGATGAGTAAGTGCTGATAAAAAAATCAGAACTTAAATTAAAATAGAATTTATATGGTCATCAGAATATCAATCAGGATTTAGCAATGCATTGCCAAATATCTTAGAGATAAAATCTTGAAGCAAACACAAATTTCATTAATATATCAAGAGAATACATTTATGAAATTAAAATTACATCAGTACTTATACAAGATTTCCCTAAGCTACGAAACCTAACATCAACAGCCTTAGTCCTAGCTAAGAAGCCTGACAAAGCTGATGATGAAGAAAAACAGGAAGAAGACAAGATTAAATCATTTCTTCTTCTTCCTACTCTCGACAAACAGAATGGCGAGTCTGATGATTCGCTCTTGCTGGCGGAGAGCTGCCAGCCTTTCCTCCTCCAATCGCTCCAGATGGCGATGGTAGTCCATATAGAAGAACAGGAGGCGTGTCAGTACCTCCTGTGGGACAGAGTCCCATATCTCCTCAGGAATGGCTGTGACATGCCATTCCTGCTGCCACTCGGCACAACTTAGCTCCATATTGAAGGTTTGGTAGTTCAAAAACATGTTGTATCTGACCATTGTGTTTTTGAAAGAAAAAAGGAGGATAAGTGTGTGAGAAGAATGTGATGGAAAGACTGATGTGAAGTGGTTGCTTATATAGACAAGAGAATGCCAGGAGACGCAAAGAAATTGAATGCTGACAGGTAGAATTAATTCTACCTCGTCTCCCTAGACTTTGAAAAAGAATAACATTCATTGGAAAGAGGAATCATGGTCTAGACCGCACAAGACACAAGAAACAGTGGACTGTTCAAGTACGAATACCATTAATCCTAATCATAGTGACTATTAATCTTCCACTTCAACATATTCAATTATTAACTGAGACTGTTATTAAATTTTATTCACAGATAAGTCAAGTAAAACATTAGACTGTAATATCAGAACTTAGACTTATATCAGAACTTAACAGTCATCAGAACATAATTTCTTAACTCGAAAAAGGAATGCCCATCTTAGTAAATACTCATACAAGTTCTGAGTTATAGACTTCAGAACTTAATCATTAGAACATGTAACTAGAACTTGTCCTCAGAATTAGTGCAAAGTGACACAATGACTGTTTATCTAAAATAACATAGACCACCACAGAAATTTTCATCATTCAGATGGAGTGATTAGTGTGTGCATTAAGCTAAATAACAGACAAAAATTAAAGTCTGATTCACTTCAGTACATCTTAGAAATAAGACATAATTAAAATTTTGCTAAGGAGCTGTCATTGTCCTGAAATCTACTGATGAATGAGTTTATGCTTGAGTCCACCTCAACTATTTTGTGCTAATTTTATGCATCTTTTGCAATTCTATTTTACAGTGGCTTCTCAGTGTAAGTGAGTCACGACTGTTTATCAGAATTTATGCTATTATCAAAGTATTTCTCCAGTAATCATAGAGTGTGAAAAGTCACCAAGAAAATATTTTGCTTTTCTAATGCATATTTACTTAATACCAACAATGCACTTGGGTCGTCCCTTCCACATTTTTACTCTAGATCTCAAAGGAGTACCTGATTTTATTCTTTGATCTTTTTGCTTTTTATTTTGATAAGTGAGGTTTATCAGCACTTAGTACATTCAGCAGTTTTACTAGTATCAGAACTTAACAAATGAGTAGCATTATTCTAATTTGTGACTTAGTAATAAGATATACAAAGTAAACTTAACTAAGCTCAATTATCAGAATTTGATAGTGTCATAAGATTTCCACTGAAATAATTATTTCTTACATGGAATCATTTGTTTATTGAAGACTACTAGGTCAGTATCTAGCACAGTTATCCTCATAGGATTGAATAGGTACTAGAACAGATATATCACTTATCAGAGTTTAGAAACATATATCAGACAACAGTCAGTACTTAAAGACATTTATCAATTAAGCACAGAATATACAATGAGATTAATTCTGTAAATACTGAGCATAAAGTCTGATAACACAGAACAAGTCTAAGCAGATTTAGAGAAAGAACCTGAAACCATTCCAAGTTCATTTACCAATCTTGTAAAAGTAGCTTCACACAGTGGTTTTGTGAAGATATCTTCCAGTTGTTGATCTGTGGGAACAAAATGCAATTCCACTGTACCTTCATCCACATGTTCCCTGATGAAGTGGTACTTGATGCTGATGTGCTTTGTCATAGAGTGTTGAACTGGATTACCTGTCATAACAATAGCACTTTGATTATCACAGTAAATAGGGATTTTGAAATATGTTAACCCATAATCCAGTAACTGATTCTTCATCCAAAGAATCTGTGCACAACAGCTTCCTGCAGCAATATACTCTGCTTCTGCAGTTAATGTGGAAATTGACTTTTATTTCTTGCTGTACCAAGAAACCAATCTGCCTCCAAGAAATTGGCAGCTTCCACTTGTGCTTTTCCTGTCAATTTTGCACCCTGCAAAATCTGCATCTGAGTAACCTATTAGTTTAAAATCTGATTCTCTAGGATACCATAATCCCAGAGCAGCTGTTCCTTTAAGATACTTAAAGATTCTTTTTACAGCTGTTAAGTGAGGTTCTCTTGGATCTGCTTGAAATCTTACACAAAGACAGGTAGCATACATGATATCAGGTCTACTAGCAGTTAGATAGAGTAGAGAGCCATTCATACCTCTGTAGTCAGTAATATCTACTGATTTACCGGTATCCTTATCCAGTTTTGTAGCAGTGGCCATTGGAGTGGATGCACTTGAACAATCTTGCATTCCAAATTTCTTCAGCAAGTTTCTGGTGTACTTGGTTTGACAAATAAAAGTGCCTTCCACATTCTGCTTGACTTGAAGGCCCAGAAAATAGCTAAGTTCCCCCATCATACTCATCTGATATCTTGACTGCATTAGTTTGGCAAACTTCTTACAAAGTTTGTCATTTGTAGATCCAAAAATGATATCATCAACATAAATCTGGACCAGAAGTAAGTCCTTTTCATGGTTGAGGTAGAACAGTGTTTTGTCTATTGTCCCTCTGTTGAATCCACTTTCCAGAAGAAACTGAGCTAAAGTCTCATACCATGCTCTAGAAGCTTGCTTAAGTCCATAAAGTGCTTTATCAAGCCTGTAGACATAATCTGGATGTTTGGTATCTACAAAACCTGGAGGTTGTTCAACATATACCTCTTCTTCCAATTCTCCATTGAGAAAAGCACTTTTCACATCCATTTGAAAGACAGTAAACTTTTTGTGAGCAGCATAAGCCAAAAATATCCTTATGGCTTCTAACCTAGCAACTGGTGCAAATGTTTCATCATAATCAATTCCCTCCTGTTGGGAATATCCTTTTATAACCAGCCTTGCCTTATTCCTTGTAATTATGCCATCACTGTCAGTTTTGTTTCTGAATACCCACTTTGTACCAACAACAGATCTATTCTTTGGTCTTGGCACTAGGGTCCAGACTTTGTTTCTTTCAAATTCATTCAACTCTTCCTGCATTGCTTGCACCCAATCAGCATCTTGAAGAGTTTCTTCCACTTTTTTTGGCTCAGTTTGAGAGAGAAAAGAATTGTAAAGACATTCATTTGAAGTACCTGTTCTAGTTCTGACACCTGCATCAGGATTTCCAATTATCAAATCAGGTGTATGTGATTTTGTCCACTTCCTTGCAGATGGAAGGTTTTCTCTAGAACTGGATGCTCCCCCATGATCCATGCTATCTTCATTTTCATTTTCTGATGCTCCCCCTGAAACTATGCTCTCTGAGTTGGATTCTTCAGTATTTAGATTTTCAGCACTATCAGAACTTGGCTTATCAGAACTTGACGAATCAGAACTTGAAGAGCCAGATGCATGTTCTGATGTTTCTTGAGATGTGGTAGGATCTTGAGTATGCTCCCCCTGCATAGGTGCATCTTCCTTTGACGTAGTCACCACAGTTTCAATAATATCAGAGTTTAATCCATCAGAGTTTACAGTATCAGGACTTAGACTGTCAGGATTTTCAGTATCAGAATTTGAGTCTTCATTTTCAAATCTCAGCTGATCATGGTCAATGAAATCTTCAAGACCAGTAATCTTCTTGTCATCAAAAGAGACATTGATAGATTCCATGACCACTTTTGTTCTCAAATTATAGATTCCTTCATCAGCTTTTAGATCAAACTTTGATAGCTGTTCAGGATGAGTCTTGAGAACAAAACACTTGCATCCAAATACATGAAAATATTTCAGATTTGGCTTCTTTTTCTTCACCATCTCATATGGTGTTTTTCCATGCTTGTTAATGAGTGTTGCATTTTGAGTAAAACAAGCAGTATGCACAGCTTCAGCCCAGAAATAGGTTGGAAGCTTTGCTTCTTCAAGCATTGTACGTGCAGCTTCAATGAGAGTTCTATTCTTCCTTTCAACAACTCCATTTTGCTGTGGAGTTCCAGGAGCAGAAAATTCCTGCTTTATTCCATGGCTTTTACAGAACTCTTCCATTATCAAATTCTTGAACTCAGTGCCATTATCACTCCTTAAAACTTTCACAGAATCTTTGACCATTTTATCCAGATGTTTGATATGATCAATCAAGGTTGATGCAGTTTCACTTTTTGTATGCAAGAAATATACCCATGTGTATCTGGTGAACTCATCCACTATGACCAACGCATACTTCTTCTTTGCAATTGACATGACATTTACTGGACCAAATAGATCAACATGTATTAGATGATAAGGCTTAAGAATTGATGATTCAGTCTTGCTCTTGAATGAAGATTTTCTTTGTTTGGCTTTCTGACATGAATCACAAAGACCATCAGGAGCAAATACTGTGTTTGGCAATCCTCTCACAAGATCTTTCTTGACCAGTTCATTTATATTGTTGAAATTTAAATGAGAGAGTTTCTTATGCCAATTCCAGCTTTCTTCAATTGATGCTCTACTCATCAGACAGATTGCAGAACCATCAGTACTTGTTGAAAGCTTAGCTTCATAAATGTTACCACGCCTGTATCCTTTCAGAACAACTTTGCCTTTAGATTTACTCACAATTTCACAGTGTTCTTCAAAGAAATCAACATGATAACCTCTGTCACAGATTTGACTTATACTCAGTAGGTTGTGTTTAAGTCCTGAGACCAGAGCTACTTGTTTAATTATGACATTTCCAAGATTGATATTTCCATATCCCAATGTTTTTCCAATGTTGCCATCTCCATAAGAAACACTTGGGCCAACTTTCTCCACAAAGTCTGATAGCAGGGCCTTATTTCCAGTCATATGTCCTGAACATCCACTGTCCAGAACTAGAATATTTTTTCTGTTGCCCTGCAATCACAAAGACCACTAATTATTAGTTTTAAGGACCCAGACTTGCTTGGATCCTTTGGCCTTATTAAGTTTGTTAACATTTGCAGCGGATTTAGCATCAGAGTTTATGTTAACATTTTTCTTATCAGAACTTACACTATCAGACTTTGAATCAGAATTTACACTAGAAGGAATAATGGAAACTTTCTTCAAAGAAGGTTTTATTTGATAATAATCATAGTACAAACTATGATATTCCTTACAAGTATAAATGGAATGCCATAAACTACCACAATGAAAACAAGGATTTTGTGGTTTGTATCTAACAGACTGACTCTTAACTCCTGATTTTGAAGGTAAGGAGTTAATATTCTTATTCTTCCTGCAAAAAGAAGCCAGATGGTTAGAACTTCCACAGTTATGACATGTTTTCCTAGGAGCATCAGGAACAGGTTTATAATCATTGCTTTTATTCACACCTTCCTTTCCATTCCTATTTTTCCTAGGTGATTTTACCTTGTTTGCATTCTTAACATCTTTCAGCTTATGTTTAAGCTGCTTCTTCGTCATTAAGCCTATGTTCACTTCAGCTGTCTTTTCCTGTTTTAGTTTGTCAGAAGTTGATTCCTTTGTAACTTCTGATTTTTCATTTTCAGACTTTACAGTTACAAACTTAACAGGTTTTAACTTTGGCTTTTGCTTATCAACAGACTTAATTTCTTCAGTTCCTTTATCTTTCTTATCTTCTCCATAACCTAAGCCCTCTTTCCAGTTTCCACTACTTAGCAAATTTTGAGTTGTTTTGCCAGAGTTAGTCCAAGTCTTGATAATCTCTCTTTCCTTTTCTAACTCAGTTTTTAGAGATTCATTTAATTTTAGCACTTTATTCCTAACATAAAAAACATCATCTCTATCCTTCTGAGTTTGATGGAACATGACTAACTCTTTTTCTAAGAAATCATTCCTTTTCTTAAATGCAAGATTTTCAGAAGTTAATCTTTCACATGTTAAAGATTGATCTCTATAGCTAACAAACATGGTTTTAAGATATCTTCTCAACTCATTAATATCATCAGTATGAAAAGCATAAGTAGTCTGAGGTACCTTTGTTTCAGCAGCTTCAGAACTGCTCTCAGCACTTTCTTTATCAGCATTTGCCATCAATGCATAGTTCTCCTCACTTTCAGAGTCTGAGGTGTCTGTCCAGCTTTTCTGCTTTGTGACAAGAGCCTTGCCTTTATCACCCTTTACCTTCTTGCAGTCAGGAGATATGTGGCCTTTCTCACCATATTTATAGCATTTAACATTGGTGTAATCTCCTCTGTCAGACTTTCCTCCTCTGCCTTCAGATCTTCTGAAATTCTTCTTATCAGAACTTATGCCTTTCCTGGAAAACTTCTTTCCCTTCCTGAACTTCCTGTATGCAATCTTTGTGATTCCTTTCACCATAAGAGCACACAGCTTCATCATCTCCTCATCAGCATCAGTCTCAGGCAAGCTTTCAGAATCTGAGTCATCATTACTCTCAGAACTTGATGACTCAGTATCAGACTTTATGAAAAGAGCTTTACCCTTGTATTTCTTTGAGAAAGCTGCTTTGGGGAATTCTTCTTCAGCCTTAAGAGCAACTGTCCTTGACTTTCCTCCTTTCCTCTTGCTTCTTTGTTCCATCTCCAGCTCATGAGTCTTGAGCATTCCATAGATTTCGTCAAGAGTTGTTTAATCAAGATTGTAGTTGTCTCTTATTGTCGTTGCCTTCAAATCCCAGCATTCAGGAAGAGCTAACAGGAACTTAAGGTTTGAATCTTCAAGATCATACTCTTTATCAACCAATGACAAATCATTCAAAAATTTGACAAATCTATCATATAAATCATTCAATGACTCATTAGCCTTTGAGTCAAAGTGTTCATACTCTTGAGTGAGTATTGTCTTCCTGTTCTTCTTAATTGTGTCAGTTCCCTAACACCTTGTTTCCAGAGCATCCCATATCTCCTTAGCAGTCTTGCAGTTGATTACCCTGTTGACATTACATTATCAATGGCACTATGCAGTAAGTGGCGTACCTTAGCATCCTTACCAATTGATGCTATGTCTTCAGCAGTATAATCACTCTTCTCCTTTGGTACGGTCTTTGCTGCTTCACCTGCAACTGCAATAGCGAGCTTGGTTGGTTTGTGAGGGCCTTCCTTGATTCTATCAAGGTATTCTGGATCTGTTGCTTCCAAGGAACATGGTCATCCTTACCTTCTATATGGGATATTTAGATGGTCTCAGTATGGGGACTCTGATGGTCTCATACCGACTCTGAATTTGTGTCTTTGATGGTTCCTCAGTTGTGGTAGGCTTAGTTGGAGTTTCTGTGTCCGACATGATTGTGTTTGGATCTTTAACTGTATGTGTGTTAACAAAGTAGCTCTTATACCAATTGTTAGGTCACACACACACTGTAGAGGGGGTGAATACAGTGTATAGTACACTCAAATCGAACTTTAAGAACTTAAGTAACAGAAAATAAACTTTATTGAAACAATAAACTCTGTTACAGTATGGAACTGTTACCTCTCAGTGATGAACAAATATCACGAGAGCTGCTAGGGTTACAATGAATAATCTTCTCTAATAATGATAACACTTATAGTGTAAACCCTATGTCTGTGTTTATATACTACACAGTTACAAGATAATCGCTAATTGATATGGAATATAATTCTGCTTCCTAAAATATATCAATCAGATATCTTTTCTTCTAAGTATCCCATTCTTCACGGAATTCCTTCTTCATGCATATCTCTTCTTATGTTTATCTCAATCTTCTTTCCTTTAATCAGCTACTGTCCTTATCTGATTATCCTTCAGCACTTAAGTTCTGATATCTATCTTCTGATGATTATCTCCTGATAACATACGTACTGATATCCTTAAGTCCTGACTTCCAGTATAAGTACTGATCAACAGTTAAGTACTGATTTATCCTGTTCAGTAAGATCTGAAAGCTAAACATAAAACATATTAGCCATGACATTATCAAATATATCTAACAGAGCATCTTCTCGAGTCTCTTCAATCATGTCCAAGTAGAGTCGATGGTTGACCTCATTCGCCTCTGAGTCATAGTTATCCCTTCGAAAAGATCATGCCCCTATTTCAACTGGTACCATGGCTTCACACCCATATACCAAAGAAAAAGGGGTCTCTCCAGTTGTAGTCCTAGGGGTCGTGTTGTAAGACCACAGGACCTGTGCGAGCTCCTGTGGCCATGTTCCTTTCTTTTCCTCAAGCTTTGCCTTCAAGGTGTGCTTAATGATTTTATTAACAGCCTCCGTTTGCCCATTGCTTTGGAGGTGACAAACCGCACTAAAACTCTTCTGAATTTCTAGCTGCTCACAAAACTCCCGCATCTCCTTGCTATCAAACTGCTTCCCGTTATCAGATACCAACTTGTAAGGGATGCCATAGCGGCATACAATGGTTCTTTACACAAATTCCTTGAGATTTTTTGCCGTGATGGTGGCCAAAGGCTCGACCTCTTCCCATTTAGTGAAGTAATCCACCGCAATAACTGCATACTTAACACCCCCTTGGCTTTCAGAAGTTCTCCAATCAGATCAATTTCCCACATAGCAAAGGCCCAAGGGCTCATGAGGGATGTGAGTGGATCCACGGGGCTGTTGTAATAATTGGCATATCGCTGACACTTATCACAAGCTCGTGAGAATTCAAAGGCATCTTTTTTCAGTGTTGGCCAATGGTAACCTTGACGGAGGATTTTCTGAGCTAGAGAGCTACCCCCCGAATGATTGCCACAAATTCCCTCGTGCACCTCTCTTAGGATATAATTGCATTCATCCCCATCTATGCACTTGAGGAGGGGCGCACTAAACCCTCTTCTGTACAGGATCTCATCATATATCACATAGCGGGCTGTCTTGTACTTTATTCTTTTCATCTGGAAGTGATTCTTCTTTTATGTAGGCTAAGATATGTGTCATCCACGTGGGGCCGAGGTCACTACCAATGTTGTCCACCTCGTGTTCGGGCATACTAGGCTACCTCTGTATATCAAGGGGCACGACCCCTAACAGAGTGGCCTCACGGCGCGAGACGAGCTTAGCCAGCTCGTCCGCGCCTTCATTCTTCCTGTGCGGAATCAGTTCCAGCCTCACCTCGTTGAACCTTGCAATTATCCTCTGCACACATTTCAGGTAAAGCTCTGTTCTTGGCCCCTTAGCTTGGTATCCCCTGTTTATTTGATAGACCACAATCATGGAGTCACTGAACACATTCAAATTCTCCACCTTCATTTCCAAAGTCAGCTTGAGATCGTTAATCAGGGCCTCATACTCAACATCAGTGTTGGTTGCATGAAAGGCCAGATGGGTTGCACGCCTGATCTTGTGGGACTCCGGGCTGATCAGCTCAATTCCAGCTTCTGCCCCATCTCCATTAGAGGCTCCATCCACGAATAGGCTCCACCATGGGGCACTATTTTGATTTTCCATCACGACCTCCTCTACACTAGGTATGACAACAAGGGCTCCCTGCTCCACTTCCTGATGTGGAGGAAATTCAAGGACAAAATCGGCCAAGGCCTGGCCTTTGATTGCGGTCATTGGCTTATAATCCACCTCGAATTGGCCGAGCTCAACCGTCTACTTCAATATTTGACCAGAAGTCTCTGGCTTGTGTATTACCTACCTGGGGGATAGGAGATTCGTACTTCTATCCTATGCGCCTGAAAATAGGTCCTGAGCTTTCGGGAGGCCAGGATCAAAGCATATGTTAATTTCTCGAGACTTGTGTACCGAGTCTCCGCATCGGCTAGCCTCTTACTCACATAGTATACAGGGAGCTGGATACCATCTTCCTCTCGGACCAATACAACATTTACTGCAAAGTTAGACACGGCCAAGTATAGGACTAAAGTCTCTCCTGTCTTTGGGTTGGACAACATTGGGGGACTGCTGAGATGCTTCTTTATGTTCTGAAAGGCTTCCTCACACTTTTCTGTCTACTTAAAATTCCTTCCCACTCCTTTAATTGCTTTGAAGAACTCCTGGCATTTATCGGAGGACTTTGAGATAAAACGGTTTAGGGCAGCCAACCAGGCCTCAATGCCCCTATCATTGTCAATAAATCTCGAAAACTTCCCTGACTCGACCCCGAATACATATTTTTGGGGGTTGAGCTTCATCATGTACTCTCTCGGGATCTAGAACATGTCTGATAGGTGGCAGACATGATCCTTTACTTCCTTTGATTTTACCAGCATATCATCCACATACGCCTCTTTTGTCTTCCCCAATTGGTGCTTGAACATCTTGTTTACCAGCCTCTGGTAGGTTTCCCCAGCATTAAGGAGCACGAAGGGCATCCCAATATAACAATAAAAGCCCCGATCAGTAATAAGGGAGGTGTGCTCCTGATCTGGCCCATACATGGGGATTTGGTTATATCCTGAATAAGCATCCATGAAGCTAAGTAACGCGTGCCCAGCTGTGGAATCATCCAGCTGGTCGATTCGGGGTAGAGGAAAACTATCTTTCGGGCAGGCTTTGTTTAGGTCAGTGAAGTCCACACATGTCCTCCATTTTTCATTTGGTTTCTTGACAAGCACTGGGTTGGCCAGCCACATGGGGTAGAAAGCTTCCCTTACAAGCCCTGCCTCCATTAGTCTATCCACTTCTTCTTTGAGGGCCTCTGCCCTCTCTCCACTTATCGACCGCCTCTTCTGTCTGACCCTCTTCTTTTTTGGATCTAAGTTGAACCGGTGGCACATGACATTCAGGTCAATCCCTACCATATCAGAGTGTGACCATGCAAAGACATCCAAATTTCTCCTCAAAAATTGGGCCAAGTCTTCTCTCAGGTTAGGGCTTAAGTTAGAGCCTATTCTGAGCACCTTGAAAGGATCATTCGGATATACCAGGATTTGGATTGTGTCATCTGCGGCCCCAAGCCTCTCAACCATTGGGGGTATTCTCGGGTCCAAGTATGCTCAAGCCTCACTAGTTTCTCCCACTTTCGTGATTGTCAAACCTTCTTTGTCATCGGGCTCGGGCTGGTGAGCTTGAACTGGATTTACCAAGCGTTCAGAGGTCATGGTGACTGTGCGAGTGATTCCGTTGGGCAGATCCACAGTTGTTGTTGTTTCTTCGCATGCCCACTTCCCTTTCTTGAATCTTGCAGCGACTTATTTTGGGCTCTCTTCTTCATCACTTGCCTATCTACAATCCCCTTCTGTACCAACATGATGGGCTAAGAGGCCCCCATTAGCAGGGCTCCTGGGCGCGGTTCTACCCGTATCCCCATGTACTCGAAATAGTCCTCCGGAAATTCCTCGATTGAGATCATGTTGCAAGTCTCATGTCCCTCAGGACATAATCTCTTCCCGCATTCTGCGTCTTCTATGAGGACATCACTTTCACCTGGATTGACCGTCTCTTTCGATGTGTTTCCTAACTCTGCTGCCCTGAGTGCCTGATTGTAGCAGACTCTTGATTCGTACTGGCAACTCTTTAAGAAGCCTACTCCCGTGGGAGTTGGGAATTTTACTGTCATGTGATGGATTGATGTCACTATCCTCATTGCCCTCATAAAGGGCCTGCCCACTATAACATTGTAGGCACAAGGCTGATCTACAACTATAAACATAGCGATCTGGGTGGCCACATAAGGCTCTTCTCTCAAGGTCACCGGGAGCCGAATTGTCCCTTTTATTTCGAGAGTAAAGCACCTATTTTACATCGTTCTCCCTAAACACAATGTCATTAGCCTCCTTTTCAAAAAGCTTCAGGAGCCTTTGGCTCAGATGGTTGACGTTGGTGAGGAGCTTGTCCTTTACTTCCCAGGCAAATCTGTCCATCACCCTCCGGATGTCTCCACCAATGTGAGACCCGCCTAGAATAATATGAATGTTGTCGGCCCGAGGTACCCTCTCTTTGTCTTCTGGGGTTGGAGGAGGGATTGTATGATAATCAGTCCTATGCTTCTGAACCCCCTTGACAACCCACTCAGTAAGCTTCCCTTGTCCTATTAGCGTCTCGATTTCATCTTTCAATTATCTGTAATCAGCTATATCATGCCCCGTGGCCTCGTGGTATGCACAATACTTTGAGGTGTTCCTTTTGTTGTAGTCTGTGAGAGGGGCTTCCTTCTTGAATACCCCTCCCAAGCATAGGTAGCATATATATGGTCGATGGAGGCTACTAGAGGGGTGTGTGTCTGCCATTTACTTATATAGGGTCTCCCCAAATCCTTGGTAGTCTCTTTTCCCCGGACAGACTTCTTTGGGCTTGATCTACGCTGATACGTCTTCCTTCTCTCGTCAGGGCTCGAGGACCGGTCCCTCTTATCTTGATAGTTCTTGCTGATTTTAAGCTCTTTTATCGATTTCTCTACCCTCTTAAATGGTTCAGCTTGCTCATAGAATTCTGCCAAGGTTCTCGGGTCGCAAGCCTGGAGGCTTTTCCAAAATTTTGACCCTTCTTTCAACCCTGCAATCAAGAAGTTCTTGATGATCTCCTCGATGGCGCCTATCACCTTAGGAACTTCGGTATTGAACCGGCGAAAGTAATCCGTCAGAGGTTCCCCCTCCATCAGCTTGATATTGGCTAGCGTGGCCACAAGAGGTGAGTAGTAGAGGGTGGACTGAAATTGTCTGATGAACAGGTCCTCCAATTGCCGCCATATCCTTATTCTAGAAGGTCCCAACTTGGAGAACCATTGTTGGGCACTCCCTCTGAGCGATGCTGTGAAGAGTCTGCAGCGGGTTGGCTCCGGCACCTGATAGACTTCCATCTCAGTGTTAAACTATATAAGATATTCCGCCGGGTCGGCTTCGCCATTGAATAGAAGATCAGGGTTGTGCCTGAATACTTGAGGTAAGGGAGATGATCGAATAGCAGCCGTGAACGGAGAGGGGGCCGTCGAGGTTGGGGGTCCCTGATAAGTGGCATTTTATACCACTTAGAGTGTCTCATAACAGCTTGAATTGTCGTCTTGGACTCAAGTATTTTGTGTATTTGATGCGTTTTCTAGTGTTTTTGCATTTCAGGGTATAACTTGCTTAGATAGGTAGTTTTCATCAAATAAAGCTTAAGGAAGTACTTGGAATCTGTCTAGGGGTGATGAGCGAAGAAATCAGCAAAAACAGAAGCAAAATAAGGAATTTTCCAAAAAGGTAGCAGGCGGCCGCGTGTCAGGAGCAGGCGACCGCGTGCTAGCAAGCGGCCGCGTGGAGGAAGCAGGCGACCGCCTGAGTGCGGAATTTCAGAATCTAGATTTTATTAATTCAAGCACAATTGGGCTTCTGTTGGCGCTGGTTCTCTCGGGCTATTATATATAAACCTTATGGGAAGACGTTTTCTTGAGGAGAAAATCAAAGAAGGATTCAAATCCTAGACTTATTCGTTGGGTTCTCTTACTACAGGAATTCGAGTTAGAGATCAAGTATCGAAAAGGTACTGAAAATCAAGTAGATGACCATCTCTCTAGATTGAAGAATCCCGATTCTACTTCACATGATAAGACATTGATCAACAAATCTTTTCCGGATGAGCAGACATTGTGAACTATCTTGTGAGCAATATAATGCCTCATAATATGAATGCGGCTCAAAAGAAGAAGTTTCTGCATGAGGTGAAGTGGTACATGTGGGATGAACCATATTTGTTTAGACAGGGAGCTGACCAGATCATCAGGAGATGTATTCCATTCTGTGAGACGGAGGGGATATTACGAGACTGTCATTCCACAGTTTATGGTGGACATTATGGTGGTGAAAAGACAGCGGCTCGTATTCTTCAAGCATGTTTTTTCTGGCCTACGTTATTTAAGGATGCACATCAGTTCATTTTAAGGTGTGATCGCTGCCAAAGAGTTGTGAATCTTTCCAAAAAGGATGAGATGCCTTTAAATGCGCTACTTGAAGTTGAGGTCTTCGATGTTTGGGGAATCGATTTCATGGGACCATTTATCTCGTCCTGCAATAATCAGTACATCTTGCTGGCAGTCGATTATGTCTCGAAATGGGTAGAAGTCAAAGCTCTACCGACTAATGATGTAAAGGTAGTGTTGAGTTTTCTTCATAAGCAGATATTCACAAGGTTTGGAACGTCACGAGTTATCATAAGTGACGAAGGGTCGCATTTCTGCAATCGTAAGTTCACTTCTATGATGTAACGCTATAATGTGAATCATCGCATTGCTACTGCCTATCATCCGCAGACTAATGGTCAAACTGAAGTGTCTAATAGAGAGATCAAGCGCATTCTAGAGAAAGTCGTTTGTCCGTCAAGGAAAGATTGGTCTTTGAAACTCGATGAAGTTGTTTGGGCTTATAGAACAGAATACAAGACTCCACTTGGGATGTCCCCGTTTCAACTTGTCTATGGTAAGGGATGTCATTTACCTGCGGAGCTTGAGCATAAGGCTTATTGGGCATTGAAGAAGTTAAACCTTGATCTAGATCCAGCTGGGAAGAAGCGAATGCTTCAGTTAAATGAACTTGATGAATTTCGACTTCAAGCGTACGAAAACAACAAAATGTACAAGGAAAAGGTAAAAAGGTGGCATGACAGGAAGCTATTGCCTAAGTCATTCGTGTCGGGGCAACAAGTTCTTCTATTCAACTCTCGTCTCCGATTTTTTCCTAGAAAGTTGAAATCAAGGTGGTCTGGACCATTTATCGTCAAAATTGTGTTTCCACATGGAGCGGTGGAAATTTTTGAAAACGATTCGGGCCAAACATTCAAAGTAAATGATCAGAGATTGAAGCACTATTATGGGGATACGGCAAACTATGAAGTGGTTAGTGCCGTTTTATTGTCAACTTGATTGTGTTACTCTACGTCAAGCTAATGACGTAAAAGAAGCGCTTCTTGGGAGGCAACCCAAGATATGAGACCATAGGACATCTTAGAATTTAGTACTTGTCCAAAAACCCAAAAAAAATCGAAAAAAGTTGGCAGAAAAAAAAACTCCAGAAGCCTAGCAAGCGCCCGCGTGCTAGGATCCGACGACCGCGTGCTAGCAGGCGCCCGCGTGCTGGTGCTAGGCGACCGCGTGCGACCCTGATTTTTGAAAAATCGTTTTTCAGCCTAAAAAAAACAAAACAAAATTCACAGAAACCATATCACCCATTAACCCACGAATTCTCCCCATACTTAGCTACAATCCCCACTCCTAATCAAATTATAACCTTAATTTTACCCTATAAATACATACAACCTCTACTTACACATTCCACACACTTTCAACTCTACAAAATCTCTCCTACACACCAAACACAAACTCTCTAACTCTTTTTCTCAGTTCACATGGCCCCAAAGAGATCACAAACTGTGGGTAGCAGTAGCACCAATCCGACTGCTACTGATTCTTTGAGGAATACTGTTGCGAGGCCCCGATTGTTGGATAGGGCTGCTGAAGAAGAGTACGCCAAGCTTCTGACTAAGCTGATTATGAAGGAGAGGGGGTTCTTGCCATCAGGGAGGGATGGTGAGTTGCTACCGATGATTGCTGAGAAGGGATGGACTACATTCTGTGAGTCACCTGAGGCAGTACCGATGAGTGTTGTTCGCGAGTTCTATACGAACGCCAAGGCTGACAGGAATGGGTTTTCTGTTGTGCGTGGACTTACTGTTGATTATCAGCCCGAAGTGATTCGTCGTGTGATTGGACAGTGACAAAGGAAACTACGGGAGGAGAACTGGAATGCAAAGGCCCCTGAGGAGTTTGATTTGAACTTGATTATTGCTACTCTCTGTCAGCCGGACACAGTGTGGAAGTTCAAAAGGGGATCCAACGATTATCGTAGTTTCCCTGCTGTTGCGATGAACATGTATGCTCGTGCTTGGAATGCATTTATATATGCTAATATTCTTCCTTCTTCGCATGTACATGAGGTTATAGTGGAGAGGGCGAGGTTGTTATAGGGGATTCTGAATGATGAATATTATGTGGACCTTGGTGAGTACATCTACCAAGGGATTTTGAAGTTTTTGAGGGGGAAATCGTAGTACTCTATTCCGTATGCCTCTATTGTCACGAAGCTTTGCAAGGCATGTGGAGTCCAGTGGCCTTCTTATGAGCAGCTATAGATGCCGGCCACTCATATTGATTCATCGACTTTGAATGTGATGCAGGAGTGGACGGGCGGAGAGCCCGAGTCACATGGTTTGGGGTATCGCCTTCTAGGAGGAGTTCCAGCAGCTGGTGCTACCATGGCTAGGTCCAGTCAGGCTCATGGAGAGGCAGGCTCTTCGAGAGCTCATGGAGGAGATGGTTCGGGATTGGCTGATGTCCAGTATAGGAGGCTTTCCAGGAGGATGGATGAGATGTATGAGTCGCAGAGTCGGTTTGCGCAGGAGCTCACCCAGGCACTTGGGACTGCATTTAGAGGCCTTGGAGCTAACATCCAGTGGCCCGTTTATGGTGAGGATTCTGCTTATCCACCTCCTGACACTCCACCCTCTGAGAGTGATGATGATGATTCGTCTGAGTAGGTATACCCTATGTTCCTTTCTATTACCTTCACTGGGGACAGTGAAGATTTTAAGTTTGGGGGTGGTAGTTAAGGAACATATTTGTGTGTTTGTCATGTAGTTGCATTTTCATGTTAGTTTAGTTCATATAGTTGCATATTTTTGCCATATAGTTTTTTTTTATTTTATAGCTTTATATATCATGTCATATAGCTCATGCATATACCATGATCCCTTTGTGTTGCTTTACTGATTATTATGTGATGTTGATGCGAGTGTAGTGATATCATTAGAGTGATGTTGAATATTGTTAGGATGACATGCATGCTAGAAATACTTGTAATTTCGCTAAGTTTTAGAGTATGCTTAAGGACTAGATCATTGTCATGGTTTGATGGTTTTTGAGGTTAATCTATTGCTTATACTTAGAATGCATAATAGGCTCTTAATGATAAAAGAAATGAAAAGATAAAAATTGGAGATAAAAATTGGAATTCATTGCTAGTTGTGGCTAGGTGTCAAATGGCTAGTAGCCGGCCCGTATTGTATACGAGTAGTCTAGGGTTGAGCAAGATGGAGCGAAACGCACTTGCTTAGAAATTGAAAAAAAAAAGAAAGAAAAGAAAAAAAAAGAAAGAAAATAATTTGGTTTAATGCACAATTGATCACGAGTGGGCTCTTTGGTATTCGAGTTATTAAGTTCTTAGGGGACTTTGTGTCTAGTGACCAAAGGCTTTTATAGTCTGGGATCCGCTATCTAACGCTCGCTAAATGGGTACCATTGCATAAATCTTTTGTGGACCTCACTAATTGCACAATCAAATAAGCATTTGTTTGTGTGTTGAATAAAAACATGATTCCGTAATAAACTCCAATAATCTTGAAGTGTTATAAGTCATTTTGTGTCTAGAATATATTCTTCGTATAAGCTTGTGATTGCCTTGAGGATAATTAAGTTATGGTAATTGATCTAGTTTCGAAGCATATCTGTTAAGCATTCGTACACACCACGTTTCTAGTTGTATGTTAGCTTGCGTGATTTGATTGATCTTTAGTCGCCTAATTGCATTTGTTGATATGTCATGTGTTGGTCGGCTCAGTCATCGTGAGGGGATCGCTGCATTCATTTAGTTGCATTCATGCATGTTTTATTCTGAGTTTGAGTTTGTGATGCTTGAGGACAAACATCGATTCAAGTTTGAGGGTGTGATAAGTGGCATTTTATACCACTTAGAGCGTTTCATAACAGCTTGAATTGGTGTCTTGGACTCAAGTATTTTGTGTATTTGACGCATTTTCTAGTGTTTTTGCATTTCAGGGTATAACTTGCTTAGATGGGTAGTTTTCATCAAATAAAGCTTAAGGAAGTACTTGGAATCAGTCTAGGGGTGATGAGCGAAGATATCAATAAAAACAGAAGCAAAATAAGGAATTTTCCAGAAATGTAGCAGGCGGTCGCGCGTCAGGAGCAGGCGACCGCGTGCTAGCAAGCGGCTGCGTGGAGGAAGCAGGCGACCGCCTGAGTGCGGAATTTCAGAATCTGGATTTTATTAATTCAAGTACAATTGGGATTCTGTTGGCGCTGGTTCTCTCGGGCTATTATATAAACCTTATGGGAAGACGTTTTCTTGAGGAGAAAATCTAGAGCGAAGGCAAGAAGATTGAGAAGACCATTTTAGCACGCAACAACGAAGAAGAGGAAACATTCGTTTATCTTGTGATTCTTTTAATTCGTTGTAACTGTGGATGCTAGTTTTCTTTATGCTTTGAACCTTAATACTCTTGTGACGTACTTCATTATTTATTAAGTATTTTTCATCATTATATCATTGTGTTATTATCATGCTTTCATATGAACCCATGGTGACGATGAGTTTTATCATGGGCTAATCGTGATCATGGGATTCTAGCGGATTTACTATGGATTTCTTTAGTTAATTGTTTAATACCTTGGTATGTGGTGATTGTATGATATCTAGTATAGGTTGTGCTTGTTCGTCTTATATGCATCGCGAACATGTAAGATAGCCTGTTAATCTCTTGTGAAGCGATAGTGGATCTTGAGATTTAGAACTTTCCATGCTAGCATAGGTTCATGCATTGTATGCATGATTAGTGGGTAACTCTAACCATTTTACTTGCCCTGTGTAATCATCATGAATAACTTGTGCTTAAATCTTTATGTTATCAAATTCTGTAGACATATAGGGCCTCAACATAATTGATGCACATTCAACTTCTATCTTAATTGTGGATGCTTGGTAGAATGGTATTCGTATAATGAAAGTTGGCGTTTATCAGTTTCATGTTGTTCGATTAATATCATCACCATTACATGCTAAGGTTAATAACAATAACTATTGAATGAAGTAATAATGAAGTTAGGATCTCATGTGTGTTTAATATTGTTAATTCAAGTGTTTAATTCTCGTAGTTAATATTAGTGAACCAATCTTAATTGTTATTGTCTTAGCATTGAAGAATAATCATACATTGGTGAGTAAGTGTAATTAAATATAATTAATCAGAGTCTCTGTGGGAATGAACTAGAAATCATTCTATATTACTTGCGAACGCGTATACTTGCGTGAATTATTTAGCGCATGCTTTGTGTCTAACAGTCCCCTCTTCTCCCGCTTCATCTGGTCTAAGATCCTCCTTAGGTCTCCCACTCTAACAACTTCTCTCTCCCTGTCACCATTCGCATTACTCGAGTGGTGAGAGCCCTGAGGTCGCTCATGGAGTCCCCCTCCTCCGGCTCGTACTTGCGACTCCTCTTCATGATTGTCTCTACGTCTACGTCGTTCCTCCCTCCTGGGCGGGGTGCGTTGACGTCTTTCTGGTGGAGTCGCTGCACGCCCTCTTTTTGGGGTTCTCTGATCTTCGGGCTCCTTCTCTTCTCTCTCTTTCTTGGAATTTTCTAACTTGAGCCTGAGGTCATGCTCACTTAGCTTCTTACCCACGCGATCTAGCACACTAGTCGACCTTGCCTCGGACGAAGCTGGCTTCTACCTCGATCTCTTAGAGATCTGGCTGCCTCGCTCGACCCGATCCTGGGGTATCTCTTCCTCTTCTAGTGATGCTTCTTTCTTCTGCTTGGTCTCAGTTGACGCGTCATCAAACTCTTGGATCAGTCTTTTTTTAGGACATTTGCCCTTCCAGCTACGCTGAGAGACCTTGAGGCGGCGTGCCTTCCGCTTGGAGTTCCGGACCGAGCTTTTCTCTACCCTGGACATTCGGGCATTGATCTCGTTCATCTGATCGGCTAGCCCTTCGAGATATGTCATGACTGCCTGCCCATCCACGGTTGCGATTGGTGGTGGTGGTGCCTGATTCTCTGGGGGCGTGTGCTCGACCTCGTTCTGGTCCTTCTTCTTGCCCCCGCTTCCTGGTGTCACCACTTGCTTGCCTTCTTTGGTCATCTCTTCTCCCTAAGATGAAATCGAGCCCCTCCTTCTAGCGCAAATTGTTATAGGAAGAAATTTGTATAACGGTGTTTTGGAGGTTGATGGTCGGAACAAGGATCAAGAATGGTGTTTGAAGGCGGGAGAAGGTTGTATATGGTGGTGGCTGAGCTTGTATGCTGACTCTTCAAGAAAGAATAGGGTTTTTTTATTCTTTATCAAGTGTTGACTCATGTCTCATACAAGTGCTTACGTACCCTATTTATAGGGATCAAGCCTTACGTAGTTCTTGGAGAACAAGTCACATAGGCTAGGGTTAGGGTTCTTCGACCCGTGCATCCCAAGCCCATGATAAAATCAGGTCTTCAGCCAATTAGTCACATAAATCTCTATCGGCTCCACACGCTTCCTACAATCTCGCGGCATCTCCGTATTTCTTCCCGTGATTGCAGTAATACCCCGTGTCGGCCCCGAAATTTACGAGCAACTCAGTCATCTATGAGTCACTTTCCATGTTACACGCAAAGTCCTCAAACATGGGTCGGCCTGGTCGCCGCGGCCCGCACCGCCTTTCCTCTCAATCAATAAATAGGATGTTTCCCTTATTTCCATAAGATGTGGGCTCATGGGCTCAACTCACATATGGGCACCTGAGCCCAGCTCACATGTGAGAGCCCAATTTACATGTGTGAGCCCAACTCGCACGTCACGAGCCCAGCTCGCATGTGCTGGCCCAAATCATATGAATCCATATTTCTAGCTCACATGTGTGAGCCCATTTCTTCAATGCACCCATGGGGACCTGTTTAGGGCCCATGACCAAAAGCGGGCATAACACAAATAAACTCAATTTCTTCTAATCGATTAACATGATATTGTCAAATAATGAATATTAATGCTCAATGACAGCAATTATAGAAAATAAAAATTTAAAATATTTCCATGTACATCTTTTACGAACATCATCTATCAGTTGTCCGATACAAAATTGGAAGAAAGTTAATCTAAGAACACAAAATTACGTATATTTCATTAATGTAACATGTACATAGTTTATTAATACACGTGAGTTTAAAAAACATTTATACCTCGCACGGATTATAAAGTACATAAATCGAATAAACTCATCTTCACAACATAGGTTATTGTACGCAGACACAAATAACTACTCATAACATGACATATTTCTTTTAACAAATAAATATTTCATTTAACAAGCATGTATACAAATTTTATAATAGCCGAAGTAAGAGTATGCACATTTCTCGCACGGGCTGGAACTTGGAAAAATGCTCTGGAGGAGCCGCCGGAGGTTGACGCGCCAGAGACTGAGCCGCTGGACACTTATAGAAATCAAAAATTCAAAACACTCTAAAGTACATCTTTTACGAACATTATCTATCAGTTGTCCGATACAAAATTAAAAGAAAGTTAATCATAAAACACAAAATTACGTATATTTCATTGATGTAACATGTACATAACTTATTAATACACGTGAGTTTAAAAATATTTCTGCCTCGCACAGGTTATAAAGTACACAAACTGAATAAACTCATCCTCACAATAGATATTATTGTACCCAAACACAAATAACTACTCATAAAATGACATATATTTCTTTTAAAAAATATATATTTTATTTAACAAGCATGTATACAAATTTTAAAATAGCCGAAATAAGAGTATGCACGTTTTTTGCACGGGCTGGAACTTGGAAAAATGCTCTAGAGGAGCCGCCGGAGGTTGACGCGCCGGAGATTGAGCTGTCGGACATATTAAATCAGTCGATGAAGCAGAAAAAAGGTGGATGAAGTACGCCCCTAATGAATTTCGACGGAGACACGGTCGGGGTCGTTGAAGAAACGGAAAAGTATGAGTTGGAAGAAGAGTTTAGAGAAGAATTATCAAATGTAAGATCCATTGTTTATCAAAGAAATACGTTGTTGCTCTGTAAATAAGAAGGTCTAATGGTAAGGTAGCTCAGTAAACTAACTTGATAATATGCATGTATAAAAGGTGCTATGAATTCACCACTGCCTAACATTAAAATAGAGTACTAGCTACCTGCTTTATTTAATAAGGGGTTTGTTTCATTTATTATAGTATTGACTTGGTGTAATGAATATGAGTTGGGTGTTTATAATATATTACTAGTATTTTAATTAGTTGTGCTAGGTCCCTAATTGGGGTAAGATAAGTTGGAAGAGAGAGTTGGATACCTTATCACAATTTTAAAAGTTGAGCTTGGCATTTTTAAATTTTCTTTCTCACTTTAAAATTACTTACTTATAAATAAACAAGGTAAAATGCGAAAGGTAAAAGCGAGAAAGATGAAGAGTACACCGTTCGGAAAATCTTAAAATAAGTAACTTATCACTTAAAACGAATAAGTGCCTTAAAAGTGATAAGTAGATTAATACATATAAGTTATGTAAGTGTTTGGACAAGTTTACTTATAAGTCAGATTTTTTTTCTTACATGAACTAAATAAATACTTTTTAAATATAATTATCTTAATTTATAAATTTTAAATTTAGATTAACATTTTAAAACAACTATCTTAAAATCGAAGCTAATAAAAAAGCAAACAATTAAACTAAGTTGAGAAAAAGTATGTTGTTACTAACATACAACTTATCAGCTTATAAGTTATAAATTCAACTTCTAAGTTATGTCGACAAACACTCCTCGATAAGTTGTTAAGTTGTAAGTAACTTATAAGCCATCAAACAAACATGCCATATGACACGAGGGATTTTATCCTAGTTTACGGTGGCTAACTCAGCAAACGGAGTCCACTCACCCCTACTTCAGTCCCCGAGCTCCTTCCCAGACTCGAGATATTCTCCACTATAAAGAAACTCCTTTATAGTAGGCGGAGAAGCCTATTACAACACTATGTATTTCTTTCGGACCTTAACTACCCGTTAACCCCTCAAATACAATAGCAAATCCCTACTCGACTTGTCCTGAAACGTAACTCCCCGTTAAATTCTCAAAGTCTCGTAGTAACCCAATGTTTAGCCTTGATGCTACCCTTGCCGGTGTTGGGTCTTAAATCTAGGGTCCCAAATCTTTCTTCTCCCTCACGGTGCTAAGACACATAACTCTTCGTTAGCGTGTCTGAAACTTGAGTATCGGAACGGAGATCACCACACCATCACTTCACCTCACTGCAAGAATACAACAACAAGCCACAATATATATAGAGAGATATATATTAAAAGACGCTATTATATGTTACAATATTTGGCGAGCGCCACGCTAATATGCGTTATATAATGTGAAAAATATATAAAAGACGGGATAAGTCACACGAGAGACTTTTCACACAATCGATGTAATGCAAGAAGTTAAACATGAATGCAACACACATATGGGCCTTTAATGCCACACTACACACACACTATATATATTGGCTTTCACAACGCTATTACGTGTTAAAATATTCAGCTTTCGCCACGCTATTATGTATTAAATTAAACACAACCCGAACACACACGTGCACTTAAATTAAACCGCACACAAGAGATATAAACACTACACACACGTGGTGAAATTTATATGACGGATGCAGGGAGTAGGAAAAAAATTATTCAAAGTAGAAAATCCTGCAGGCTGCAGAAAATTCTACCAAACTTGTCATTGATCCAGAATTTAGAAAATATGCAAGATACAAAACATCTAACATAGTGCAGTTTTTTCTGCAAAATGACAAAAAATATGCAGGATGTAATTATGTGAAAAATGAACTAAAAATAGTGGGGAAAAATGCTAAACTAAAAATACAGAGAACCAGATTTTGCAAAGCCTTTAATCCCTATACCTTGCCTCTCAATTATTAAGCCTATCACATTTCTGGCTATGATATTGATATGGGTAGAAAGTATATCCTAAAGATACATTAAATGTCACATTAATTACACTTGGGCTTCTTTTCTGAAGTCCAGTACAGTCGTAGCAGACTCAAGATGGCCCATGTAGACAAGGCCCACCAGCAGAGGTCGTCAAGGTCCACGGACACAAGTTGTTCATGGACTAGGCCCAATATGGCTGGAAGAGAAGAGACATGTGTCCTAAACGGACTCAAAGTCCTACATTGTTAGGTCACACACATACTGTAGATGGGGTGAATACAGTGTATAATACACTCAAATCGAACTTTAAGATCTCTAGTAACAGAAAACAAACTTTATTGAAATAATAAACTCTGTTACAGTATGGAACCGTTACCTCTCAGTGATGAACAAATATCACGAGAGCTGCTAGGGTTATATAGAATAATAACTTCGATAATGATAACACTTATAGTGTAAACCCTATGCCTGTATTTATATATTACACAGTTACAAGATAATCGCTAATTGATATGGAATATAATTCTGCTTCCTAAAATATATCAATCAGATATCTTTTCTTCCAAGTATTCCATTCTTCACAAAATTCCTTCTTCATGCATATCTCTTCTTATGTTTATCTCGATC
Source organism: Apium graveolens (assembly GCF_009905375.1). NCBI lineage: Eukaryota > Viridiplantae > Streptophyta > Magnoliopsida > Apiales > Apiaceae > Apium > Apium graveolens. Next base: position 5,804,002 of record NC_133653.1, read on the forward strand.
TTCTTTCCTTTAATCAGCTACTGTCCTTATCTGATTGTCCTTCAGCACTTAAGTTCTGATATTTATCTACTGATGATTATCTCCTGATAATATAAGTACTGATATCCTTAAGTCCTGACTTCCGGTATAAGTACTGATCAACAGTTAAGTACTGATTTATCCTGTTCACGTAAGATCTGAAAGCTAAACATAAAACATATTAGCCATGACATTATCAAATATATCTAACAATCTCCCCCAACTTGTAAATTAACAAAATATACAAGTTTAACAGATATTTGATGATGTCAAAAACATTAAGTACAAATGCATGAGAAATAGACTAGATAACTACAACTTACAGTCCTTAAAGTTTTTACCAATTTCAACTTCTGATAACAACTTCAATCTGTATAAATATCATAATTTAAGCAGTTGTAGATCTTCGACTTGGCTTCTTCATTTTCTGATCTCTCTGATGTCAGGAGTTGTTCTGAGATAGTTCTTCAACAAACATTTCTCAGCATATCTTAGTTCATCAATCATTCTCCTTTTAACACCTTTAAGCTCTGCAATATCTTCACCAGTTTGAAAGATTGCAGCTCTGAGATCATTAATCTTTGCTTTTCTTAACTCATGATCTAGTCTTATGACATAAGCTTTGTCAGATTCAAGATTGAATTCAAGTCCCTTAATACCAAGATACGTTCTGATCTGTGCAGTATTAGGCTTCATATCAACAATATCACCATTGTGATCTCTGTACTTTGGAACATATATGCTGTCAGACTTAACAGAATAAAGCCTTTTCTGTCTCTGAATCTGTTCTTTTAAGTAGTTTGCAGCAGTCTCTGTTATTCTGTCATCCACTTGAAGTAAGAAAAGTACATGCTCAAATTCTTCAAAATACTTCAAAGGTATGGCATTTTGTCTTATATGATAAACCCTACCATCTGTCATGAAATACAACATGATGTATTCTTTCAAGTAGGTATGGTAAACCATCTGTACAGATTCCAGTTGATTCAATCTCTCAGGAGTTGCTCCAATACCTGGTTCACTCAAGGAAGTTGGATCATTGGTAGTGTTGTGTACTCTTCTTTCATCAACACTTCCCAATCCAGTTTTATCTCTAGCTTCCTTTCCAGTAACTACTCTTGCTTCAAAACCACTTGCAGTAGTCTTCAAAGATTGAGTCTGTTTTGCTTTAGTGAATCCTGGTAGGAGTGTTTTAGATCTATTTTCTGATATCAAGTTAACTTGAGCACTGTCAGAGGTTACTTGCTTCTTCTGAATATCAGAACTTACAATTTCTTGACTCTGAACAACTTGAGCCATGTCAGAGGTTGTTTTAAGAACTTTTCTTGTAGTCAGAGCAAGATCATCTTTTCCATCAGTAATTTCTTCTTCCTCAGGAGGTACATAAGGCTTGATAGGTTCACCAACCTTTTCTTTACCCTTGGATCTTGGATCTATCTGTGGTTGTGATCTAGCCAAAGTTGCTTCAGTATATATCCTTTCTTTGATCACAATGCCTTTAGGTTTTGGAAGTAACTTTTTACTAGAAGCTTCAGATTTAGATGTGACTTTCTCTGATTTAAGTCTGGCTTCTTCTTCCTTTAAACTTTCCAAGTCCATCCCTGGATTTTCTTGAAGAAATAACTATCTTGACATTTCCTCATCAAGATCTAGAAGTTCATCAGAACTTATCCTTTTACCAGCAGCAGAACTTATTCTTTTCCCAGTATCAGAACTTGTTCTGTGACTAGCTTGTCTTGATGTAAACCTTTTACCTTGACTATGACCACTACCCATTCCAAAGGTTCCTTGGTCATCTTTTCCATCATCCTTTCCTTGCAGTGTCTTGTTGGTTTTGCATTTGGACTTAATTACCTTCTCCCCCTTTTTGGCATCAGCAGGTAATAAAAGAGAGATAAGTAGTTCCACTGAGGTCTGGATTTCAGTAAGTTGCAATTGCTGAGAAGCTTGATTTGTCAGAATTTGATCAATCTGAGCTTGTTGCTTCTCTTGAGTTTTCTCAATATACGCAACCCTGTCAATGGTAGGTTGGAAGAACTTTTTCTTATCAATTTTCCAAACTTGTTCCTGTTTGATAAAGTTCTCCTGAATCTTGTGTAGCTCTGCATGAGTATTGGAATGAAGACCTTATAGGTGTTTAGTACTCAATGCAGTGACTCTAAGCTGGGTTTTAAAATCATCAGAATTTAACATTTCATCAGCTTTAGTCAAGTGCTCAGCAAGATGTAAAGCATTTGGAACACATGAAACTGAGTTCCATTCCTTAGTCCACTCCTGACCTGCAGGAGTTTCACTCCAAGGTACTGGTGCATCCCTGATAACAAACTCCTTTACCAGTTCAGACTTAGGAAGAGTCAGTGGAGGAGTATGTCCTGAAGGACCTGCTTCATTAGCATCTACAGTTGTAGCAGCCTCACCAGTATCTCCAACATTTGCAGCATCAGAACTTAAAGAATCAGTATCTTCTGATAAGACAACAGTGTGAGTAGCAATGGAGGCTTCAGCATCCTCTAATTGCTGATCTGATACTAAGTTCTGATCAACAGCCATATCCTGATGCTCACCTAAAATCTGATCATCAGCATCTTGATGCAGAGAAGGTGTTGGTGATAACTCTGGAGTTTGAACAGCATCAAGAACAGGTGTTGTAGAGGTATTATTTATTGTTGGAGCTTCTAAGAAAAGTATTTCAGGCACAACCAGGTTCTGAATATCAATTTCAGCAATTGTGCCTGGATCAACAAGAGACACAGAAGGTGAATTAGCCTTGTCGGATACAGCTTCCTGAGATGGAGTTGATGGAGAAGAAGTGACTGGAGCAAATTCCTTGCCTTGTGAGATCAGAGATTCCTGATCCCCTTCCTTAGCTGCTTCCTCCTCATCATCTGAAACTGGCCTTCGTGCCCTCTGTTTCTTGTACTTCCTTGTTGATTTGGATTCCTTGGGAGTTTCAGGAACTATCATACGTCTAAGCCTCTTGAGAAGCCTAGAACCCCCAATGTCAGAATCCTTCTGAGAAGTTGCTTTCTCAGCTTCAACCACCACAGGTTCTGAAGAAGGAATCTGTTCCTCAGAATCTGATTCATCTCTCAAAGTAAATCTCCTCCTCTTTTGAGGTGTTTGAGGAACAGTCTTTGTTCTCTTTGGCTTAGAGGATGTAGGCTTCACAGTAGGTGCTGAAGAAGAAGGTTGAGCAGTCTGTGAAGTGGAGAGATAGGATTTGAGATAAGTTCTGAGGGTAGGTTGAGTAGAATGAGAGGTAGGTACTGAGGTTGATGGATTTTGGTTATGGTGAGTTGGTTGAACATTTGAGTAAACAGATTTGTAAGTAGCAGGATCAGCATTTACCAGAATCTGTTTCACAGACTGAGGGATCTATAATTGTCTCACCATAGATTTCTTTGTGTCAGCATTTATCAGGTCGTTAAAGTACCTTTTTGCAACCTTAAAAGGTGGGGTTTGAGTGCTGACTAACTGGGGTTCATCAGTACAATACGTGTAAATAAGTTGACAGAATCTAGCAAAATAAACAACATCTCTATCCTCTGTCATCCTATCCCCAATAAAACCAATTATTCCAGTTGCAAAATCAAAATGAGTTTGATGGATAATAGCATACCCTATATGCTGACTCAGAATTGGAATAGCATCAAAATTTGAACATTTGTTCCCAAAAGCTTTGGTGATGCAATCAAAGAAGAAACTCCATTCTCTTCTGATATTAGCCCGTTTCAACTATCCAAGTTTCGTCAGACTCTTTTCATATCCCAATTCAGCCATTAACTCCCGAAGGGCTGAGTCCTCTGGAACTGAGAAAGTACAATCCTCGGGAAGATGTAAAGCCCTGCGTACTGTACCAGGAGTGACTACAAAAGATGAATCACCCACTTGGAAGATAATACTGGGAGTTCCACGGTTACCACCATCATCAAAAACGCCAGTCCTCCAGAACCTCAGAACTTGTTGACTTGAAAATAATTCAGGCTGAGTTAAGGCGTACCCAACCTCACTATGTGCAAGAAGATCTTGCACAAAGTGCAATTCAGATGGAGCTTCAGCATGATCAAGAATTACAGCATAGTTGTTTGGAACAAACTTTGCTCCATCAATGATTAAATCCTTTGGTGCCATGTGAAAAAAAAATTGAGAATTAAGTATGCCTGATAGGTGTTTGATATAATATATGTATGAAAACAACGGAAATAGTAAAGTGAAGAAGAGTAAAAGTAAGAAGAGAGATAAAAGATGAAGAAATTAAAAAGATTAAAGAAATCTTCTCTCTGTTGTACTTATACAAAAAAAATATTACCGTTGGACACCTGTCAGACATGCAGTAATAACGGATAGTTACTGGGCTCGAGAAAACAGTAATCATTACTTACCCATTTGCCGAGTTTCAAGGAAAAACTGTTCCATTTATCAAGGGAAACAATTCAAATTTTAACCCGTTATCACTGATTGAATTATTTGTCATTGCAACATTAATATTCTGAAAATAAATCATGTTAAAAATGACCGAGGTAATTTCGATGAATAAGTGCTGACAGAGAATCAGAACTTAACTAAAGGCACAATTTAAATGGTCATCAGAATATCAATCAGGATTTATCAACACAAGATAAAATAACTCAGAGACACAATCTTGAAGTAAAAACAGTTTTCATTCATATATCAAGTCAATACATTTATGTAATGGAAATTACATCAATACTTATACAAGATTTTCCCTAAGCTTCTAATCCTAACGTCAACAGCTTTAGTCCTAGCTAAGAAGCCTGACAAAGCTGAGGATGAAGAAGAACAGGAAGAAGACGGGATTAAGTCATCTTCCTCTTCCTATCTTCGACGTACAAGATGGCGAGTCGTATGATTCGCTCTTGCTGACGGATAGCTTCCCGCCTTTCCTCCTCCAATCGCTCCAGATGGCGATGGTAGTCCATATAGAAGAATAGGAGGTGAGTTAGCACCTCCTGTGGGACAAAATCCCAGATCTCCTCAGGAATGGCTGTTACATGCCACTCCTGCTGCCATTCGGCACAACTTAGCTCCATTGTGAAGGTTTGGTTGTTCAAAAACATGTTGTATCGAACCATTATGTTTTTGATAGAAGAAGGAGGATAAGTGTGTGAGAAGAATGTGATGGAAAGACTGATGTGAAGTGGTTGCTTATATAGGCAAGAGAATGTCAAGAGACGCAAAGATATTTAATGCTGACAGGTAGAATTAATTCTACCTCGTCTCCCTAGACTTTGAAAAAGAATAACAGTCATTGGAAAGAGGGAGCATGGTCTAGACCGCACAAAATACAAGAAATAGTGGTCTGTTCAAGTACAAATACCATTAATCCTAATCACAATGACTATTAATCTTTCACTTCAACATATTCGAGTACAAACAGAGACTGTTATCAATTTTATTCAAAGATAAGCCAAGTAAAGGGTTAGATTGAGAAATCAGAACTTAGACCTATACCAGAACTTAACAGTCATCAGAACATAATTTCTTAACTCGAAAAAGGAATGCCTATCTTAGTAAATACGCATACAAGTTCTGAGTTATGAATGTCAGTACTTAATCATCAGAACGTGTAACTTAGAACTTGTCCTCAGAATTTGTGCAATAATGACACATTGACTATTTTATCTAAAATAACATAGACCACCACAGAAATTTTCATCATTCAGATGGAGTGATTAGTGTGTGCATTAAGCTAAAAACAGACAAAGAGTAAAGTCTGATTCACTGCAGTATATCTTAGAAATAAGGCATAACTAAAATTGTGCTAAAGATCTGTCATTGTCCTGAAACCGACTGAAGAATGAGTTTATGCTTGAGTCCACCTCAACTATTTTGTGCTAATTTTATGCATCTTTTGAAATTCTATTTTACAGTGGCTTCTCAGTGTAAGTGAGTCACGACTGTTTATCAGAATTTATGCTATTTTCAGAGTATTTCTCCAGTAATCATAGAGTGTGAAAAGTCACCAAGAAAATATTTTGCTTTTCTGACGCATATTTACTTAATACCAGCAATGCACTTGGGTCGTCCCTTCCACATTTTTACTCTAGATCTCAAAGGAGTACCTGATTTTAATCTTTGATCTTTTTGCTTTTGCTTTTGATAAGAGAGGTCTATCAGCACTTAGTACATTCAGCAGTTTTACTAGTATCAGAACTTAACAGATGAGTAGCATTATTCTAATTTGTGACTTAGTAATAAGATATACAAAGTGAACTTAACTAAGCTCAGTTATCAGAATTTGCTAGTGTCATAAGATTTCCACTGAAATAATTACTTCTTCCATGGAATCATTTGTTTATTGAAGACTACTAGGTCAGTATCTAGCACAGTTATCCTCATAGGATTGAATAGGTACTAGAACAGACATATCACTTATCAGAGTTTAGAAACATATATCAGACAACAGTCAGTACTTAAAGACATTTATCAATTAAGCACAGAATACACAATGAGATGAATTCTGTAAATACTGAGCATAAAGTCTGATAACACAGAACAAGTCTAAGCAGATTTAGAGAAGGAACCTGAAACCATTCCAAGTTCATTTACCAATCTTGTAAAAGTAGCTTCACATAATGGTTTTGTGAAGATATCTGCCAACTGTTGATCTGTGGGAACAAAATGCAATTCCACTGTACCTTCATCCACATGTTCCCTGATGAAGTGGTACCTGATGCTGATGTGCTTTGTCATTGAGTGTTGAACTGGATTACCTGTCATAGCAATAGCACTTTGATTATCACAGTAAATAGGGATTTTGAAATATGTTAACCCATAATCCAGTAACTGATTCTTCATCCAAAGAATCTGTGCACAACAGCTTCCTGCAGCAATATACTCTGCTTCTGCAGTTGATGTGGAAATTGACTTTTGTTTCTTGCTGTACCAAGAAACCAATCTGCCTCCAAGAAATTGGCAGCTTCCACTTGTGCTTTTCCTGTCAATTTTGCAACCTGCAAAATCTGCATCTGAGTAACCTATTAGTTTAAAATCTGATTCTCTAGGATACCATAATCCCAGAGCAGCTGTTCCTTTAAGATACTTAAAGATTCTTTTTACAGCTGTTAAGTGAGGTTCTCTTGGATCTGCTTGAAATCTTGCACAAAGACAGGTAGCATACATGATATCAGGTCTACTAGCAGTTAGATAGAGTAGAGAGCCAATCATACCTCTGTAGTCAGTAATATCTACTGATTTACCGGTATCCTTATCCAGTTTTGTTGCAGTGGCCATTGGAGTGGATGCACTTGAACAATCTTGCATTCCAAATTTCTTTAGCAAGTTTCTGGTGTACTTGGTTTGACAAATAAAAGTGCCTTCCTCATTCTGCTTGACTTGAAGGCCCAGAAAGTAGCTAAGTTCCCCCATCATACTCATCTGATATCTTGACTGCATAAGTTTGGCAAACTTCTTGCAAAGTTTGTCATTTGTAGATCCAAAAATGATATCATCAACATAAATCTGGACCAGAAGTAAGTCCTTTCCATGGTTGAGGTAGAACAGTGTTTTGTCTATTGTCCCTCTGTTGAATCCACTTTCCAGAAGAAACTGAGCTAAAGTCTCATACCATGCTCTAGGAGCTTGCTTAAGTCCATAAAGTGCTTTGTCAAGTCTGTAGACATAATCTGGATGTTTGGTATCTACAAAACCTGGAGGTTGTTCAACATATACCTCTTCCTCCAATTCTCCATTGAGAAAAGCACTTTTCACATCCATTTGAAAGACAGTAAACTTTTTGTGAGCAGCATAAGCCAAAAATATCCTTATGGCTTCTAACCTAGCAACTGGTGCAAATGTTTCATCATAATCAATTCCCTCCTGTTGAGAATATCCTTTTGCAACCAGCCTTGCCTTATTCCTTGTAATTATGCCATCACTGTCAGTTTTGTTTCTGAATACCCACTTTGTACCAACAACAGATCTATTCTTTGGTCTTGGTACTAGGGTCCAGACTTTGTTTCTTTCAAATTCATTCAACTCTTCCTGCATTGCTTGCACCCAATCAGCATCTTGAAGAGCTTCTTCCACTTTCTTTGGCTCAGTCTGAGAGAGAAAAGAATTGTAAAGACACTCATTTGAAGTACCTGTTCTAGTTCTGACACCTGCATCAGGATTTCCAATTATCAAATCAGGTGTATGTGATTTTGTCCACTTCCTTGCAGATGGAAGGTTTTCTCTAGAACTGGATGCTCCCCCATGATCCATGCTATCTCCATTTTCTGATGCTCCCCCTGAAACTATGCTTTCTGAGTTGGATTCTTCAGTATTTAGATTTTCAGTACTATCAGAACTTGGCTTATCAGAACTTGACGAATCAGAACTTGAAGAGCCAGATGCATGTTCGAATGTTTCTTGAGATGTGGTAGGATTTTGAGTATGCTCCCCCTGCATAGGGGCATCTTCATTTAACGTAGTCACCACAGTTTCAATAACATCAGAGTTTAATCCATCAGAGTTTGCAGTATCAGGACTTAGACTGTCAGGATTTTCAGTATCAGAATATGAGTCTTCATTTTCAAATCTCAGCTGATCATGGTCAACGAAATCTTTAAGACCAGTGATCTTCTTGTCATCAAAAGAGACATTGATAGATTCCATGACCACTTTTGTTCTCAAATTATAGACTCTGAAGGCTTTTGTGGAAAGTGGATATCCAACAAAGATTCCTTCATCAGCTTTTAGATCAAACTTTGATAGCTGTTCAGGATGAGTCTTGAGAACAAAACACTTGCATCCAAATACATGAAAATATTTCAGATTTGGCTTCTTTTTCTTCACCATCTCATATGGTGTTTTTCCATGCTTGTTAATGAGTGTTGCATTTTGAGTAAAACAAGCAGTCTGCACAGCTTCAGCCCAGAAATAGGTTGGAAGCTTTGCTTCTTCAAGCATTGTACGTGCAGCTTCAACGAGAGTTCTATTCTTCCTTTCAACAACTCCATTTTGCTGTGGAGTTCCAGGAGCAGAAAATTCCTGCTTTATTCCATGGCTTTTGCAGAACTCTTCCATTATCAAATTCTTGAACTCAGTGCCATTATCACTCCTTAAAATTTTCACAGAATCTTTGACCATTTTATCCAGCTGTTTGACATGATCAATCAAGATAGATGCAGTTTCACTTTTTGTGTGCAAGAAATACACCCATGTGTATCTGGTGAACTCATCCACTATGACCAACGCATACTTCTTCTTTGCAATAGACATGACATTTACTGGACCAAATAGATCAACATGTATAAGATGATAAGGCTCAAGAATTGATGATTCAGTCTTGCTCTTGAATGAAGATTTTCTTTGTTTGGCTTTCTGACATGAATCACAAAGACCATCAGGAGCAAATACTGTGTTTGGCAATCCTCTCACAAGATCTTTCTTGACAAGTTCATTTATATTGTTGAAATTTAAATGAGAGAGTTTCTTATGCCAATTCCAGCTTTCTTCAATTGATGCTCTACTTAACAGACAGATTGCAGAGCCATCAGTACTTGTTGAAAGCTTAGCTTCATAAATGTTACCACGTCTGTATCCTTTCAGAACAACTTTACCTTTAGATTTACTCACAACTTCACAGTGTTCTTCAAAGAAATCAACATGATAACCTCTGTCACAGATTTGACTTATACTCAGTAGGTTGTGTTTAAGTCCTGAGACCAGAGCTACTTCTTTAATGATGACATTCCCAAGATTGATATTGCCATATCCCAATGTTTTTCCAATGTTGCCATCTCCATAAGAAACACTTGGGCCAGCTTTCTCCACAAAGTCTGATAGCAGGGCCTTATTTCCAGTCATATGACCTGAACATCCACTGTCCAGAACTAGAATATTTTTCCTGTTGCCCTGCAATCACAAAGACCACTAATTATTAGTTTTAAGGACCCAGACTTGCTTGGATCCTTTGGCCTTATTAAGTTTGTTAACATTTGCAGCGGATTTAGCATCAGAGTTTATGTTAACATTTTTCTTATCAGAATTTACATTATCAGACTTTGAATCAGAATTTACACTAGAAGGAACAATGGAAACTTTCTTCAAAGAAGGTTTTATTTGATAATAATCATAGTACAAACTATGATATTCCTTACAAGTATAAATGGAATGCCATAAACTACCACAATGAAAACAAGGATTTTGTGGTTTGTATCTAACTGACTGACTCTTAACTCCTGATTTTGAAGGTAAGGAGTTAATATTCTTATTTTTCCTGCAAAAAGAAGCCAGATGGTTAGAACTTCCACAGTTATGACATGTTTTCCTAGGAGCATCAGGAACAGGTTTATAATCATTGCTTTTATTCACACCTTCCTTTCCATTCCTATTTTTCCTAGGTGATTTTACCTTGTTTGCATTCTTGACATCTTTCAGCTTATGCTTAAGCTGCTTCTTTGTCATTAAGCCTATGTTTACTTCAGCTGTCTTTTCCTGTTTTAGTTTGTCAGAAGTTAATTCCTCTTTAACTTCTGATTTCTCATTATCAGACTTTACAGTTACAAACTTAACAGGTTTTAACTTTGGCTTTTGCTTAACAACAGGCTTAATTTCTTCAGTTCCTTTATCATTCTTATTCTCTCCATAACCTAAGCCCTCTTTCCAATTTTCACTACTTAGCAAATTTTGAGTTGTTCTGCCAGAGTTAGTCCAAGTCCTGATTATCTCTCTTTCCTTTTCTAACTCAGTTTTTAGAGATTCATTCATTTTTAGCACTTCATCCCTAACATAAAAAGCATCATCTCTATCCTTCTGAGTTTGATGGAATATAACTAACTCTTTTTCTAAGAAATCATTTCTTTTCTTAAAAGCAAGATTTTCAGAAGTTAATCTTTCACATGTTAAGGTTTGATCTCTATAACTAACAAACATGGTTTTAAGATATCTTCTCAACTCATTAATATCATCAGTATGAAAAGCATAAGTAGTCTGAGGTACCTTTGTTTCAGCAGCTTCAGAACTGCTCTCAGCACTTTCTTTATCAGCATTTGCCATCAATGCATAGTTCTCCTCACTTTCAGAGTCTGAAGTGTCTGTCCAACTTTTCTGCTTTGTGACAAGAGCCTTGCCTCTGTCACCCTTTACCTTCTTGCAGTCAGGAGATATGTGGCCTTTCTCACCACAGTTATAGCATTTAACATTGGTGTAATCTCCTCTGTCAGACTTTCCTCCTCTGCCTTCAGATCTTCTGAAATTCTTCTTATCAGAACTTATGCTTTTTCTGGAAAACTTCTTTCCCTTCCTGAACTTCCTGTATGCAATCTTGGTGATTCCTTTCACCATAAGAGCACACAGCTTCATCATCTCCTCATCAGCATCGGTCTCAGGCAAGCTTTCAGAATCTGAGTCATCATCACTCTCAGAACTTGATGACTCAGTATCAGACTTTATGAAAAGAGCTTTACCCTTGTCTTTCTTTGAGGAAGCTGCCTTGGGGAATTCTTCTTCAGCCTTAAGAGCGACTGTCCTTGACTTTCCTCCTTTCCTCTTGCTTCTTTGTTCCATCTCCAGCTCATGAGTCTTGAGCATTCCATAGATTTCGTCAAGAGTTGTTTCATCAAGATTGTAGTTGTCTCTTATTGTCGTTGCCTTCAAATCCCAGCATTCAGGAAGAGCTAACAGGAACTTAAGGTTTGAATCTTCAAGATCATACTCTTTATCAACCAATGACAAATCATTCAAAAGTTTGACAAATTTATCATATAAATCATTCAATGACTCATTATTCTTTGAGTCAAAGTGTTCATACTCTTGAGTGAGTATTGTCTTCCTGTTCTTCTTAATTGTGTCAGTTCCCTGACACCTTGTTTCCAGAGCATCCCATATCTCCTTAGCAGTCTTGCAGTTGATTACCCTGTTTGACATTACATTATCAATGGCACTATGCAGTAAGTGTCGTACCTTAGCATCCTTAGTAATTGATGCTATGTCTTCAGCAGTATAATCACTCTTCTCCTTTGGTACGGTCATTGCTGCTTCACCTGCAACTGCAGTTTGTGAGGACCTTCCTTGATTCTATCCAGGTATTCTGGATCTGTTGCTTCCAGAAACATGGTCATCCTTACCTTCCATATGGGATATTCAGATGGTCTCAGTATGGGGACTCTGATGGTCTCATACCGACTCTGAATTAGTGTCTTTGGTGGTTCCTCAGTTGTGGTAGGCTTAGTTGGAGTTTCTGTGTCCGACATGATTGTGTTTGGATCTTTAACTGTATGTAAGTTAACAGATAGGCACTGATACCAATTGTTAGGTCACACACACACTGTAGAGGGGGTGAATACAGTGTATAATACACTCAAATTGAACTTTAAGATCTTAAGTAATAGAAAACAAACTTTATTGAAACAATAAACTCTGTTACAGTATGGAACTGTTACCTCTCAGTGATGAACAAATATCACGAGAGCTGCTAGGGTTATATAGAATAATAACTTCAATAATGATAACACTTATAGTGTAAACCCTATGCCTGTGTTTATATATTACACAGTTACAAGATAATCGCTAATTGATATGGAATATAATTCTGCTTCCTAAAATATATCAATCAGATATCTTTTCTTCCAAGTATTCCATTCTTCACAGAATTCCTTCTTCATGCATATCTCTTCTTATGTTTATCTCGATATTCTTTCCTTTAATCAGCTACTGTCCTTATCTGATTGTCCTTCAGCACTTAAGTTCTGATATCTATCTTCTGATGATTATCTCCTGATAATATAAGTACTGATATCCTTAAGTCCTGACTTCCGGTATAAGTACTGATCAACAGTTAAGTACTGATTTATCCTGTTCACGTAAGATCTGAAAGCTAAACATAAAACATATTAGCCATGACATTATCAAATATATCTAACATACATAGAAGGTTCTGGAGTTCCTTCCCTTAAAGGACTCCTAATCACCATCTAAGTTGGAGACTTGTCCGCCAAGTCTCCCAACACAAGTCTAACCCTAGACTCACCTCTATATAAAGGGATCTACCCCTCAACCTATGAATATATTTTTATGGTTTGATTCTCTACTATACAGAGATACGTAGGCATCTTGTAAGGACCGATAGACCCAAATGCGAGAGCAACCATTAAAGCTCAAAGCTCACAAACCCTAGCATTAATTACTAACGCACTCTAGTTTTTATTCCACAACATTTGACGCCGTCTATGGGAAGACTACAACAACCATGGTGAACACATGGAGCAGAAACAATATTGGAACAGATACTCCTGTCCCATCGTGAACAATCGCATCAGTGGTGGAAGTACCACCGCACTCAACCTATGCCTCCACTCAAGGAGGAACCCTGGTAGGGGCAACTGAGGCTCAGCCACAAGGGACAAATCTCCCGGCTCCTCAAGGGACAAATCCCCAATTTTAGCAGCTACATACACTTGTGAACCCTCAACCCATTGGGTATGAGTACTTGACGATCGTGACCATTAACCCCCTTATGGGATGCCTCTATACCCCGAGGCTAGAGGAAGTGGAAACTCTAATCGAAGTGAAGCACAAGGGCGGACACCCCAATACATACGAGGCTAGACTCCTATTCCGGAGGATCAATAATTCTTTGGACCCTATTCTGATAAAGACTCCGCATCATCGGATGATGAGGTTGCTCCAAGAAGGAGGCGTGCTGGTAAAGAGCCGATGCCTAGTACTAACCAGCAGCCCAGGAGCACTCAAGGGACGAATCCCCAAGATGTCCAGGATAGGATCAGGCTCATGAAGCTGAGATCCAAAGGCTGAAGCGCAACCTGGAGACGCACCTGACCCCAAGACCCCCACTTGCTCCGAGGCGGAGAGATCTTCCTCCAATCATAGACCTGGATGGTCCAATACCAAGAAAGGGTTGTTGCCCTAAGGGCTGATCCAAGTGATCTTATGCCCCTAGGAGATCCTGATGATCCAAACCCACCATTCACTAACGAGATAATGAATGCCCACATCTTAAGGAAGTTCCAGATGCCCACCATCAAAGCATATGATGATACTGGCGACCCTGCTAATCATTTCAGGATGTTCTCTAACGCCATTTTGCTACAGCCCGTGAATGACACTATCAAGTGTCCGGCCTTTCCTCAAATCCTATCGGGTATGGCTCAAAGGTGGTACAACCGTCTGCCCCCAAATTCTATTGGATATTTCAAGGACTTGAGCCAAGCTTTTATCAAGTAGTTTATAAGTGGCAGAGTACACGAGTAGAGTTCGGCCTCTCTCATGGGTAAAGTCCAAGGAGCAAAGGAGTCCCTGAGAGAATACCTGAACCGATTCACGAAGGAGGCTTTGAAGGCACCTGATCTTGACGATAAAGTGTCTATGATAGCCCTACAGCAAGGGACTAGAGACGAGTTCTTTAAGATGTCCCTGGCCAAGCCCCCCTCGAAAGCATGCTACAGCTCCAGGATAGGGCCGAAAAGTATATCAAGGTGGAGTAAACTATGAAGAAGACAACTTTGAGTAATGAACCTGCTGGAAACAAGAAGTGGAAGACGGATCAGGAATACGATGCCAAGGACAAGTATCCTCAAATTGGCAAAAGCTCTGACTCCTCCTCTTCTAAGAAGAATCAGCAACCAAGGTTTACTGAATATGCGAGGTTGAATGCTCCAAGGAGCCAAATCCTTATGAAAATTGAGAAGGACAAAGAGTTCAAATGGCCAAAGCCACTAAGGGGAGACCCCGAGAAAAAAGATCAGAGTCGATATTGCAGTTTACACAAAGAAGTTGGTCATGATACTGATGATTGTAGGCAACTCAAGGATGAGATTGGGTATTTGATCCGAAGGGGAAAATTCGGACGTTTCACCAAGGGTGAAGAGGCTGAAGGCTAAAAGAGAAACAATGACCGAAGAGATGACGATCGAAGGGGGTAATGACAGAGATCGCAACCCACAGCCCCGAGGGCCAGTAATTAATATGATCTCAGGAGGTCATACAGCAGTTGGTACTACAAGAAACTCTCGAAAAGCTTATGCGAGAGAGGTGATGGGCATAGTTGGAGAACCATCTAAGCGTTCTAAGTCATTGATGACGCTTGAATTTGGTGACCCAGACCTTGAAGGTTTGAAATTTTCTCAGGATGATCCTCTGGTTATCACTCCGGTAATTGGAAATTGTCATGTTATGAGGGTCCTAATGGACAATGGAGATTCCGTGGATATTCTTTTCCCTGACACATTCATAAGGATGGGCTACAATGTTTCTCAACTAACTCCATCTGACGCACCTATCTTCGGGT
Source organism: Apium graveolens (assembly GCF_009905375.1). Lineage (NCBI taxonomy): Eukaryota > Viridiplantae > Streptophyta > Magnoliopsida > Apiales > Apiaceae > Apium > Apium graveolens. Next base: position 5,819,273 of record NC_133653.1, read on the forward strand.
TTAACCACATGAAATATAAAGTCGAAGGAGCAATACAACTTCCCGTAACTATCGGGGAAGAGCCCAGCGAGGCTACACAAATGTTAAAATTTCAGGTTGTTAAGGCAGCCACTACTTACAATGCCATCATGGGTAGAACAAGGATCCATGCGTTCAAGGCTATAACCTCAACCTACCACATGGTACTGAAATTCTCTACTAGGAATGGTGTTGGATAAGCGAAAGGAGATCAGAAAATGGCCCGCAGTTGCTATGTTGTAGCACTCAGACCTGATGGAACTGGGGGGCAGGTCCTTCCCATAGAAGACATGGATGTCCCCGAGAATGATGAACTTTGAGGGAAGCCAACAGAGGACTTAGTCCCAATTCCCCTAGACTTCTTAGACCCGGAGAATGTCATGTTTATTGGAGCATCACTGGACAAACCCTTGAAAGGCCAATTGACAACTTTTCTACAAAAGAACAGTGATGTGTTTGCTTGGACAACAGATGATATGCATGGGATTGACCCGAACCTCATAACTCATAGGTTGAACATTGATCCAACTCGGAAGGTTGTAAAGCAGAAGAAGAGAACTTATGCCCCTGATAGGCTGGAAGCCATTAAACAGGAGGTCGAGAAGCTTCTAGAAGCTGGGTTCATTGAGGAAGTGCAATTTCCTGAATGGTTGGCCAGCCCCATAATGGTTAAGAAGGCTAATGGGAAGTGGAGGATGTGCATTGACTTCACTGGCTTGAATGATGCTTGTCCTAAGGACTACTACTTCTACCAAGGATTGATACCCTAATCGACGCTACCGCTGGACACGAGATGCTAAGTATTATGGATGGCTTCATTGGTTACAATCAGATTAAAATGCACAAGGATGAAACACCCAAGGTATCTTTCATAATTGACTTTGGTGTGTTTTGTTATCTTGTTATGGATTTTGGACTTAAGAATGCAGGAGCTACTTACCAAAGATTGGTAAATAAGATATTCGCCCATCTAATTGGGAAGACCATGGAGGTCTATGTTGATGACATGTTAGTCATAAGCCTAAGCAAGGCCGATCATATTAGTCACCTCAGAGAGGCATTTGAAGTGTTGAGGCACCACAAGATGATGTTAAACCCCACCAAGTGTGTTTTTGGTGTTAGGTCTGAAATTTCTTTGGAGCACATGGTCTCTAAGAGGGGAATAGAGGCCAACCCTGACAATATCAAAGACATCCTGGACATGGAGCCACCACGCTTCATCAAGGACGTTTAGAAGCTGACAAGAAGAATCGCAGCTCTAGGGAGGTTCATCTCCAAGTCTACAAATGTCTGCCCTTTTTCAGAACCTTTAAGAAGGTGAAGAATTTCGAATGGACAGCTGAGAGCCAAGAGGCCTTTGAACAGCTAAAGAAGTACATGAATGAAGCCCCGTTGCTGGCAAAACCAAGTCCGGAGGATACCCTTTATTTGTACCTAGCGGTATCTGAACAAACCGTGAGTGCAGTCCTTATAAAGGAAGAACAGAAACTCCAGAATCCTGTATATTATGTAAGCAAGGTGCTCCATGGAGCATAGTTGAATTACTCCACCACAGAGAAGTTTGCGCTTGCTCTCATTACAGCTTCGAGGAAGTTGAGACCATACTTTCAGGCTCACAAGATCGAAATCTTGACAGACCAACCTTTGAGGAACATTCTTCATAGCCCAAAGGCCAGTGGAAGGCTCATCAAGTGGGCAATTAAGTTAGGAGAATTTGATATCAAGTACAAACCTCGAACGGCCATCAAGGCTCAAGCCTTAGCAGACTTCGTGGTCGAATGCACCATTAACGACCAAGAAGCAGGGGGCAGGAGATAGTAACCCCAGAAGGATGAGAGAAAGAGAAGGGTAAAGAAACGACCCTGAAAGAGTATTGGGTTCTCCATTTTGACAGAGCATCCAAAACAAAATCTAGTGGTGTAGGCCTAGTCTTGCAAAGCCCCGATGGGTTTATGATTAAGTATGCTTTGAAGTTGGACTTCCCAACTATGAACAACGAAGCATTGATAGCTGGTTTAGGCTTGGCTCGAGCCGTGAGGACCAAAAACCTGAAGGTTTGTGGAGACTCAAAACTGGTGGTCTCTCAAGTTAATGGAGAGTTTGAGGCCAAAGATGATATTATGGTCAAGTACCTGAGAGTCGTAAATGGAATATTGACTCAATTTGATGAATGGTATGTAAAACATGTTCCAAGAGAGGTGAACACTATGGCGGATGCCTTGTCCCAGTTCGTCTCGTCTGAAATCGAGAACTATCCGAGAAGTATCTACTTCCAGGTCTCGAAGACCCCTACTATTCATGTCATAAATCTGATAGCACCGGTTGGTGTGACAAGCTGTTGGATAGACCCGATCAAGACCCACTTAGAGACTGGGTGGCTCCCTGACGATGCCCAGGATGCACGCAAGCTGTCGATTAGAGCATTGAGATATTCGTTGATTGAAGGCCTTTTCTACAAAAGGTCCTTTGTTATTCCGTACCTGAAGTGTTTGAGACCTCTTGAAGCAGAGGAGGCACTTAAAGAAGCCATGAAGGGATTTTTGGAAAACACTTGGGGAGCAGGGCCCTCGCTCACAAGATAACTCGGTTGAGATTCTACTGGCCAACTATGCTAGCCGATGCAAAGGCTTATGTGAAGAAATATGGCAGGTGCCAGAGGCACGCTCCAATAGTACGACAGCGCCCAGAGAGGCTAACATCTATCAGCACACCCATCCCTTTTGCAATATGGGGAATGGATATACTTGGACCATTTCCTGTAGCATCGGGACATAGAAAGTTTATTGTGGTAGTCATAGACTACTTCACAGAGTGGATTGAGGCTAAGGCACTAGCCAAGATAACCACCAAGCAAATTGCCAAATTCTTCTGGGAGAATGTGATATGCTGATTTGGAATCCGACGCATCCTTGTCACGGATAATGGGCGACAATTTGATAATACGGAATTCAGAAAGTACTGCGATGATAACAGCATAGAGCTTCGCTTCACCTCGGTTGCTCACCCACAAGCAAACGGGCAGGCGGAAGTTGCTAACAGAATCATCCTTGATGGACTTAAGAAAAGTATTGAACGCTCAAGAAATACTTGGGCATATGAGTTGATGCCTATACTATGGGCATATCGTACCACCTGCAAAGTAACTACTGAAGATACCCCGTTTATGGTAGCTTACGGAACCGAGGTCGTGGTTCCCCTCGAGATCACTCATGGATCCCTTAGGATCAAAGCTTATGAGCCAGAGACCAACGAAGAAGGCATTCGGCCGCTCTCGATCTCATTTACGAGGTCAGAGATGAGGCCAACGCCCGCAATACATAGCATCAACAAAGAACCTCCCTCTATTATAATAGAAGGGTTAAAGAAAGGTTATTTCAACAAGAAAATTTTGTTCTAAGAAAGATTGAGGCATCGGGAGTCGGGGAAGAGGAAATCTAGCCACTAACTGGGAAGGACCTTATAAGGTTAGAAATACATTATGACGAGGATCCTACAAGTTGGAGACCCTGAACGGTGATGAAGTGCCCCGCACTTGTCACGCTTCAAACCTGAAGGTTTTTAATGTTTAGGAATTGTGATGCGTTCCTAGTACTTAGTATTAAGTTTATAAATAAGGTCTACGAAACCATCTTATGTAAGGGTTGAACCCGTTTCTCAAAGATATTATCTATTTATGCAAGTTTATTTCTATCATCTTGTCTACCAATTTATTTGATTACGAGCATCTAAAGAATGCAAGTCCTAAAAGACTAATTGCCGAAAATAAAAGACAAGTATGAAATGAAATCAAACAAAGTGCATAAATAAAGATCCTGAAGGATCACGAGTTAAGTCCCGAAGGACCAATAGGTTACAAACCAATATAATTCGAATAAACAAGTTCTAAAAATAAGGCCACATATGGCAATCAAAACCATGCAAGGCCATATCAGTCAACCGTCAGAAGAGCCCTCCTCTTCCTCACCATTCCCGCTCCCTGACCATTTTCCTCCTCCCCCTCCTCTTCCTCGTCCGAACTAGCCTCGGAGGAGGAGTTATTGCTCCTTGCAACCGGCTCTCTGATCTTCCCATAAAGGGCTGCTGGGGCCTTACCCTTAGAACCGGAACCTCCACGAATGGAACTAGACTGAGACCGTATATGGGGGGGGGGGTCTCGCGTACGGACCCGGAGGCCTGCCAGGGAGGGTCCATAACAGGTAGTGACCAAGGGCAAGATAGGAGACTCGAATCGACGACGTCCGGGTACATGCCATGAGCATCATTCACTCCCCTCTTCCAACCTATGGCCAGGTTAACAGGCCGCATCTCATCATCATGCTCGTCCATCATCTTGGTGAATGACGAGGATCTGTGGTACGATTCCACGAGGCCTTTGTATTCCTTCTTCCTCTTCTCCTCCACTCTAACACACTTCCTCTCCAAGGCAGCAATCTTGCCCTCTGCTTCATGGGCTTTGAACTCTCACTCATCTGAAGAGACCTTCATCTTGTTCAATGAGGTCTGCAGTGCTGCATAGTCACTTCTCATCTTTATTCTCTGAGTGGAGGACACATCAAAGTAAGCATTAGCCTGACAAGGAGAACATAGGAAACCGTTATAAAAATTCAAGTCAGGAGGGATGAACCCCCAAGCACGAGGCCTAGGCCGACCAGCCTTGGACGACTAGCATAAATAAGGCCTTTTGGCCGAGTAGAGTACCCTGTAAGGGTGGTTCCTATGAAATTTCTACAAGTTCCAAAAGAGATGCACTCAAACGAAAATTTTATATAAGTTGAAGTACCTGATACAAGGCGTGAACCCCCAGCATCTCGGCCTCAAGAAGTTTCTCTCCAGAAGAGACATGAAGAAGGTTGAGAGGAGTAACACAGTTCCTCGACCACTCGAGGGCTAATTATGGACTGCCGAATACTGAGTCATTGTTGGGGATGCCCCAAGAAGGTTCCCAAGGGTTACTTGCACTCCCAACAAAGTCTTTGGGCCTCTTCTGGCCAGATCCAGACGCTTCAAGGAAATCAGGAATCTTAGGGACTCGGTTGGCCTGCTTGGCTGCGTCCCGAGCCATCCTCCCCGTAATCGTATCGCTCTTATTGACCTTGGCGTCAAGAGCCTCAGCAGCTGAAATGAGATAAAAGAAGACAAATATAAGAATAAACCTATACAAAGTTGAAGTATAATGAAAACAAATACCCTCTATAAAGAGGCCGCTAATGCCAGCCTCAACGAGCTTGGTTTCTGTTACGAACTCCCAATAGGGGGTTCTCCCGTTATTATCAATAAGAAGGTCGCGGGCATGAAGCTCAACATCTGAAAGGTTAAGGATGTAATGAGAACTGTCAATCGGACTGCTAAAGTCACGTTTGAAGTACGCTCCCTAGTCTCCTCCCTTCCATTCTAAGACCACAAATCTCTTATTCCATTATGGTTTGAGTCATGAAGAGAACTGGTGTTCACCATGTGAGGAGCGTGAGCTATGTGTTGAATCACGTCCCAACCAGGTCTGTTCAGAGGAGAGGCTTTCATCATGAAAATGCTTCGAAATATCGTTACACTCAAGGGGATACCCAAGTCATGGCACCTCATTATGAAGAGAATGATAAAGGCCCACTCGTTGGGGTAAAGCTGACATGGGTGAATCTTGAGCTCGGCCTGAAGCCTCGGAATGAAGGGGTGCAGGGGAAACCTTAGTCCGGACTTCAGAGCTGCCTTGTACATAAACAATCTCTGGGGGCAGAGATTGCAAGCCCTCTCACTAGGCTTAGCCTTACGAATCTCTAAACAATCTGTCCAAGAGTAAGTCGACTAAATCTCTTCGACATCCTTTTCACGGAGCATACTCATGTGATGAAACGCATCAAAATGGACGGTACTTGGGTACTCGTCCGCCCTCTCATCCAGCATGCTCTTTAGGCTGTTAGAACAATATTTAATAGAGAAAAGAGAAACGAGAGCTACACCTTGCAGAGAGCGAAGAGTATCCCTCTTGTGCATAGTTTCCTTCTGAGAGAAAGAGGACTTGCTAGGGCCTTGACCTTGAGACATCTTTGAAAAACTTGAGAAGAATTGGGAGCTTGTGAAAAGTTTGAGAATTTGAGAAGTTGAGAAATAAAAGTGTGAATGAAAATGAACACTTCTCATCTTCTTTTATAAGAAAAGAGCTACCTACTGAAATAAATAATAAATCCTTAATACAGTGAAATTAGTTATTATAAATGAATGATCCGATCGTAATTTTTTTTAACAATCCTAAATATAGTGAAATCATAGTTATCAAAAAGTAAAAATGAAATAAGTCCCATGTTTAGTCTACGTTACTATATTTTTTTTCTTTATTTTTTTAATTTCGATTTTATGACCAAGGAGAAAGTCCTCCCCCGAGGAACAACTCAGATGCACTGTATATCTTAAGTGCTTTAGTAACAATTATAAAATCTACAAGGAAAATAAAATGTGCATAATACTGTAGATATACATCAGAAGACAAATAGGTGGTTTTTATAGATGAGAGACACAATATGACGACAGAACGGATTGAAGCTGTAGCAAAATAACTTAAAAACGTAGTATTTCTTTGATACACATTGCTTCTAAGTGGCAATTTTCCAAAACTATAAAACAATCAGAAAAGCCCAATGAGTCTTAAAATGTTGTTGCAATCTTAATATAAGGACCAATAGATGAACGTTATACCAAGAAAATGATCACCAATATAATTTTTTGGTGATTTCTTATAACTTTCTTAGTTTTTAATGTGATGTTTACCTCTATTTACAGTGAAGTGATGACCTCAAGCAAAGCTGGTAGATATGCCTGAAACACAATACACTTAGAGCTCGTTTGGTCGGAGACATTCTAGTATCAGGTATGAGTTTCGTTCATTCTAACCCCATACCTGATATTTGGTTCAATTTTTTTTTTCTCCAAACTCATTCCTCCTACCCGTGAGGTATGAGTTTTTGATACCCAAGCGGAGAGGTGGGTATGGAGAAGGGGTATCGGGAATCAATTTTATTTATCGTATTTCAACTTTATTTAAGCAATCAAATGTAAATGTTTAATACAAAAATAATTTAATGAACTAAAATTTATTAAAATAACAATTAAAATAACATTTAAATTAATTAAAATTAATAACTTAAAAAATATTTTAAATCTAAAATATTCATTCCAGCACTCAACCAAACATATGATATCATAAATGACACCTCAACCCCGTAGTACCTTAACCCGATTCCTGATTCCAACCCCATAACACTTCTAGAACCAAATGACCCCTTAAAGGTTTGAATTTCTTGTCAGCATTATATTATGAGAAAGTGTCTTATCCCTTTTTTCGTTATTAACAATTCCAGAACGACCGTAAAAATCAAAAATCATAAAATACGAATACATATCAGGTGAGATTAATATAACACAAGTATGTATAATATATACTCCCTCCGTCCCTCCCAAATGTTTACATTTGGGTGGGGCGCGGAGTTTAAGAAAAATGATAAAGTAGTGGAGAAAAGTTGAAAAAGTGAGTAAAGTAGTGAGACCGATTAATATTATATGTATAAAGTGGGTATAGTGGAGGAAAGTAGTGGATGTAGTTAATTTAAAAATTATAAAAACTTTACTATTTTTGGAAAATTTTGAAATGTAAACAATTGGAAGGGACATCCCAAAAAGGAAAGTGTAAACAAATGGGAGGGACAGAGGGAGTAATTTATACTACAATTCAACGGTGAATCACATCATTGAATTGTACACTAATTGATGTCCTATGTAAAACTGGAACCACCTTTTTTTTCCCTCTGTTAACTTAGTGTGTTGTGTATTTAATGGTAAGATTATGTAGGTTTTAAATGAGAATGCTAAGGTTACTCGACAAAATGATTTACCTATATTTAGCTGTAATGTACATTTCAATTTTTGCTTTACGATCTTCTAAGGGTGATCGGCCAAAAATATTTTTTTTTTAAAAAGTTGTAACAAGAATACCACTTTTTGGAGTTTATGACCAAAAATACCCTTCTAATACGCATTTTAGAAATGGGTAAATCTATTACGCATCTGAAAAATAGGTATTACATAAAAAAATAAAAAAATAAATATAAAAAAAGAGCAGAACATGTGATACGCATGGGTGATACGCATTTGTGACATGCGTATCTCATTTTTATTTTTTATTTTTTAATTTTTTTTCAACTTTTTTTAATACGAATTACCTATTTTTAAAATGCGTATTAGTAATACCCAACTGAAAAATACGTATTAGACGGGTATTTTTGGCCAAAATTTTAAAAAGAAGTATTTTTGTCACAAACTCTAAAAAAAGAGGTATTTTTGTCATTTTTTCATCTTCAAAAAAAATCTTCATCACTGCAATACAGTTTTGGGATAACATTTTATTCTGGCATGAAATTACTAAAACACACCCATAATATACACACCTCGTCCCTATGTCTTCTGTCTATACCCAACCTTTAATTCATGTACATCGAGGTGCAAAATTTTTAGTTTATCATTCTTGTGATCTTCATCGGTACGTGATATGCTATATGTGGGTTCCGTTACTTTTTTGACACAGTTTAACGAGAAATTGATTTTTATGAGATAGATATTGAGAAATTTACAAAAATGGCACAAAACGTTATTATTTACGGGGTTTTGTGAAGAAGTAATGGCGTTCTGGGGTATAATTTTTTTTTCTTTTCCTCCCCTTTGTTGCCTTGTATTTGTGCAGATTTGTGCGGTCCAAAAATCATGTGGGGGCTTGTTTTGGAACGCTTATATTGAATTGTCAAAAAATTATTTTGGTTTAATTTTTTTTTGTTAGTTAGTGATGTAAACCTATTTTTAGTATGTATTTTTCTTTTAATTTTAAAAATTGTATATATATATTTTTTGGAGGTCGAGAAAGGGTGTCATAAGAAACTACCACTTGAATTCATCACAAATGATTTGAAAAATAATAAATTCAGATTTTGTTTTTCATACGTATAAATATGTGCATATATAGAAGTCTGTAAAAAATAAATGCTAGTCTTGTGAGAGTTTTAATGTTTTTTTAATTCCAAGTAGGTTGTAAACCGGGAAAATATTTATATTTTATTTTTTGTTTTAAACTGTCAGATCAGGAAAAGTAACGAACATCCACTTAAATCTAACGGAAGGATTGCGATTAAAAATTTTCAAAAGTTCAATTATTTATTTATTTATTTATTTATTTATATCTATAGTTCAGGAACCTATAATAAAATATTTATAATTCAGGGACGTTAGAATTAATTTTAATTAATTTTATCTTTTTATTAGTATTAAATTTATCGGGGTTGTTAAAGAAGTGAGTAAAATTTGCAAATATGAATACAGTTTTTCAATGAGGTCAGTAAGATTTGGAATTCAACATTACGAGATCCGCATGTTGCGGCTTCACCTTGCAGATGCAACTTACCATATAATAACAAACTATTAACAACTAACTTTTAATTTATAAAATGCACGGATTATTTTTATATTTTTTATTAGTTAATGCTTACTAGTGATCCCTGTGTAACTATTGTTTTTTAGTGTTATTACTTATTAGACGAGGACTAATTTTGTTTGTTAAGACTAATAAAAAATGTTTAAAGAGATCATTGGCTAATTATTGTCAGTATTAATATTTTTTATTTCATCAAATAAAAATAAACATCAATTTCAATATTTCAACTTAAAAAAGAGGTTTTAATGCTTGAAGATGCTCTAACAAAACTTTTTACTTAAAGTAAAACACCGAGGAATCTCACAGCGCAAAGAAAATAGAGAGAGCGAGATCCTGCAAAACACGTTACATAATGAAGCAGCCACTTTAAAATAATACTATTTCCGTTGTCCCGTGAGGTTTTATAAGTTCACTATTTGTACGTATTTTGAGACTTCTAAAAAAATCAGTTTCGTAATATTTTTTTAATTTTTTTTTGAATAAAAATTTAAACATAAAATTTTTGTTTAGAAAAAAAATTATGAAACTATGTTTTAAAAAAACATTAAAAAATGTGTCAAAAAATAATGTATAGAATTCAATATGACAGACGGAATACTTTTAATAGCTTCAGGTCCCACGTTCATTATTTACACCACGAAATTTCGCAGTCTTACTTACTTTTTTTGTCAGGGCCTGCTTACATTTATCCAGTTGTATTATTGTAGTTTATCCGGTTGTATATCGTGATTTTTAATTTCGGAAATCACAATTAATTATTGGTATGTTAATTTGTGATTTAATGAAAATTTTAAAAAGAATTAAATAATTTGTTAATAATTTATCAATAAATTATCTTATTAGTCAAATTTGTGATTTATCGGTTGGAAAAATATGAGTGATTTTTAAAAATTAGATGAATTATATAATCATTTCTCTCTCATTATATCTCTTTCGTTTGATTCATTTCATTTCTAACCAAAAAATATCACCGTAAGATTTATTATATTATAATTATACAATATTCATTACCGAGATCTGATATTATATTAAATTAACAAATCACCCAATTTATGTTGTTTTTTGAGGTGCAATCAGGAGTATTTGAAATAACAGCTAGGTGCAAATTTATTACTACTAATAATCATGATTGTATTTGTGGGTTGAAATTGATGTGAATTTAAGATAGATCTTTGGACTTTGCTTTCGTTGTAATGTTGACCTGTGAATTTTATGATGATTATGAATGTGATTTATTTTAAGTTAAAATTTAGTCATGTGTTTCAAGTAGCTACATATATGTTAAAAATTTGTTCATTCAAATATATGAAATATAAAACTAATATGCCTTCAAAAATTTGATAAGCGTGGGACCATTTCTTGTTCAGCATTAACATTGAAATAAAGTAAGAATTTCAGCATAATCCATCACTTTTCGGTCCAACCTCCATCTTTCTAACCCAACCTAATTACCAAAGTGGAAATACACAAAAAAAAATTTGAACTTAGACAATACCATCCGATCCGATCAAAATTCGATTCTATAAAAGTCCAACTCAGCATAAGCATGGCTTTATAATCTCAAACATAACCTGTATTTTTAGCCAAACTCCGACTTGATAATTTTAACAAATTATTTCAATTTGATAAAAACCCGCATCCTCTAAGGGAGGTGTATTCATTTCAGATTTTAAAGAATTATTAATAATCTATGGATTTTAAAAGATTTTCGTTGATTTGAATTCTTCGTGGATTTTGATGGAGTTGATCCAAAATCTTGTAGAGTCTTGCAGATTTTGTGGAGTTTTTTAGAAATACATCAAAATATCATATATTTTGAAGAGATTTTAAGATATTAAAAATGTACTAGCAAATTCATCAAAATCCACAACTTTTTTAAATAAAAGAAAATCCATGGACTTTTGAATACCATCAGATTTTGATGGATTTTTTAAAATCCAAATTAAATACCACCAAATTTTGATTGACTTTTTAAAATCTAAATTGAATACACTCAGATTTTAAAGACTTTTTCCAATCCTTGTTGAATACCTTCAGATTTTAAAGGATTATTCAAAATCCAAATTGAATACCCTATGACTTCTAAAATCCATAAAAATCTTTTAAAATCTCAATTGAATATACCCCTAAATATACTTTACATTATATCGAGTTCGAATCCAAATCGAATACGGGAACTATTTAATTTTTAATCAAAGGGTGCGGTTTCCCCGAGCCTGTTAATCAGGGAGCCTGGCTAACAAATATGCTCAAAATCCTAGCATAGTCTTTACATAAAATAACGGACACAGACCCTCGTCAAACCCCCCACGCACACACCGCATAGACAGCGACAACCTCGAACATACTCGAACATAACTCCGTAACTGAAGTAGCAGCAACTTAGCTTTAAGATGCTGCTGCTGTGCTGACTTCAGCTCGCATGTTCATTTCCACCCCGAAATTTCCTCGTCTACTCACATTTATTTGTTTGTATTAGTATTAGTATTATATATATTAATATATTTTATACTCACCAACTCTCTGATTAATTTCTTAGTTAAGTCTACTACATTTAGCTGGTTTTGTTATTTTATTTCATTCATCCTCATCAAGTCTCTCCAGGTTCTCTCTCTCTCTTTCTCTCAGTGTAAGTTGTATCGAGATCTGATACCATGTTAAGTTACTGGATCATATGATTTATGTAAAGTGAATATACATGATTTATGTTGTTGTTTTGTTGGTGCATTGATCTGCACATAAGGGACCAGTTAGGTGCAATGTTATCTCAAATCATGATTGTACTTGTTTGTTGAGATGTGAATTTTAGATTTAAGTACATGATCTTGATATGATGTTGACCTGTGAATTTTATGATTACTACGAATGTGATTTGTTTTATGCTGTATTGAAGTCCTCTGTTTGTGAAGTGGTTGCTAAATTGAATTGATAGTGTACTTGATATAGGAGTAGTTTAGTAGATTCTGTTTCTTAAGTGTTTGCGGAATCGAATTGATAGTGTACTTGATATAGTAGTAGTAGTCTAGTAGATTCTGTTTCGTAATTGGTTGTGTGATAGATATAGTAGTAGATTCAGGTTATAGATGAATTTGAACTAGACAAAATTAAAAATGAATGTTTCTTAATCTGATTGTTTGAGGAACTGAATTGGTAGTGGTATTGAAATAGTAGTGGAGTCTGTTAATTGTAGATATTTACGGAGAAAGAAATGTGTTGAATTTGAACTAGACAAAGATAAATTCGTAATTTGATTTCCTGCTAGCTATATATTAAATTTTGTCCTGCGTATTTTGTTACTTGGTTCGGGATGGGAGTGTAAATTTGACTTGCTCTTATTTTCTGATTTCCCAGGAATTTTATTGGCCAGATAAGAATGGGTGCGAACGATGTTCTTGCTAGGTTGAACAGCTCCGGGTTCTTAAAAACTCAAGGCTTCATTGGCGGGAAATGGGTTGATGCATACGATGGGAAAACTTTAGAAGTATGATAGTAAACTCTCCCGTCCTCTCTCTCTTGCTATTTTTATGCATATATTTATGAGAGGACTGATTGATAGGGATAACTACTTAGTTTTTTTACTTTAATACAATCCTGATGGGGACCCTCACTTCTTGTTTGATGGTAAGATGTGCTTTTTCTAGTTTGGAGGATGCCTAAAATTTGTTTGCATCATTGCATTTTTCTTGTTTATTATGTAAGTATGTACACAACTGCAACATTTAATACTTTCCGACTATATGGTCCACATTTAACGGCAAAATCAAGACACGTCACTTGTTCCATATATATGTTTTCTAGATAAGAGTCCTTTGTTTTTCGTAGCGCCAAGCTTTTGTTGCCTCGTATAGCTCCCGTTACTTTTCTCAGTATAAGCAGCAACACATATCAGATATTACGCATCATACTGTTAAATCACTATACGTTTGGCATAACATTCTTAATTCAGACTTGAACCACAGTTTTGTTTATATGTCAAATATTAAAATGGTTTTGTACATGTAGCCACATAGATGGTACTTCTACTTCAGATATTATGTTTTTTTTGACAAGGAGATACTATGTTTTCTAAATTAATTACTGTTAGTAATGTTTGGATCAGTAACAAACATTATCATCTGATTTCTATATTTGTGTTTCTTGTCATGGTAGGTGACCAACCCGGCTACGGGAGAAGTAATAGCAAATGTTGCCTGCATGGGTACTAAGGAGGCCAATGACGCAATTGCTTCAGCACACAAGGCATTTCAGTGTATGAATTTTTAATCTAAAGTCTGCTATATCTTTGCCGAGCAGCATATTATTCAAAGTTGTCCTTTTTATGACTTGATCCAGTCATTGGATAATCCTAATGCTATTAAATTTGTTGCCTAAGAAAAGTTTCTGTGCTCCTTTGATTATTTGCGATTATTATTATGTCTATCATTATTGACCAAATTATATTTTGTCCTGTGAAGCAATTATGTGCTGGATTACAACTTTTCTGGCCCTGGGTCAGGAGTAGTAGCATGGGCACAGTAGCAGTTGATACTTAGCATCGTAGTACACATACCAAGTGAATTATGAATAACAGTTTAGCAGTTGATGACAATTTCTTATACACTCAAGTCTGGATCTTTTTATCATCTTATTAGCGAGTCATGATGTGTGTTTACCATATGGCAGTTAAACTATCAATCGTAGTACACATACCAAGTGAATTATGAAAAACAGTTTAGCAGTTGATGACAATTTCTTATACACTCAAGTCTGGATCTTTTTATCGTCTTACTAGCGAGTCATGATGTGTGTTTACCATATGGCGGTTAAACTATCAATCATTCTTCTTTTTTGTTTTTGTTCCATCTCAAAAGGATAATTATATTCTTGAAAACTGGTAATGGTATTAGGGATGCAACACATGTATTCAAGTCGTTACTATAATATATTAATCAGATAGATGTTTACCTGTCTTTCTGCATTGATGTAAGTAGTAAATTATCACTTTATTTCTCTTACATTACTAAATTCATACTGTCAATCATTTGGTAAATGATATTTATTTGCAGCTTGGAGCAAGTTTACTGCTGGTGAAAGGAGCAAGTGCTTGAGGAAGTGGTACGATTGTCAACATTCACTTACAATTTTAAGTAAATTTTATTTCCAATTGTGCACATAACTCCAGTAAAATTAAGACCAATGGATGATGTGAATTATCTAAATATGCTGATTATTCAATCTTTTTCTTCTTATATGAGATTCAGTTAAAAAATGAACTGTTAAAATATTATTCTAATCTTTAACTTCTATATGGTGTATAAAGAGAGAGAAGAAAGGAAAGCACATAAATGAATTTAAAGATTGGTTATCACATACTACTATTTATTCTGTTCGGTTACTCCCTCTCTTTTGTCCTATATACTCAATGATCTTGTATGCGCGTTTTAAGGTATGATTTAATAATGGCCAACAAGGAGCAGCTTGGTGAACTGATAACTTTAGAGCAAGGAAAGCCTCTAAAAGAAGCCATTGGGGAGGTATGTAGTGTACTCATATAGTTTAAGAAATCGAATTAAGGTTACATATTAAGTTTTCCTTTGAGCATGACAGCTATCAGTGTAAACCTACAGGTTACTTTAGGGGCTAGTTATCTCGAGTTCTACGCGGAAGAGGCTAAGCGTATCTATGGTGATATAATTCCAACTACTTCAGCAGATCGCCGCCTTTTTATTTTAAAGCAGGTGAACTAAGTTAGACATTATTAGTTATTTCATCTGCAGATGGATATTCCATGATGTACTGTGCAGCAGAAGTCCTAATATCTTAGTAATATTTATTAACTTGAGGAAGTGACCTGTATGCTGACTTCAGTTTTGTACCAACTTGCAGCCTGTGGGCGTTGTTGGTGCTATTACTCCCTGGAACTTCCCTTTCGCTATGATCACTCGGAAGGTTTGTATATTTTTTTAATCTATGATTTTGCACTTCCTCTTCAATATTATAAAACTTCTTTATTGCTGGAAGATCATACTGAATTGATCATTTCATTTCAACTTTGTCAAGGTTGGTCCTGCCCTTGCCGCTGGCTGTACTATGGTCATAAAGCCCTCTGAATTGACTCCCTTAGCTGCTTTGGCGGCAGCTGAGCTTGCTAATCGAGCTGGAATTCCACCGGTAACGTTTTAAGAGCATTATTTGTGGATACTGGTACCACAGCAGTGAACAATTATATGACATATTTCATCTTAGATATGTTACGACTGCTGAACTAATGCGGCTTCGGTGTTGGATCATGGCATATTAATGTGATCTTGCCTAATAATTTCGAATATAGACTTCCATGTAGATAAGTGTCCTCCATGTATATTAATCTACTTTTGAATAGATGACTGTCTTCCGTCATGCATATACACAAACTAGTCAATGCATCTGCATTTTTACATAGTTTACCAAATGAGATATGAGTGATCAATTATATGAACAGCGTACAGTGGGGGTGGCAATGCAAATTTGAAAAGAGAATATATGATAAATCTTTTTTCTCAGCAGTATCATATTCATATTTGTGATGCTTGTCCTTGTATTTTAATCACAAGGACAGCACACCAGGAATCAAATAAAGCTTAGTGAGGTCTTAAGAACTAAATATGTGGAATTCACATGGTAACTATAGATTCCGGTAATGCACTCATCATTTATTAGTATATTTTTAAGTGGTGAATGCTATGTACTATTCAATGCAATTTGCACTCAAATGGCTGTAGCAAGATCCTAGCAGAAGAACTAAGTTATATTTCTGATGTGCCGATCGATATGTCCTTTTTCTTTTACCTGTATGTTATTTCTTAATGTGTCTGTTACTTCTATTGAGTATCTTATTGTAATATGTAGGGTGTAGTGAATGTAGTTATGGGAATTGCACCTGAAATTGGGGATGCTTTACTTGCAAGTCCTCAGGTAATCTACAACCAACCATCATCTGTAATTTTTGAAATGTTTTATTATGTTGTAATCTACAATCCTATTGTTTGAGCTATTTAAACTTAACAGAGTCGTATATGTTCTGAAATATTTTTAGGTAAGAAAGATCACTTTCACCGGCTCAACTGCTGTTGGCAAAAAACTGATGGCAGGTGCTGCTTCGACTGTTAAGAAGGTAACAACTTGTAATCCAAATGGTGCAATAGGTAGGTACAAGTGAGCTTATATTTGTTTCTACTGAGCTAATTCTTTTAACAACCGTCTCTTTAGGTCACCCTTGAACTTGGTGGAAATGCGCCTTGCATCGTTTTTGATGATGCAGACATTGAAGTGGCAGTTAAAGGAACTGTAAGTTGATATGTTTTGTCCCATGTTGATTTATTTTGTTGAGGCAAGTTTGAAAAAATTGCACTAATTGAGAATTAGCTCGGAGTGGTTGATCTGAATCAAAATAACAGTACATGGACTACAATCATCTTGAGAACTTTAACTACACCTCAACCTCATGAGTTACGTGCTCTTCTAAGTTCCAGTAGTCAACAGATGACTGTTTCGGGACTGTGTAAGATGTCATTAAAAATTCTATAAATATATGTTAAGAGTTTGTCAGTTTTTCCAAATCAACATGTACAATATCAATAACACGCATCCCCCCCTTTTACTTTCACCCATATTTATGTAGTGGCCTATCAATAGGTTTATTTAGATTAAAAGATACACTTGACCACCGATATATTTCTTTTATTGTCGCTTAAGTTCTTGCACCTTTTCACTAATTTTGTTTTGTACTTGGAGTACGAGAGCAGAACCTTGGCGTATTATTAACTATAAACTTAATGTGATTGCAGCTTGGGGCTAAGTTTCGTAATACTGGGCAAACATGCATCTGTGCAAATAGAATACTTGTGCAAGAAGGTAACTGGAACCAACAAACAGTCTTTTTTTTTAAAATTCTAGCAAAATTTACATTTGAGGTCTTGATTGGATGCATCATACTGCAATAGTATATGTTTCTTTAAGTGCATTATATATTTGGAAAGGAGTAAATTCAGCTACCAGTTTTCCGGGCTGTATATAATTGGTTTAAAATAACGTTATCAATTTAATGCAGCTGTCATTCTTGAGCTGGTTCTGCTTTCTTACAAAATTGCATCATATTTGATAATTAAAAGGTGGATTAGTTTGTCCTTTATCCAAGGATATTGATATTCAGACTTGGTGCAGGTATTTATGATAAATTCGCGAGAGCTCTGTCTGATGCTATCAGTAATATTAAAGTTGGGAATGGTTTCAGTGAAGGGGTGGTCCAGGTACTTACTTGGGCACTTCCATTTACTCCTTGACACGGTTTCTCACCACTCTCTTGTTTCGTGGAGTCTTGATTAGAACTCTGATAGTGATAACAATGGATGCTATGTCTATTGTTGATATATACCTTGGTATTATCTTGTTGCAAAATTGTCTTCTTGTCAGTTCTGTTTGATATTTGTTTTTCTGAAACAAGTTTGCATATTTTTCCTTTGGGAGCGTGTCTACCACATCAGCGCATGTGACTTTCCAATTTTAATTTTGCTTTGGTATACATTCTTGCAGGGACCTCTTATAAATGAAGCTGCAGTGCAGAAGGTCCTATTGGGTCCAACATTTTCGATTTTTAGTGACTAGCATTTAATGCTACTTGTAGTCTTGCCTCTTTCAGTATCATTGTATTAATTTTTTTTTTGTTTGAAACAATTGCAGGTTGAAACATTGGTGCAAGATGCTGTTTCAAAGGTTTGTTCAGCATCTTAATCTCATACTCTAATGATTGTAGTAATCTACTAGGTCGATGAGTTATGAAGTAAATTTGTGAAGACACAGGATCAGCTCCCGAAGTAGATATTTACTGTTAAATTTCACCAGAGGCATTATGATATGGCTTATTAGCTTGAGGGGTATAATTTTTTTCTTTTAGCTTATGGATTCTATCACACTTATTGTAGGGAGCGGAAGTTCTTCTTGGCGGTAAGAGACATGGCCTTGGATTCACTTTTTATGAGCCAACAGTAATAAGTAATGTCAATAACGAGATGCGCATCTCAAGGTACAAATTAAAAGAAGAATATAGATTTATTGGTTTTTGTCATGGCTTGAGCATGTTGTAATACATTTTTTTATAAGTTTCGAGGGTTTGAGAAGTATGTCTAAAACTTCTGAAACTAAAAGAATGTGACCTGTGATCTTCCAATTGTTGATATTTGTAAAATTCAATTGTTTGAAAATCTTACTTGTTAATAAATTCTGATTCGGGCTGAAGCCTGAAGGAAATAATAAAAAACTTACATACAGTATCATTAGCAGTGCCAGTGGTACTGCTTCTGAAGCAAAGTTTCCTTCTCAAAAGCTGTAGTGCTGTACCAGGTTCTTTGCTAGGCATCACCTATTGACACTTGTATTTGTTGGTTGTCGTTTAATATATACTTAAAATAATAATGTCGAGCCGCATATGTATTTATGTCTGCCAAGTAATAACTCTGCTGCTTAAAATGTCAATAAATCAGTTGATGCTGTAACTTGGGTTTATATACGATAAATGATGGCAAGTTATCTTTTTGCTCCAGGGAAGAAGTGTTTGGACCGGTTGCACCTCTTTTGCGGTTTAAGACGGAGGAAGAAGCTATCTCCATTGCTAATGACACTGATGCAGGTGCGTGTTAGTTAATAATATTGGCTTCTTGACAGCCTTTTCATCTTATATCTGATATGCTAATAAGAACTTCCAGCAGTGAAGTGCTAATAACTTTTGTAGTGAATGCTGATCCAACTATATACCTTATGCAGGCCTAGCTGCTTACCTATTCGGTGCAAGTGTTCAGAGAACTTGGCGAGTTGCAGAAGCTCTTGAATATGGAATTGTTGGAATTAATGAAGGACTTGTTTCATCAGAGGTTTGCATCTGCATTCAGAAATTATTCATATAGTTATTTGCATGGGAGTAATATACAAGGTGAATATAATTTATACTGGTCTCTGACTTGTACCTTTCTTCGTAGGTGACTCCACATGGAGGAGTTAAGCAGTCTGGGCTGGGCAGGGAAGGTTCTAAATATGGGATAGAGGACTATTTGGAAGTAAGTCTCCTTAGCTTATTCCTTTTCACTATATTGACAATGTTGGGAAATACGAGTCTGTTTAGATTAATCCGTATTCAATACTATGTAGACAATATTGGGAATATGAGTGCGTTTATATAAAAAATTAACAACACATGAATCTGTAAGTAAAGAGCTTCAAAATTTGGCATACTATTAATCACTTTCTAGTTGATCTGATACTTCTTCCATTCTTCAGCACTTATGTTTTTCTTTTGCTTGAACCGTAAAGTTAATCTTGCTAATTCACTGTCATTCTATAAAATAGTTATAATATATCTCTCGAAAACATTGAACCAATCGAGATAACGTTTACATTTACGAATGATCAGAAAGACATAGCACATTTGTTTACATTAAACTTCAATGATAACGTTTCGACTTTTCTATTCTTGTTGCAGATCAAGTATGTGTGTTTGGGCAATATGTTGGGCTAAGATGGAACTTGAGGCACCTTTGTAAAAAGTTTACCTGTGCTCAAAATAAGTGCTGCAATGCACATTGTCCATGAGTTGTTTGGTATCTTTGGATGTTGTAACTTGTAACTCTAAACTCTCCTCTTATAGTCTGTCTCTGTTCCTTCTGTTTCTTTGTAATCTTTATGTATTTGACATTTCAGTTTTTTCTTTGGGTATTATGAGTTTCCAAAATGTGTCAAGATCCATGGCCCAAATTGAAAATAATAACCCAATGAAAAAATTATTCTCCAAAAAATATCATCAATTTTATTTCAAATCATAATAATCACACCACATAAACAGCAGTGTCGCCTACCACTTTACTACCAGCAATAATATTATGGCTCTGTTTGGGATTGCTGTTAAAAAAAGTGTCGCTGAAAAAAATGTTGTAAAAATCAGATGACTGTTTGGTAATTTTTTGATTGATGGCGAAATCAGCATCTGATTTCCGCAACAGTTAAAAAGTAGCTTTTTTTAAAAGCATGGGGCACTTGTTTTCTGTAACAGCAGCTTTTAGGCAAAAAGCACTTTTCCGAAAATCAGCTTTTAAATTTTAACGAACACTATTTTAACTGATTTTCAGCGAAAAGCCAGCAATACCAAACACACCCATTTTGTTAGCTATCTTCTGATTTTTTTAAAAAAATTTTAAAAAATACGACGACCTCTTGTTCTACTAGTACGACTTGTGATATTTCGAGATTTTGAATATTTTCAAAAGAAAAAATGTGTGAGTATAAAATAGAGATGTACAAAAGATATGACATATTCCCTAGAACATCTCATTTGATGGGGCTGTAATATCTTGACATGACCCGAAATTCAACCCGAACCCTACTTGATTTGTAACCCTTTACAAGAGAAAAATCGGAAGTAACCGAAAACGAACTGCTTATTAAGAAAATAATTTCTTTCCGTTTTCATTTAATTTTAGATAATTTTAATTTGACCTGAAATTAACCATATTTACAGAGAAAAAAAACCACCTGAAATTGCCAGCCGTCTCATTAGATAAAAGGAGAAGTCAAGGGGTACATAGCATAAACTATGGGCATATTCGCCTGGGAAATTCAGAAACAGCTGGTAAAATTTAAGAGCAGTGCGGCCTCGAATTGCCGCAAGACTAGGTTCATACAGAAAAAGCCATGGTCAATGACCAGGCACTGCTTTAATGTTAAAGATACTACGTGTCCATAATCTAGCATACTGAATAGTAAAATATCTGACGACGTAATTACTATTTTTTTTTACCTAAATCTCCTAAAACTGGGTTTTTTATGGTAAGCACGTATATAAAATAAACAATTTTTTTTTGAATTTTAATTAGTGCTGTAATTTGAGTTGGACGGCTCGCGAGCTCGCCCGGCTCGAATTCGTTTAAGTAAGCTCGACTTGGCTCGTTTACTTAAACGAGCCGAGTTCGAACAGAGGTTCCGGCTCGTTTAATTACTCGAGCCGACTCGGCTCGATTCGTGAAATTAAACGAGTCGAGTTCGGGTATAGGTTTAGGGTCGATTACATGTAAAATTAAACGAGTTAGCTCGCCCGACTCGTTAAAACAACGAGCCGATTCGACTCGACTCGTGAAATTAAACGAGTCGAGTGTGGGCAGAAATTTAGGCTCGTTTAACTAAACGAGCCGGCTCGGCTCGACTCGATTAATTTTGCCTCGAATTACGCCCGATTCGAAATTCGGCTCGTTCGGCCCGAATTACTGCCCTAATTTTAAAGTATCGACATATACACTAGACAGGCCCAACATAAAATTATCGAGATAATTAAAATAACTAAGATCATCAAAATAACGTAACGTTACCGGTAAATAAATTGTGCGACTCACGATCTAGATTAGACAATACTAGTATAAATCAACTTTATAGACATAATTCAAAACAAAAAAACTCAGCTCTCAAGATAACCATGACCAAAATTTTAGAACGACAATCCACACATAAAATACCTTTTATGTGTACATTGAATCTTCAAAACTACTCCGATATTTATAACAAACTAAGCTAATTTCCAGGTGTTTCATGTGTGTGTTGTTGCACCCTATTGTTACACACACGGGTGGCCAAAAAAGTTGGCTTCTCATCTCCGGCCATGATCACCGCAACCTTCAGCTCCCCACTCGATAATTTATTCGATTTTTCGTTACCGGTCTCGGTATCTCTCTCGCTCCCCCCACCGCCACCTTTTTTCCAATAAGAGCATGCAAGAATTATTAATGCGAATGCTATTAAACCTAGCATGGCTGCGAGACTGCCGAATAGGTATGGCACCGGTGAGTGCCACGGTGAACTTTCGGTTGCTGGGGGAGAGAGTGTGTTTTTTGTTATTATTGTTGTTGCTGCTGCTAGGTTTGATGTGATTTTGGTTCTCATATTTTGTGTGTGCCTGAGAGAGAGAGAGAGAGAGAGAGATGTGAAGTGGTTGTGTTTGTTTATTTTTTGTTGTTGTTTGGGAAGAAAGTGTTAAGGTGAAGAGAGTGAAATGTTTGTGTGAAAGTGGCTGTGGGATTTGAGAAATGAAGAGGATGGTGTTTATTTATATACAGGGACGAGAGAGAGAGTTGGAGGCTTGGAGGTTTATTTTCTCTACACGTGTATAATTGTCAGCTTGATAATCAATTCAATATTAAAATTAATTTAATAAATAGTACAAGGCCATTTTTGAATATATAATAAAAATACTAGTGCTAAAATTCTACTATTCAATCTGAGAGTAAACATTCCTGAGCAGGGCTAGATATCCTAGATACATTATTAATTTTTCTTTTTTTAATAACGTGACATGATATTTACCATATTTTAGTTTAAAATTATATATACAAACAAGTTTTATCTCATTATTATGAAAATTATTAATTATATATCTTATATATTAAATTTAGAAAAAAATTTAGGAGTTGTTCGGTGCTCAGGCATTTCTTGACGAGTAAGAGTATTTTCAATTGTGATAACGAAAATTGTTAGCCAAAATATAATAAAGTAACGATTATCTAAATTTTTACTTAAGAGGAACGATATACATTATAATGGTATCATGTATATTATGATAGGTAAAATTATACCTAAAAAATTTGATGATTCAACAAATATAACCAAACAAATGTGATTACCTATATATTTTGATAAGGGTTAACAAAGTTAGAGTGTTTAAATTTTTACAAATACTTCAAAAACACGTAGATAATATAACTAAGGATTTTGTTATCTTGAACATGGTCTGGTACTTGATAATCCAAAATTTGTATCAAAATAGTTACAAAATTACTGATATGATACATGTCGAAATTTAATTGAGGAATACATATGAATGCACACCAAATCTCATATTATTATTAGGACATGTACCATTTATAAAAATTTAATAAATAATTTTGTAACAATATTTCACACATCTTATATTTTCTGTCTCAACATACGTATAAGCACACACACAACATCTTTCACAACCGTTGATATCCCAAGGACCATGAGCTATCATCCACGGCTAAGAGTAACAGGCAAACTTGTAATAAAACAACTTATCAAGAAGTAATATAGTGCGTTTGAGAAATCTTAAAATAAGTAATTAATGACTTAAAATAAATAAATAACTCATAAGTGATAAATAGATAAATGTTTATAAGTTATCTACCTGTTTGGATAATTTTACTTACAAGTCAGAATTTTCTTTCATTTAAATGAACTAAAATAAATAATTTTTATATATTATTATCTTAATTTGTGAATTTTAAGTTAGATTTGTATTAAAAAATATTTATATCAAAACCAAAGTTAATAAAAAAGTAAAAAATAAAAAATAAGTTAAAAAAAGTACGTCGTTACCAACATTCAACTTATCAGCTTATAAGTTGTGAATTCAGCTTATAAATTAGACAGACAAATACTCGTCAATAAATTATAACAGACTTATAAGTAAATAAGTCCACTTAATAAAATAACCAAACAAGCCAATATACTCCATTTAATCACGCTTTAGCTTTATAAAAATGCCCTTATTTTTCTATATCCTTTTTATGTTAGCATCAATGTTAATGCAATTATGTAAACCTACAATGGGGGCAAGGCTCTCAAATAGGTATGGCACTCGTGCGCAGAGGCGAATGCACGTTAAGGCCCCGGGGTCACGTGCCCCCCCTTTTATTAAAAAAAAATAGTTTTCATATAGGACCCACAAATCAGATAATACCAGCATACAAAAACTTACCCTTGTATCCCTAGTTTCTAGTTATAAGTTTATAAGTTGAACCCATGAAATACCAGCAATTAACTACTTACTTGGATAGCAAATGAATATATGCTAACATTGATGGAAATCTAACTTCTTAAACCAAATATGTGTTGTTTGTAAATATTATGGCTAAATATTATAAAATTAAAAAAAATTATATTTAATTTTATAATTAATTTAAAAATTATAATCAGATATTTTATAATTAACCAAATATGCTAACAATGACCCAAGCTGTTCTCAGAGTTTTGACATGGAATTGTTTATGTTGTTTGTTTTCTTGTACTATTCTATATACATATTTCACGAAAGGAAAACTGTGATAATAGACGGATAACTGTAATCTAATATATAAGATTTTATACTTACAATTAGTATATACATAAAATTATACCTTCTGTGGTCACTGGGCTCACTCATTGAGAGCGCGTTCCATGCATGCCATCCATGCACAACAAAGAAATTGCAGAGAAAGCGTTTGTGAGGATCTGATGGGCTTAAATATCAAAGTGGTCACTCAAGAGAAGGTCATATATAGTTTAATTGTCAAATTTAACGGGTATCATTTTGATCACTAAAGTCATAATAAATATCAGAGATAACTTAAAATATGTGCTCGAAAATTAAAATTTATTTTATGGATTTCTAAATATTTTTCTTAAATCTTATTATAACCAAATAAAAAGTTATGAATTCATAATATTTTAGATGATTTCGTGAGATTTTAAAATTCTATTTACTAATTATTTTTATTTAAATAAAAAATGACTACAAAATTAAAAATAAATAGTAGATCATTTTTTTAAAAATCTTACTATATTATATAAAATACTATAATTTATACATTTTTATTTGGTTGTAATAGAATTCAAGAAAAATATATAGAACTCCATGAAATAATTTTTAATTCTCAAACACATATTTTGAGGTATATGTTTGATATTTATTATAACTTTAGTGATTCAAATGATACCCCGATAAGTTTGATGATTAAACTGATATATGACTTTCAGTTAAGTGACTATTTTGATATTTAACCCGAATCTGGCTCCTGAACTGCGATCGAACAAACAATGTTGATATTAATTATACGTGTGAAGCTAAAGAAAGCACTAAAAGGAACTTGCTTGAAAAGATTCTAGCTAAGTAGTTGATTATGATCTATAAAGTATATCAACAAATTGAAAGTCTATTGTTAGTAAAATGTAATGATACACTTACCATATCCGAAAATTTAAAGAAAATAAAATAACGTACCCGGCTAATATGAAGCTAATCTCAAACAAAAGATGCAATATTATAGGCTCCAACATATATACATACATTTCAACTCAAATTTACTAATGCTACAATACATAAAAAAGGAGCTCCTCTTTTTCTGATTTTTACACCAGAACAGGAGGAGACAATAATTTAAGATAGAAACATGCTCAAGAGTCAAGAAGTTGTATAGAGATGAAACCTTACATTTTGATGCTGGGCATTTTTTTAATAATTAATGTAGTTGATTAATTCAAAAGTTTGTAATGTAGAGAATCTGCACCTTATCAGCATCCATCAATCTTTAAACAACAATCGCAAAGCAGTACCTTCAACACCATCCATCCTCCTCAGAAACTCTAACACGGCAATACCTAAACAACAATCGCAAAGCACAGAAACATTCTTAAACCCGGTGATAAAAAGAATTATAATTTACTGCAAGAGAAAGTGTAAATATATACCGGCATGATATGAGCATAAACTTTAAAAAAACCTGAGCATTCTGATTTGCGTCCCACACGAAAAGCGTGTAATAGCCATCATTTCATATTCATATTGATTGTTTGGGATGTAATATGATGGGAAGCCAAGAAGACCATAATTGATGATTAAATTAAATTAAATTTGATAGATCATAGATTGCCTCTATAAGAAAGAATTGAGAATAAGATTAAAATAGAAAGGGTTTGAAAAAATTAGAAAGGGCTTGAAAAAATCATAAAGAAGTTTGAGGATATTTCAAGGCCGCCACGTAGACAACCTGCAATTCTCCTTTATATAGATTTATATAGATTATATAGATATAAGATGAAGAAATATTATACACAAGAAATTGTTGCTAGGTTTGATGTAATTTTGGTTCTCATTTTAGTATGTGAAATGTAAGTACTATTTGTGTATTATCTTTTCTTTGTTTTGGGTGGGGGAGAACGTGTCGAGCAAGTTAAAATAACTATAACCATTATATAATTTGACACCAAGAAACCAAAAACTAATTTTTGGTGCTAAAATAAAAGTTACACTACAATACTAGTTTCATAACTAATTTTAAATTTACATACATCTTTTAACTTCTACTTAATCTCTTCTATATATAATACAAGAACAAGTGAATAATATTTTGAGATTAAAAATTCTCATTATAAAGATTAAATTACCCCTGTTTTTAATATTTATATAAAAGATGTGTTTTGTGCGAATCGAACTCGGGTTGTTTCATTTTTCTATACAACATCGTAACACTACACCATATTGTCACATATCTTTTTTATCATACACATAATATGTAAGTGTGCTAAATGAATATTTTATTTAACTTTAAAGATAGCTACTTGAATTCCGCAAAAAAAAAGATTGTTACTTGAATATTTGTACAATTAATTTTAAAAAACTGAATTCCATATACAAAGTTAGGCATAGTACATAAATGAATTATTATCTTATTTATTATTATTTTTTAGTTTTGAAAATAAATCTCATATATTTTTAACATAATTTTTATTATAAAAAGTAATTAAAATTTACATATAATTTTTAAAGAAAATATTGAAAATAGAATCACCTACATATAAATAATCTAGATTGATATTAAATATTTAGATAAGTTCGAATTATAATGAGTCAATAAATTCTAGTTTATTTTGATTTTGAAATCAGAACTTGGTCCATTGTTTAAAAAATACTCGAAATTTGACTACATGATCAGCCGAAAAATATTGTCACATTCTACTTTTAGTAAATTTAAATTACAAGTTCGGCGAGAATATCTTACCAATAATGTGAATTTTTTAATATCTTATATTAATATATATTAATGTGTTTGAGGTATTTATATGATCAAGTTAATTGATTATTTGTATTAAAATTACTAACTTCAGTGATAGCGCATTAGTTTTTTGGGACTTGTCCCGATTTTAAAAATATTTGAAATTTGATATGAGATCTCACGAGATTTGTTAAAACTACGATGATATATTAAATCGATTTATTTTTCATTTTTTACTTTAAAAAAACTAGCATTTTATAAAGAATTCTTTTAGATAAACAATATTAATTGATCAAGATAATATTGTACAAATATTTTGAATTATTTTAATAATTTGAATTATTCAAATAAAATTTATATTTATACTATATTGTAGCATTTGATTCAATGCATTTTATACTATTTAAAAAATATATTGTTCAATAATTTGAAGTAATTAACCAGTTCAACTAATATTTATAAAACTTTATCGAATTGAAAAATATTTAATTTTAGGAGAATAGTAAACAATATTATCAAATTATTATATGAAGAAATATTGGAGTTGTACTAAAAGAAACTTAAAAATAGTTTAAATAACAATAGAATTACCATTTTTCCTTCAAATTCTTGAAAAAAAATCATGAACATCAATAATAAGTCTTACAATATATAATTTATTTTTATGTTATAATCATGATTGATACTCGGTCGCGTAAAAAATAGATATGGATTGTTTGTTAGTGATAATGTGAATACCATACATAAATTATTGCAATTTATTTATTACATAATTTAAATTTGTGAATAATTATAAATACATATTATTTAAGTAATCAATTGTCTTACTAGATGTTAATAATGATTATACATGTACATAATAAGATATTTAACATATAAATAATTAAAACCATCTTAATTTACTCAGAAATTTAACATCCGATAATTTACATGATAACGCATACACATATAACTTAACCTTATTTTGTTAACAGAAATGTAAAAAACTAACATTTTACGAAATATACATACGTTGAATTTCAAAAATTAACATTTTTTATTAAAATCGACTTTTATATTAACACTAGTGTAAATTTTACATTATTGTATATTATGATTGCAAGTAATTCTGAATTCAGTTATTCATTTTTTATCTTTTTAAATTGAGTAAGTTAATTGTAAGTTAGTAGAGAACTCAGTAATAATATGGACCAGTACATTGAGTTTATTTAAATAAAATTCAAAATTTTTGGTCAACTCTGTATTCAACATATATGTTAATTTTTAACTTTTTATTTGTAAACATACCAATGACATTCTACATATTAAGTTTAATTGTTTTATTTTAAACGTACACTAAATACTCTTTTTATATTAATTTATTAAATACAAATTATACAACAAAAACAAGAATATATTTTGCTTAATAAGCTATAATATTGGAAACGTTGTGTAATTTAGTAATGTCTTGTATGAAAATGATACACATTGATAAACAATCAACTTGTATTTCATGTACGTTAAACATTATACAACATTTACAAATAAGATAATAACTAAAAACATTATAATTGCATGCATAAAAAAACTCTAGAGAATAACTTGTGCCTCACACGGGTTATTATGCTAGTTTAATATTGTTTTGATATACTTTAAGATGTACAAAACAATAATTATTTAACTTTTCCCCTCCATTTGTAGTAATAGATGATGTAGTAATGATGCATATATGAATCCTTTATTTCAAATATAGAACGAAGGATGCATATTACATCTAAGTATGACACTCATTTGAAATTGAGTATTTTTGTATTTGATTTTATAATATAACAATAGCATCAAAAATAACATTGTATTTGACTTGCTCGTATGCCTCTATTCTTTTAGAAACGAAGAAACACGAGAGATGTTACTAATTGGAGATTTATTTTCTCTACACGTGTGTATATATGTTTGCTTAATTTTCAATAATAAATTTATAGTTATGCAATTCATATAGGTATCTACGAAATGATGTCCAAAATATATCATTTTTAAATTTTAATTGTCCAAAATATCGATTAATATGAGTATAAATCCAAAATATTTATGGAATATGTATTACGGAAATGCGTATTCATCTTTAAAAATTTTTACAAAAAAATATATATATATCTATGCTATACTATTATAAGCGAAACATGGTTTCGTTTGATCGGTTGGTTACCACCTTCCTAAAAAATATGTTAACACCTTCCAAAAAAAGTTTAAACAAATATTAATTAATCAAAATAAATAAATCATGTATCTCATATAACTACAAACTCTATGAATTATAATCCAGCTTGATATCTAAGAGTACTCAACTTCTTTCTTAGTAGGAAATCAAACACTTCCAAATTTAATTTTATTAATTCAAATTATAGTATAATAAAATATTTATTAAATTAAGTAAAAATTAAAAAATAATAGAAAATCATCCATATACACTTATATTCAAGACTCCCACTTTCGTACAGGCCCTACACCCGCCATATAGATTGCAGAAAAAGAAAAGACTTTTTAAAATTTTAACTATTGAAATTTTAAATCCTTCAATAATATATAATACATAAAAAATAATACGTAAATATTTTAATTTTATTAATTTCAATAATATATAACCATTATTTATATAATTTAGTTTTACGAAATAACAAAATAATAAAATTACAAATATTATAACCAGTCCGTGCATCGCACGGGTTATAGGCTAGTATACATATATATTAATTTCACATGACATGTGTACAAAAGAGACAACAAATGATACACATACCTATACGCATGACATGCGTGTTTAAAATTCAAAAACTCGAGAGTCAAAAAAAAAAATTCAAAAACTCGAATACACAGATATTTTATATTGGGTCTTGCACCAAAATACCCACCATTTTAAAAAATCTGCCCAACATACCTATTGGCGGGATGTTCCGCCTTTTTTACCCACTAAATACACATGTGTGATATGCGTATTTAGTTTTTAAAATTTTAACAAAGAATACACATGTTGAACATGCGTATTCACTTTTTGTTTTTTTTGAATACGCATGTTTAACATGCGTATTCTTTGTAAAATCAAAAATGAATACGCATGTTCAGCATGCGTATTCTTTTGGTAAAATTTAAAAGACTAAATACGCATCCATGAAATGCGTATTTCGTGGGTATTTTGGGCGGTTCGCGCGCATCTGGGCATTTTGGGCAGTTGAAGGTGAAAAATAGTGTATTTTGGGCATTATTTCTTTTATATTTTGGACATTTATCTTTTAAATTGTAAATATTTTAATTTTTCACCCGTTATTTATACAAAATTTCGCAGGATGTGCATAATGAAATAAGTTATGCTTGTAATGTTGAAATTGCTAATAAAATATGTAACACAGTTTCGATTCAATACGGGTATGGACCTTAACTTATAAAATACTAAGCTAAAACTAAGTACTAATATATTATTGGAAAAGCATCAGTGTTAATCTTATAATTCAGTTTTTAGTTTTTTTGAAATAAAGATTTTGATTAGCTGGGTGTACAAACTTAGTCCACAAACGACCATTTTAAAGGGCTTTTTTAATATTCAAGTATAAAAATATTTTTGAAAAAATAGCATCATTTTTAAAATAAAATTGTAAAAATAATTTTTATTTACATAAATACTATTTTCCAAATTTCTTTTGCAAAAGTACATTTTTTTACAATTTGATTCAACTGAATGTAACATTTGATGAAATTCTACAATTTCATGCAAACTCATGCAACCAAAAAAACTCGATTAAATTAGTTATATGTTTGCTTAATTACAGTAGATTTCGTATTTTTGATTTTTTTAAAAAAATATTAAAATTGCAAAAAAAATTAGAAAAAATAGCGATTTTTCTAATTTCTCTTTTAAATATAATCTGATATGATTGATCACAAATAAGATAAAAAAACGAATATTTAAATAATCCATCAATACATACCTAGTTAACATAATGATTATATCTAATCATATTTAGAGTAAAGTTCTATGGAGTCCACCTTTAATTGGAGTCCTCGGAGTCCATATATGTTCTGCAAGTAAAATATAGCTTAAAATATTGCAAAACATATTATTTTTCGACAAACATCACTATTCTATCAAAAATCTTGTAGATTGCATACATTTTACAAGCAGAACATTGCAAAAATATATATTCTACAAAACATGTTTAGTTTGCAGAACATAAATGTTCATGTTGCAGAACATATTGCAGAACATACATATTGTACCGTAAATATATGAGATTTGCATGATTTTGTTGAAGTTATGCTATTTGTGTAACATGTTTTGCAAAATAACACGTTTTATAATATATTTTATTTGCAGAACGTAAATGGACTCCGAGGACTCCGATAAAAAGGTGGACTCCATAGAACTCACATAGATTTATTTTTAATTACAAATAAAATAGAATGTATTCATTGAAATACCGAAAGACCATATAATGGATTTTAGTTTGGCCCAAAATGGATACTACAATTACTATTAGTACGCATGTGGAAATAAACCGGTATATATGATACTGGTACGATTTCACATACGTTTGAGATTTTTCAAAAAATATAAAGAATGACCTAAACTTGAATAGTGCGTATAAACATAGTAATTTCTAAGTTATTTAAATATTTGAATAATTTCGTGCTTGTATAAAAAAAGACATATCTGGTAAATATTGTAATTTTATTTTTTTTAAACAAAACCAAAATGAAAATTATAAATTGCATGAATTAAAAATTTTAATTAATAAATATAAATAAAAAAATAAAAATGAGAATAATTATCTCGGGATAAAATTATATAAAACACACTATTCGACTAGACGAAATTAAAATTACACTATTACTTTAGACCAAAAATACAAAACTAAATATAGTTAGTTGATTTAATTTAATAGATTCAATGATTTCGGATTAAACAAAATTATAGAATTATAAATTATCGTAGACGAAGAATGAGTAAAATAGGAAAAATAAGTAAATGAGAAAACTAAATGTTGGGCTGCTCCCAACTTTCACGTTACGAACAAAAATAGGTTGAAAATCTCACTCTAATTTCTTTGCCAAACATATTTCAGCTGGTGTATGCAGCAGGGGTGACCGGTGAGCATAAAAGTCAGAAAACTGGATTTAAAAAATTTGTACGGATTATCCGAATTTTAGGTCCGGTATTCAATTTAAAAAATCCGTAAATTTGGATATTCGATCCGAAATAACCGAACCGGATATTCCGTACGATTCTTTTCATAAATGTGGATACGGATCCAGTTTTTTATTTATAAGAGAAATTATATCATATATCTATACATAAAAATTAATTAATTATTATATATTAGACATATGATATAATTTTTTATTATAAACAAAAATGAAGAGTATTAGAACCAATAGTATCAATTTAGACGTTTATATTGAACTGGATTGAGTTTTTTTATTTTGCTTTTTGAATATGTTTAATCCTTCTGCAAATAATCTTAATTTTTGTGAATTTATTGTTTTTATTTTTTTATTATTTAAATGTCATATGATGTAGTGTTACTGTGCTACCTGTTTGCAAATGAAATAAAAACCAGATTTGTATTCTATAACAATTGTGTATAGTAATTTATGTTGAGAAAAAAGAGGATGCTCCACGTTCTGTTTTGCAATAAGTAACATTCAACAATGTCACCTCTACTTAAGTGTACAGGTGTCAAAAGTTATGAACCTTACGTCAAACGTTATGAATCTTATGTCAAAAGTTACGAACTTACAACAAGTACATATTAAGGAGTGAGTCGAGGAGTGAGATGCGATTTTTTAAAAAATGTAACTTATAATTTAATATTTTAAGGTGTTATGTAAGTTATATGAACATCGTAATTTATAACTCATTTAGGTGTTTGGATAATTTTACGTGTAAATTATTTATAAGTTGATAATGTGTTTGGTAAATCGTAACTTATAATTTTTATTTTTTTTTAAAACAAAATTAAAATATAAATTATAAATTACTTGAATTAATAATTTTGATACATGAATATAAAATAAAAGAAATAAAGTTTAAAAACAAGAATGATAACCTCGGGATAAAACTATACTCTCTCTGTCTCATTCAATTCTACACAATTTCCATTTTATCACTTATATAATGTCCAATATTCATCTCGACGAAAATAAAATTATACTATTGATTCAGGCTAAAAAAATAAAATATAATGAGATTAATTCAGTTCGTTCGAGATAAAAGATCTGGTTAAAACAAAACTTTAAGATTAAAACGGGTTAAAATAAAATCAAAATTAAAAGATAACTAGCTATCATTTAAAATTTTTAAATAAACAAATTTCATATCTTAAATCTTTTATCAAATTAAATTTGGAAAAAAATTTAGATTAATATTATTTTGTATATCGTATAAATTTTAAGTTAATACTCCCTCCCTCCCTTTGAGTTAAACATTTGAAATGAAGGATTCGACTTTTATTTTAAGGCTCTTGAAATGGGTATTTGAAATTAAGGCTCTTTTTTATGACGTATCTTATTTTGATTGGTTCTAACTTTTAATAGCTTTGAAATGTATAGCTGTATAACTTATTTTGAAAATTTTATTTTTTTTAATAAAAGTTTATACATTTAATATTTATTCATAAGATTTAAAATTTAAAATAAGTTATGTAATTATAATAAATAAAAATTTTAAAATATGTGTCGAATACTTTATTTTAAATGTTAACAAATCAAAGGGACAGACAGAGTATAAATTAAATAAAAGTAAGCAAGAAAAATGATAAAGGAGATGCCAATGAAAATGAAGAATGATAGAATTGAATGTAAAGATTTCCAACATTCTTATTTTGACTCAAAAGTAGTTATAAATGACAGAATTATGAAATTGCCAAACATGTATGGTAAAAATTAAACAGGCTAAAAAAAGAATGGGACTGGGAAATGGGTGCCCAAATATGCACTAAGATTGGGTTCAAAATTATGCCCAACTGCAATTTTTTTAATGTAAATCTTATGCTATCTAAACGTAGGACTATTGTTATAGTTTGTTAAGTAGATTAACTCTGTGTATTAAAAACTTATAAATATATTATTAGAATCCGGATAATTCGTTGTCTGATCTGATAAACCGAACTAGAATTTTAGTGACCTGAATAATCGAATATTCGATTTTACATTGCATAACCTGACCGGATATCCGGTTTTGCTCAGCACTACGTGACGGTGTAAGTACGGGGCATCAATTCCTATATATCAACTATCAATAAAAGAGCTATTTTCTTAAATGTCACTGTATTCATAATATACATGCCTTAAAAAAACTTTAGATAAGCATAATTAGGTAATTTCACACTTTTTTGATATGGAAACAAAAAAGAGCTCTCGGAATAAAATTTTCCTAACTCAGTAGTTAATTGTTAATATGATTTAATTTAATATTTTGCCATCAAATTATTGCTTTATCTTTGAATCTGAAAATAAAGCGACACAGACAGATGCGGATCTAGGGGTCTAGAGGGGTCCCTGCCCCCCTAAATTCCCAGATATGATTGAAATCGTATATTCAATTTCAAAGTTGCCACTGTAGCCTAGCTGGTTATACTGTTGTAGTTTGTTAATACTGGTCTAGTTTTCCCTGGAGACCCAGCCATATAAATCCTGGAGAACAGTAATGCATCTTGGTGTACCGGTGATAGATACAAATTATTCTTCAAATTTTATAGTTTTTCATTAATGATTTTCAAACTTCCCAAATTTAAGTAAAATAAAAAAATTTACGCCTGAAAATTTGGCACGAGAAATTTTTAAGGACTACCTTAAAAAAATTTTATGTGTCCGCCACTGGGCACAGCTGATGAATATTGTTTTTATTCAATTCAACTAGCAAATAGCTCTATCTCTAATTTACACATTTGTTAAAATTAAGAGTTTATCCGGTGTGTTTCCATGTACTGAAAGTTAAAAACTTGATTAATTTTGATAGGTGCAATTGCTATTTTAATGCATGACATTCACCAAAACTATTAAAAGTTTGAACCAATCAAAATAAGATACGTCATAAAAAAAATCGTAAAATTAATTACACATTTATTTGTTTCGTTTTATTACATGTTATCTCTATAAATTATATGACCGATTTTATATTATGTGCCTGTTTGCACATAATAAGTATGAAAAATTATAAATTTATACCGTTTTAATTGATTTCTTTTATAATAGTGTGATGGATCTCTCTCAATACATAATGACTAAAATCAGTTAAATGACTCAAAATTATAAATTTGCGTGCTACTCTTTTGTTTATTTGAGAGTTTTTTTCTTGAAACTATTTGCTTTCGTGGTTGAGTTCTGAGACTAAGAGAAACCAAATGTAAATGCAAAGCGAGGTTCTTAAAGCTGAATGATATTTTTTTCTTTTTCAGGAAACTGACATGGTATTTGTTTGCACATAAATTATGGGATAAATGAAGACAAGTCTGTCAAGGCTGCAGTGGAAAGTGCAGCACAACCATAGAATGAAGCGACTGAAATTTATGTGTAGCATTATTATTGAATGGATGTTAATTTTGTAGCGTACTAAAAATATTATATTTAATTATATCTTTTGTTCACATCAATTTTCATACTCTTTTTTCACAAAATACTCTAATAATTGGCACCCACAGATATCAAGTTCACTAAAATTATAATAAATTATGGGTAATATAAATAAATTAGAAATATAATAATAAGCTATTCATTATTTGATCATAAATAAAATTGTTATAATAATTTATTAACACAAATGAAATGTACACCCTATTTTATAAGATGTCAAGGCATACTTGACATTTCATAACATCCCAACAACTATAATAGAGTGCTAATAAGGTGCCAAGCATGAATATTTTATATATTTATCGATAAATAAATATTTATTCATTTAAATATTTCATGTAAACCAAGATAAACGGTATTTAAACGATAGACTCTGACTCAGGAGGCATAATCATAAATTCTCCTCCCGGGGATTCGAACCTGTAATCAAGATGATAGTTTTCCTCTCTTTAACCAACTGAGCCAACCCTTGCGGGCAACATTATAAATTAATATATATAATGTTTGGATTCGGGTAATCCCTATGTATGTGTCGTACATATAACTTAAACAATACATCTGTTATGTGTAAAACATGAAAATGTAATATATTTATAAATTCATTCATAACTAGATATATATATTTGAGATTTTATTTTTAATATTACAATCATAAGTTAATAATGATTAATTAAATGAAAGTATTTATGTAATTAAATGTATTCATATATTTATATCAATATAAATATATTATTTGAAAACTTGTGATTATTCATTTATATTTAAATAGGGTCTATAGTGATTTAATTTTTTTATTCATCTATGTATTTAGCGAAATTATACATTAAAATCCATTTTCTCAAGTCAGGATCAAATTTTTTTTAATTAATTAAGATTATTTATTTATCAGACATTTAATTATGGGCTTTTTTCATAAATATTCAAGGTTACAAACCATTTGTAAAAATACTGTCATTTTTTAAAACAAATTGCAAATATACTATTTTTCAAAAAATATTTGCAAAAATACGGAGGTTGCATTTGCAACCATATCTGCAACTAGTAACGATATATGCAATCACAAATGCAAATTTGAAAAAATCTGTTGAAAATTACATTTGTTTGCAAAATAAGTTGTCCATATAATTCCAAATGGTTAAAAAGGAATGCCCCTGCGGGGCCAATACAATACTAACTAAAAACAACCCCAAAATCAACTAAAAACGATCAAACCCACCCACCATTAACTCAACAAATCCACCTCCAACCACCACCACTCCCCCGTCATCATCTGTTGCATCCATTTCTCCACCTCCATCTCCGCAATATTTACTTCAACTCATTTCTCACTTTCATAACAGGCGGTCCAAAATTCTTCACGAGAAACGAATCATCTCTCATCAC
This sequence comes from Apium graveolens, assembly GCF_009905375.1. Classification (NCBI taxonomy): domain Eukaryota; kingdom Viridiplantae; phylum Streptophyta; class Magnoliopsida; order Apiales; family Apiaceae; genus Apium; species Apium graveolens. The sequence continues at coordinate 5,856,557 of NC_133653.1, forward strand.
ACTCTGTTACACTACATCTTTCACACCTTTTCCAAACTCCATACTCATCTCCGCAAAACCTCTCCAAAACTCCGATTCCGATCACCACCGCCGCCATACGGAACCGCCGGAACCGTCAGAGTGGCCGGAGGTGCTGCCGCAACTCCGATTCCGACGCTGTCGGGAATGAAGATAGTCAAATCGTCTCCCCACGACATCGTTTCAAATATTTTGAAGAGAATTAAGGTGTATAAAGATAGGGAATATCAGTAGATAAGCATTGATTCGTGTAGTTTGAAAGTAAAGATTGATTTAAAAGTGCAACGCAAGTCTCGTACAAACACGCATAAATATTTAATTGTGATGAGATGCTATTTTTGCAATTTATTTGTTTGTATGTTTAAAAAGATAACAAAATTTACAAAATTTTAAATAAGATAATATAGTTGCAAATAAATATCTAAAAGGTGATATATTTGGCGAACTCCTTTTATTTATTAAGATTGTACTATACTAATTCTCGGTGACAAAGGGGCCTCATTTTAACTATATTTTGGGATCACTAAAATTAGGGCTGTCAATGGATCGGAAATCCGGTCCGATCCGATCCGATCTGGAGACTAATGGAGCGGATATGGATCATTAAAAAATAATTCCGATCCGAAAAAAATCCGATCCGATAACGATCTGATCCGATAAGTAGCGGATATGGATTTAAGCCGATCCGATCCGTTAACGATCCGATCCGACTATTTATTATATATAATATAATATTATATATATATATATATTACAATGAATTATATGTAAAACAATTCATACTATAGTATGGCTATCATTATACCATTATACCAGTAATGTTAATTTGATATAAAGAGCTCATTTTGTGCTCACTGGTGTGGTGACCATAATCTGACATGCACTGTTTTTGTAAACCATAAATATACTGTTAGTGCTCTTCATCTCTTACATATTAGTTTAATAAAATTTAATACTACAAGTGTGCGAACAAGTCTGTCTAATATCAAGCATTGATTCAAATATAAGTCTGAGTAAATTGGTTACTAAATCAATTGTGTTATGATGTTTGAGTTTTTTAATAAAAATATTAACGGATCGGAGCTCCGGTCCGTGATCCGTGATCCTAACGGATCCGGATATGGATCGGGCTATAAAAAATTCGACAAAAATCCGATCCGGATTCGAATCCGGTAAAATTAAATGGATCAGGATATGGATCAAGGCCGATCCGATCCAGATCCGATCCATTGACAGCCCTAACTAAAATATATAGATAATGTTTTTTTTGCTAATGGATAACATACGGATATAGATCGAATTCCAAGCAACACTTGTTGGTCATTATATTTATCTTTACAAATTAGTACTATTTATTTAAATCTGAAAATAAAGTAACAAAATTCAGACAAACATTAATTTTTATTCAGTATCAACAGCCAAATAACGTGGCTTAAAGTGGCGTGAGTATACTAACTTTACTTAATTTTAGGTGATTTGGCTCAATAATGAAAATTCATATTTTTTATATTTTTAATAAAATTTTAGTTTATAATATTTAATCATAAAAGAAAAATTGATAAAATAATAATTAAAATTATGCGATTAAAACAATTAAGATTTATGTGCAACAAGTCAAATTGACTTAATGCACAAGAGGGACATGAGCCTGAGCTGCAACAGTTTGAAAAAACTGTTTTAACTAGTCGATTGAATAGCTTTTTAGAATTAGGTTTCCGAGTAAAATGATTTGGTAAATAGCCATTTTAATTAGCTTTTCATATTATATACTTGAAAAAATTATTTGATAATATCTTTTTCAAAATTAGTTTTTTGGACAAAAAATTATTTCAAAAAACCAACTAATTTCATTTTGATGAAACCTCTAACTTAATTCAAAAAACTAATTTTATGTGAAAAAGCTAAGTTCACAAAAGGGGTATAGTATTTGTTTGCACATAAATTATGGAATAAATGAAGATGAGAATTGAGAAGAATGAGGTGCATGCAATACAGTGGATCACAGCTCCACCACCCTAAATCAAATCAGATAAATAGTGGGATACTAATACACTTCTCTGAGCCGAGCCAAGGACAAGTCTGTTGTACAACAGACAGACAAGCATATATATTTGTCAAGCTCTGTAGCAGCAAGTGTTATGCACAGAAATAGATTATAATGAAGCGACTGAAATTTAAGCATGCTAGGCGAGTGTAGTAATGTTGGTGAACACTGTACTATCTTCTGAATAGTGACAAAGTATCCTTTCTCAGTAATGGTAACCGCCTTGTACTTCTCTAATTACACCACTACCCTCCTGCAGCAGCTGGCCCATTCTGTTATTTTTCATTGTACTCCTCTATAAATACCAGTGCTGCATTCATTTCTCTCTTAGAATCAATAAAACAGACTTTCATTTCATTTCTTATTCTTCAAGCTATGTAGTTACATACATATATAGATCTATATCTGCAAATCTATTAGGGTACATTTTGATTTTGTATTCACAACCCCATATAGTTCTACTACTAAGTACTTGAGAGTCTCTGTATATTCTTCCATTAGTGTTGAAGTTATTTCTGTTAAGAATGGATCCTCCAGGTCCAGGTTTGTTAACTGCTTGCTTGTTCATGAAATGTTTATCTGTTTCTCGTAGTTTCGCATGGTATATATGGATATATGTGTGTGTGTCTTTATCTTTTTTATTTGATTTTTTTAATATTCTTCATGCCATATATAAGATGTGTTATTGTTTTCTTCGAAAATATGTAGTGTCTATATGTCTATAAATTGCGTGTTTGTAAAATCTACATAATGATGATCTCTTCTACGAGGAAAGGAAAAAAATTTCAAAAATTTATTTCGTACAAGATTGTTTCATGACCCCTGTTATTTTGTATGAGTTGACAAAGGCTTAACATGTGTGGTCCAATATATCATTTTAGTACGTAGTTTCAATCATTTTTGTGTCAAATAACGTAGTACTCCGACGAAATCTTCATTCCAGTTTTTCGTTGTTGGAGTTGATTGTTTTGAGTTTATAATATAATTTAATGTGTTCTTGTATAATCTGTACATATAAAGTCTCTATATTTTATTACTTAATTTTAATGCATCTCTTGTTTTAATGAAGGTCCTCCTATTGAGCAACATCCACTACTCCAGAATCTACTAAATGATCAGGATCCCCGGGACAATGTCGACCCAGAGGCTCACTACAAGAAAATAAGGCTAAATACAACCGCATAAATACAACCAACATCAAATTCAACCGTTTTTGATTGAAATTAAGGGCGCGGCTAAATACAACCGCATGCGGTCGTATTTAAATACGGTCGTATTTACGCGGTCGAATTTAGAACTAATTACAACCGAATAAATACAACCGTATATATATACAACCGTATACGGTTGAGTTTAGGTGTACTCCTAAATTCAACCGTATTCGGTCGAATTTAGCCTTACTAATTACAACCGAATAAATACAACCGTATTTATATACAACCGTATACGTTTGAGTTTAGGCGTGCTCCTAAATTCAACTGCATTCGGTCGAATTTATCCTTGCCAAAAAATGGAGGGAATTTTCCCGCCAACGAATTTTGTACTAAATTCAACCGATTCGGTCGAATTATATTTAAAAATGGCGGAAAATTTCTGGAAAAAAATATATAATAAATTTACACGAAATTCATATTTTAGTTTCTTGCAAAAAAAATTATTATGGTAGTTAGATATTTATCGTTCAATTAATAATTATAGTTTGAGTTTCAATTTATTTTGTGTTTGTTTTAAATTATAATCCAACCATACGGATATGAAAATTGTCAAAAAAAAAAGTTTACGGAAAAATGTAAGTAATTTTTAATATTTAAATTTTTACTATTTTGACATCCGTACGGTTGGATCATTCATTAATATTTTTAAAAATATCGAAACATCAATATGGTATTAAACACTAGTTAGAAGTACTGGTCAAACTACTCTTTGATTATTAAAAAGGCAAACCAAATATATTTATTTTTTCTAAAATTTTTGTCATATCACTAAAATATACAGATCTTGACATCCGTACGGTTGTATCATTCATTAATATTTTTAAAAATATCGAAACATCAAAATGGGATTAAACACTAGTTAGAAGTACTAGTCAAACTACTCTTTGACTCTTAAAAAGGCAAACCAAATATATTTATTTTTTCTAATTTTTTTGTCATATCACTAAAATATATTGATCTTGATATCCGTACGGTTGGATCATTCATTAATATTTTTAAAAATATCGAATCATCAATATGGGATTAAACACTAGTTAGAAGTATTGGTCAAATTACTAGTTGACTGTTAAAAAAGCAAACCGAATATATTTATTTTTTTCTAAAATTTTTGTCATATCACTAAAATATATTGATCTTGACATTCGTACGGTTGGATCATTCATTAATATTTTTAAAAATATCGAAACATCAATATGGGATTAAACAGCAGTGAGAAGTATTGGTCAAACTACTCTTTGACTATTAAAAAGGCAAACCAAATATATTTATTTTTTTCTAAAATTTATGTCAAATAACTAAAATATACAGATCTTGACATCCGTACGGTTGGATCATTCATTAATATTTTTAAAAATATCGAAACATCAATATTAGATTAAACACTAGTTAGAAGTACAGGTCAAACTACTCTTTGACTCTTAAAAAGGCAAACCAGATATATTTATTTTTTTCTAAATTTTTTGTCATATCACTAAAATATATTGATCTTGATATCCGTATGTTGGATCATTCATTAATATTTTTAAAAATATCGAATCATCATTATTGGATTAAACACTAGGTAGAAGTACTAGTCAAATTACTAGTTGACTGTTAAAAAAGCAAACCGAATATATTTATTTTTTTCTAAAATTTTTGTCATATCACTAAAATATATTGATCTTGACATCCGTACGGTTGGATTATTCATTAATATTTTTAAAAATATCGAAACATCAATATGGGATTAAACACCAGTTAGAAGTACTGGTCAAACTACTCTTTGACTATTAAAAAAGCAAACCAAATATATTTATTTTTTTCCAAAATTTTTGTCATATAACTAAAATATACAGATCTTGACATCCGTACGGTTGGATCATTCATTAATATTTTTAAAAATATCGAAACATCAATATGGGATTAAACACTAGTTAGAAGTACTGGTCAAACTACTCTTTGACTCTTAAAAAGTCAAACCAAATATATTTATTTTTTTTTTAAATTTTTTGTCAAATCACTAAAATATATTAATCTTGATATCCGTACGGTTGGATCATTCATTAGTATTTTTAAAAATATCGAATCATCAATATGAGATTAAACACTAATTAGAAGTAGTGGTCAAATTACTAGTTGACTGTTAAAAAAGAAAACTCAATATATTTATTTTTTTCTAAATTTTTTGTCATATCACTAAAATATATAGAGCTTGACATCCGTACGGTTGGATCATTCATTAATATTTTTAAAAATATTGAAATATCAATATGGGATTAAACACTAGTTAGAAGTACGGGTCAAATTACTAGTTGAATGTTAAAAAAGCAAACCAAATATATTTATGTTTTTCTAAAAATTTTGTCATATCACTAAAGTATACTGATTTTGACATCCGTACGGTTGGATCATTCATTAATATTTTTAAAAAATACTTATGAATAATTCAGCGTTACTGATCATGATCTATATATTTTAGTGATATGATAAAAATTTTAGAAAAAAAATAAATGTATTTGGTTTGCTATTTTAACAGTCAACCAATAATTTAACCAGTAATTCTTAATAATGCTAAGTCCCATACTGATGTTTTGATTTTTGGGGATAATTTTAAATTTGCTAGTTAAAAATAATTTATTTTGATCAAATCATAAATATTTAATAAAATTTATTGATAAATTTCAAGATATTAGAGTATTTGGGATAATTTTAAATTTTTTTAGTTAAAAATAATTTATTTTTATCAGATAAAATTATAATTTATTTTATTAGATAGAAGTAATATTTTATTTATTGTGGAGATCAAATGACTTGATGGGTTAGGGAAGAGTAATTTGAATTATAATACTGGTAAATTATTTGCCATGGATCAGGTGGCAAGTTATAATTGGATAAAATCATAGCATTCGGATCATTACCATGATATGAATTGACAGCCCTTCGATTAAAGGAAGGAGAGATCTGAATCGTTGACTTAAAGGAGAGAAGGAGAACCATCTGACATCACCTCTGTCTATCTTTTTACCACTAATAAACAATACCATTTGCCTTCCTTATTACTCACTGTGCACAGCAATACCACCCACAGCAATACCACCCCTTTCCGGCGAAAATTTCACAACCCCTCCCTGACCTCTCTTCTAATTATTTTTTATTAATCAATCATACACTCCTCTTCTGATTCTTTTTTATTAACCAATCATGAACCCTTTTCCTTCTTGTACTTCCATCACTCACTCGTTAATATATACATATACATACAAGCAACGGCGAACATAGCACCCGAAATCGGAAAACGCCGGCGTTTTGGTGAAGAACCACGCAAGCAGAAGAATAAGAAAGGAGCCGACCCCCTTCCCCTGCTTCTTTTTTGGACAAACTCACAACCCCCTTCCCCTTTCTTTTAATGATTTTTGTGTTTATCGGCCGCCACAGTTCTTGAGTCATTGTTGTTTTAATATTTAGTATAAAATATTTGTATGATGTCGTTATTGCTTTCTTATGTTGCTTGATTAAATTTTGATTCAAATTTGTGATTGCCGAAATTTTGTTGTCGGAGTTTGGTCGGATGTTGTGCTACGTTGTTCAGTTATATTTTCTGTTAGCATGATATTATAGATCGTCAAAAAATATAATTGTCACATTAATTTGGTAGTTGTTTGGCTAGGTTTTAGATTCGCCGGATTCTGATTCACCGGAGAAGACTGGCGGAAAATTTTAGATTCAAGATTCCGGTGATGGGTTTTATTTTATTTTTTTAAATTTGTTGTTTATTAATTTGACCGAATGCGGTCGAATTTAGAACCAGATTTTCAACTATATACAATCGAATTTATATTTTAGGCGGGCGTTTTGAATTTTTACAAAAATTTAAATTTTCAGGGGGATTTTCAAATTGAAATTGAAAAATCAAATTTGACCGGGTGCGGTTGTATTTAGCCGGTTGTATTTAGCCGCGGTGAATACAACCGGTCCAAAAACCGGTCGTATTTAGCTAAATACAACCGAAAACGGTCGAATTTAATTAAATACAACCGTTTTTTGGGCGGTTGTATTTAGCCGTTTTTTTTTAGTGGCTTTAGAACTAATTCAACAGGAATTTCAAGGTATTCTTGAACTATCTGATTGATTAATTAGAAATTTAAGTTTCAAATTTCGTTCACAGCTTCATTTTTTTAATATATTCATAATTTGTCGTTGACTCATTTCACAGCTGTACTTAATGAAGCACCAATACCACCTCATCCTCCTTTGGAAGACATGAAACCGATATTTGAACAACTCGGTATTACAGATGATCGTTTAGGTCACCGGATGGAGCATTATCATATTCCTCGTTTTCAAGTGAACGGTCTCAACAATTTCCAACGGATGTTAAAGTGTCTTCTCGAGTGTTTCGCCAAACCATTAAACAGAGAAACCATATACACTGATGTTGCCAACTATATCCAGATGCGGCTAGCACTCCCGGTAACTCCATTCACCGTTCTTATTTGCACTAATGAAGACATTGAGCGATTGGGTGCTATCCGTAGGGAAGGAAGTGTTCTTTTGGAATTTGCTATGGTTTATGCACAAGAGTTTGAAGAGATGGCAGATGGTCCGTTTCTTGAGAGACTAATGGATATAGACGGTATTGGGTACTATACAGCCTTTCGAGTTAATTTGTTCGGGAGAGGACGATTCAATTATTTTCCAGCCGGATCATATGCTTTTAGAAGGCCTTTGGGATGGTTTAGACTTTGACGATATCGATCCCCCCGTTACCCCAACCGTTGAGCAGGCTATTGAGTATTCCTGGATGTGGCAATGGCAACCCCGTCGAGGTATTGCCGCTTACATCATTTGGGCCTCTGCCCCAATCAGATCTTAGAATTTATTTAAGTATCATGTATCTAGCTGGGAAAGATTATGAAACAAACTACATATTTATATGGCAAGTTGCCTCTTAGATTGAAAATTTCAAATTCAAAATAATTTTAGGAATCTTGAACCAAAGTGAATGTTTGACTTATATGTAAGGACGTAAGGTAAAGTATTTAAATACAAATATGATTGGACCAGCTTCACTTGCATGCAACTGTCATAAGAACCAAATAGGTTTGCCCCATGGTGATTTTGTTTCTAGTAAACACGATACTTTTGGGAGATTTCATTTGGTTCTGGAGCGGCTCAAGGATGGTGATAATCCTCGGACAATGGCTATTAACAAACTTGACATATGGGTGCAATTGCATGGAATGACAGCGGGTTTCATGTCTCAACGAGTTGTTAAAGATGTAGGAAATTATATAGGTACATGTAGGAAATTATATAGGTACATTCATTGAAGGTGATCATAACAATTTTGTTGGGGTATGGAGGGAATATTTTCATGTGCGTGTCTCTCTACCTTTAGATATTCCAGTTAAACGACGAATGAAACTCAAGAAATCTGAAGAGAATTGGTGCTGGGTAAATTTTAAGTATGAGGCAATTCCGACATTCTGTTTCTTTTGCGGCATTATTGGTCATGGAGAAAAATTCTGTAACAAAATGTTTGATTTGCCAGAAGGAAGTATTGAAAGACCTTATGGGGCATGGCTTCATGCAGAACCAAAGAGGAAGATGCACACTATGGGTGCTAGATGGTTGAGAAATCCGGGATCAGCACAGTCGATGTACACGGGAGATGGGGGCGGTGTTGGATCGGTGAAGATGGATGTCGTGATTGGTGGATCGAGTCAACAAACCAGCATGAAACAAGGTGATAGAATGGATATGGTTGAAATTGAAAATGCTGATTTTCAGGGAGGGAATACTAGTGATAAAGTTGATTTAAAGAAAGGAGGAATTAAAGGAGGGATAAAATCCTTGATTGCAATAAACGTGGAGAAAAATCAGTTTTTAAATAATCAGTTCCTTCAACATATTACCCAGTGTGAAAAGCTGTCGTTTATTTTTTTGAGTGAAACTATTTCAAATCAGAAAAAATGGAAGAATGGTGTACAAAGTTAGGTTTTGAAGGTTTAATCACAGTTGAACCTCAAGGAAGAAGTGGGGGATTAACATTAGTGTAGAAAACTATGGAGGAAGTTAACCTGCTGAGCATGTCTAAAAATCATGTTGATGTGACCGTTTTGATGGGTGAGGGCAAAAAGTGGAGAATTACAGGGATTTACGGTGAGCCTATAAGATCTCAGAGAAATCAAACATGAAATTTGCTTCGACATCTAGCTAGAGACGCAAACTTACCATGGTGCCTGCTTGGTGATTTCAACAATGTTACATCGCAGCAGGACAAAAAAGGAGGACACAGTTACCCTACTTGGCTTATAGATGGGTTTAACGACTGTTTGAAAGAAACGGGACTTCAGGACCTGGACTTAATAGGTCACCCATTTACGTGGGAGAGGGGAAGAAATACAAATTACTGGATTGAAATTAGGCTTGATAGAGTGTTAGCAAATGCTTCTTGGCTGGATGGTTTTCCAATGACCTCCGTGTATAATTTGGAGGGTTCTCCGTCAGATCACAGTCCTGTGCTAATGATTCCGAAGGTGAGGATCACGGGTAATCAAGGCAACAATTTTAGATTTGAAAATGCATGGCTGTCTGAGCCAATGTGTGGCTATATTGTGGAAGAATGCTGGAAGCAGGAGGCTGGTGAAGATGTGTCGAAGAAGATTACTAGATGTGCCAGAAGTTTGCAGCCTTGGGGAAAGGAGATAACATGTTGTTTCAGTAAAAGGATAAAAGAGTGTAAACAAAGGCTGAAGGTAAGCAGAAGTGGTAGAGATCGAAATTCAGTTGCAGCATATAGGAAGGCTAAGGAGGATCTATTTTTGGTGTTGGATCAGAAGGAAGTGTTTTGGAGACAACGATCTAAACAGTTGTGGCTTCAAGCAGGGGAGAAAAATACCAAATTTTTTCATGCTTCCTGTAATGCTCGTAGACGTACGAATAGAATTCAGAGGTTAAAAGATGAAGAGGGTCACTGGTATGACTGGGAAAATGGCCTTCATGAACATATTAAGAATTACTATGAGCATCTGTTTACATCTAATGGGACTCAAGAGGAGGAGGTCTTAAATTGTGTACCGAAATCGATAACGGAAGATCAGAACGCTGAGCTATTGAAATCTATATCTGATGAAGAAGTTCGATTTGCTGTCTTCCAGATGCACCTAGACAAAAGTCCAGGGCCAGATGGCATGACACCCGCTTTTTTTCAAAAGCACTGGCAAGTTGTTGGGCAAGATATAGTTAAACTGGTCAAAAGGTTTTTCAGCACTGGAGAAATAGAAATGGGGCTAAGTGAGACTAACATTGTACTCATACCAAAGAAAAAGAGTCCAGCTATGTTGACAGAACTACGGCCGATTGCCCTCTGTAATGTGGTAATGAAGATTATAACTAAGGTGATTGCAAATAGACTCAAACGAGTCCTGGACACAGTGATATCTAGCTCGCAGAGTGCTTTTCTCCCTGATCGATTAATTTCAGACAACATTATGGTTAGTTTTGAGATAATGCACTATTTAAAGCGTAAGAAGTTTGGAAGGGAGGGTTTCATGCCCTTAAAGTTGGACATGTCAAAGGCATATGATCGTGTTGAGTGGAATTTTTTGAGAGGTATCTTGCTTAAAATGGGATTTTCGCACTGGTTGACTTATTTAATTATGCAATGCATTACTTCAGTGTCATATAATATCATTCATGGAGAACATGTTATAGGTCCTATTTTACCTACTCGAGGAATTAGACAAGGGGACCCATTGTCCCCTTATTTGTTAATTGCGTGTGCAGAAGGCTTGTCCGCGATAGTTCAAAAGTTTGAGGCAAAGAAATGGCTGCAAGGGGTTAAAATTTGCAATAATGCCCCGACTGTAACTCATATGCTATTTGCCGATAATAGCTATATTTACTGTAAGGAGAATCTGCAGGAATCAGAGCAGGTGTTAAAGCTACTAAAAGTCTATGAAGCTGCATCAGGACAGAGAATCAATAGGGACAAATCATCAGTTTTTTTCAGTTCTAATGTCATCGATTACAATAGAGCTGAAATTTGTGGTAAACTTAGTATGCAGGAAGCGGATGAATTTACTACTTATCTGGGACTTCCAAATATTCTGGGCAGGAGAAAGTCAGTTATCTTGGGTTACCTGAGGGATCGAGTGAAAACAAGAATTCAAAGTTGGAACAAGAAAAAGCTACCTCGTTCAGCTAAAGAAATTTTGATTAAATCGGTTGCTCAATCACTTCCAGTGTATGCTATGAGTGTCTTTCTGTTACCTAAAGAAATCATAAAGGAAATAGAGGTCATGTTAGCCAAATTCTGGTGGAGCTCAAACGGGTCGAATAGCAATGGTCTTAACTGGATGGCATAGGATCGTATGTCTAAACACAAGCACGCAGGTGGTTTAGGTTTCCGGAACATTCGTGACTTTAACTTGGCAATGCTTGGAAAACGGTGTTGGAGATTTATTACTAATCCAGATAGCTTGGTTGCTCGTATTTACAGAGCCAGATACTTTAAAAACACTACGTTTATCAATGCAAAGTTGGGCCATAGTCCGAGCTTTATTTGGCGTAGCTTGATGGAAGCAAAACAAGTGATTTTAAAGAGATCCAGATGGAGAATTGGGACAGGAAAGGACATTAGCATTATGGGACAACCATGGTTGGAGGATAAGGATAATCCGTTTATTGTGACAGGGTCCCAGGCTGTAACTGATAATAGTGTTAGCTCTTTAATGTGCACTAACAGGCGTGAATGGGATTTGGACATCATAAATAGTATTTTTGAAGTCAGGGATCATGAGTGTATCAAAACAACTCGTATTGAAAATGATTTGAAAAGTGATATGTTACAATGGAATGGAGAGACATCTGGACAATATTCTGTCAAAAGTGCGTATAGGTTATTGCAAACTCAGGATGACCATCAATTGGCTAGCAGTTTTTGGAAATCATTGTGGCAGATAAAGGCACCGAAGAAGGCCCTTAATTTAATATGGAGAGCATTAGCCAATTTTTTACCCACAAAAATGTAACTGCAGCAAAGAAGAGTGCAAATTGATGGTTTATGTAGTGTGTGCAGGCAAGGAGCGGAAACTACTACTCATATTCTGCTTCAGTGTCCATTTGCAGCTAGCTGCTGGAGTGTCTACTTTTTAACAACCACAACTAATGAGGAATGGGAATTTACAGAGTGGTTTCTGCATAACTTACTTAGTAAATCAATGGAGGAGAGAGCTAGCATGGTCACTTTATGTTGGGCTATTTGGCGGTCGAGGAATGATGTAATCTGGCAGAGAAATATTCTAATCCAACTCGAGTAGTTGCAAATACCATAGAGTATCTTTCACAGTGGAGAAAAACCCAGAATAGGTTTTACACTGTCCCATTACAGCCTCTTATTCAAGGGGATGGGGCAGAGGCATGGGTGAGACCTCAATAGGATACAGTGAAGATCACAGTAGATGCTTCCATTTTTGAGGTTAGGAATATGACAGGGATTGCAGTGTTAGCTAGAGATCATATGGGAAACCTGTTAGTCCCTTAACAATATAGCAAGAATTACAGAAGGGGGGTTGAATGAAATTCTTGAACCTTTTTCTCAAAATAAAAATGTTCAACTCGAATATAAATATACCTGTTTTGATTAGCACAATGCAGAATAGAAACTTAATTGAATCAAAACATAAGTAATTAAAAACAAGAGTCTTTAAAAACTTTCTGGTGGATTTAAACAATTCCACCAGAGATATATATTATATATCGAGAGGACTCTGTGTGCAAGAATGCTCACAGCTGCTTACAAATTGAACTACTGAGAATATAGGGAAATGCTAATAATTCTGCTTACAAAGATTTCTCTGTTTTTGTGTATCTCAGCTCACTTTTTTTCTATTTGCTACATTCTTGGTTTATATATCACCAAGATTACAAAGTCAAAAACACTGAACAAATATAAAAACTATCAGTCTTAAGCTTTGCTGCTTTTCGTCCTCTATTACCCGGTTAATGGGCTTCCACAGTAGATTTGTATACATCTCGACGGCTGTGCTCAGCTTTCACTGTTCAACTGCTGTTTGAATTCTTTATTAGTTGAGTACATGATCATCCGTCAGGTTGTTGATCATCCGTCGGGTTGTTGATCATCCGTCGGTTGCTTTGAAGGTTATCCGTCGGGTAGCAATAAAGCATATGACTTCATTTCACTTATACAGAATTACAAGACATCATTTATGTACAATTAATCAACCTATTCTGCATATCTAGTTAAAGTCAATCATGACTTATATGCTACTACAGATTTTATACAAAGGTGTATACATAACTGTGCTACAGACTTATTATTACATAAGCTACTCACTCGATGGATAATTAGTTAACATCCGTTGGGACTATAATGAGTTATCCGTCGGGACTATAATTCTTATTCGTCGAGTGCTACATTATTTCACTAAGTAAAATCTACTTAGATATTTTGTTTATAAAATCATCAAGTACACAACATATGCACAACAATCTCCCCCAATTTATGTCTACTGAAATTGTAGCCATAAATTCAGAGATACTTGATGATAACAAAATATCCTAAACATACATCTTTAAAGATAAGTAGATAAAACTGAAAGTGCTTCAATTAATCAAAATGTACAAGGTTTGGCTCACAGTCATTTCAAGATGCTCCTCTAGCCTGAGCAGATTTTTCTAGTTCCTTGAAGGTCTGGATCTTCTTCCAAGCTTTCTGTTATTTTCCTCAATCTGATTTTGGAGCTGCCTGTGGAATTCCAGTTCATCAGATTCTGAGAGATCTAGCTTTTCTTGCATTTCCAAGAGAGTCTCATTGCTAGAGATACTCAATTGGTCTTCTAATCTGAAGAATCTTCTCACACCCTTGTCATCCATGAACTCCATCAGCCAGTAAGGCCTTAGATGCACTCTTCTCCCTGTATATGGGATGATTAGAGTCTTTGGGAGTGCATCTTTAGCTCTAACACTCCTTAGTTCTTCAATCTTCTTCAATACTAGTCTTCTTGCAGTGACATTGAACCCAAAGTTTTTCTTGAAGGATGAATAAACTTTAATCAGCACAGCTTGACTCTCTTGAGGAATCCTGTGAAGTGGCCACTGAATCTCCCTTCCTCTTTTGTACTTGAACACCAACCTTTCAGGTAGGTTTCTGTATGCATCACTTCCCCTTACTTCATCCAGTTCATCCAGATTTAGATCTGAAAATTCTTTGATGTCACACAAGTACAAGTAGTCTCCCCTGTTGGCTTTGGGTTGAGCTTTAACTACTGATTTGGATTTGAGAGGTGACAACTTCACTTTCTTGACTGCCCTTGACTTTGTCCTTTTTGGCCTTCTGAGGATTGGTAAGCTGAAGTCAGGAATTGGTATATTATCCCACTCTATTGGCTCATCCTTTGGCACAATAGGTTCACCATGAATATTCTCGTAGGGATCCACCACCCTTATGTCTTCAAATACCACAGAGGGCTTTGATGCTTGAGTTGTAGCTGGTGTGGATTCCTTAGGAAATTGATCTTCCAATTCCTTGTCAACAATATCCAGTTTCCTTTTTGTTCTTCTAGCCAATTCTTTCTTCCTTGGAGATTTCTTCTGTTCTTCAATTTTCTTCTTTGATTCAGCAGCTTCAGATGGTTGAGAGGGAATTTGTTGAGAAGAATTCACAGCCTGTAGCTTGGCCAAGATAGCAATCTGCTCTTTCTTTTGTTTAGACTTCTTTGCATCTAGAGCATCTTGCTTTTTTTCCTGCTTCAATCTGGCTTTTTCTTCTCTCTTTGCATGAGCAAATTGTGGATATTCAGCTACCACACAAATTTCCTTTCCATTTTTGAATATCTTAGCAATTCTCCTTTTTGAAGCTGAATCAGCTGGATCTTTATAGAAGACAATTGATCTTGATAGAAGCTTCTTTTCATCAGGCTTGGGTGTCTCATACATAGTGTCCAAGGGGTTCTTCAAGGATGATTTTGGATAATTTGCCCTTGGTTTAAGAATTGTTTCAGCCTTTGGAGACTTGATGCAGGAAGATTGTCCTCTTTCCAGATAATTCATGCTCATCTCATTCACACTGATTGGCTTGACTTGAGAGTGATGGATGGATGACTTAACTGGCTCCTTGACAAGTTCAAACTTTTTCTGTATCTCCTCATCAATCTTATTCCAGTTGATCAAACTCAACTTTCCTTTTTCATCAACTTTCAAATTTGTTGCTGCTGCTTTAATCAGATCTATGCCATCTGCAACTGTTGGCTTGGAGACAGTAATTGAAGGTACAATTACTTTGTTGATTTGAACTTGAAGTATCTCCCCCTCACTTGGTCCTTTCTCCCCCTTACTTGATTCTCTCTCCCCCTTTTTGTTATCATCAAGTTGAGGAGTTAGGCCTTGTGCTTTAGCCAGTTGCATGAGAAGACTTGTCTGAGACTGTTAATTTTGCAGAAGGATGGCCACAGAATTCTCAATAGCTTGAACTCTATTTTCCAGCTTGGTTAGCTTCTTTTCAGAATCTGATTCTCTCCTCAGTCTCAGTAATAGATCATGCATGGTACCATATGGCATGACTGAATCCAGCTTCTCAGAATTATAGGTCTTCAAGTCAGCTATATCCTTTTGGAGTTCTTGAAGTGTCTCCCCCTCACTTGGTCCTTTCTCCCCCTTACTTAATTCTCTCTCCCCCTTTTTGTTATCATCAAGTTGAGGAGTTAGGCCTTGTGCTTTAGCCAGTTGCATGAGAAGGTTTGTCTGAGACTGTTAATTTTACAGAAGGATGGCCACAGAATTCTCAATAGCTTGAACTCTATTTTCCAGCTTGGCTAGCTTCTTTTCAGAATCTGATTCTCTCCTCAGTCTCAGTAATAGATCATGCATGGTACCATATGGCATGACTGAATCCAGCTTCTCAGAATTATAGGTCTTCAAGTCAGCTATATCCTTTTTGAGTTCATCCACACTCAGATTCTGTCTTAATTGCTGGATCTTCATGAGATATAGAGAGTCTAGGTGAGCTTGAAGAATAGCCTTGGTACTAGCATCTGAAGTTTCCTGAAGGGCCTTTTGAATAGCCATAACTTGCTTAACCAAAGATACACCAAATTGTCCTGGTGTAGATTCCTTTGTCCATGCCCATTCAGGTAAATTTGAAATAGAACTTGGGCCTTCATCTCCCCCTAAGTTCATGCTTCCATCCAAATAAACAGAGTCATCATAATTAGAATTTACTTCAAATTCTTCAGATGGCTCACCAGCTTGAGAAGGCATCCTATTGACAGCAGCTTTATCTCTTTGAAGAGATTCTGAGGTGTGTACTAAGTTCAAAGTCTGTTCTGCCTCCACATTGCCCTGAGCAGCTAACAATTGATAGGCTGACACATGATGAGTAAAAGTGTCAGCATCCAAGAAAATGTTATCAATTACAGCTTTGTAATGTTGCTGAAATTGTCTTTCCTTTTCAGCATCATCCACAATCATTGACTCACTAGCAATGGCTGGATCCACCCTTATTTCTCCTGTACCTGCTTTTCTCTCATAATCTCTCTTTTGTTGTATCAGGGTCTCACCCTGGCTCCCCACCCTCACACCATCACCTTCACCTACTAAGGTGGGACTCCTCTCACTCACTTTTGCCAATCCTGAATAAATGGATTGCTGAGATTCACTCTTTTTCTCTCCTTTTACCTAGGAGCAACCCAGCCTCTCACTCAATACACTCTCCTCTCTCATTCCTAAGAGTGACTGTACAACCACTAAGTCTTCTGCACTTGAAATAATTGAAGTTTGAAGTTGTGCAGAGATACTCGACGGATAAGTGATATCCATCGAGTGAGTGGTAATACTATCCGACGGATAACTGCTGTTAAGCTTATCCATCGGGATACAATCACTACTCGACGGATGAGCAATATCCATCGAGAGAGTAGAAATGAATGAGGTGGGAAGAGAAACTATTGTTGACTCTGTGTTGATTGAAGTTATTTGAGGCACATATGTCACAATAGTATCTGAAAAAATTGGCAAGTGAGCCAACAAATCATCTAAAAGATGATGCTCACTAGCACTAGATTTTGGCTTCCCCAACAGAGTTAAAGAAGGGGAATCAGGAATTGAAGTGTTTATCATATCCACTTCCAGAGAGTTTGTTGGTGAGTATGGTATTTCAGATGCTTCTATTATTATAGATTTTGGCTGTGACTCCACATTTGTTAGAGCCACATCAAACTGAATTTGAGAAAGTGCAGGCACTGTGTCTTTAGCACCAGTTTGCACTATGTGTGTGCCCTGTGCATCTCCAGTGGTTTTGGATTTCTTCTTTCTTGTGTAAGTTTGGGGTGAGCTTGTGTCCCTAACCCTTTTGGCCTGTGCTCTTGGCTGAGCTCTTTGTTCAATAACTACATCCTTTTGGGAGGATGCAGCTAGAAGTGAGCTTATGTCCTTTTTAAGCACCGCAGTTTGTTGGGAAACTGCAGTGTGACTAGGCTGGGATTCACTCAACTCTCCAACCTTATTCTTGGGGTTTCTTTGATGTTCACCCCTTCCCTCACCTAACTTACCCTCCTTCACACTCCCCTATTTGGATTTGGTGGATTTTTCAACTGGCACCTTTTGAGAGATACCAGAGGGGGTTTTCTTTGATTTGGATTTAGAAATACCAGTAATTTTGGCAGCTTTGGTAGGCAACTGTTTGGTCATTGTCACAGTTGCCATAGCTACTCCTGAACTCAAAGAAATTGAGGAGGTTGGAATAGTTGAAGGGATGGATGAACTTACCTCACTTACCTGAGGTGCTTGCATTACAGGAAAGTAGAACATTGGCACATTCTTGTGATGGTTGGCCCTGTTCAAATCTGCAATGATTCTTCTCTCTTGAACCCAACAAGCCAGTTTGTTGTTTGAGTTCTCAAGCACAATTTCTTGACATAGATGGTTAGCCAATAACATGAAAAATCTAGCATAATATACATTCTTTCCCCTTTTAGCTAACTCACCTAATTTAAAGCCTAACTCATACAAGACAAAGTCACTGAAATTGTAAAATTTATCTGTAACTAACATGTATAGCATGTTAAGCATGGAAATGTTCACAGAATCAAAATTACTGATTTTTCAGAGAAAACCTTAGTAACTACATCACACATGAAACTCCACTCCTTCCTAAGACCCATTCTTCTAATATCACTTAGTTTAGAAGTAGGAAGTGCATAATGCATGGAATTAAGCATATCGATAAGATCAGTGTCAGTGTGTGGTGAAGTCACATTATTATCAGGAATTTTGAAACATGCTTTTATCACATCACTATTGATACATAATTCGTTACCTTTGATGGTTAGAGTGATGGTCTTGTCAGTAGAGTTGTAGATTGTAGTGGTCCACATCTCTTCAATAACTTCACATAATATTGTGGGTGATTCCAGCATGGCGTAATTTAACTTGCAGTTCTTCACAAAGTCCATCATCTTGTGATAGACTTCTGATTGCTGAATACCCTTATTGACCAAAGCAGTGAAGTTGTTCTTCTCATAAATGAACCCAGTTTGAGACATAATCTTTACTACAGGTGCCATTGTTAGAGAATGAAAGCTTGAAGAGAAAGAGAATATTTTCTTGAGAGAGAATGAAATAAAAGCAGTTGAATTTGAGAATGATAAAAGAAAATAATTGGAGTGAAATGAGCTTTTATACTATCTCAAAAACAACGGATAAAAAAATAATAAAGAAGAGTAAATTAACCAATAAAAATTGCCTAAAATAGCCGTTTAAAAATAAACTGTAAAAATTCCACCCATTATCCGTCGTGTAATGCTTACAAACTGTAAGTATACTCGATGGATAATGTTCAGGGAATTAATGGCTGAGATTTAGACAATTCGACGGATGAGGATAAACTGTTATCCGTCGAGTTTTAAAAGATTCCAGAAAGGTAATTGATTTTTATTGGCAAATAGTATATCGACGGATGACTAAACTCGATGGATAAGGGTCATCCGTCGAGATGCAAATTTTAACTTAGCCAAAATTTCATCCAAGACTTAAAAATCAGCTAAATTTCTGGCTATATTTCAACTTGCAAAATAACTCAGATAAATTAAGAGTAATTAAGCATACCTAACTCACTTACCAACCTTGAAAAGGTGGATTCATCCAGTGGCTTGGTAAAGATATCAGCAATTTGCTTCTCACTTGGAATAAAATGTAACTCCACAGTACCATTCATTACATGTTCCCTTGTAAAATGGTACTTGATGTCTATGTGTTTTGTCCTTGAATGTTGCACTGGATTTTCAGTGATGGCAATTGCACTTGTGTTATCACAGAAAATAGGAATCCTTTCAACTTGCAAACCATAGTCCAGCAATTGAGTTTTCATCCACAAAATATGTGCACAGCAACTTCTAGCAGCAATATATTCAGCTTCAGCTGTAGAAGTAGAAACTGAATTTTGTTTTTTACTGAACCAGGATACAAGCTTGTTTCCTAGAAATTGACAGGTTCCTGTTGTGCTCTTTCTATCAATTCTGCAACCTGCATAATCTGCATCTGAATAACCAGTTAGATCAAAGCCAGAATCTTTAGGGTACCAAATTCCAAGTTTTGGTGTTCCCTTGAGATATCTGAAAATTCTCTTAATAGATATCAAGTGAGATTCTCTAGGAACAGCCTGAAATCTAGCACATAAACATGTAGCAAACATTATATTTGGCCTACTAGCTGTTAAGTACAAAAGTGAGCCAACCATGCCTCTATAACTTGAAATATCCACAGACTTTTCAGTAGTGTTTAATTCAAGCTTAGTTGCAGTGGCCATGAGAGTTTTTGCAGATGTGCAATCCATTAGATCAAACTTCTTTAAAAGATCAAAAATATATTTAGTTTGACTAATGAATATTTCATCACTAACTTGTTTAACTTGTAAACCAAGAAAGTAAGTTAGTTCTCCCATCATACTCATTTCATACTTACTTTGCATCAATTTGACAAACTTTTTTCAAAGTTTCTCATCTGTAGAGCCAAAAATAATATCATCTACATAAATTTGAACAAGTATGCTAGAGCCATTAACATTTCTAAAAAATAAATTTTTATCTACAGTACCTCTTGTGAAGTGATTTTCCAAAAGGAACTTTGATAAAGTGTCATACCAGGCTCTAGGTGCTTACTTCAGTCCATAAAGTGCTTTCAGTAGATAATAGACATATTCTGGAAAATTTGGATCTTCAAAACCAGGAGGTTGACTAACATACACTTCTTCCTCCAAATCTCCATTTAGAAAGGCACTTTTGACATCCATTTGATAGACCTTGAAATTGGCATGGGCTGCATAGGCTAAGAAGATTCTGATGGCTTCAAGTCTTGCAACAGGAGCAAAAGTTTCATCAAAGTCTATTCCTTCCTGCTGACAATAGCCCTTAGCAACCAATCTGGCTTTATTCCTGATTACTATGCCATTTTCATCCATCTTGTTTCTGAAAACCCACTTGGTGTCTATTGGATTCTTTCCTTTAGGCTTGGGTACCAGCTTCCATACTTTATACCTTTCAAATTGGTTTAGCTCCTCCTGCATAGCTAAAATCCAATCAGGATCTAACAAAGCTTCTTCTACCTTCTTTGGTTCTTCCTTTGACAGAAAGCTGCTGTATAGACATTCTTCCTGAGTTGCTCTCCTTGTTTGAACTCTAGAAGAAACATCACCGATGATAAGTTCAAAGGGGTGATCTTTTGTCCATTTCCTTTGTTGAGGTAGATTAGCTCTAGATGAAGAGACCTCAATGTTGTCTTGATGTGTGATTGAGTTTTGATTGCTAGAAACTCCCCCTGAGTTTGTGGATCTTTGATTTGAGAAAGGGGTACTTTCTATAGGTGATCTGCCTTGACTTCCTGCTCCTTTTGATAACCCGACGGATGGTGAATTTTGAGTACCAACGGATGAGGCAGGTTGTCTTCCGACGGATAACACAGATTGCCTCCCGACGGATGAAGCATTATGCAACTCGACAGATGTAGAGTTTTGTGCTTCATCGGTAGTGGATTTATCTGCATTATCCTTAGAAACTGTTTCTTGATCACTTTCATCACTAGCCATCTCCACATTATCAAATTTGAGGCTCTCATGGTAATCTCCATCTTTCTGTCCTTCAATATTTTTATCATCAAACACAACATGTATAGATTCCACAACAATGTTGGTTCTTAGATTGTAGACTCTGCTTTACCAACAGCATATCCAAAAAAAATTCCTTCATCTATTTTAGCATCAAACTTCCAATTTTGATCAGTTTGATTTCTCAGGATATAGCATTTGCAGCCAAAGACATGAAGAAAGTTTAGAGTTGGCTTCTTGTTCTTGAACAATTGATAAGGAGTCATGCATCTTGCTTGATTAATCAGAGAAATGTTATGAGTGTAGCATGCAGTATTTACAGCTTCAGCCCAGAAATATGTTGGTAATTTTGATTCTTCAAGCATTGTCCTTGCAGCTTCAATAAGTGATCTGTTCTTCCTTTCCACTACTCCATTATATTGTGGAGTCCTTGCTACTGAGAACTCATGCAGAATCCCATTTTCCTCACAAAATGCTCTCATGACAGAGTTTTTGAACTCAGTTCCATTGTCACTCCTGATTCTTCTAACTTTGAAATCGGGATGATTGTTGACTTGCCTTATGTGATTGATGATGATTTCACTAGCCTCATCTTTAGACTTTAGGAAATATGTCCAAGAGAACTTTGAAAAATCATCTACAATTACTAGGCAAAATCTTTTCCTTGAGATTGACAATACATTGACTGGTCCAAACAAATCCATGTGAAGCAGTTGCAAAGGCTCTTCAATTGCTGAATCAAGTTTCTTCCTGAATGATGCTTTAATCTGCTTCCCTTTTTGGCAGGCATCACACAGTCCATCCTTTGTAAACTCCACTAGAGGAATGCCTCTTACTAGTTCTTTCTAACCAGCTCATTCATGGTCTTGAAGTTCAAGTGGGATAGCTTCTTGTGCCATAGCCAACTTTCATCCTGACTTGCTTTACTGAGAAGACAAGTTACAGATTCTGCTTTAGTTGAGTTGAAATCAGCTAGGTACATATTTCCTCTTCTCATACCAGTGAGAACCACTTTGTTGCTTTGATTATTAGTCACAACACAGTCTTCTTTATTGAAGGTTACTGAATTGCCTTTGTCACAAAGCTTGCTGATACTCAACAGATTGTGTTTGAGACCATCCACTAAGGCAACCTCTTCAATGATGACATTGTCCTTTGAAATCAAGCCATATCCCACAGTATAATCTTTGCTGTCATCTCCAAAAGTAATACTTGGGCCAACTCTCTCCTTAAACTCTGTGAGCAGGGTAGAATCACCAGTCATGTGTCTTGAATAACCACTATCCAAGTACCAAAGTTTCTTTCTGTTTCCCTGCACACATCAAAATCAAATCAAGTTGATTTTGGTACCCAAGTTTCCTTGGGTCCTGCCTTGTTAGCTTTCTTCTTCTGTTTCTTAGGTCTTATCTCATTTGATTTAGGAATTTCAGATTCTTCCTTAGTCATTTGGGTTGTACCTTTGAAACCACTAAATGCAACAGAATTATCATGCATATTATAGGTAACAGGAAATGGCATGCTTGGTGTAAACATGTTATTCCAGTAAGGCATGCTAAATGGCATTTGAGGCATACTGTATGCAGCATAATATGGATTAGGTGCAAATGGCATATTAGCAAATTGTGCATTCATATTCTGTGTATGTATAGCATTAACAGGCATGGGAGGCATGGCATTTATGTTAGGAAATTGAGACTGAACAGACATGGGAGTAGGCATGGCAGATTTGCAATTAACAGACAAATGATTTACACTACCACACTTGACACAGATTTTTCTAGAATCATGTTTATCAGGTGTGTAGTTATTGTGTTTATTAATCCCTACTTTACCATTCCTATTGTTTTTCCTTTTAGTCTCTGTTTTTACCTCAATTTTCTCAAGTCTGTCACTTAACTATTTGACAGTCATGTGACCAACATTAGCCTTTTTCCCTTTCTTAGCTTGACTTGACTCTCCTGAAACAAAGTTCTTGGAAACAGACCCATACTTCTCATTTAGCTTGATAAGTTTGGCTTTGCTAATGGGCTTGCTCACAGCCGACGGATGAGGATTTTCATCTTTCGACGGATAACACTTTTTGTTATCCGACAGATAGTCCTCATCATCCGTCGAGTCTACATCTGTCAGCAAACCATCTACCAAATTAGGTTCTAGTTTCTCTTTATTTTTTTTTCAGGCTTCATCACAAAAAGACTCAATTCCTTGAACTTTGGTGATTTGAGCATGGACATCCCTGGATGTTTTCCATGCTTTAATCACCTCTTGTTCATGCTCGAGCTGCTTCTTTAAAATCTCTTCCTTTTTCAAGGACTCATTTAATTCCTCCTTGGCAATCTTACACTCAATTCTTAATTTCTCAACATCAATAACTGAGACTCAAGCACATTATTCCTCTCACTTAAAAACAAGTTGTTTTATTTGATTTTAGCATTTTCTTTAGTAAGAGACTTAAGTGTAACACGCAAATGATATAATTCTGTAGACATGTCATTTATGGCATCATTACACTCAGCTTTGGATAAATGTGCAAGGTTTATAGTGATTACCTAATTGCTTGAGGAGCTTGTCTCTGTTTCATCAGACTTGGCCATTAGGGCTAGATTGACATAACTGACATCTTCATCTTCATCCAAACCATCTGCTGCCCAGTCATTCTCTTGTGTAATAAAAGCCCTTTCTTTTTGTTTGAGTAGATCAAAGTATTTTTGCTTATAATCCACAGACTCAAACCTTTTCTTACTGGAATCTGACTTTCTACACTCATTTGCAAAATGCCCTGCCAAGCCACATTTGAAACATTTGAATTTTGACTTATCCACCATGTTTCTATTTGGCTAGGCTGCTCCAAAGTTCTTCTTGAACTTGAGCTTGGAAAATCTCCTGGAAAGAAATGCTAGGTGCTCATCAATGTCCTCCATGTCATCTTGGCTCAATGAATCTTCACTTTCTGCTGCAAGCCCCTTGCCCTTGTTCTCACGGACCTTTGAAGTTGATTAAACAGCTTCCATCTTCACTTCGTTCTCCTTTTCCAAATTAGAAACTAGTGCAATGGATCCTCCTTTCTTCTTTCCTCTCTCCATCCTTTCATCCTGCTCTATCTCAAGCTCATAGGTCTTCAGGATGGCATACAGTCTCTCCAAAGTAAACTCCTTATAATCTTGTGAGTTTCTCAATGAGACGGTCATTGGTTTCCATTCCTTTGGAAGAGATCTGAGAAATTTCAGATTAGAGTCTTTAGTCTGATAGACTCTTCCATGCAACTTAAGAGCATTTAGTAGTTTTTAAAATCTACTAAAAATGTCAGTGAGTGACTCACTTTCCTCATTATGAAAATGCTCATATTGCTGAATCAAGAGCTGCATCTTGTTTTCTCTAACTTGCTCAGTTCCATCACAGATTATCTGTATAGTATCCCAGACTTCATTGGCAGTTTTATAGTTGATAATGTTGTCAAACATGTCTGCATCAACTCCATTGAACAGAATGTTCATGGCCTTTTTATCCTTCCTGACTTGTTCAATGTCAGGATCAGACCATTCGTACCTTGGCTTGGGAACTGATGGCTCGTTTCCTGTTACAGCTCTCATTGGAACATGAGGGCCTCTTTCTATGCAGTCCACATAGGCCTCATCTTGAGAAAGCATATGAAGATGCATCTTTACCTTCCAATGATGGTAATTATCTTTATCTAGAAAAGGAATCTTGACTCCAACGTCTTTCTTGTTCATTTTGCTGAATTGTTTTGATCTTTAAACTCTTTATAGATTAAGAGCTTGCTCTGATACCAATTGTTAGTCCCTTAACAATATAACAAGAATTACAGAAGGGGGGTTGAATGAAATTCTTGAACCTTTTTCTCAAAATAAAAATGTTCAACTCGAATATAGATATACCTGTTTTGATTAGCACAATGCGGAAAAGAAACTTAATTGAATCAAAATATAAGTAATTAAAAACAAGAGTCTTTAATAACTTTCTGGTGGATTTAAACAATTCCACCAGAGATATATATTATATATCGAGAGGACTCTGTTTGCAAGAATGCTCACAGCTGCTTACAAATTGAACTACTGAGAATACAGGGAAATGCTAATAATTCTGCTTACAAAGATTTTTTTTTTTTTGTGTATCTCAGCTCACTTTTTTTCTATTTGCTACATTCTTGGTTTATATATCACCAAGATTACAAAGTCAAAAACACTGAACAAATATAAAAACTATCAGTCTTAAGCTTTGCTGCTTTTCGTCCTCTATTACCCGGTTAATGGGCTTCCACAGTAGATTTGTATACATCTCGACGGCTGTGCTCAGCTTTCACTGTTCAACTGCTGTTTGAATTCTTTATTAGTTGAGTACATTATCATCCGTCGGGTTGTTGATCATCCGTCGGTTGCTTTGAAGGTTATCCGTCGGGTAGCAATAAAGCATATGACTTCATTTCACTTATACAGAATTACAAGACATCATTTATGTACAATTAATCAACCTATTCTGCATATCTAGTTAAAGTCAATCATGACTTATATGCTACTACAGATTCTATACAAAGGTGTATACATAACTGTGCTACAGACTTATTATTACATAAGCTACTCACTCGATGGATAATTAGTTAACATCCGTCGGGACTATAATGAGTTATCCGTCGGGACTATAATTCTTATTCGTCGAGTGCTACATTATTTCACTAAGTAAAATCTACTTAGATGTTTTGTTTATGAAATCATCAAGTACACAACATATGCACAACAAGGGAAGCATTAAGTTGGATGAAAGAAATGAAATGGGGTAAGTGTTAAGTTGAATCAGATTGTCAGGTTGTGGTTTAGAGCATCAGGATCTCGATCAAAATGAGATCTAGACTTGGATCGATTATTGAGGACTGCAGGAAGCTTCTGCATGGTTTAATCAACACAAAGTTGAGTTTTATTAAACGGTCTGCGAATAGGTCGGCATATGAGCTTGCTCGTTTGTCATGTATGTATCCTGATTATAAATTTGATGGATAATCTATTCCCGTCAGTGTCAAAGATTGTATGATGTTTGATTCAATCTATCAATAAAGCTGAGGCATTTTGTCAAAAAAAAAGTAAACATGATACTTTGGTCAAAAGTTAACGAAGTCATAACATAAGGTTAACATCTAAAGTACTTATTTACATGATGTGTTTTAACAAACTACTGTACTACAGTGTATCACTGTAATTTGATCACATCTACTTAATTACATGATATGTTTCTACAAAGTATAACCTAAAACATATACCACACATGGTTATTTTTAATAATTTTTATTATTTTATTATTTAAATTTGTTAGAAGTAGAATAATTATATTTGAATATATATACATATATATTTTATTATATTATAATAGCTATTTATAGTATTTAGTTTTTAAGATAAATAGTTTTGAAAACTGATCATATAAAGAGTTTCGAAAAAATATATACCCGACCCAATTAAATAGATCATATATTTTGTTATAATATTTTAATTTAAATTTACTTAAGTTGGTGATAAGATTCACACATTGTACTAATTTATATTATAATTATTACTATTGTATCTAATCATAAATTCAATATTCAATACTTAAAATTTAAGCGACGATACTACAGCCGAGCTTATTGGAAATAAAGTGATTTTTTTATTAATAATTTAATTGAAAGATATTGAATATGGTTGTGCTCGTGTTAATAGGGCATGTCTTACGAAAAACTTCTTAGATACCAGAGAAAATTGATAACAACTCGAGAGATATTATTTATTTGCCAAAGTTCTAATTATGATTATATTACTTTACATATTGAGAAGTCCTTTGTTTCACTAATTCTCTTAATATTATATTGTTAAAAATGTGTGCATGCATGATAGATATAAAAATATTACTTAAATTCGATAATTATTTTGAGGTCTTAAATTTTAGGTAAAAATATATTTTTTTGTTAACTTATTTTAATTCATATTTTTTAGATGAAAAATGATAAAAGACCTTTTTTTATCATTTCTCTTGCTCTGGGTATAAAATAAATGTGTGGTCGTACAATAAATTAAAAAAAATATAAAGTTTAAATGTAATATGTAATCATAAAATGGTAAAAATTATTAAATTATTTATTTAGTAACTTATATCATTGTAAAATTCTTAATTTTCTATGTTTTTTGTTATTTTATAAAAAACCTCATAACCAATATCTAATAATTTAAAAAGTTGTATTTAAATGTGAAATTAATCAAATTCTGCACAATTTAAAATGAAAACATGCTTGAATAAATAAGGATCAATAAAGAATAAGTAAAAAGTGAAATTGAAGATAGAACTGTCATAAAATAAAGTATATTAGGATACTATTTTTGAAAGTTTGATTATTACTAATTCTCTTATTTGTGTATAAAAAATGTGTGGTCATAAAATAAATAAAAAAAATATTTAAAGTTGAAAATATAATATGTAATCTTAAAATGATAAAACTGATTAAGTTATTTAGTAACTTATTTTAATTTAATATTTCTTGAGATAAAAAATTGACATCATTGTAAAGTACTTAATTTTTATTATTTTTGTTATTTTATAAAAAACTCATAAACCATACCTCATAATTAAGCCATGGCTCATAATTTAAAAAGTTGTATTTACATGTGAAATTGTTGCACAATTTAAAATGAAAATATGCTTGAATAAATAAGAATTAACAAAGAATAGTTTGAAACTAAATCTTATAGGTGAAACATTGAAGATACGTAAAATGAAATTACTTTATGATACTTGTAGTAAAAGACATGCCTATACTTTAACAGGACTAAGACATTTTATCAACCCTAAGTAAGTTGTGTTGTTATCTTAATCTGTATTTTATACTTGTAACACTTAAAGTCTGTAAAAATGTAAAGGAGCAGACTGGAGTCTTTTTTCTGAAACAGTATCAAGCCTAAGGATTCTATCTGGAAGAAGATCAAGAAGATCATGCCTCAGAAGAATTTTGAAGAAGCTTGGAGTTGAATAAATCTGTTTGGAGAAAAATACTCTAAGTCAAGATCTGTACAAGTCACAGATTTAGTGTTATAGAGAAGTCATTCGAGAACTCCAGAATGGCTTATCGAGAAGTCAGGAAAGCTACTAGAGAACTCAGTGAGATATCGACAAGCCAAATTGAAGACATGAAGATTGGAGATATCGACAAGTCATTTCTTCACTAGAGAACTCAGAGTTATCGACAAGTCTACATTCATTAGAGAACTCTGAGTTATCGATAAGTCAAGTTCCACTAGAGAACTCAGAGATATCGATAAGTCAAATTCACTAGAGAACTCAGAGATATCGATAAGTTAAATTTCACTAGAGGACTCTGAGATTTCGACAAGTTAATTTGACTAGAGAACTCTGAGAAATCGACAAGTCAAGAAGCCACTAGAGAACTAAGAGTTATCGATAAGTCAAAGTGAAGATGTGAAGACTAGAGATCTCGACAAGCCAAAATTCTCTTATAGAGAACTGAAGACCTCTACAAGCCAAACTAAATATAGAGTACTAGAGATCTCGATAAGCCAATATACTTATCGAGATGTCAAGTGTTCTATAAATCTAAACCGGAGATCTCGATGTACAATCTCAAAGTATAAAGTTGCAGATCAGTTCAATATCCAAGATAATCAATCAACAAATAATCCAACAGCTGGATTGACAAGTCTACAAAAAGCAGCTTGAAGAATGTGCAAGATCAATGGTAAAGATTAACTGACAAAGGAAGATTAAAGTGAACACGGGATGCTAAAGATATGCTAAGCCAGAAATGGAAGATCTGCTTTTCTATAAATAGAAATGACAAGTGACAGTTTAGAAAAACTAATATCATATCTTATTACACACTGTGAAAACCAGCAGTTAACCGAGTTATAAAGTTAACACTGGTCCTTAGTCAGGCTTAAAAATTTAGATCAAATTTCTTGTAACACTCTCAAGGAGAAGCTAAGCTCTTTATCAACAATTAGCCTAGAAATTTTGTAGCAAAACAGTCTTAATTTTAATATTAAATTAAGTGAGTTTTGAAGATCTGTGTTCTTTATTTTTCTGCAAGTTTAAATTCTGCATGAACACATTTCACTACAAAAATTAATTTACTTTGTTCAACCATAAACATTCAAGAAAAGCTCAAAAACAGTAAAACACATTCACCCCTCTCTGTGTGTTATTCATTTCCTAACAAGTGGTATCAGAGCAAAATCTGAAAGTAAACAGATTTAAGATCTTGGAAGAATGAATACACAGAAAATTAGTAGCATCAAAATTCCTACCTTTGACAAAGCTAACTACACTATTTGGAAATAGAAAATGATGCTGTTCATCAAGATGGCCAATCCACTCTACATTCAGATCCTCAAGAATAGACCTTTCATTCCTATGGTTAGAGTTGAGGAATCTACAGATGGAGACATGGTTATCCTAGCTCATTTTGCTTCAAAAGATCCTTCTGAGTATTCTGAACTTGAAAAGGAGAAAGTCTTCCTGGATAGTAGCTTGCAATTAATATTGATTGAGTCACTTGACAATGTGATGTATAATAAAATTGTCAACTGTGACACTGCCAAGAAAATATGAGAAAAGATTGAGATACTCTGTGGAGGAACTGAAGAAGTTAGGTCAAACCAAAGAAGAATACTGATTTCACAGTATGAGGGTTTTATGGCAAAGCCAAAAGAAAGTATTACTGATGTGTTTGAAAGGTTTAACAAGCTGATAAATGATTTGCAACTTCATGACAAATATTATGAAGCTGAAGAAGTGAACTTGAAGTTCTTGCTTACTCTTCCTGAACATTTGGAACAGAAAATCTTAGCAATCAGGGAAGGGAGAGACTTGAGCAGAATAACTCTGGAAGTTCTATATGGAATTCTCAAAATATATGAACTAGAGATGATTCAAAGGCAATCATTGAGATCTGGTCAAGGACATGTTGTGGATGGTTCAAGTGCTTTAATTGTAAATGAAAGCCAAACATCTAATGATGAACCAAGATCTCAAACTCCAGTTGCCTCAACAAGTGAGCAAAGAACAAATGATTCACAGGAGCATGTCATTCTAGAATTGGAAAAGGATGAGCTCTATACTCTTGAAGAACTGGATGAGCTAGATCATTCAATGGCCTATTTAGCTAGGAAATTCTCTAATATTAGAGTAAAGAAGCCAAGATACTTCAAGAATAAAGGACAGTCGTTCAACAAAGACAACAGCTGGAAGGAAAAAGGGAAGTACAATTCTGATAGCAAGAATGGCTACAAAACTAGATCTGTTGATAGATCTAATATAAGATGCTTTAATTGTGATGAACAAGGCCACTTTGCTACAGAATGCAGGAAACTCAAGAAAGCAAAGAAAGAAAAGGCTTATCTTGAACTTGAAGCAAAGTATGAAGCTCTTCTAAGGAAATAACAAAGTAAAGCTTATATTGCAGAGGGTAAAAGTTGGGATGACTCTGAGAATGATGAAGATGAAGAATTTGGTAATTATGCACTCATGGCCCTGGAGCAAGGAGAATCATCCTCATCTAAATCACAGACACCAACTCTTACCACTATTGATTTAAATATGAATCAATACAAGGAAACTGTTAAAAAGATGTGCACAGAAATGTTTCACATTCACACAAGCATGGTTGCTGCTTGTTAGATATATTTGTGATATCATGTCTAATAATGATTTGTGTTTAGTTTTCAGATCTTGACTAACAGGACAAATCAGGACTTAACTGGAAATCAGTACTTATACTGAAGTCAGAACTTAAGATATCAGAACTTAAGTTATCAGAACTTAAGATATCAGAAGATATTCATCAGAAGATAATATCAGGACTTAAGAAGACTTTTAGATAAGGAAGGCGGCTGATTGAAAGGAAAGAAGATCAAGGCTAAAATAAGAAGAGATATGCATGGAGAAGAATTCTATGAATAATAGAAGACTTAGAGGAAAAGATAACTAATTGATATATTTTAGGATGCAGACTTATATTCGATATCAATTAGAAGATTAGCTTGTAACTATGTGGTATATAAACACAGCATATGGTTTACACTAGATGTGTTATTATAATCGAGAATATTATTCATTGTAACCCTAGCAGCTCTCATGATATTTGTTCATCACTGAGAGAGAACGGTTCCATTGCAATACTATTTTATTAATAAGATTATTC
Source organism: Apium graveolens (assembly GCF_009905375.1). Taxonomy (NCBI): domain Eukaryota; kingdom Viridiplantae; phylum Streptophyta; class Magnoliopsida; order Apiales; family Apiaceae; genus Apium; species Apium graveolens. The sequence continues at coordinate 5,888,122 of NC_133653.1, forward strand.
TTTGTTACATACTTGTGTTCTTAATTCGATTTGATTGTACTATACATTGTGTTCAACCCCCTTCTACAGTGTGTGTGACCTAACAAGTGGTATCAGAGCCAATCTGTTAACACATATACAGTAAAGATCCAAAACAATCATGTCTGAAGAAGAACAAACTCCAACCAAGCCCACCAAAACTGAAGAAACTCCAAAGACTCAAATCCACAGTCGATATGAGACTATTAGGGTTCCCATGCTGATACCTTCTGAGTATCCCATATGGAAAGTGAGGATGGCTATATTTCTGGAAGCTACAGATCCAGAATACCTTGACAGAATTAATGAAGGACCACATAAGCCAACCAAGCTCTCTGTTATAGTTGCAGATCAGCCAGCAAAGACTGTACCAAAGGAGAAAAGTGAGTATACAGCTGAAGATATCTCATCTATTGCCAAGGATGCAAAGGTAAGGCATTTGCTGCATAGTGCCATTGATAATGTTATGTTAAACAGGGTACTTAACTGCAAGACTGCAAATGAGATATGGGATGTCTTGGAAACAAGATGTCAGGGAACTGATATAATTAAGAAGAACAAGAGGACTATACTCACTCAAGAGTATGAGCACTTTGACTCAAAACCTGATGAGCCATTAACTGGTTTATATGACAGATTTGTCAAATTCTTGAATGATCTGTCACTGGTGGATAAGGAATATGATCTTGAAGATTCTAATCTTAAATTTCTTTTGGCTCTTCCTGAAAGTTGGGATTTGAAGGCAACTACTATAAGAGATAACTATGCTCTTGATGAAACAACTCTTGATGAAATTTATGGTATGCTCAAAACTCATGAACTTGAGATGGATCAAAGAAGCAAGAGACATGGGAGAAAGTCAAGGGCAGTTGCTCTTAAGGCTGAGGAGTAATTCCCCAAAGTGGTTGCCTCAAAGAAAGGCAAAGGAAAGGCTCTCATCACAAAGTCTGATTCAGATTCATCAAGTTCTGATAATGATGAGGATTTAGAAACTGAAAGTCTATCTGAGATTGATGTTGATGAAGAGATGATGAGATTGTGTGCTCTTATGGTGAAGGGTATCACAAAGATAGCCTACATGAAATTCAGAAGGGGAAATAAGTTTTCCAGGAAAAGTGGAAGTTCTGATAAGAAGGGATTCAGAAAATCTGAAGGCAAAGCAGGAAAGTCTGACATAGGAGATTACTCAAATGTTAAATGCTACAATTATGGTGAGAAAGGCCACATATCTCCTGATTTCCAGAAAGCAAAAGGTGACAAAGGCAAGGCACTTATCACAAAGAAGAAAGGCCGGACAGACACTTCAGATTCTGAAAATAAAGTGAACTATGCCTTGATGGCAAATGCTGATAGCAGTTCTGAAGCTGCCGAGTTAAAGGTACCTCAAACAACTTATGCTTTTCATACTGATGATATTACTGAGTTGAGATCTTATCTTAAAACCATATTCATTAGCTATAGAGATCAGACTTTGACATGTGATAGGTTAACTTCTGAAAATCTGGCTTTTAAGAAAAGGAATGACTATTTAGAGAATGAGTTAGTTATGTTCCCTCAAACTCAGTAAGAAAGAGATGATGCTTTTTATGTTAGAGATGAAGTACTAAAATTGAATCAATCTCTAAAATCTGAGTTAAAAAAGAAAAGATAGATTATCAGGACTTGGACTAACTCTGGCAGAATAACTCAGAATTTGCTAAGTAGTGGAAACTGGAAAGAGGGCTTAGGTTATGGAGATGATAAAAGTGAAATAGGAACTGAACAAATTAAGCCAATCATTGTTAAATAGACTACTAAGCCAAAGGTAAATCCTGTTAAGTTTGTAGCTAAAACTGTAAAGTCTAATTCTGAACAGATGAAAGATATTGAGACATAAGTTAAGGCAGAGTCAACTTCTGACAAATTAAAACAGGATAAACCAGCTGAAGTTAACATAGGCTTAATGACAAAGAAGCAGCTTAAGTATAAGCTGAAAGAGATTAAGAATATAAACAAGGTAAAGCCACCTAGGAAAAATAGGAATGGAAAATAAGGTGTGAATAAAAGCAATAACTATAAGCCTGTTTCTAATGCTCCTAGAAATAAATGCTATAACTGTGGAAACTCTAACCATCTTGCTTCTTTTTGCAGTAAGAATAAGGATACAAACTCTTTACCTCTTAAATCAGGAGTTAAGAGTCAGTCTGTTAGGTTTAAACCACAAAATCCTTGTTTTTATTGTGGTAGTTTATGACATTCCATTTATACTTGTAAGGAATATCATAGTTTGTACTATGATTATTATCAAATAAAACCTTCTTTGAAGAAAGTTAAACATTATACCTTCTAGTGTAAGTTCTGATGCAAAGTCTGATACTGTAAATTCTGATAAGAAAAATGTTAACATAAACTCTGATGTTAAATCCGCTGCAAATGTTAACAAACTTAATAAGGCCAAAGGATCCAAGCAAGTCTGGGTCCTTAAAACTAATCATTAGTGGTCTTTGTGATTGCAGGGCAACAAGAAAAACATCCTAGTTCTGGACAGTGGATGTTCAGGACATATGACTGGAAATAAAGCCCTGCTATCAGACTTTGTGGAGAAAGCTGGCCCAGGAGTGTCTTATGGAGATGGCAACATGGGAAAAACTCTGGGATATGGCAACATCAATCTTGGAAATGTCATCATTGAAAAAGTAGCTCTAGCCTCAGGACTCAAACATAATCTGCTAAGTGTTAGTCAAATCTATGACAGAGGTTATCATGTGGATTTCTTTGAAGAACATTGTGAAGTTGTAAGCAAATCTATATGCAAAGTTGTTCTAAAAGGATACAGGCATGGTAACATTTATGAAACCAAGCTTTCAACAAGTTCTGATGGTTCTGCAACTTATCTGTTAAGCAGAGCATCAATTGAAGAAAGCTGGGATTGGCACAAGAAACTCTCTCATTTAAATTTTAATAATATAAATGAACTAGTCAAGAAAGATCTTGTGAGAGGACTGCCAAAATCAGTATTTGCTCCTGATGGCCTTTGTGATTCATGTCAAAAGGCAAAACAAAGAAAATCTTTATTCAAGAGCAAGACTGAATCTTCAATTCTTGAGCCTTATCACCTACTACATTTTGGTCTATTTGGTCTAGTGAATGTCATGTCTATTACAAAGAAGAAATATGCTATGGTCATAGTAGATGAGTTTACCAGATACACATGGGTGTATTTCTTGCACACAAAAAGTGAAACTGCATCTATCTTGATTGATCATGTCAAACAACTAGATAAATTGGTCAAAGACTCTGTAAAAATCATAAGAAGTGATAATGGCATTGAGTTCAAGAATTTGATTATGGAAGAGTTCTGCAAAGACCATGGAATAAAGCAGGAATTCTCTGCTCCTGGAACTCCACAGCAAAATGGAGTTGTTGAAAGAAAGAATATAACTCTTATTGAAGCTGCACAAACTATGCTTAATGAAGCAAAGTTACCAACCTACTTTTGGGCTAAAGTTGTGCATACTGCTTGTTTTACTCGTAATGCAACACTTATCAACAAGCATGGAAAGACACCATATGAGATGGTGAAGAAAAAGAAGCCAAATCTGAAGTACTTTCATGTATTTGGATGCAAGTGTTTTGTTCTTAAGACTCATCCTGAACAGCTATCCAAATTTGATCTAAAAGCTGATGAAAGAATTTTTGTTGGATATCCACTTTCCACAAAATCCTTCAGAGTCTACAATTTAAGAACAAGGGTTATCATGGAATCTATCAATGTCTCTTCTGATGATAAGAAGATTATTGGACTTGAAGATTACAATGATCATGATCAGCTGAGATTTGAGAATGAAGTTTTAAATTCTGATTTTGTAAATTCTGATAGTCTAAATCCTGATACTGCAAACTCTGATGGGTTAAACTCTGATGTTATTGAAACTGTGGTGACTACGCCAAAGGAAAATGCACCTGTGCATGGGGAGCATATTGAAGAACCAACCACATCTCAAGAAGCATCGGAACCTAGAACAGGCTCTTCAAGTTCTGATTTATCAAGTTCTGATGGGCCAAGTTCTGATAATTCTGGAAACTCAAATTCTGAAGAATTCAACTCAGAGAGCATAATTTCAGGGGGAGCATTAGAAAATGTTGATAGAGATAACATGGATCATGGGGGAGCATCCAGTTCTAGAGACCACCTTCCATTTGCAAGGAAGTGGACTAAATCACATACACCTGACTTGATTATTGGAGATCCTGAAGCAGGTATTAGAACTAGAACATCAACATTAAATGAATGTCTCTATCATTCTTTTCTTTCTCAGGCTGAACCAAAGAAAGTGGAAGAAGCTCTTCAAGATGCTGATTGGGTGCAAGCAATGCAAGAAGAAATAAATGAATTTGAAAGAAATAAAGTCTGGACCCTAGTGCCAAGACCAAAGAACTGATCAGTTGTTCGTACAAAATGGGTGTTCAGAAACAAAACTGATAGTGATGGCATAATTACAAGAAATAAAGCAAGGATGGTTGCAAAAGGATACTCTCAACATGAGGGAATTAATTATGATGAAACATTTGCACCAGTTGCTAGATTGGAAGCCATAAGGATATTTCCGGCTTATGCTGCTCACAAAAAGTTTAAAGTCTTTCAAATGGATGTAAAAAGTGCTTTTCTTAATGTAGAATTGGAAGAAGAAGTATATGTTAAACAACCTCCAGGTTTTGTAGATTCTCCTAATCATGTCTACAAACTTGATAAAGCACTTTATGGCCTTAAGCAAGCTCCAAGAGCATGGTATGAGATATTAGCTCAGTTTCTTCTGGAAAGTGGATTTAACAGAGGGACTATTGAAAAAACTTTATTTTATCTCAACCATAGAAAGGACTTACTTTTGGTGCAGATATATGTTGATGATATCATTTTTGGTTCTACAAATGACAGACTTTGTAGAAGGTTTGCCAAGCTAATGCAGTCAAGATATCAAATGAGGATGATGGGAGAACTTAGCTATTTTCTGGGCCTTCAAGTCAAGCAGAATGAAGAAGGAACTTTTATTTGTCAATCTAAGTACACCAGAAATTTGTTGAAGAAATTTGGAATGCAAGATTGTTCAAGTGCATCCACTCCTATGGCCACTGCAATTAAATTGGATAAGGATACTGGTACATCAGTAGATATTACTGATTACAGAGGTATGATTGGCTCACTACTCTATCTAACTGCAAGTAGACCTGACATTATGTATGCTACCTGTCTTTGTGCAAGATTTCAAGCAGATCCAAGAGAGCCTCACTTAATAGCTGTGAAAAGAATTTTCAAGTACCTTAAGGGTACAGCTGATCTGGGATTGTGGCATCCTAGGGAATCAGACTTTAAGCTAATAGGTTACTCACATGCAGATTTTGCAGGGTGTAAAATTGACAGGAAAAACACAAGTGGAAGCTGCCAATTTCTTGGAGGCAGATTAGTTTCTTGGTTTAACAAGAAACAAAAGTCAATTTCCACATCAACTGTAGAGGCAGAGTACATTGCTGCAGGAAGCTGTTGTGCAGAAATTCTTTGGATGAAGAATCAGTTACTGGATTATGGGTTAGAATTTTCTAAAATCCCTATTTACTGTGATAATCAAAGTGCTATTGCTAAGACAGGTAATCCAGTTCAGCACTCAATGATAAAGCACATCATCATTAGGTACCACTTTATAAGGGAACATGTGATGGAAGGTACAGTGGAATTACATTTTGTTCCAACAGATCAACAACTAACATATATCTTCACAAAACCAATGTGTGAAGCTACTTTTACAAGATCGGTAAATGAACTTGGAATGGTTTCAAGTTCTTTCTCTAAATCTATTTAGTTTATGTTCTGATACATCAGACCTTATGATCAGTATTTACAGATATTACTATCTTTATGTAATCTGTGCTTAAATTGAAATTTACCAAAGTACTGATTGTTGTCTGATATGAATTTCTAGACTCTAATAGTGATATAAATGTTTCTGTGACTATTCAATCCAATGAGGATAACTATGCTAGATGCTGACCTAGTAGTCTTTAATATACTAAAGATCCCATGTTTGAAGTAATTGTTTATGTGAAAATCTTTTAACACAAGCAAATTCTGATATTGAGCTTGGTTAGGTTTACTTTGTGTATCTTATTACTAAGTCAAAAACTAGAATAATGCTTCTTATTTGTTAAGTTCTGATGTTGGTAAATCTCATGGATGTACTAAGTGCTGATAAGCCTCACTTATCAAAAGAAAAAGTAAAGAAAAGAAATAAATATCAAGTACTCCTTTGAGATCTAGAGAAAAATTTATGTGGAAGGGAAGACCCAAGTGCATTGCTGGTATTAAGTAATATGCATTAGAAAAGTAAAATAAAATTTTCTTGGTGACTTTTCACATTCTCTGATTACTGGAGAAATACTCTGATAATAGCATAAATTTTGATAAGCAGTCGTGACTCACTTACACTGAGAAGCCACTGTAAAAAGGAATTTCAAAAGATGCATAAAATGAGCACAAAACAGTTGAGGTGGACTCATGCATGAACTCATTCTATAGTAGACTTCAGACTAATAACAGATTTTGAGTAAAGTTCTTAGTTATGCCTTATTTCTAAGATGTACTGAAGTGAATCAGACTTTACTCTTTGTCTGATATTTAGCTTAATGTACACACTTACACTCCATATGAATGATGAAAATTACTGTGGTGATCAAAGTTATTTTAGATGAATAGTTTAAGTGTCAGTTGCATAAATTCTGAGGACAAGTTCTGATGGAAGTTCAAATGATTAAGTTCTGCGGAAACCATATCAGTATTTGTGTGAAGAATTACAGAAATAAACATTCACTTTTTGAGTATAGAAGCCATATTCTGATGACTTTTAAATTTTGATAATAATCAAGTTCTGATGCTTACGTGACAGTATTTATTTCTTTGATTTATTTTTGGGTCAATACTTGAACGGTTATATTTTATCAGAATATTGGTTTAAGTGAGATAAAGACAGTAATAATTATTTGTTCAGTGGGAACAATTTTTTTTTTTGAAAAACTGCATGTGCATAGTAATCATTACTTATTTCCCGTGCCCATTAACTTTTGTCTTAATTACTGCATGGCTGACAGGTGTATAGTCTGTTCCACTTCTCAATAACTGCTGTCAAGTGGAACGTATAAGTAAAAGAGATAAAAGATTTGAAAAATCTTTTACTTACATTTCTTTCTATACTCTCTCTCTTTTTCTTATTTTCTTATTGAAAGGAATATGTCCTAAGTCCAATCATGTATGAGGATTTAGGAATAACTTTTATGTAATCTGTTTTGATTTCATTGATATTAATAAAAGACTTATTTTGTTTTTATTACGGGCTTTATCTATTTAAGTGTTTAAATAAGATATACCATAGTTTAGAGTAAAGCTTTTTATGGATTATGATGAGATCATAATAGTGAGACCTAAAAAGATGATAACTCTAAACTTAAATAGTTCCTGGTCATAGGATTACTAACTGGTAATTAATAATCCGCAAAGATCGGTACATACTATGCTTGCTTCATTATGAAGGATGTCTGTTCTCATAGACATTTGTGTGGTGACACTATAGCTAGTATGTAGGTGCTTATTATAGAATAAGTTCACTGAACATGACTCGCACAGCTGAACAACTGATGGAGTTCACTCACGTGTTAGCAGTTGTTCACATAGTGATAGTTGTACAAGTATCCTTAGACTTGAGGTCATCAGAGTCATCTTGTGTACACTGAACTATGCTTTGGTTTAGTTCTTAGTCTCCAGGGACAATTATTAGGGCTCTACTGGGTATAGGAATTTGTACACGAAGATAGTGTATGATCAATATAGGATCTACCCCTTCCAGTGAAGGAAGCGAATGTTCAAGGCTGATCCACTTATGCTAGTTCAGGAATCTCTGGCCAGAGTGAATGAAATTAGAAAGGAGTTTCTAATTTGCATAGAACTACGCATAGTAAATGGTAAGCAAGTGATTAAATTAGATAGGCTTGACACGAGATCCATGCCTTGTATTTAATCGGGACATTGTAGGGTAGAAGGAGTTTATTGTACGGTAACTATTCACTGAATAGGTTCTTGGTATTCTAAGCAGTGAATTCATATTATCCGGATAGTCGCGATATGCTGAGAAGTATCCCTCACGATGTAGAATAAATGTGATTAATTAATTAATCATATTTAATAAATTAGAGAATTTATATAAATAATGATAAAATAGTTTTATTATTATTTATTTCTACTACCGGCTTAATATTGAACCTACAGGGTCACACCATAAAAAGAGAATGATTTAATGGTGGAGGAATTAATTAATAATGGCTAATAATTATTTATTTGTGAAATAAATAATTAATTGGCAAATTTAATAATTGATTAAATGAGATTTAATTGATTATAAATTAATTAAGAAAAGTTCTTAATATTATTAATTAAGGATTTAATTTTTGGAAATTAAATCAAGAGAGATAATTATTTCTAAAGTGTTTAGAAAAAGGATTAATAATTAAAAGGTGTTTTAATTATTAATGAGAATAATAAATGGGATAATAATAATAATATTTATGGGAAAATTTCAGCTGAAAATTTTGCCTATAAATACACTATTATAGACCCTATTTTTATATGAACCCGATAAACCCAAAAAGTTTGGAAAAACCAATTCTCTCCACCTCCTTCCTCCTCCTTAACATCGTTTTCTTGGTGGATACCGGTGGAGTGCTTCACACTTGAGGAGCAACTGCTAAGGATCTCTGATCGTTGTCTCCGAATTATTTTAAAGGTTAGATCCGATCCCTCGAATTTTTATTCATGATCTGTATGCTTTTATTTGGATTTTATATGTGTAAAAATATTTTGCCATGCCTCCGCTGCGATTAAAATCCAACAATGGTATCAGAGCATAGGTTGTATGCATGTAGATCTGTGATAAAAATTTCAGAATTTTATGTGCTTGTATGAATTAATTATGATTTTTACAAGTTATATCATGGATTAATTTTGTCTGATGAGAAATCATATCTCAGAATAATTTTGAAGGTTGATCTGGGTTCTACAAGTGTTGTAGATTGTCTGGGTATTTTTTTCATAATTTTATGATGTATAGATTTTTTATTATGAATTTTTGAAGTTCTTGTAATTAAATTCATAATTAAATAAGTAAATATATGTATATATAGTATATATATATATATTTGTATATACATCTGTATTGTCTGCTGTCTGCTGTGTTGCACGGAAAGAGAAGGAGAACTGGCGGCTGCACGGCGATCGAGGAAAGCTGTCGGCTGCTGCAGAAAAAAAGAAAAAAAGGGGTGTCACGCATTCCGGGAATGCGTTACACACCTGTGGCGCAGTCACGGAATGCGTTACACCTTTTAATTGGTTAAAAGGGTTGTAACGCATCACCGGAATGCGTTACAGGGCTTGTAACGCGTTCCTCTAATGCGTTACAGCCCGACTGTTTACATTAAAATTGATTTTCTGGGAGTTTCGTAACTCCGTTTTAGGCGTGCAATATACCGTTGGATTCGTTTTTCCGAGACGGATCTAATGGAGTGATCAATTTTAGTTTATATAAAAGTTTTGAACTGTTTATATTTCCGAAAGTGTTTTAAAGTTGTTTTTAACTGTTTTTAATTGCTTTTAAATGCTTCATATGATACATTGAGATGTATAATGCTTAGACTAATGTGCTAGATGATATAACATGCCTACCTTGATGTTTATTCATGTTGATATATGTGATATATGCTTAGTTTATCATGCGATGATAGATTTGGGTGAACTTAAATGAACATAAGGCGTTTGTTAGACAACCTAGTATAGTGAAATTGTTTCATAACCTTAAGAATAATATTATGAATACAATCATGAGATTATTGTGTTTATGAAACACGTAATTGAATATGAATTTTCGATATGAGAGAAAGGATGATTCTGTCAACAACAGATTTCTATCTGTAAGAAAGGGTTATTAAGTGACGCCTCTTGACAATGCTCCACCTGATCTGGGAATCATCTGATTATTGATTATTGATTTGAAATATTTAATTTAAAAGGAAGAATTTCTTTATAATATGATTATGATTGTAACATAATATAATCCCTCTAAAATTAAATAATATCAAGTAATAATTGGCCAATGATACAACGGGCTTGTGTCGGTCATAGCCTTCCAACATGATAGAAAAGTAGTTCTTATTTTTGAATCATTGTCGGTTCGTGCTACAGCCGAGGGCTTTGATTTCGAAATAAGAAATACTTGTCTATTACATAGAGATGTGTACATTGAATAAGAATCTAAAGGTCGGTACGTGCTACAGCCGTGGGCCTTTGGGGACTGATTCAACTGTACGGAATGTTGGGTTAGACTTGACTTAGAATATTGAGTTTGTCGTGCCACAGCCGAGACTCAATTATTCAAGAGGCTAAAGTTTGATTAGGGAATAACATAAGATGTAATTGACAAGAGTTGTCTGCCTATTGAACATTATATGGCGGTTCGTGCTACAGCCGGGGTTGTGTAATGGAATGTAGGATCCCTATTCCCACTAGCATTATGAATGCTTAATTTTTCACATAGGGGGTTGAATAAATTAGATAAACTAGTGGGAGCCACTTATGAATAAAGACCCGATTCATATAGTGTTTTAAAATAAAATCGAATATTTGCTAAGTGTTGTTATGTGTTTATCATTTACAGATTTACTTTGTACGTTATGTCTTCTGTACTATCACTCAGGAGCATACTAGATGCTCACAAATTGACTGGTCCTAATTATGCTGACTGGCTTCGAAACTTGAGAATTGTTCTCAGGATTGAGAAGCTGGAATACATGATTGACTCACCTAAGCCTACTGAACCTGCTAGTGATGCACATAATGATGAACATGCTGTGTATCGTAAGTGGATAGATGATGCAAATGTTGCTCAATGCATCATGCTAGCTTCCATGAACATTGAGCTACAGAAGCAACATGAGCATATGGATGCTCACACTATCCTAATGCATCTACAAGAGTTGTATGATGTGGCGGGGAGGACAGCTCGATATGAGATATCGAAGGAGCTGTTCGGTTGTAGGATGTCTGAGGGATCATCTGTGAATGACGATGTACTTAAGATGATCAATTTGATTGAACGTCTTGGACAACTTGGTTTTGCCATGGATGGGGAGCTGAGCCAAGACTTGGTCTTGCAATCGCTTCCGAGTTCGTTCTCGCAGTTTGTTGTGAACTTTCACATAAATAAGTTGGATGTCAGCCTGCCTGAACTCCACAACATGTTGAAGACTGCGGAATCGAATTTTCCCCCTAAGAAGAGTTCTGTTCTTCTAATTGGTGAAGGTTCCAATCCTAAGAAAAGGAAGAGGAACTCTTCCAAGAAGAAGAAAGTAGGTGAAGAAAAGCCGGTTCCACCAAAAGCTGAAGACCCCAAGAGCAAAGTTGTTTGCTTTCACTGTAATAAGGTGGGACATTGGAAGAGTAACTGCAAGGTTTACCTTGCAGAATTGAAGAAGAAGAAGGGTAGTGAGACTACCGCTTCTGATTCAGGTATGTTCATGATAGAAGTGAATATGTCATTAAATCAAATTTCTACTTGGGTATTAGATACCGCATGTGGTTCTCAAATCTGCAATTTGTTGCAGGGACCAAGGAGAAGTAGGAGTCTTGAGGAAGAGGAGGTGATTCTACTGATGGGAAATGGAGCAAGAGTTGCTGCTGAAGATGTAGAATCATTTCATTTACATATGCCTACGGGCATGACTATTGTTTTTAAATAATTGTTATTTTGTTCCCTTGATTGTGAGGAATATTATTCCCATGTTAGACTTGGCTGGATTTTCATTAATTATTGAGAATAATGAATGTTCTATTCTTAGAGATAATATTCTTTATGGACGTGGTACTTTAAATAATGGTCTGTATAAATGTGACATAATTTACTTCAGATTGAACAAACTAATAAAAGAAAAGGGATGATGAAAATCTCACTTTATAGTGGCACTGCAGTCTCCATTTAGTAGACATGGAGAGAGGACTGCAAATTTGCTAGGAATGATACACACAGATGTATGTGGACCAATGTCTACGCAAGCCATGGGTGGATTTTCATACTTCATTAATTTCATAGATGATAGATCTGGATTCGGATATGTGTTTGATGAAACACAAGTCTGAGGCCTTTGAAAGGTTCAAAGAATATAAGTATGAAGTGGAGAAACAACCAAACATAGTATTATAACTCTTCGATCAGATCGAGGTGGTGAATACTTTAATGGAGTGTTTCTAGATTATCTCAAAGTAAATGGTATAGTCTCCCAGTGGACGCCTCCAGATTGGTATCTGAAAGGAGAAATCGAACTTTGTTAGACATAGTTCGGTCCATGATGAGCTATGCAAATCTTCCAGTATTCCTATGGGGTTATGCATTGGAAACCTCAGCATATTTACTGAATAAGGTGCTTTCCAAATCTGTTCCTCAAACTTCGTATGAGATATGGAAAGAAAGGAAACCGAGTCTTAAACACGTTAAGATTTGGGGATGTCCAGCTTATGTCAAGAAAGTTGACCCAGATAAGCTGGAATCTCGATCCGTAAAATATAGTTTTGTGGGATATCCTAAAGAGATTTTAGGACTTTTACACCGATCATCGGGTGTTTATCTCCAGAGATGCTACCTTCTTGGAAAAGGAGTTTATCCTTGAAGGAAACAGTGGGAGCAAAATTGAACTTGATGAAGTTCAAGAAGCACAAACTACTACGGTTCAAGTGGAAACACCTGTTCTGACTGAACAACCTTTTGTGGAACAGCCCATTCATAGATCAGGGAGAGTGTCTCGCCAACCTGAGAGGTAATATGGCCTTGTCATTGAGAATGACAATGAGTTGTCGATCATTGATGATGACGACCCTGTGACCTATAATGAGGCTAAGAGTAGTGTTGACTCAGAGAAATGGCATAGTGCCATGAAATCCAGAATGGAATCTATGTATACGGTATACAAAAGATAGATTATAGCAGATGGCCAGGTGGAGACCTATAAGGCCAGGCTTGTGGCAAAAGGATTCAAACAAAGGCAATGGATTGACTTTGATGAAACCTTTTACCTGTAGCCCTGTTAAAATCAATTCGGATTTTGCTTGCGATTGCTGCTTACTACGACTATGAGATCTGGCAATTAGCCAGATGGTTTTCTTTCCAAGAGAAATGAAAACCTAGTGTGTAAGCTGCTGCGAACCATATGTGGTTTAAAGCAGGCCTCTCGAAAGATGGAACATTCATTTTGATGAGACAATCAAAGAGTTTGATTTTATCAAAAATGTAGATGAACCATGCGTCTACAAAAGGGTTAGTGGGAGCGCGGTAACATTTCTTATATTGTATTGAATTAGAGTTAACACACATAACAACATAGCAGACCCACTCACAAAGCTACTTTATGAAAGTCACTTTGATCGTCATAAAGACAAGATGGGTATTAGATACCAGAGTGATTGGCTTTAGTACAAGTGGGAGATTGAAAGGAATATGTCCTAAGTCCAATCATGTATGAGGATTTAGGAATAACTTTTATGTAATCTATTTTGATTTCATTGATATTAATAAAAGACTTGTTTTGTTTTTATTACGGGCTTTATCTATTTAAGTGTTTAAATAAGATATACCATATTTTAGAGTAAAGCTTTTTATGGATTATGATGAGATCATAATAGTGAGACCTAAAAAGATGATAACTCTAAACTTAAATAGTTCCTGATCATAGGATTACTAACTGGTAATTAATAATCCGCAAAGATCGGTACATACTATGCTTGCTTCATTATGAAGGATGTCTGTTCTCATAGACATTTGTGTGGTGACACTATAGCTAGTATGTAGGTGCTTATTATAGAATAAGTTCACTGAACATGACTCGCACAGCTGAACAACTGATGGAGTTCACTCACGTGTCAGCAGTTGTTCACATAGTGATAGTTGTACAAGTATCCTTAGACTTGAGGTCATCATAGTCATCTTGTGTACACTGAACTATGCTTTGGTTTAGTTCTTAGTCTCCAGGGACAATTATTAGGGCTCTACTGGGTATAGGAATTTGTACACGAAGATAGTGTATGATCAATATAGGATCTACCCCTTCCAGTGAAGGAAGCGAATGTTCAAGGCTGATCCACTTATGCTAGTTCAGGAATCTCTGGCCAGAGTGAATGAAATTAGAAAGGAGTTTCTAATTTGCATAGAACTACGCATAGTAAATGGTAAGCAAGTGATTAAATTAGATAGGCTTGACACGAGATCCATGCCTTATATTTAATCGGGACATTGTAGGGTAGAAGGAGTTTATTGTACGATAACTATTCACTGAATAGGTTCTTGGTATTCTAAGCAGTGAATTCATATTATCCGGATAGTCGCGATATGCTGAGAAGTATCCCTCGCGATGTAGAATAAATGTGATTAATTAATTAATCATATTTAATAAATTAGAGAATTTATATAAATAATGATAAAATAGTTTTATTATTATTTATTTCTACTACCGGCTTAATATTGAACCTACATGGTCACACCATAAAAAGAGAATGATTTAATGGTGGAGGAATTAATTAATAATGGCTAATAATTATTTATTTGTGAAATAAATAATTAATTGGAAAATTTAATAATTGATTAAATGAGATTTAATTGATTATAAATTAATTAAGAAAAGTTCTTAATATTATTAATTAAGGATTTAATTTTTGGAAAGTAAATCAAGAGAGAGAATTATTTCTAAAGTATTTAGAAAAAAGATTAATAATTAAAAGGTGTTTTAATTATTAATGAGAATAATAAATGGGATAATAATAATAATATTTATGGGAAAATTTCAGCTGAAAATTTTGCCTATAAATACACTATTATAGACCCTATTTTTATATGAACCCGATAAACCCAAAAAGTTTGGAAAACCCAATTCTCTCCACCTCCTTCCTCCTCCTTAACATCGTTTTCTTGATGGATACCGGTGGAGTGCTTCACACTTGAGGAGCAACTGCTAAGGATCTCTGATCGTTGTCTCCGAATTATTTTAAAGGTTAGATCCGATCCATCAAATTTTTATTCATGACCTGTATGCTTTTATTTGGATTTTATATGTGTAAAAGTGTTTTGCCATGCCTCCACTGTGATTAAAATCCAACACTCATATTCTCTGACGGTTTTCTATACAGACATTTTATCAAACACCTTTTAGGCACTCTAAATTCTCACTCATTTTCAATGGTACCCAAGGATATAATCTTTAATGGAGCAAAGTTCGTCCCCAACAACTACGCTGCCATTCTCATTAAGAGTGAAGCTCCTTCAGAACTTCATTTTATTTAGGCATTCTTATCTCATAGTGAAATTGAGTTTGCTTTGACGCAGTAATCCAGTTTATCTGGAAATCAAGTTCTGACGTTCTGGCGAACGGGACTTTATGATGATGGTGGTAAGAATGGGACTCCAAGCATCGTGTTTACAACAAAGAAGGTTGAGTATGTTGTTACTCCGGCAACAGTTAGAAAAGCTCTAAACCTACCTGAAAACTGTCAATTCAGTTCTGCTGTTAAGGAGCCATTGCTACAACAAATGATGGCTAATTTAGGTTATGAGGAGAGTTTGGCAAAGTTGGGCCAACTTAAACACACACATATTCGAAGAGAATGGAGCTTTTTCTTCGATTGCATCACCAAGGCGTTCGCACACAAATGCTCAAATTTTGATGCCATTAACACAACAAATTGGGTATGCACTCTTAAACCAGTCTCATTTTGATTATGCAAAGACCGTGTTATGTTTTATAGGAGATAGAATGAAAGAGGACAGGAATATAGTTTACTTTGCTAGGTTCAGTCAGTTAATTTACAGTTACTGTATATCAGATGAACCACAACCAGCAAGTGAACACATAGAACCTTTTAGGTTAGCTAAGAGGGCTTTTACTGATCTCTTAACTGCTGACAACAAGAAGGAAGTTTTGAGACCCCTTAGAATTCCTTTATCAGTAAAGCAAGCTCTGGTAAATGCTGATTCTGATACCTATTCATTGCTATATCCTGATGTCCAACCCACCAACACACAACAACCATCATCACCTACTACTTTCACTCCACAAACACTCACATCAGAACATGCCAACCAACCATCAACACATAATCAAGTGAAGCCTTCAGAACCTGTTGCTGAAGTAAGATAATTTTAAGAGGACTAAGACAGTACCTCAGGCACAGTAGAAAAGAAGGAAGATAATTTTAAGAGATGAGTCTGATGATGAGGTACAGGTTCAACCATCAGAACCTGTTGCTGAAGTAACCGAGAAAGTCTCTTCTCAGACAGCTCAAGAAACTGGGAGTTCTAGGCCCCTAAAAAGGCTTAGAAAGCTAAACTCTGATGATCAAGCTCCCAGAGTCTCTCCATCAACTAAGAGACTTAAAAAGCAAAGAGCAAGGAGGGCTATAGAATCATCAATCTCTGAAGAAGGAATGGAAGCAGCAGCTGAGGAAGGAGGTCAGGAATCTCTGATCTCAATAGACCCAATGGTGATTGAATCTCTTCCCAATATTGAACCAGACTTTACTAAAGCTCATAAATCTCCTATTCAAGAGCCATATAATACTCAAGAACACATTCCTACACCTCCCGTGTCTCCTATCATTGATCAAGTACATGCTGATAATCCAGGTACAAGTGCTGAAATAGATATTCACAACTTGAATGTGCCTGAGGTTCTGTACTTGGAAGCTCCAACCATTCCTCAGCAAACTCCACCAACAACTCCACTGCTAGATGGTGATGTCAATGCAGATGAATCTTCTATTGCTTCACATACAATTATTCTATCACAAGATGCTAATACTGAAGATTCTGCATGTTCTGTTGAAATAAATGCTGAAAATACTGGTGAAGTTGCTACAAATGAAAATGCTAATGCAGCTGGTCCTTCAGGACATGCACCTCTACAAACAGTTGATAAAGCTGATTTGATTAAAAAGTTTGTGAGAGAGGATGCACCAGTACCTTGGAGTGAAACCTCCAGAGGAAGAGAATGGATCAAGGAGGGGAACAAAGTTGATTTTGTTCCTACTGCAAATATTCTTGATGATCACCTGGCTAAAGCTGATGAGATGTTGATGAATGATGACTTCAAAGCACAACTCAGAATTAGTACATTGAGTACCAGGAACCTTCAAGGTCAACACTCAATAATTTAAGACAAGGTGAACAAAATTCAAGAAACACTGATTCAGCAAGACATGAATGTCAAATTGGACAAGAAAAGGTTTTTAAGCCATCCTTTGACCGCATTGGGTATATAGAAAAGACTCAAGAAAAGCAGCAAGCTCAACTATCTGATATTTTAAAGAATCAAGCCGCTCAACAAGACCAACTCAATGAAATCCAAAACTCTGTGGAATTGCTTGTCTCCCTGCTTCTACCAGATGATGCCAAAAAGGGGGAGAAAGTGATTAAGTCCAAATATAAAACTGATCAACCACTGAAGGGTAAGGATGATGATAATGAAGACCAGGGAAACTCTGAAAGGATTAGAGGTCTAATTCAAGGCAGGGGTTCTTTATCAAGGGAAGCCAGAACTACAAGTCAAAGAACAAGTTCTGATACTGGTAAAAGGATGAGTTCTGATGTACAATCTCTGAAACTTGATGAAGAGATCTCCAAAAGGTTGTTCCTAAAGGACAATCTAGGCATGGATATTGAAAGTCTGAAGGAAGAAGAGATTAGACTGAAAGCTGAAAATGACAAATCTAAGTCAAAGTCTAAAGCTCAAGTTATAGCAAAGAAACCACCTAAGCCTAAGGGCATTGTGATCAAAGAAAAGACAGATACTGAGGCATCTAAGGCCAAGTTCAAATCACAGGTGGAAGTTGATCCTAGATTCAATGGTAAGGCAAAAGTTGATGAACCTGTAAAGATATATATATATATATATATATATATCAACTATGGATCTGGAAGCAAAATCTGATGAAGATACAAGTCTGATTTTGAAGAAGAAAAGCAATATTCAAGCAACCTCTGACAGAGCTCAAGTTTTCTTGAGTTCAGAAGAAAAGGAAACCTCTGACATTGCTCCTGTTAAACCTTCAAAAATTCTACTACCCGGATTCACTAAAGCTCAACAATCTGCTCAACCTATGAAGACTTCAATAAATATTTTTAAGGGTAGATTGCTCCAAGGGAAGGAAGCTAGAGATAAAACAGGACTGGGTAATGCTGATAAGAAGAGAGTAAACAACTCTACTTTAGATCCTACATCTCTTTCTGAACTAGGAGTAGGGACAACTCCAGAAAGACTAAATCAATTGGAGTCTGTACATATGGTTTACAATTCCAAGCTGAAAAAAGACATAATGCTTTATTTTATGACAGATGGGAGAGTATTCCAGATAAGAAAGGATGCAATTTGATTGAAGTATTATGAAGAACTGCAACATGTTTTATTTCTACTTCAAGTGAAGAACATGTCAACAGATGGTGCTGCCAGTTACTTAAAATCTGATATTCAAAGACAGAAGAAACTTTACTCTGTAAAGTCTGACATACCATATTATCCAAAGTACAGAGCTCACAATGGTGAATTAGTTGAGATGAAGCCTAATACCGCCAAGATCACTACATTTCTGGGTATTAAGGGTGTTGAATTTAATATGGAGTCTAACAAAGCTTATCTGATCAGACTGGATCAGGAAATAAAGAATGCAAAGATTAATGATCTCAGGGCTGCTATCTTTCAGACAGGAGAAGATAAAGTTGAACTTAAAGATGCTAAAATGAGGATGATACATGAACTTGAATATGCTGAGAGAACTCTTTTGAAGAACTATCTCAGAACAACTCCTGACATTCAAGAGATCAAACACTGAAGCCAAGTCAAGAACTACAACTGTTAAATTTTGAAGGATATACAGGCTAAAGCTGATATCAGACTTTAAGGATGGTAAAAGCTACAAGGACTGTGAGTTGTAGTTATCTAGTCAAATTCTCATATGCATTTGTACTTAATGTTTTTGACATCATCAAATATCTATTGATCTTGTATATTATGCTAATTTACAAGTTGGGGGAGATTGTTAGATATATTTGTGATGTCATGTCTAATAATGATTTGTGTTTAGTTTTCAGATCTTGACTAACAGGACAAATCAGGACTTAACTGGAAATCAGTACTTATATTGAAGTCAGAATTTAAGATATCAGAACTTAAGTTATCAGAACTTAAGATATCAGAAAATATTCATCAGAAAATAATATGAGGACTTAAGAAGACTTTCAGATAAGGAAGGCGGCTGATTGAAAGGAAAGAAGATCAAGACTAAAACAAGAAGAGATATGCATGGAAAAGAATTCTATGAAGAATAGAAGACTTAGAGGAAAAGATAAATAATTGATATATTCTAGGATGCAGACTTATATTTGATATCAATTAGAAGATTATCTTGTAACTATGTGGTGTATAAACACATCATAGGGTTTATACTAGATGTGTTATTATAATCGAGAATATTATTCATTGTAACCCTAGAAGCTTTCGTGATATTTGTTCATCACTGAGAGAGAACGGTTCCATTGCAATACTGTTTTATTAATAAGATTATTCTTTTTTACATACTTGTGTTCTTAATTCGATTTGATTGTACTATACACTGTATTCAACCCCCTTCTACAGTGTGTGTGACCTAACACTGCTAATGAAGAAGTTAGTAGATTAACAAAGATAAATGAGAATCTTGAAAGTGAGAAGCAAGAAACTGAATTGTTGTTGGTGGAGCTTGAAGCTTTAAGACAAGAAAATGCTTATCTAAAGAACAAGCTTAAGTGTGCAAATGAAATTGAAGCAGTGCTAAGAGAGAAGCTGGAAAAGAATGAAGTGAAGATGAAATCCTTCAGAAATGCATCTGAACTGGCCGAACAATATCATGAGAAGAATAAGCCATGTGCGAACATTGCTATTGGCCTTGACTATGATGCCATGAATGACAAAAAGAAGACTGTAGGTGACAAAGGGAAAGAAAAGAAAACTGAGAATGCTCCAATCTTTTTGAAAGAGATTAATGCGCCTATATTCAAAGCATGTGAGGTCAACTTCAGTGAAGAAGAATTGATTATCAAGCAAGAAATTGCTGATGAAGATAAAGAGAAGAAAACTGAAGAATCGGTTCAGTCTTCCAATACTGAAGAGAAGCTCATGAACAAACAAAGTCCCAAGACTCCTGTTAAAGAAACCAAAACTGAAGATACAAGAAAGAAAAGGAAAAATATAAATGGGAAAATAGGGATAAACAAAAGCAATAATTTTGCTTATGCTGCAAATGCTCCTAGAAAGAAGTGTGAAAAATGTGGCTCTGCAAATCATCTAACTCACCTCTGTTAAAAGGTTGTTAGCAAGCCAACTGAAGGAACTTGCAAATACAATGAAGCAAATTCAAATAATCCCTATTCATTATGTGACAAGTTTGATTGCATTCCTTGCAACTAGAAAGTAATGAAGAGTTGCCACAAACTGAGAGTAGACCTTAAACGAACAAGAAATGAGTCAACATCAGAAGGAAAATATGCACAACAATCACTGAATTTTATCTCTTCTAAAATAACTCATTCTACTTCTGCTGAACAAGTTACTAAAAAGAAACTACCCAACACTGCTTGGATTTCCAAACATACTTAAGACTCATTGTGTGCAGGGAATAGTGAAGAGAGTCATCTAGATCATAGACAGTGGATGTTCCAGGCATATGATGGGTAGTAAAGCCCTTTGATCACAATTTAAGAGAAAGGCTAGCCCTTTGGTGACCTTTGGAGGCAACAACAAAGGATTCACAATGGGAGATGGCAAGATTGTTTCTGAAAATGTTGTCTTTGATAATGTAGCACTGGTAGCTGGTCTTGAAGTGAATCTTCTCAGAATTAGCAAATTTGCAGACAAAGGTCTTAAGTCTTATTCAATAAAGAAAACTGGTGAAGTTGCTCTGAAAGGAGCAAGGAAATGAAGCTTATTTGTTGAAGATTTTGACTCAATAAATAAGAATAGTATTTGTTGCTTCTACACCAAGGCATCAGAAGAAATAAACAAGCTCTGGCATAAAAATCTGTCTCATTTGATTTTCAAGGAAATTAACACCTTGTCAAAAAGGAGTTATTAAGAGACATGCCTAAGATGGAGCTTGCTCAAGTTGAAGTTTGTGAAGTCTGTCAGAATAAGAAAATGAAGAAACTACTCAACAAGAGAATCATGAAAATAGAAGCTCATTTCATACACCTGAATTTAATTGCACAACCTCAGGGGGAGAAAGAGGATCTTCAGATACTGGAAGGAAACTTAACTTTGGATTATGGTATTCTAAGGGAATCAGTTTTGAAGCTGTTAGTTTCACATATACAGATTTTGCTAGATGGAGGGTTGACAGAAAGAGTTCCAGTGGAAGCTGTCAATTTTGTCTTTTCAAAGACTTGTATCCTGGTATAGCAAGAGCTCATTTTAGTACTAGCAGAAAAACAATTAGCTGACATTTTTAGTAAACCTTTGGATGAAACAACTTTCACTGGACTTGTAGGTGAAATTGGATTGCTTAATTCTTCATCCTAAGGCAAGAACTCAACTATTATTTTGCAACAGATTAATCTCCAGTAAATCAAAATTAATTTGATTAAATTGGAAATTAACTGAAATATGAATTATAAATATTTCAGAAATCTCTGCATATTTGTTTTTCAAATTTAAATTCAACTTGGAATATTTCAAATTCTAAGTAAACTGCTCAGTTGTTAATTTACATTCTTAATATGTAAAATTAACACAAGGCAGAATTACAAAAACCAAAAGTATATAGATAACTAAGTTCTCGATAAGTCAATTGACTTCTCGACAAATCATTTTAGGACTTCTCGAGTGAGTCCTCGATAAGTCAATTACTGACTTCTCGAGTGACTTCTCGAGTGACTTCTCGATAGGCTTAATATGACTTATCGATAAGTCTTTGTAGAGTTCTCTAGTAGTGTTAATTCACAGAGTTCTCTACAAGTGTAATTTTTGACTTATCAATAACTCAGAACTAAAATAATTTAATTTGATAGATTATATTGGTAAAATACTTTTGGAAAATTTATTCTAATTTTATTTTGAACTTGTTCAAATAAAAGTTGGAATTAATTCAGTCCACCTTTTTGGACAAACTGGGTATTTATTTGACATCTCGATAAGTCAATTTTGAGTTCTCTAAAAGAGTAATTTAAAATGACTTCTCGATATATACTTCTTTTCTTAAAATGACTTCTCGATAGACAAACTCCAAACGTCTATTTTTGAGTTCTCGACAAGTCATTTACTTTTACTCAGTGTTCTGAAAAGCGCATTAAGCGGTCGTCTAAGCGGCCGTTTAAGAGGAATCAGACCATTAAGCGCTTCAATTTTATACTAATCGGAAAATTAAGAGTTTTTAAAGATTAAGCGGCCTTATAAACGGATTAAGCGGTTATTAAGCAGATTAAACGGTCATTAAGCGGTCAAACCGATTTTGACTTGTCAAATTTTTAATTTTAAATATTAATATTTATTTTTATAAAAAATGATCTTGATTAAAAAATTAAAATATATAAGTTTTTAAGAAAAAATTATGTTTATATTCTTGATACTTTATTTATTTTTATTATTTTAGTATTACACATATTATTATTATATATATAATTTTAAATAAATATTATTTATCCGCTTATAGACCCGCTTAAAATTCCGCTTAAGCGTCCGCTTAACCGCTTAAGCGCTAGAAGGTCTTCCCGCTGCTTAGGACCGATTTGCGATTTTTAGAACATTGCTTTTACTATAAATACCCAGACTTCTCGATACATACACATACTTACAACTTCGACCTCTAAATTGACCTAGCCTTTCAAGCAAAAACCCATTTCTCTCTCATTTCTACTCCTTTCTCAACAATTCTTCTTACCCATTATCTCTTATTAAACTACAATGGCACAAAACACTATTAGAGCAACTATCCCAAAGAAAGGAACAAACTTGTTGGCTTTTACTGATGCTAACCAAGCCCCTGACAGTTTCAAGGGGTTTGTGAAATTTTTTTCTGAATCGTACATTGCAGGAGCCTTGACTGCTAATCCAGTGTTGTACCTGGATGTGTTGCATACTTTTTGAACTACAGCTGTGGTGAGGACTGTGATGCATGATGAAGCTGTATCCTTGGTAGTGACTTGCTCGGTTGAAGGTCAACAAATTGAGTTTAATGAGTAGGATGTGAACCTAGCTTTGGGACTGCCTACTGCAAACTTGGTGGAAGTGCCAACTCCTGATGAGCTGATTGAGTTTCTGGACTTCATCAACTATGATGGAAGAATCAACTTATCAAGCCTAAACAGAATTAATCTAAGGAAGGAGTGGTCATTCATTTTTGATTCAGTGGTGAGACCTTTACATGCAGGAAGACATGATATGACAACATTTCAAGTGTGGTACAAAAGCCGGTGTATTTAATTGCCCACAACAAACACTTGAATGTTGGTCTGCTGATCCTGGAAGAAATTGCAACCAGGCTAACTATGCCCCTGTCAGCTAGAGGTAAGGAAATTTTCTTCCCTAGGTTTATTATGTCCACTTTAAATTATAAAGTAGCAGACATACACCTACTAAATGGTATAGATAGTACTAAATTAGGAAATTGTAAGCAAGTGTCCAAAATAATATTTGGTTCACTTACTACAAAGAATAAGGTCAATGTAAGTGTAACACCCCCAGATCCGGGGTCGGGAATCCGGGTCGTCACGGTCTTTCTTTCCATAAATATCACTTAACTTAATTAAAAATAAATAACCTTATGCTATGACCCACAATAACACACACCACAACACGTTATAGTCTCAGAGATGAAATTGAAATAAGTACAGGTCCTTGAATCCATAATTTAAAAGTTATTACACCCCAAAATGATTACTTAATAATTTTACAGTTAATTTCCATTATCTGCCACAAGTTATAATTATACATAATTGATTCCCAAAAGTAGAGTGCCTGGTCTACAGATAGATCTACCTCTGCAGCTATAGCAACTATGATATCAATGGAAAGACGCGGGACGCTTTTCACGCTCTTGCGCTGGGTCTGCTGGAGTCTGGCCATCTTTCCTAACTGTTGTTGTGTGATGAAGAAATGAAGCAAGAGTGAGCATTACAGCTCGCAAGATAATATATAGTGTAATCAATAATGCAAGTATCTAAATAGATAACTTACTGGAAATCTTTATCAAGTGTAAGATAATTACAAACTGGATATAAGCTAAAAGGGAGATGAAGTTACAAATACTTCACTATACTTATATCATTTTAGAAAACTACTTGAACTACCACTGTTCAAAGTATAAAAGTTTTTGAAGTTCGTCACATAGATGGGACTACAAGATAAGACTTGAATATATTCAATCTTTGAAATATCAGTTGAAAGAATGAAGTTATGAGATACTTCACTAGTCCCGATATATATATATACCTCTATATATATACATCTCATACACTCTTCTGTTATAAAAAGTATAAGCAGAATTGCCATTCCCAAGAATTTTGGAAAGAAGAAACTTTGGCATAAACCTGATATCTTGCTGATCAGGCAAATATACCAATTAAGTCACCTTTTCTACTAGTAGATGGATGAATCCCCCACGGGTCATCACCCTGGCCGCATTAGGACCTTATGCTGGACTGCCACTCAGCCACTTACACATCGATGGACTCCCACTGAGCCACTTACACTTTCATGGATGCCCACTGAGCCCATGTTGCTTATGCCGACTCAAATAGATGGACTTACTTCCCGAACGTTGGGCAAGTAATCAAAATGTTTTTTCAAAACAACAACCTCGTTGCGAATATAAAATATACCACAGAGCCGGATCCCTCAGATTTTTAAGCGAGTATTTAAATCCCCTTCGAAAGGAAGATCTGAAATTTGAAAACGAGTTTTGGGATCCGCTCTGACTTTTAAAATCATTTTGAAGACTCGAAAACATTTTAAAGAATGTTTAGAGTAATGATGATTTAATAAAATAAATCATTCCTGATAGATTAGAAGATATCTGAATATTATTATTTAAATAATATTCCCATAAGGATAATCTTTATAAAAATAATTGAAGTAGAAATTTTAATACCCATACTTGGAATGAATAATAAATAACAAAAGATATAATTATACGAAAGTACGATCTTTATTTGAATAATCGAAAATAAGTTTGATTATTATTCAAAACTATCGAATATACCTTATCTGATTAATAGTTATAGAAAACTATATATATATATACATATATATATATATATCTCATATATATATAATACTCGGGAACATCGACTCCCGGTTTAGAAAAATGTTCACCTTTGAGTCCCCCATAATAAGAGTATACGCAACTACTGCTTATCTTTAGCATATGTATTATGCAACTTATAAGCATTTGAATTGATAATAAAATATCAAGATTACGAAACAGGCATGCATATATATCATATCAACATGCTCCAATATATTGCAAGACTTTGCTAATAATAACCATGCACTTATCTCAAGATAATGCATTAATATATTACATCACAACAACAGTATAACGGATAGAAAATTTGCCTGAGCAACTGGGGGTAGTAAAAGGCCTGGGGCGAGTCTGGTAACCTAAAAACAACATATAAGTTGGAATTAAACCACGGTTGCTTAAGAAACTAGACTTTAACCAATTAGTCTCTAACGTTCGCTTATACGCTTAACGATTCACATAAGTCGCTCGAGTACCCTCGGCTCCACCATTTTTAATAAATTAACCGTTACGAATTTTAAGGCGATGCTTTCGCGAATACTCTACCAACTGACCTATTAACCTTACATAATTGTTTCGTACTCCAATTAGTCATTTAAGGACCTTAACCAAGGTTTCAAAGTAAGGCGAGGGGAAATGGTTCGTTCCCGAAATGCCGTTACTTAAAACGGTCGTTTCTCCTAAACCGTACATCGGATTCAAGCGAACCACATATCAAATTGAAGCTTACGACACAATATAGCTAAACATGGCAAATCACAGATTGAACAGTTAGCTCTCTGTCCCGAACACTAAGAACAAGCAGTTGTATGAAAATGGGCATTACGACGGTTATGTTTACGCGATTACCAAGTTTTAAACCACTCCAAACAACCACAATTCAACTCACAACCAATAATACAATCAACCCTCATCCAAATCTTACTACATCAGTCCCAAACCTCAAGATTTTCCAATTTATTCAACCCCAAACATGAACTAGTCACTATACTTAAGTTTCATTAACTATAAACAAGGTTCCAACATTCAAATCACTACAAATTTAATCCAAACTTTAAACACACAAGCATCATGCTTCTCATTTACTATAAAAATCAAAACCATTCCTAATACTCAAAGTAAAGTTAGGGTTTGGAGGTGTTATACCTTCCTTGGAGTGATTATAGTAGTTAGGAAGACTTAAGAATCCTTGAGATAGCCTAGGAATTCTTGGATCTTAAAGGAAAAACAAAGAAAACAAAGTTAGTAACTTGAAAACACTATTCATCATCTTCTTTGATGAATTGTTTAAGCTATCTAGGAATGGATATTGATGCTTAAACTCATAGCTAGTCTTAATCTTGATATATGGAAGATTTAGAAACAAACCTTGATGGAAATGGTGGAGTGTAGCCTAGGTTTTTCTTTTTTCTTCTTCCTTGTTTAAGCTTGGGCCGAGAGCAACATGTTTGGGATGGGGAGAGTGTTTTTTTTCTTTGCTAATTGTGTTTGTGGTGGAAAATGGGAGTTGGGTGAGATATTTGGGTGGTTAATTGGTTGATTAAAGTGAGTGGAGTGTGACTAAGCATGACATCACCTTGGTGACTTCATCATTTTTCACTTGTCATTATATAGTGGTGGAAGTATCTTTTATGCTAATCCTTGCTTAATTGCTTGATTATCATCCTTAATCCTTGCACTAATCTCTCTTGCATTACTTGTCATTTAATTGTATTACGACTCGTTTATCATTTGAGGGATCATATCCGGGATCTTATTACTTGGGTTCCCCTAAACCTTTCTCAATATTTTATATTCCTTTTATGATCCTCTCTTATAATTCTTGAATTTAAATCCTTTTAATCATGTTACCTTTTACTCAATTCTTTCGGTATCTGGTGAATTTTCGGGAAAACTCAAAGTGTTCGAATTTGGATTCTGACGATCTTTACATACACTTATATACCATATAGAGTACTAATAAGATCTCAGAATATTAATAAAAGAACTGCTACAAAGTGTGGCATGAAAAGTTTTCTTAATCAACATAATCAGCAAAATCACTATACATAAGGGTTACAAAAAGTCCAAAATGTTTGGGGTTATTACAGTCTCCCCTCCTTAAAAGGATTCCGTCCCGGAATCAGATAGAAAACAAATGGGGGTACTTTTCTAGCATTGCGCTCTCTAGTTCCCAAGTTGACTCCTCCACATTATGATTCTGCCATAACACTCTGACTAGCTTGATTACCTTGTTCCGAAGCACTTGCTCCTTTTTATCCATAATCTTCACTGGTTTTTCCATGTAAGTCAGGTCTGGTTGCATGTCCACATGCTCGTATTCCACTATGTGCCTGGCATCCCGATGATACTTTCTTAACATTGACACATGGAACACATTATGAACTTGTTGTAGATTCAAGGGTAAGGCTAGCTCGTAAGCTAACTTCCCAATTCGTCTTAGTATCTCAAAAGGTCCAATGTATCTTAGGCTTAGTTTTCCATTCTTTCTGAACCTCATCAATCCCTTCCAAGGGGATACCTTTAACAGTACTAAGTCCCCTACTTCATATTTCTTGTCCTTTCGGGCTAAGCCTGCATATCTCTTCTATCGATCTTGGGCTGCTACAAGCCGTCCTCTAATGAGATCCACTATGTCTTTGGTCCTTTGGACCACTTCGGGTCCGAGCATCTTTCGCTCCCCCACTTCATCCCAGTATAAGGGAGATCGATACCTTCTTCCGTATAGGGCCTCATAAGGCGGCATTCCGATGTTGGCATGAAAGCTATTATTATAAGAAAACTCGATCAACGGAAAGTGATCATCCCAACTTCCTTTAAATTCTATTGCACAGACTCTCAACATATCCTCTAGTGTCTGGATGGTCCTTTCACTTTGCCCGTCCGTTTGGGGATGGTAAGCGGTACTCATGTTTAATTTGGTTCCCGCACATTCTTGAAAGCTCCTCCAAAATATGGAGTTGAATCTGGGGTCTCAGTCTGAGACAATGGACGCTGGGACTCCATGTCGTGTCACTATTTCCTTAAGGTAAATGTCCACCAGTCTATCGATTGTGTATCTCTCATTGATATGAATAAAGTGAGCTGACTTTGTCAGTCGGTCTATAATTACCCATATGGCATCATGATTGGCTTTCTTCCTTGGTAAGCCTACAACAAAATCCATAGCTGTCTGTTACCATTTCCATTCGGGAATCTCCAGGGGTCGTAAAAGTCCACTGGGTCTCTGGTGCTCTGCCTTTATTCTTTGGCAAGTCAAACATTTTCTTACCCATTCTTCTACGTCCCTCTTCATGTTGGGCCACCAGTAATACTCCTTTAAATCCTTATACATCTTGGTGCTCCCCGGGTGAATGGAATACCTTGAACTATGGCTTTCATCCAAAATCTCGTTTTTAAGCTCTTGAACATTCAGAACCCAAATCCTGTAGGAATATCTCATTATCCCCTTATCATCTCTCTCGGTATGGATCTCATCTCCAGTCATTGAATCTCTGCCTTCATTCATTACTTTTTCTTGGCACAATCTGATCTTTTCCAATAGCTCTGGCTGCATCGATATCTCAAACAGCTTTTCAGTTCCGGCTCCGGTTACCTTTACTTCTATTTCCATTTTCTCGAAATCCTTTATCAATTCCTCCGAAGTCATTATCATTTTGAGTCTTTCCTTCCTACTAAGGGCATCAGCCACCTCATTGGCTTTCCCCGGATGATAGAGAATCTCACAATCATAATCCTTGATTAGCTCTAACCATCTTCTCTGACGCATGTTGAGCTCTTTCTGCGTGAATATGTACTTGAGGCTCTTATGGTCTGTGAAAATCTCGCACTTCTCTCCATACAATTAGTGCCTCCAAATCTTTAAGGCAAAAACTATTGCCGCGAGCTCAAGGTCATGAGTAGGATATCTAATCTCGTATTCCTTCACTTGTCTTGACGCATACGCGATCACCTTACCATGCTGCATAATCACACACCCTAATCCTTTGTACGACGCGTCACTATATTTCACAAAATCTCCTTTTCCGTCTGGCAACGCCAACACATGGGCCGTCACCAATCTTCTCTTCAATTCTTGAAAACTGTTCTCGTATTTTTCTGTCCATTCGAACTTCTCTGTCTTGCGAGTAAGTCGTGTCAAAGGGGCTGCGATCTTCGCAAAATCCTGTACAAATCTACGATAGTAGCCGGCCAATCCTATGAAACTCCTTAACTCTGTGGGTGTGGTTGCCCTTTCCTAATTTGAGACCGCCTCTATCTTGGAGGGGTCAACCAATACTCCTTCCTTATTGATCACATGTCCTAAAAACTGTACTTCATTCCGTCAGAATTCACACTTTGAGAATTTGGCAAACAACTGTTCTTCTCTGAGTATTCCTAGAGCTATCCTCAAATGCTCTGCATGTCCTGCCTCGGTCCTTGAGTAGATTAAAATATCATCGATAAAAACTATCACACACTTGTCCAAGTACTTCTTGAATACTCTGTTCATTAAATCCATGAAAGCCGCTGGGGCGTTGGTTAATCCAAAGGACATTACCAAGAACTCATAGTGCCCATACCTGGTGCGGAACGCAGTCTTTGGAATATCTTTGGGTTTAATCTTTAGTTGGTGATACCCAGTTCTCAGGTCAATCTTGGAAAAGTAGACAGCACCCTTTAGTTGGTCGAACAAATCATCTATTCTGGGTAACGGGTACATGTTCTTTATGGTAGCTTGTTCAACTCTCGGTAGTCGATGCACAACCTCATGCTCCCATCTTTCTTCTTAAAAAATAATACTGGTGCTCCCCAAGGAGACACACTGGGTCTTATCATACCCTTATCCAAAAGTTCTTGTAATTGGGTAGCCAATTCCTTCATTTTTAATGGGGCTAACCAGTATGGTGCCTTTGAAACTGGTGCCGTCCCTGGGGCCAATTCAATAGCAAATTCAATCACTCTATCGGGTGGTAGTCCCGGGAGGTCTTGTGGAAATACATCTTCAAATTCGTTGACTACCGGAATATCTCGCAAGTTGGGCACCTCCCTCTGCGTGTCCACCACATAGGCTAGGTAAGCCTCATTTCCTTTTCGTAGCATTTTATTGGCCTGGGCCATGGTCAAAAATTTCCGCGTCTGCCTCTTCCATCTAAATATGACTCCTTTCTTCCCTGGGATATTCAACTTAACTTTCTTCCCCTTACAGTTTATCTGAGCATCATTGCTAGATAGCCAGTCCATTCCCAAAATTACATCAAATTCCCCTAATTTAAAAGGAATCAGATCAACACTAAAAGATTGTTCCCCTATGCCTAACTCACAGGCGGGGTGAATCTGGTTAACATGAATAACTTCATGGTTGGGTATTTCTACTTGTAAGGGTTCTATCAAGGGTTTAGCCTTAAGTCTTAATTTATGTGCAAAGTCCCTCGATATAAAAGATTTAGTTGCTCCCGAATCAAATAAAATATTTGCACTGACTGAATTTAGAGAAAGGGTACCTGCTATCACATCTGAGTCTTTCATAGCATCTTGAACTGTCATGTTGAAAGTCCTCACAGTAGTGGCTTATTGGAGGCAACCCTGCTTGCTCCTGAAGCTGTTGGTTTGTTCATTGGGCATTCCCTCTTCCAATGACCCGGGCGTCCACACTGATGACAAGTGGTGGTTGGAATGACGGCAGGGGTTGATGAAGGGCACTTAGTTGAATAGTGACCCTCTCGACCACACTTAAAGCAGGTTACTGGCCTTCCTTTACACTCCCCAGAATGCATCCTTCCACAAGTGTTACAGGCTGGTAATGGGGGTCGAGACTGGTTAGAATAGGACATTCCTGACTTCTGGCCGCTCTGGCTCACATTCACACTCACGGGCCGCTTAAACCCAGTACTCCTTCCCGGTAGGGACACTGCTCCTCAATTAAATCTAGTTGGGAAGCTCCCTCCCACGGATCCTCCGCCCATGCTCATACTTTTCCTCTTTATTCCTTTCTTCTCTCTTTCCTTTTGCATCTGTTCGCTTCTGGCTTCTGTAATTGTTGCCTTTTGCACTAGAGTGGCATAATCTGTAAGCTCAAGGATTGCCACCCTATTCTGAATCCACGGTTTCAGTCCCTGCTGAAACCTCCCAACATTCTTTTCCTCAGTGTTCACAAACTCCGACACAAACCTTGATAACTCAATAAATTTTGCTTCGTACTCTGCTACAGATAAGTTATTCTGCTTTAGCTCCAAGAACTTGAGCTCCATCTGGTTCTCCATAAACCTCAGGAAAATTTTCCCAAAAAAAACTGACTGAACTTCCCCCAGGTTATGATAGCATATGTCTCCATGTTTTTCTTGTCCTCCCATCAGTAGTTGGCCTCTCCCTTCAGAAGGTAGGTAGCAAATACAGTCTTCTGTGCCTCGTCGGTACTCAGAATCTCAAAAGATTTCTCCATTTCCTTTAGCCATGCCCTTGCCTCAATTGGCTCGGCTGATCCGTGGAACTCAAAGCCCTGAAAGAGTTTGCCACAACATTGTTATTTCCTTGAGGGGGTAGGTTGGGTTGACGTTCCAAGTTCTGCCTTAGTAGTTGCATGAACTGCCCCATGTGATCCTTGCCTGGGTTTGGTACTTGTTGCTCAACCTCAGTTTCTCCTTCTTCAGCCTCTATCTCAAATCCTTCCACATCAAATGTTTCTCCCTCCTCTTCATACTGGGAGTCATCCTGTTCAACATAATCCTCATCTTCCTCTTCACTGTGTTCTTGGTTTCTACCATCCTGGTTATGGCTTCCCTGGTCCTCAAATCCAGGGTTCGCCCTAGTTCCAATCCTTCTTGGCGGAATGATACTGATAATTTTTTGGAAAATTCAACGTTAGGTCACACTCATACATAAGATTGTGCCTTGCACAATTCTATAATGGGGAGAACGCATCTCGTAATTCTATTATATTATGACAGTTCTAATAAGAAGTGCAGTAATAATAATGATAAAAACAGTGATCTCGTCACTAAGGAACTGAACTGAAAGGAAACAAATATATACATAATGCGAGAAATACATAGTTCGATCTGGTCAAAAGTACAACAGTGCTACAGTCATCTGCCCAAAAGTGAAATACATGAGTCTATCTGTCTAGTCAGAGAAAGGGATACTATATACAAGTCAACTATCCCGGAAAATTTGCTCTTACTATGGCCTCGACTAACTAGACGACTAGACTACCACATCACTGGTCCTGAATCAATCACCAGAGCGGGTCAACTCTCACACTCTCTCCATCGCACGACGAAAAATGTAATCAGCCTGCCTCTTGGATATCCTGCCATGTCTGTCTCCATGAAGTGATCGGAGCCTCGCACGGGCCATAAGCTCTATCCCAGTCAGCTCTCTCCTTAGGGATCGGGGTATGGTAGCTCTGGCCACATGAGCTCGTGCACACCTACTAGCTCTCTCTGCATCCAACTCTCTCCTGGCCTCATCCAGCCGGGCCTCAGCAACAGCCACTCGAGTCCTCAAAACATCCTGAACATAGCCATGAGCTAACAAAGACTGCCTATGGGCAGGGTCGAGAGGTGGTGAATCCGGATCTGCCTGGGCTCGGGAGTACGGGTCTCAGAGCTGTCATCATTGGGGCTCCAAGATAGTGGTGGAGGGGTAGGAGCTTTGACCACGGGGAGTGAGGGTAGAGGGGTACCAGTATACTCCACTATAGCTCCGGCATGCTCCTCAGCTACTAGGACTTCATCCGGGTCCTCCTCATCTGAAATCGCAATAACCTTTGTCTCTGACTCCTCTGAGGGGTCCTCCTCCTGATCCTCAACATCTAGCAGTGCCTTATCATGCTCACGCTCGAACATCTCTGGGCCCTCTATCTCATGCGCCTACATATTAAACGAGCTAAATTACTATCACGATACTTATAAGGGTCCCCGTAAGGGTTTTAACTGTCACCGCTACTTTAAGTAGTCCGACCATGAACTTGGCAAGAGTTCTTATTATCTTTGTGAGTTTATTATTATATCGTCGCATCATCTCTGAGGTTTATAACACTTAGCTCTGATACCATTTCTGTAACACTGAAATTGAAATAAGTACAAGTCCTTGAATCCACAATTTAAAAGTTATTACAACCCAAAATGATTACTTAATAAATTTATAGTTAATTTCCATTATCTGCCATAAGTTATAATTATACATAATTGATTCCCAAAAGTAGAGTGCCTAGTCTATAGATAGATCTACCTCTGCAGCTATAGCAGTTATGATATCAACGAGAAGACGCGGGACGCTTCCCACGCACTTGCGCTGGGTCTGCTGGAGTCTGACCATCTTTCCTAACTGTTGTTGTGTGATGAATAAATGAAGCAAGAGTGAGCATTACAGCTCGCAAGATAATATATAGTATAATCAATAATGCAAGTATCTAAATAGATAACTTACTGGAAATCTTTATCAAGTGTAAGATAATTACTTACTGGATATAAGCTAAAAGGGAGATGAAGTTACCAAATACTTCACTATACTTATATCATTTTAGAAAACTACTTGAACTACCACTGTTCAAAGTATAAAAGTTTTCGAAGTTCGTCACATATATGGGACTAAAAGATAAGACTTGAATAGATTCAATATTTGAAATATCAGTTGAAAGAATGAAGTTATGAGATACTTCACTAGTCCCGATATATATATATATACCTCTATATATATACATCTCATACACTCTTCTGCTATGAAAAGTATAAGCAGAATTGCCATTCCCAAGAATTTTGGAAAGAAGAAACTTTGGCATAAACCTGATATCATGTTGATCAGGCAAAGATACCAATTAAGTCACCTTTTTTACTAGTAGATTGATGAATCCCCCACTGGTCATCACCCTGGCCGCATTAGGACCTTATGCTGGACTGCCACTCAGCCACTTACGCATCGATGGACTGCCACTAAGCCACTTACACTTTTATGGACGCCCATTGAGCCCATGTTGCTTATGCCGACTCAAATAGATGGACTTACTTCCAGAATGTTGGGTAAGTAATCAAAATATTTTCTCAAAACAGCAACCTCGTTGCGAATATAAAATACACCACAGAGCCGGATCCCTCAGATTTTTAAGCGAGTATTTAAATCCCCTTCGAAAGGAAGATCTTAAATTTGAAAACGAGTTTTGGGATCCGCTCTGACTTTTAAAATCATTTTGAAGACTCGAAAACATTTTAAAGAATGTTTAGAGTAATGATGATTTAATAAAATAAATCATTCTCGATAGGTTAGAAAATATCTGAATATTATTATATAAATAATATTCCCATAAGGATAATCTTTATAAAAATAATTGAAGTAGAAGTCTCGTTGAATTTCTGGGGCGATTGTATATTCGAACTCGACAGAAACAATTATTGGGAGCGCCCCGAATTCATATTTCAAAAACAGCTGATATTAATAACAAGACGTTCGGAACCCGAATAAAATGATAATTATCAATAATGTGGGTCCCGAATTATCGAAATTAAGATATAACGGGTATTGAAAATGAACTGTGGAAACCGATAAATGGCTGGAATAAAATACGAAATCGTAAATAAACGGATATAATTATCAGGAAAATATAATTAATATCACAATATTGATTTCTGAAAATTTTATAAATATTAACAAAGGGGGAAAGGTGTTTATACCATGTGGCAATACGAATTACACTGATTTTATGTGGGTATTCAAAATATGTGGGTGTTGGTTTAGAAACCGGGGGTGTGTTTTATAGTAGGGGTGAACAAAAAACCGATCAAACCGTAAAAGTGACCCAACCTGCCCCTTATTTCGGCTGACGGAGCTGAAATATGCAAAATTCGAAGTTTAATTGGTTTAATTTTTTGTTAACCTGAATATAATGGGTTGGGTCAATGTTCAAAAAATTAAAACCCTTACAAACCCAACCCAACCCGATTTTATAATATAATATTCTTATTTGAAATTTTAATTTATGTATTTATTGTAATAAATAAAATATTCAAAATAAAATTATTATTTTACGGAAAACACAACAAAAGTTATTGATTTTAAACTAGAAGAGTACACAATACGTATAATATCTAATAATATTTATCTTTTGTTAAATTATGGGGTATATTTCAACTTTTCATTAAATTTATTTGTAATTTTTAACTCCTAAAAATATTCAAGTAATTTTATTCGAGTTTTAACCCGAACCAACCCGACCCAATATATAAAGGGTAGGGTTGGGTTAAAAATAATTTTTTTGGTTAACGAGTTCATTTTTTTTCAAAAACCGAATTAATTGGGTTAGTTCGATTTATTAACTCTAACCTGGCCAATCCGACCCATGTTCACCCCTATTTTATACCCCGTGGTAATACAAATTACACCGATTTTCAAAAATACACCAATTTTTTATATGTGGGTATTCAAAATATGTGCATCTTCTGCTTGTATTCTTTCAGTTCATCTGTTGATTTATCATTCTGATAGATGGCAGCCCCGAGGTCACGTAGCTTTGAATTTCCAAGAGATAGATCATCTAGTTCCAGAAATCCAATTTTCTTTCCTTCTGGATTAAAAGTTAAGACTTGTATTCCTAGACTCATTTCTATATTGGCTCCTACAATAGGCATATCAACAACATATTCAGTTTGATCAATGTACTTTGGAATGTAATTATATTAGTAAGGCATTCCCCTCTGTTTCAACTGTATCAGGTTCTTTATGTATGCAGACCATCTCTGTAATATCCGGGATATATCGTGTAATTATTTCTGCTAATAAATAATTATTATGTATGTTCAGTATTTATTCTGTGAATTATTTGTTAAGTGTTAAATGTGTTTGGATGTTTAAAAATAATATTAATTGAGTATTTTAATTTTATATGTCCAAAATAAAATATAAATAATTGTCATATCTTCCTATTTATTTTTATGTTGATTTATGATTTTATAGGAAATATATGGATTTTATAAAATCTTTTTCTGAGTATTTTAAAACTATTTTATACAATCAGGAACCAACCGACGTCATCCGTTTTTACATTTTTATTACCCCGAAACTCTTCCGAGACCTTCCTAACCTAATTGCAATATTCCGAGCATTTTCCATGTTTCGACTTTTTCGATCCGGCGTACGGTTTGTCCTGTGCGGGTCCCGGCGCAACATTTTCGATACATTATTCATTTTGGTAAATAAATAAAACTCGTATTTTCGATAAACAGGATCTTTTTATTAAACTATCAAAATTATCACATCGTAATACATGTAACCAGGCGTTGAGACCAAGACCGCAGTACAAATTGTATTGATTTGGATAATTACCCCGAAAACCGGTACCGTTTGGATCAGTTTTTATAAATAAATGTACCATTTTGTATCTGGAATGATCCAACGGGATACTAATTTTATGTAATTATAAATAGCTTTTACCGTATTTTATTTCGTACCAGAAATCATTTGCAAACAATATTTACAGAGAAAATACTATAATTATAAACTGTTCTTCGTAATCAAACACAAATTCGGAGGCGTTACCGATATCAGATTAAGGCGTGTATATACTCGAATCGAAACTTAAAAAATTTCCTATCTGATTCTGCCATCAATTTCAACCCAGAATCAAAGGGTAATTTCCTATAAACTGATTTATATTCGAATTATTAAGAATTAAAAGTATAAATTTTTGTTCGAGCTATTGTTTGGATGATTTGATGCTTGCATGTTGTAGATCTTTTCTTCCTGATCATTTTGGTATGTCATATGATCGATTTGGAGTTCAATAACATGTTCAAATTAGGGTTTGATTCTCGAATTGTATAATTAGGGTTTATATTCATTTGAATGTTCTTGATTGAATTTGGGGATTTCTTATTTGCGGATTATTAGATGTTCTAAAGGGGTGGGTTTTGTTCCCCTTGAAATTTGCAATCTATTCATATAAGCACGTTATCAGACGATTCCTGGATCGAACGGAGTTGTCGTTTGAAGTTTCATCGGATTTTATATAAACTCGCCGGCGACAAGTTTTCCTGGGGTTATTACGATCGATTTACAACTTGTTTGATGGAATAAATTACATGAATAAGTTCCTAAGGTTGTAACCTACGTTTCCCCGTTTGTTTGGTCGTGTTTTGGACTGTTATTAGACTCGCCGGAAAGCTTCGAGTTGCCGGCGTAGCCCTTGCCGGCGTGGTGAAGGGGAAGGCAAAAATGCAGAAAGGACCCTGACCTTTCTATGTTATTGCAAAGTAGTCCATGTGTTTTAAAAAGTTTTTAAAAACAAGATTTTTGTTTACAAAACTGGTAAAAATAGTATTTATGTTTTATTAATTTTCAAAAATAGGATTTCTTCTATAAAAATCATTTTAAAAATCATTTTTAATTTCCAAAAATTCTGAAAATGATTATTTTAATTCCAAAAATCATTTTTTTAATTCCAAAAATTATTTTTAATTTAAAAATAAATATGACTTAATCAGATAATTAATTTCAGTTAATATTTAATTGATTAATTGGTCAATTAATTCGAAAATTAATTGATTAATTGATTTAATTAATTATTAATTGATTTTAATTTATTATTTAATTAGATTTAATTATTTTAAAATGATTTAAAAATTCTGAAAAATAGTTTCGAGTTTCAAAATATTATTTTAAATTGGTTTCAAGGCTCGATAATTATTATAAAATTGTTTTGAAGCCAAAATTGGCCAACCGTACCCTGTTTATTACTTTAAAATTGATCCAACCACCCATTTTAATTCAGAAAAATGTTTTAAAAATCATTTTAAATACCCGAATGCCTGTTTATGACCCGAGACTCCTTTATAAATGATATGTCATTGATTATTTGACGTGTTATGTGTTATATGTGACTTGTTGTTTGACTGTCGATCTATATGTTCGATGTTTACTTGTCTATAACATAACTTTCAATCCGTTAATCGGATTTGGGTGAAATGAAGGGTAGATAGAAGTGTGTATCGAATAGAATCGTATAAGTTGAGTATTGATAGATGTTTATGATATGTGAGCAGAAGAGGCAAGGCGTAGGAAAGGGAAACAGATAGTCGAGGAGTAGACAGCTATGATTGGAAGTTAGTGCAGTATAGCAAGCTAGTACCAGGTAAGTGTTCTGAACTTTCTCGAGATATATTGTATGTTAGATATATTTGATAATGTCATGTCTAATATGATTTATGTTTAGTTTTCAGATATTACTTAAACAGGACAAATCAGTACTTAACTGAAATCAGCACTTATACTGAAGTCAGAACTTAAGTCATCAGTACTTAAGGTTCAGGAGATATTTATCAGAAGATAATATCAGGACTTAAAGGAAACATTCAGATAAGGAAGGCAGCTGATTTACAAGAAGAGAAGATCTAGACAAACGTAAGAAGAGATATGCATGAAGAAGGAATTTTATGAAGAATAGAATACTTGGAAGAAAAGATATCTGATTGATATATTTTAGGAAGCAGAATTATATTTCATATCAATTAGCGATTATCTTGTAACTGTGTAGTATATAAACACAGACATAGGGTTTACACTATAAGTGTTATCATCATCGAGAAGATTATTCATTATAACCCTAGCAGCTCTCGTGATATTTGTTCATCACTGAGAGAGGACAGTTCCATACTGTAACAGAGTTTATTGTTTTGAATAAAGTTTGTTTTCTGTTACTTGAGTTATTAGAGTTCGATTTGATTGTGCTATACACTGTATTCACCCCCCTCTATAGTGTGTGTGTGTGACCTAACAAGTGGTATCAGAGCCTATCTGTTAACACACAAACAGTTTAAGATCCAAAAACAATCATGTCTGAAGCAGAAACTCCAACCAAGCCCACCAAAACTGAAGAACCACCAAAGGCACAAATCCATAGTCGATATGAGACTATTAGAGTTTCCATATTGAAACCGTCTGAATATCCCATATGGAAGGTGAGGATGACTATGTTTCTGGAAGCTACAGATCCAGAATATCTTGACAGAATCAAGGAAGGACCTCACAATCCAACAAAGCTCGCTGTTGCAGTTACAGGGGAAGCAGCAAAGTCAGTACCAAAGGAGAAGAGCGACTACACTGCAGAAGATATCGCTTCAATCGCTAAGGATGCTAAGGTACGACACTTACTGCATAGTGCCATTTATAATGTAATGTCAAACAGGGTAATAAACTGCAAGACTGCAAAGGAGATATGGGATGCCTTGGAAATAAGGTGCCAGGGAACTGATCCGATCAAGAAGAATAGGAAGACAATACTCACTCAAGAGTATGAACACTTTGACTCAAAGGCTAATGAGTCATTGACTGATTTATATGATAGATTTGTCAAACTCTTGAATGATTTGTCACTGGTTGATAAGGAGTATGATCTTGAAGATTCAAACCTTAAATCCTGTTAGCTCTTCCTGAAAGCTGGGATTTGAAGGCAACAACAATAAGAGACAACTATAATCTTGATGAAACAACTCTTGATGAAATTTATGGGATGCTCAAGACTCATGAACTTGAGATGGAACAAAGAAGCAAGAGGAAAGGAGGAAAGTCAAGGACAGTTGCTCTTAAGGCTGAAGAAGAATCCCCCAAGGAAGCAACCTCAAGGAAAGGCAAGGGTAAAGCGCTCTTCATAAAGTCTGATACTGAGTCATCAAGTTCTGATAGTGATGATGACTCAGAAACTGAAAGCTTGCCTGAGACGGATGCTGATGAAGAGATGATGAAGTTGTGTGCTCTTATGGTGAAAGGGATCACGAAGATTGCATACAGGAAGTTCAGGAAGGGAAAGAGGTTTTCCAGGAGAGGTGCAAGTTCTGATAAGAAGAATTTCAGAAAATCTGAAGGCAAAGGAGGAAAGTCTGACAGAGGAGATTATGCAAATGTCAAATGCTACAACTGTGGTGAGAAATGTCACATATCTCCTGATTGCAAGAAAGTAAAGAGTGACAAAGGCAAGGCTCTTGTCACAAAGAACAAAAGTTGGACAGACACCTCAGATTCTGAAAGTGAGGAGAATTATGCCTTGATGGCAAATGCTGATAAGGCAAGTGCTGAAAGCAGTTCTGAAGCTGCTGAATTAAAGGTACCTCAAACTACTTATGCCTTTCATACTGATGATATTAATGAGTTGAGAAAATATCTTAAAACCATGTTCATTAGCTATAGAGATCAAACTTTAACATGTGAAAGATTGACTTCTGAAAATCTTGCTTGTAAAAAGAGGAATAATTATTTAGAAAAAGAGTTAGTCATGTTCCATCAAACTCAGAAAGATAGAGATGATGCTTTCTATGTTAGGGATGAAGTACTTAAAATGAATGAATCTCTAAAAGCTGAGTTAGAAAAGGAAAGAGAGATTATCAGGACTTGGACTAACTCTGGCAGAACAACTCAGAATTTGTTAAGTAGTGAAAACTGGAAATAGGGCTTAGGTTATGGAGATTATAATAATGATAAAGGAACTGTAGAAATTAAGCCTATAGTTGTTAATCAAAAATCTAAGTTAAAGCCTGTTAAGTTTGTAGCTGTAAAGTCTGATACTGAGAAATCAGAAGTTAAAAAGGAATTAAACTAAAACAGGAAAAGACAACTGAAGTAAACGTAGGCTTAATGACATAGAAGCAGCTTAAACATAAGCTGAAAGATGTTAAGAATACAAACAAGGTAAAATCACCTAGGAAAAATAGGAATGGAAAGGAAGGTGTGAATAAAAGCAATGATTATAAGCCTGTTCCTGATGCTCCTAGAAAAACATGTCATAACTGTGGAAGTTCTAACCATCTGGCTTCTTTTTGCAGGAAGAATAAGAACATAAACTCTTTACCTTCAAAGTCAGGAGTTAAGAGTCAGTCTGTTATATATAAGCCACAAAATCCTTATTTTCATTGTGGTAGTTTATGGCATTCCATTTATACTTGTAAGGAATATCATAGTCTGTACTATGATTATTATCAAATAAAACCTTCTTTAAAGAAAGTTAGCATTGTTCCTTCTAGTGTAAGTTCTGATTCAAAGTCTGATAGTGTAAATTCTAATAAGAAACATGTTAACATAAACTCTGATGCTAAATCGGCTGTAAATGTTAACAAACTTAATAAGGCCAAAGGATCCAAGAAAGTCTGGGTCCTTAAAACTAATCATTAGTGGTCTTTGTGATTGCAGGGCAACAGGAAAAACATCCTAGTTCTTGACAGTGGATGTTCAGGACATATGACTGGAAATAAAGCCCTGCTATCAGACTTTGTGGAGAAGGCTGGCCCAAATGTTTCTTATGGAGATGGCAACATTGGAAAAACTTTGGGATATGGCAAAATCAATCTTGGGAATGTCATCATTAAAGAAGTAGCTCTGGTCTCAGGATTTAAACACAATCTGCTGAGTGTTAGTCAAATATGTGACAGAGGTTATCATGTGGATTTATTTGAAGAACACTGTGAAGTAGTAAGTAAATCAACAGGCAAAGTTGTTCTGCAAGGATACAGGCGTGGTAACATTTATGAAGCCAAGCTTTTAACAAGTACTGATGGGTCTGCAGTTTGTCTGATTAGTAGAGCATCAATTGAAGAAAGCTGGAACTGGCACAAGAAACTCTCTCATTTAAATTTCAACAATATAAATGAACTAGTCAAGAAAGATCTTGTGAGAGGACTGCCAAAGTCAGTATTTGCTCCTGATGACCTTTGTGATTCTTGTCAGAAGGCTAAACAAAGGAAATCCTCATTCAAGAGCAAGACTGAATCATCAATTCTTGAGCCTTATCACCTACTACATGTTGATCTATTTGGTCCTGTGAATGTCATGTCTATTGGAAAGAAGAAATATGTTATGGACATAGTGGATGAGTTCACCAGATACACATGGGTGTATTTCTTGCACACAAAAAGTGAAACTGCATCTCTCTTGATTGATCATGTCAAATAACTGGATAAATTGGTCAAAGACTCAGTGAAGATAATAAGAAGTGATAATGGTACTGAGTTCAAGAATTTGATAATGGAAGAGTTCTGCAAAAACCATGGAATCAAGCAGGAATTTTCTGCTCCTGAA
Organism: Apium graveolens; assembly: GCF_009905375.1. Lineage (NCBI taxonomy): Eukaryota > Viridiplantae > Streptophyta > Magnoliopsida > Apiales > Apiaceae > Apium > Apium graveolens. The sequence goes on from NC_133653.1 coordinate 5,930,537, forward strand.
ACCCCACAGCAAAATGGAGTTGTTGAAAGAAAGAATAGAACTCTTATTGAAGGTGCACGTACAATACTTGATGAAGCAAAGCTTCCAACCTATTTCTGGGCTGAAGCTGTGCACACTGCTTATTTTACTCAGAATGCAACATTCATTAACAAGCAAGGAAAGACACCATATGAGATGGTGAAGAAAAAAAGCCAAGTTCTGATAGTCCTGAAAATCTAAATTCTGAAGGATCCAACTCAGAGAGCATAGTTTCAGGGGGAGCATCAGAAAATGTTGATGAAGATAGCATGGATCATGGGGGAGCATCTAGTTCTAGAGAAAACCTTCCATCTGCAAGGAAGTGGACTAAATCACATACACCTGATTTGATAATTGGAAATCCTGATGCAGGTGTCAGAACTAGAACAGCTACTTCAAGTGAATGTCTTTACAATTCTTTTTTTTTCTCATACTGAACCAAAGAAAGTGGAAGAAGCTCTTCAAGATGCTGATTGGGTGCAAGCAATGCAGGAAGAGTTAAATGAATTTGAAAGAAACAAAGTCTGGACCCTAGTGCCAAGACCAAAAAACAGATCTGTTGTTGGTACAAAGTGGGTATTCAGAAACAAAACTGATAGTGATGGCATAATTACAAGGAATAAGGCAAGGTTGGTTGTAAAAGGATATTCTCAACAGGAGGGAATTGATTATGATGAAACATTTGCACCAGTTGCTAGATTGGAAGCCATAAGGATATTTTTGGCTTATGCTGCTCACAAAAAGTTTACTGTCTTTCAAATGGATGTGAAAAGTGCTTTTCTCAATGGAGAATTGGAGGAGGAAGTATATGTAGAACAACCTCCAGGCTTTGTAGATTCCAAATATCCAGATCATGTATATAGTCTTGATAAAGCACTTTATGGCCTTAAGCAAGCTCCAAGAGCATGGTATGAGACTTTAGCTCAGTTTCTTCTGGAAAGTGGATTTAACAGAGGAACTATAGACAAAACACTGTTCTACCTCAACCATGGAAAAGACTTACTTCTGGTTCAGATATATGTTGATGATATCATCTTTGGTTCTACAAATGACAGACTTTGCAAGAAGTTTGCCAAACTAATGCAGTCAAGATATCAAATGAGTATGATGGGGGAACTTAGCTATTTTCTGGGCCTTTAAGTCAAGCAGAATGAAGAAGGCACTTTTATTTGTCAAACCAAGTATACCAGAAATATGCTGAAGAAATTTGGAATGCAAGATTGTTCAAGTGCATCCACTCCCACGGCCACTGCAACAAAACTGGATAAGGATACTGGTAAATTAGTAGATATTACTGATTACAGAGGTATGATTGGCTCTCTACTCTATCTAACTGCTAGTAGACCTGATATCATGTATGCTACCTGTTTTTGTGCAAGATTTCAAGCAGATCCAAGAGAACCTCACTTAACAGCTGTGAAAAGAATTTTCAAGTATCTTAAGGGAACAGCTGATCTGGGATTGTGGTATCCCAGAGAATCAGATTTTAAACTAATAGGTTACTCAGATGCAGATTTTACAGGTCGCAAAATTGACAGGAAAAGCACAAGTGGAAGCTGCCAATTTCTTGGAGGCAGATTGGTTTCTTGGTTTAGCAAGAAACAAAAGTCAATTTCTACATCTACTGCAGAAGCAGAATATATTGCTGCAGGAAGTTGTTGTGCATAGATTCTTTGGATGAAGAATCAGTTACTGGATTATGGATTAACATATTTTAAAATCCCTATTTACTGTGATAATCAAAGTGCTATTGCTATGACAGGTAATCCAGTTCAACACTCAATGACAAAGCACATCAGCATTAGGTACCACTTCATAAGGGAACATATGGATGAAGGTACAGTAGAATTGCACTTTGTTCCAACAGATCAACAACTAGCAGATATCTTCACAAAACCACTGTGTGAAGCTAATTTTACAAGATTGGTAAATGAACTTGGAATGGTTTCAGGTTCTTTCTCGAAATCTGCTTAGCTTTTGTTCTGATGCATCAGTTTATGATCAGTATTTACAGAAATTACTCTCTTTGTGTATTCTGTGCTTAATTGAAAATTGCTTACGTACTGATTGTTGTCTGATGTGAATTTCTAAACTTTGATAGTGATATGACTGTTTATGTGACTATTCAATCCTATGAGGATAACTGTGCTAGATGCTGACCTAGTAGTCTTCAATATACTAGAGATCCCATGTTAGAAATAATAATTTATGTGGAAATCTATTGACACAAGCAAATTCTGATATTGAGCTTAGTTAAGTTTACTTTGTCTATCTTATTACTAAGTCAAAAACTAGAATAATGCTTCTCATCTGTTAAGTTCTGATGTCAGTAAATCTGTTGAATGTACTAAGTGCTGATAAACCTCACTTATCAAAAGAAAAAGGAAAAGAAAAAGAAATAAAAATCAGGTACTCCTTTGAGGTCTAGAGTAAAAATGTGGAAGGGACGACCCAAGTGCATTGCTGGTATTAAGTAATATGCATCAGAAAAGCAAATAAATATTTTTCTTGGTGACTTTTCACACTCTATGATTACTGGAGAAATACTCTGATAATAGCATTAATTCTGATAAGCAGTCGTGACTCACTTACACTGAGAAGCCATTGTAAAATGGAATTTAAAAAGATGCACAAAATTAACACAAAACAGTTGAGGTGGACTCATGCATGAACTCATTCAATAGTAGGCTTCAGAATAATGACAGATTTTAAGTAAAGTTTTAGTTATGCCTTATTTCTAAGATGTAATGAAGTGAATCAGACTTTACTCTTTGTCTGATATTTAGCTTAATGCACACACTAACACTCCATATGAATGATGAAAATTACTGTGGTGATCAATGTTGTTTTAGATGAACAGTTTATGTGTCAGATTGCATAAATTCTGAGGACAGGTTCTGTTGAACGTTCTGATGATTAAGTTCTGAAGAATCGATATCAGAATTTGTGTGAAGAATTACAGAGATAGGCATTCATTTTTTGAGTTAAGAAATCATGTTCTGATGACTGTTAAGTTCTGATATAAGTCTAAGTTCTGATATTAAATTCTGATCCTTTACTTGACTTATTTGTGGTTAAAATCTGAAACAGTCCCATTTTAAATCAAAATATGTTTGGGTGGAATATTAACAGTCAATATAATTAGGGATAGTGGTACACGTACATGCACAGTAATTTTTACTTGTTTCTTGTGCGCATTAAACCTTGTTTTACACTTCCAATGACTGTTTTTCTTCTTCCCAGTCTAGGGAGACGAGGTAGAATTATTTCTACCTGTCAGCATTAAATTTTCTTGCGTCTCCTGGCATTCTCTTGCCTATATAAACCAACACCTCAAATCAGCCTACACATCATTTCTTTTCTCACATACTCACTCTCCTTTCCTTATACCAACACAAACATGGTCAACTACAATATGTTTTTGAACTATGAGACCTTCAATATGGAGCTGAGCTGTAAGGACTGGCAGCATGAATGGCACGTAACTGTCATTCCTGATTAGATTTGGGACTCGGTTCCCCAGGAGGTTCTCACACACCTCCTGTTCTTTCACATGGACTACCATCGCCATCTGGAGCGATTGGAGGAAGAAAGGCTGGAAGCTCTCCACCAACAAGAGTGAATCATTTGAATCGCTATTCTTTTTGTAGAGAGTCGGAAGAAGAAATAATTTATTTTCTTCTTCCTATTTTTCTACATCGTCAGCTTTGTCCGACTTCTTAGCCAAGGACAAAAGCTGTTGATGTTAGGTTTAGTAGCTTAGGACAATCTTGTAATGTTCTGATGTAATTTCAATTTCATGAATGTATTCTCATAATATATTAATGGAATTCTTATATTTTTGCAAGATGTTGTTTCTGAGTTATTTGAAATTCTGATACATGTTTATATCCTGATTTTTCCATATTCTGATGACCATTTTATAAATGATCCAAATCAAGTTCTGATGCTAACGTGGCAGTACCTGTTTACTTGATTTATTTTTTTTGGTCATTCTCACTCTTGATATATTTTTACAGAATATTGGTTTTGCAGTGAAAATAATTAAAAAAGTGGGAACAGTTTAAATTTTGAATTAAAACTGACTTACCTCAATTAATGGGATTACTGGGTAAGTGGAACGGTTTTTCCTTGAAAAACTGCATGTGATAAGTAATGATTACTGTTTTCCCGTGCCCATTAACTATTCATTATTGCTGCATGTCTGACAGGTGTCCAACGGTTATTTTTTTTACCAAGTATAAGTAAGAGAGAGAGAAGAATATACAATCTTTTATTTACTTTACACTTCATCTCTCTTTCTTTGCTTTTACTATCTCTCATCTCCTGACGTTGGTTTTTCATACAGACATTTTATCAAACACCTTACAGGCAATCTTAATTTTCAATTTTTCTCATGGCACCTAAGGATTTGATCATCGATGGAGCTAAGTTCGTTCCCAACAACTATGCTGCAATTCTAAATCATGATGAAGCTCCGTCTGAGTTGCATTTTGTGCAAGATCTTCTTGCACACAGTGAAATTGGGTATGCATTGACCCAACCTTCAGTCTTTTCAAGCCAACAAATTCTGACGTTTTGGCGGACTGGGCATTTTGATAATGGTGGTGCAACTGGTACTCCCTGCATTGTTTTTGAAGTCAATGATGATGAGCATGTGGTAACTTCTGGAACAGTTCGAAAGGCTTTACATTTACCAGAAGGCTGCATTTTCTGAACACCAGAGGAACCAGCTCTACAGCAGCTCATGGCCAGTTTGGGGTATGAGAGGAGTTTGGCTAAGCTTGGAAAGTTGAAACGAGCACACATCAAAAAAGAATGGAGCTTTTTCTTCGACTGCATCACTAAAGCCTTCGGGAATAAGTGTTCCAACTTTGATGCCATTCCAATAATGAGTCAGCACATCGGGTATGCTATTATTAACCAAACTCATTTTGATTTTGCAAGTGCTGTGATAGGTTTTATTAGGGATAGGATGACAGAGGATAAGAATGTTGTCTACTTTGCTAGATTCTGTCAGCTTATATATAATTTCTGTTGTGCTGATGAACCCCAACCTACCACTGACTTATATCCACCCTTTAAACTTGCAAAACGAGCATTTAATGACTTGGTAAATGCTGACCTTAAGAAAACGGTGGTTAGGCCTTTACAGATTCCTCAGTCTGTAAAACAGATCCTGGTAAATGCTAATCCTCAAACCTATAGATCTGTTTATCCTGATGTACAACCCACCACCACATCTCAAACACCACAACAACCATCAGAACATACCACTCATACATCTATACCTCAACCCTCTCTCAGAACATATCTCAAAACATATCTCACACCTTCACAGACAGCTCAACCTTCATCCTCAGCACCTACTGTGAAGCCTTCATCTTCCAAGCCTAAGAGGACAAAGACTGTTCCTCAGACACCACAGAAAAGAAGGAGGATTGTTCTGAGAGATGAGTCTGATAGTGAGGAACTAGTTTCTGCATCAGAACTTGTTGTAAAAGAAGCTGAGAAGGTTCCTTCTCAGAAGGATTCTGGCATTGGGGGATCTAAGCTTTTTAAAAGGCTTAGAAGAATGACTTTTGCTGAACCTCCCAAGGAATCCCCACCTTCAAAGAGATACAGGAAACAGAGAGCTAAAAGGCCAGCTTCAGATGATGAAGAAGCAGCAGCTAAGGAAGGAGATCAGGAATCTCTGATCTCAAAAGAACCAGAATTTGCTGAAGTTACTGCATCTCCCTCTCCATTGTCCCCAACTCAGGAAGCTGCTACAGATAAGGCAAACACACCATCTGTGTCTCCTGTACATGAAACTGTATCTCCTGTAGACCCAGGCATAAGTGCTGAAATTGATATTTATAACCTGGTTGTGCCTGAGGTTCTCTACTTAGAAGCTCCAACAGAAATTAATCCATTAACAACCGCTTTTACTGATGCTACTCAAACTCCAGAATTGTCTACAACACCTTCTATGAATCTAGATGTTAATGATCAGAATATAGGTGAGCATCATGACATGGCTGTTGATTAGACCTTGGAAGCAGATCAGCACTTAGAGGATGATGTTGAAGCCTCAATTGCTTCTCATACTGTTGTTTTATCAGAAGATGCTGATTATGTTAGTTCTGATGCTTCAAATGTTGTACTACCGGTGATGCTGCTTTAAATGCTGATGAAGCTGGTCCTTTAGGACATGCACCTCAACAAACTGTTCATAAATCTGAACTAGTTAAGAAGTTTATTACAAGAGCAGCACCGGTACCTTGGAGTGAAACTCCTAGAGGACAGGAGTGGACTAAGGAATGGAACTCAGTTACCTTTGTTCCATCTGAAAAGATTCTTGCTGAGTACTTGGCCAAAGCTGATCAGATGTTAATTAATGATGATTTCAAGACACAGCTTCGAGTCACTGCATTGAGTACTAGACATCTTCAAGGTCTCCATTCAACAACTCATGCAGAGTTACATAAAATTCAGGAAGAATTGCTCAAGCAAGAAACAGTTAAGAAAATTGAAAAGAAAAATTTCTTCCAACCTACCTTTGACAGAGTTTCTTACATTGAGAAGACCCAACAGAAGCAACAGTCTCGGATTGATGATATTTTGAAAAATCAAGCTTCTTAGCAATCTCAACTTGATAAAATCCAAGCCTCAGTGGAATTTCTTGTCTCTCTTCTCTTACCTGCTGATGCCAAAAAGGGGAGAAAGTAATTAAGTCGAAATGTAAAATTGATCAGACACTGAAGGGGAAGGATGATGAAAAAGATGACCAGGGAAACTCTGGAATGGGTGGAGGTCATGGTCAAGGTAGAAGTTTCTCATCAAGAAGAACTGAAATTACAAGTCACATGACAAGTTCTGATGCTGGAAAAAGAATTACTTATGCTACTGGTAAAAGGATAAGTTCTGATGAACTTTTGAATCTTGATGAAGAATTATCAAGACAGTTATTTCTTAAGGAGAATCCAGGAATAGACTTTGAGAGTCTGATGGAAGAAGAAGCTAGACTTAAGTCAGAAAAAGTCAAATCTAAATCTGAAGCTTCTGTGGATAAAAAGAAACTTCCAAAGATCAAAGGCATTGTGATAAAAGAAAGAACAAATCCTGAAGCAACCAAGGCTAAATCACAATGGCAGATAGATCCAAGGTCCAAGGGCAAAGAGAAAGTTGGTGAACCTATCAAGGTTTATGTGCCTCCTGTGGATGAAGAAATTACTGTTGAAGATGCTGATCTTGCTCTGACTTCAAGAAAAGTTTCTAAGACAACCTCTGACATGGCTCAAGTGGTTCAGAGTCAAGAGATAGTTAGTTCTGATATCTCAAAGAAGCAAGTAACCTCTGACATAGCTCAAGTTCACTTGTTATCAGAAGATAAATCAAAGGAAACCTCTGACATTGCTCATGTTAAACCTTCAAAGATACTCCTACCAGGATTCACCAAAGCCAAACAGACTCAACCTTTGAAGATTGTTGCAAATGGTTTTGAAGCAAGAGTGGTTACTGGAAAGGAAGCAAGAGATAAATCTGGATTGGGTAGTGCTGATGAAAGAAGAGTACAGAACACAACCAATGATCCAACTTCCTTAAGTGAACCAGGTATTGGAGCAACTCCTGAAAGATTGAATCAACTAGAATCTGTACAGATGGTTTACCATACCTACTTGAAAGAACACATCTTGTTGTACTTCATGACAGATGGTAGGGTTTATCATATAAGGGAAAATACCATTCCACTGAAGTATTTTAAAGAATTGGAACATTTATTATTCTTACTTCAAGTGAATGACAAAATAACAGAAAGTGCTGCAAACTGTTTGAAGAGTCAAATTCAGAAACAGAAAAGACTTTATTCTGTTAAGTCTGACAATACATATCTTCCAAAGTACAGAGATCACAAGGGTGATATTGTTGAGATGAAGCCTAACTCTGCTAAGATTATAACTACATTTCTGGGTTACAAGGCTGTGGAATTCAATCTTGAGTTTGACAAGGCATATTTGATCAGACTGGATCAGGACATAAGGAAAGCTAGAATTAATGATCTCACGGCTGCAATCTTTCAAACTCGTGAAGATTCTGCAGAACTTAAAGATGCTAAAAGGAGGATGATTGATGAACTCAGATATGCTGGAAGATGTTTGTTGAAGAACTATCTCAGAATAACTCCTGACATCAGAGAGATCAGAAAGTGAAGCCAATTCAAGATCTACAACTGCTCAAATTCTGATATGAATACAGACTGGAGTTGTTATTAGAAGTTAAAGTTGGTAAAGCTTTAAGGACTGTAAGTTGTAGTTATCTAGTCAAATTCTCATGCATTTGTACTTAATGTTTTTGACATCATCAAATATCTGTTAACTTGTATATTTTGGTAATTTACAAGTTGGGGGAGATTGTTAGATATATTTGATAATGTCATGTCTAATATGATTTATGTTTAGTTTTCAGATCTTACTTAAACAGGACAAATCAGTACTTAACTGAAATCGGCACTTATACGGAAGTCAGAACTTAAGTCATCAGTACTTAAGGTTCAGGAGATATTTATCAGAAGATAATATCAGGACTTAAAGGAAACATTCAGATAAGGAAGGCAGCTGATTTACAGGAAGAGAAGATCTAGACAAACATAAGAAGAGATATGCATGAAGAAGGAATTCTATGAAGAATAGAATACTTGGAAGAAAAGATATTTGATTGATATATTTTAGGAAGCAGAATTATATTTCATATCAATTAGCGATTATCTTGTAACTGTGTAGTATATAAACACAGACATAGGGTTTACACTATAAGTGTTATCATCATCGAGAAGATTATTCATTGTAACCCTAGCAGCTCTCGTGATATTTGTTCATCACTGAGAGAGGACAGTTCCATACTGTAACAGAGTTTATTATTTTGAATGAAGTTTGTTTTCTGTTACTTGAGTTATTAGAGTTTGATTTGATTGTGCTATACACTGTATTCACCCCCCTCTACAGTGTGTGTGTGACCTAACATTGTAGTTGATTGATAGTCCTGATTTATATTGCAAGTGCTTTGAAGAACTGAACCCAAAACCCTGATCCCAGTTATTGATCTTGAGTCGTAAACCTTATTCTTTCTAAACCATTGATTGTTGTACACCCAAATATGAACCACAAATATACGATACTACTCCACAAATACATACAAACTAAATACCAAACACTGAATCGAATTACTTACATACTTAAACCATTGTACCTTATGCTTTGAAAGACCAATTCCTGGTAACCCTGAAACATTGATTCCTTTGTTATCCAATTCTTTCATTACCTAACAGTCAATCTTTGAAATTGCCATATTGATCCCTTGTAAAGATTGAAACCATTTCCTTATCGAACATTCAATGTTGTTTATCATTCTGTTTATTGCTTTACATTGTTTATTCTGTTATTATTGAATTGGATTGTTTTTATAAAATTGTGGACCAGATTCGTGGTCAGACCATATTAATGGTCAAGTTAGGCCAATGTGTGCCTTGGATCCAGTAGTTAGAGCAGTGTTGTGTGCTTTGCTCGAGGTTAGTGCGTAACTGATCAACAGCCTAACCTTGGTTTTTAAAATAAAAATATAATATCCAATTCTAAATCATAATTCATTGTTCACTTGATATCATAACCCTTTTCACTTGATGATCATTATTCTCAGTTTTGTCATTGTGACTTGCTGAGCTAGTTAGCTCATTTGTGCGATGTTGTTTATGTTCTTTTCCAGTTAAGAAGGAACCAGTTGGTAGCGAGGATCCCTAGTCTAGCGCGAGAGCTAGGGGTTCAGGTTGATCGAGTTAAGCTAGTAGGCATCTTTTGAGATAATTTAAGTTTGTAAAAGTTTGTAATAATGTTTAATACTCAGTTTTAAGTTTGAATAGTTGGGATTTGGACGGTTTGTAATATAAGTGTGTGTTTGGCTTGTGTGCATACTTTAACCTGTTGCGATTCGTGGTAGTTGGTAAGTAGGGTCACTGTATATTATTATTATCTTTATTATTGTTATAAGCAGGTTATAAATAAGGTGTGTGTGTGTGGACCCCAAACTTCTGACCCGGGTTTGGAGGGCGCCACAGGTTTGGTATCAGAGCTACAGGTTATAAGTCACTGACACAAGCCTAGGTTGACGGGAATGGGTAGAGGGTTAGGATTAGATGTAAGGAATAGAGAAATAGAACGTCGAGAGGTTGAGCGCTAAGGTATAATAGGTATTAGTATGATTCGCGTCGTGGTTAGAGATTCTTATATTGCGATATGATTTCAGATAGCAGCGATGACCGACTCCTTCATCCCCGTATCAGCTGATCACTCAGAGCCTTCAGTTGGAGTACCATCTTCAGATCCACGTCCTGTTGTTCCACCAGTGTTGGCTATTCAACCCCCACCTGTGTTGCAACCCGTACCACTGCAGGCTATTCCACCCCCAGGCATGAGGCCACCTACCAGAGGACCCCCACCAGCTGATTCAGATTCCACTGGGCATTCAGTTGCGAGTGCCCCATTCCAGTCTACATTGCATCCAGTTCCTTATTACCGGTATGAGGCTCTTTTGTTGGAGCGTGATTCCTTGTTGGCCCAGATTCGAGAGCTGCAGCATATCATCAGGACTACAGATGTTGATCGTAGTGCGAGGGAGCATCGAAAGGAGATCCATGTGACATGGAGGATTCTTGAGGCTAGGCTACATGGAGCTACACTGCCTGGCCGAGGCCCTAATGGACTTATGGGATGGGCTAATGAAGTGATGGAGGACTTAGAGAGGCTAGGAGAACCAGAGTTTCCTTGGAGTTGAGCCAGTGATCCAGAGATGGAGATGCTGATCAGATTTGTTACGGCTGTGTACTATGTACAGTAGTGTGTAGTATGTATCAGTAGACTTTTGGGTTTTATTTATACACTAGATCTGCTGACTAGTGAGTAGGTTGTTGTACCCTTTTGCTTTTACTTCCGAAGCATCTTTACGCTTGTACTACCTAAAACTTTTGATCTATATATATCAGTACTTTTTTCTTTTCCAGCATTGTCATTTGCTTTACTGCACCTATTTTACTTTACCTTATTTATTGCACCAGTTATACCCCCTGTGATACCATGTACCCTATTCCCATAACTGTTTATATTCTGTAAAGAAGCATGCAATTTACTTAGTTCAACTGTTATAACTATTTTCAAAAAGAGATATTTCTATTTTACAAAAGTTTTCTTTTATGCAAAGGATTTGATTTAAAAGCTAAATAAGTTTGATTTTTTACAGAAAAATGCCTCCCAGAAGAAATACCCGCACCAACACCCAGAATGAAGAAACCAACAACAACAAAAATAACAACCAAGATAATACAAACCAGAATGTGAACCCAGGACCCATAGACCCAACAATAACCCAGATTCTTCAAATCTTGGCCCAACAAACAGTTCACCTGGAACAACAACAAAGACAGACCAATCCCCAGGTAACTTTTAAAACTTTTCAGGCGGTAAACTCTAGATCCGATTGAAGCAAATGTTTGGATAAAGGAAATAGAGATGTTGTTTGCTTTGGTGAAAGTAAAAGAAGAACAGAAGGTTGAGTTTGCAAGCTATTATTTGTAGAATGAAGCCACCTATTGGTGGGAAACTGTGAAGACATTGGAAGGAATAGATGTTATTACTTGGGAAAGGTTTAAGGAATTGTTTTTAGAAAAATATTTTCCCCAGTTTGTTCAGGATCAGATGGAGCTAAAGTTTTTAGAATTAAAGCAAGAAAATATGTCGGTGGCAGATTATGAGAGTAAGTTTGAAGAGTTTTCAAGGTATATGCCGTCATATGTGGATACTGACAGGAAGAAGGCTAAAAGATTCCAGCAAGGTCTGAAGCCATGGATCAGAGGAAAGGTAGCCATTTTTGAGTTGGATACTTATGCAGGAGTGGTACAGAAAACCATGATTCCAGAGACAGAGAGTGAGATGTCACATAAGGAGAAGGAAAGTAAGAAAAAGGATATTTTAAAGGGAATGAAGGTTAGTCACAACCAGGGAAGTTTCCAAATTTTAAGAAAGGCAAGTTTCAGCCAGGGAGAAATTTTAATTTCAAGAGACAAAATGCAGGCGACGGAGGTCAGGGCAACCGTCTAGTTAATGTGAATCAGCCGAATCCGTTGAGATTAACTTTTCCAGATTGCCAGGTATGTGGGAAGAAATATGGAAGAGTTTGTAATAAGTTGAATGTTGTTTGTTTCAAGTGCAATCAGAAAGGGCACTATTCGAGGGAGTGCCGAAATCAGCCAGCGAGAGAGCCAGCATATAAGGATCAACCTATCCGGAATCCAGCAGTGAAGGTTCCAGCCATTGGATTTACGTGCTTTAAATGTGGGAAGCCAGGACATATAGCCAGGGATTGCAAGACAGCAGCCCCGGTCAGTAATGCATTGAGGATTATGGGATCTACCCCAGCAGTGAATGAGACTCCAAGGTCTAGAGTTTTTGATATGTCTGTGAAGGACGCTATCCAGGATACTGATGTCGTGGCTGGTACGCTTGATGTGAATTCTTTATGTGCCAAAGTATTAATAGATTTGGGAGCAACTCGATCGTTTGTTTCTCAAGATTTTGTTAGTAAGTTAAATTGTCCAGTTGAGTATCTAAATGAAATAATGACTGTGGAATTAGCAAATCAAGAACGTGTATCTGTTAATCAAGTTTGTGGGAATTGTGAGATTGAGATTTCCGGTAGTAAGTTTTGTGTAGATTTGATACCATTTAAGTTAGAAGAATTTGACGTTATCTTAGGAATGGATTGGTTATCTAAGCACGATGCCCAGATAGATTGTTGAAATAAGAAGGTAATGGTGAAGATGCCAGATGAAAGGATAGTAATGTTCAAGGGCCAGAAGCAAGCAAAGAAGTTCTTAATGATGATTCAAGCCAAGAAGTTACTATGACAAGGATGCGAGCATTTCGTGGCATATGTGATTGATAGAAGTCAGAAGCCAGCGAAACTTGAAGATATTCCAGTAGTTAATGAATTTCCAGACGTGTTTCCCGATGAGTTACCAGGACTTCCTCCGGATAGAGAAATTGAGTTTGCAATCGACTTAGCACCTGGAACAGAACCAGTATCCAAGGCCCCGTATAGAATGGCACCCGTTGAGATGAAGGAACTAGCGAAGCAATTGCAAGAGTTGTTAGAAAAAGGAGTAATCAGACCCATTGTATCCCCGTGGGGTACACCGGTATTATTTGTCAAGAAGAAGGATGGAAGCATGAGACTGTGCATTGATTATCGGGAGCTCAACAAGCTTACAATCAAAAAAAAGTATCCGTTACCTAGAATTGATGATTTGTTTGACCAATTGAAGGGAGCCAAGTACTTCTCCAAGATCGACTTAAGATCGGGATATCATCAACTAAAGATTAATCCAGAAGATATACCAAAGACATCTTTCAGGACGAGGTATGGACATTATGAATTTTTAGTGATGTCTTTTGGATTAACCAATGCCCCGGCAGCGTTTATGGACCTGATGAACTGAATTTTTAAGGAATATTTGGACAAGTTTGTTATTGTGTTTATAGACGACATTTTGATTTATTCAAAGACAGAAAAGGATCATGTAGCACATTTAAGAACAACTTTGGAGATTTTAAGGAAAAAGAAGTTATATGCTAGATTCTCGAAGTGTGAATTTTTGCTACAGGATGATCAGTTCTTAGGACACATAGTCAGTAATGAAGGGATCAAAGTGGACCCAGCAAGCAATTACAAATTGGGAAAGACCGAGAACACCAACAGAGGTAAGAAGTTTCTTGGGATTAGCGGGATATAATCGTCGAGTCGTTCAAAATTTCTCAAGGATTGCAACACCATTGACAAAGCTTACACGGAAGAATGAAAAGTTTATATGAAACGATAAATGCGAAGAAAGTTTTCAGGAATTGAAGTAACGATTAATCACGGCACCTGTTTTGTCACTTCCAGACGATCAAAGAAATTTCGTAATCTATAGTGATGCTTCTCATAAAGGACTCGGATGTGTTCTGATGCAGCACGATAAAGTGATTGCGTATGCGTCAAGGCAACTGAAACCACATGAATAGAAATATCCTACTCAAGATTTGGAGCTAGCAGCCATAGTTTTCGCTTTGAAAATTTGGAGACATTATCTATATGGAGAAAATGCGAGATTTACACGGATCATAAAAGCTTAAAGTACATATTCACACAGAAGGAGCTTAATATGAGACAGAGGAGTTGGTTACAATTGATCAAGGATTATGAGTGTATAATTAATTATCATCCCAGTAAAGTGAACGTTGTAGCGGACGCGTTGAGTCGAAGGAAAAGTTAAATGTGTTATCAGTACCCGAAGAAATATATAAGGAATTTCAGAAACTAGAATTGGATATTAGAGTTTGCAAGCCTGATGAAGCAAAAGTGTATAGTATGACTTTCCAGCCGGAGTTGTTAGAAAAGATAAAGAAGCGTCAAGAAGAAGTAATGGATCAGGACATAAACCGTTTGGTAGGTGAATAATTGTGCACGCAAAAGGATGATCAAAGTATTCTTAGGTTTTCTTCTAGAATTCGGATTCCACCAGTAACGGAGTTGAAGAATGAAATTTTACAGGAAGCTCATAGTTCAAGGTATTCAATCCATCCAGGGAGTACCAAAATGTACATAGATTTAAAGGAAAATTATTGGTGGCCAGATATGAAGAGGGAAATTGCGGAATGGGTTAGCAGATGTTATACATGTCAGAGAGTTAAAGCAGAGCATCAGAGACCAAGTGGATTGCTACAGCCATTGGAGATTCCAGAGTGGAAGTGGGAGCATATTGCCATGGATTTTATAGTTGGATTACCAAGGACAAAAGCTAATCATGATGCCATCTGGGTTATAGTGGATAGACTTACCAAGTCAGCTCATTTTCTGCCTATAAATGAAATATTTTCACTCGACAAGTTGGTCCATATGTACCTGAAGGAAATTGTAGTTCGTCATGGAGTTCCTGTGTGAATCGTATCCGATCGAGATCCAAGATTTAATTCAAGATTTTGGAAGAGTTTTCAAGAATGTTTGGGAACGAGACTAAATATGAGTACGACTTACCATCCACAGACGGACGACCAGAGTGAAAGAAGATCCAGATAATTGAAGACATGTTACGTGTTTGTGCTATTGATTTCAAAGGAAGTTAGGACGAGCATTTACCCCTGGTAGAATTTGCTTACAACAACGGTTATCACGCCAGTATTGGGACGCCACCCTATGAAGCCCTTTATGGATGCAAATACAGATCTCCAGTGTATTGGGACGAGGTAGGAGAATGCAAAATACTTGGACCTGAATTAGTACAGCGGACAAAGGAAGTTGTTTAAGTTATCCAGAAGAGATTGATAGCACCACAAGATCGTCAAAGGAAGTATGCAGATCAATCAAGGAAAAATATGGAATTCGAAGAAGGAAATTTGGTATTACTGAAAGTATCACCATGGAAGGGATTAACGAGATTTGGAAAGAAAGGAAAACTGAGCCCAAATTACGTTGGATCTTTTGAGATTCTAAAGCGTGTTGGAAAAGTAGCTTACGAGTTAACGTTACCTCCGCACATGGAGCACATTCACAATGTTTTTCATGTATCGATGCTTAAGAAGTATAATCCAGACTCCAGGCATGTAATAGAATATAAGCCAATAGAGCTTCAGGCAGATTTGTCATATGTAGAGAGTCCGATAGAAATTCTAGAGGAAAGAGAGAAAGTATTAAGAAATAAAGTGGTAAAGTTAATAAGAGTATTGTGGAGAAACCCAAAGGTTGAAGAGTCAACCTAGGAGTTAGAAAGTGATATGATAGAAAAGTACCCTCATTTGTTTTCTTAGGAGATTTTGAGGACAGAATCCTTTTAAGGGGGGAAGGATGTAATATCCGGGATATATCGTGTAATTATTTCTGGTAATAAATAATTATTATGCATGTTCAGTATTTATTCTGTGAATTATTTATTAAGTGTTAAATGTGTTTCGATGTTTAAAAATAATATTAATTGCGTATTTTAATTTTTATATGTCCAAAATAAAATATAAATAATTGTCATATCTTCCTATTTATTTTTATGTTGATTTATGAATTTATAGGAAATATATGGATTTGATATAAAAAATTTCCGAGTATTTAAAAACTATTTTATACAATCGGGAACCAACCGACGTCATTCGTTTTTACGTTTTTATAACCCGAAACTCTTCCCACCTTCCTAACCTAATTGCAATATTCTGAGCATTTTCCATATTTCGACTTTTTCGATCCGGCGTACGGTTTGTCCTGTGCGGGTCCCGGCGCAACAGTTTCAATACATTATTCGTTTCGGTAAATCAATAAAACTCGTATTTTCGATAAACGAGATCTTTTTATTAAATATCACAATTATCACATCGTAATACGTGTAACCAGGTACTGAGACCAAGACCGCGGTACAAATTATATTGATTTGGATAATTATCCCGAAAACCGGTACCGTTTGGATCAGTTTTTATAAATAATCGTACCATTTTGTATCTAAAATGATCCAACGGGATATTAATTTTAGGTAATTATAAATAGCCTTTACCGTATTTTATTTCATACCAGAAATCATTTGCAAACAGTATTTACAGAGTTTTTACAGAGAAAATACTATAATTATAAACTGTTCTTCGTAATCAAACACAAATTCGGAGGCGTTACCGATATCAGATTAAGGCGTGCATATACTCGAATCGAAGCTTGAAAAATTTTCCTATCTGATTCTGCCATCAATTTCAACCCAGAATCAAAGGGTAATTTCCTATAAACTGATTTATATTCGAATTATTAAGAATTAAAAGTATGAATTTTTGTTCGAGCTATTGTTTGGATGATTTGATGCTTGCATGTTCGAGCTACGTTTCCCCGTTTGTTTGGTCGTGTTTTGGACTGTTATTAGACTCGGCGGAAAGCTTCGAGTCGCCGGTAATGGCTGCGCCGGCGACGTGGTGAAGGGGATGGCAAAAATGCAGAAAGGTCCCTGACCTTTATGTGTTATTGCAAAGTAGTCCCTGTGTTTTAAAAAGTTTTTAAAAACAAGATTTCTGTTTACAAAACTGGTAAAAATAGTATTATGTTTTATTAATCTTCAAAAATAGGATTTCTTTTATAAAAATCATTTTAAAAATTGTTTTTAAATTCCAAAAATTCTAAAAATGATTATTTTAATTCTAAAAATTATTTTTAATTCAAAAATAAATCTGACTTAATTAGTTAATTAATTTTAGTTAATATTTAATTGATTATTTGGAAATTAATTCAAAAATTAATTGATTAATTGATTTAATTAATTATTAATTGATTTTAATTTATTATTTAATTAGATTTAATTATTTAAAAATGATTTAAAAATTCTGAAAAATAGTTTTGAGCTTTAAAATATTATTTTAAATGGGTTTCAAGGCTCGATAATTATTATAAAATTGTTTTGAAGCCAGATTTGGCCAACCATACCCTATTTATTACTTTAAAATTGATTCAACGACCCGATTTAATTCCGAAAAATGTTTTAAAAATCATTTTAAATGCCCGAAAGCCTGTTTATGACCTGAGACTCCTTTATAAATGATATGTCATTGATTATTTGACGTGTTATGTGTTATATGTGACTTGTTGTTTGACTGTCGATTTATATATTCGATGTTTACTTGTCTATAGCGTAACTTTCAATCCGTTAATCGGATTTGGGTGAAACGAAGGGTAGACAGAAGTGTGTATCGAATAGAATCAAAGAAGTTGAGTATTGATAGATGTTTATGATATGTGAGCAGAAGAGGCAAAGCGTAGGATAGGGAAACAGATAGTCGAGGAGTAGACGGTTGTGATTGGAAGTTAGTACAGTATAGCAAGCTAGTACCAGGCAAGTGTTCTGAACTTTCTCGAGATATATTGTAGTTGATTGATAGTCCTGTTTTATATTGCAAGTACTTTGAAGCACTGAACCCAAAATCTGATTCCAGTTATTGATCTTGAGCCGTAAACCTTATTCTTTCTAAACCATTGATTGTTGTACACCAAAATACGAACCACAAATATACGATACTACTTCACAAATACATACAAACTAAATACCAAACACTGAATCGAATTACTTACATACTTAAACCATTGTATCTTATGCTTTGAAAGACCAATTCCTGGTAACCCTGAAACATTGATTCCTTTGTTATCCAATTCTTTCATTTCCTAACAGTCAAGCTTTAAAATTGCCATACTGATCCCTTATAAAGATTGAAACCATTTCATTATCCAATATTCAAAGTTGTTTATGATTCTGTTTATTGTTTTACATTATTTATTCTGTTATTATAGAATTTGATTATTTTTATAAAATTGTGGACCAGATTCGTGGTCAGACCATATTAATGGTCAAGTTAGGCCAATGTGTGCCTTGGATCCAATAGTTAGAGCAGTGCTATGTGCTTTGCTTGGGGTTAGTGCATGACTGATCAACAGCCTAACCTTGGTTTTTAAAATGA
The DNA here is from genome assembly GCF_009905375.1 of Apium graveolens. Taxonomy (NCBI): domain Eukaryota; kingdom Viridiplantae; phylum Streptophyta; class Magnoliopsida; order Apiales; family Apiaceae; genus Apium; species Apium graveolens. The sequence goes on from NC_133653.1 coordinate 5,949,085, forward strand.
AAATATAATATCTAATTCTAAATCATAATTCATTTTTCACTTGATATCATAACCTTTTTCACTTGATGATCATTATTCTCAGTTTTGTTATTGTGACTTGCTGAGCTAGTTAGCTCATTTGTGCGATGTTGTTTATGTTCTTTTCCAGTTAAGAAGGAACCAGTTGGTAGCGAGGATCCCCAGTCGAGCGTGAGAGCTAGGGGTTCATGTTGTTCGAGTTAAGCTAGTAGGCATCTTTTGAGATAATTTAAGTTTGTAAAAGTTTGTAATAATGTTTAATACTCAGTTTTAAGTTTGAATAGTTGGGATTTGGACGGTTTGTAATATAAGTGTGTGTTTGTCTTGTGTACATACTTTAACCTGTTGCGGTCCGGGGTAGTTGGTAAGTAGGGTCACTGCATATTATTATTATTATTATCTTTATTATTGTTATAAGCAGGTTATGAATAAGGTGTGTGAGTGTGTGGACCCCAAACTTCTGACCCGGGTTTGGAGGGCGCCACAATCTGGAAGTTACAGAATTAGTTACCTTGAGAATTGTAGCAATGAGTTCCAATTCCTGCCATGGTTTGTCATTCAACTATTCTTCAATCAACCTTAACTGTTTCCCATACTCCATAAAATAAATCATTTTCTCACCAACAAGATCAATAACAATTTGAACTAATATGATGTTCTGTAAGTCTTCAAGCATCACATTGTCTCTAATTTCTGTCAGATTGGCATGCTTTCTTAGAATCAAAGCATCTCCTGTTGATGGATCATCATTTAACCTTTCCAGACCACTTGTGTTTCTAGGTTTCCTAGAATGAGAACTTCCATTGTAAATCTTCTTTAACGTGACAAAAGAATCTCTCTTAGGTGCATGTTGCTTACTTTCCCATAACAACTTCTTCTTTTCTTTAAGAGTAAGTTATGGTTTAACATAAACTTGATCTTCAGAATCAGAAATTGATAACTCAGATTGAATTGGGGTTGGAATATCAACAACATGAGCAGCTATGATTGGTTGATGAACAACTTTTTCTTCTTCATTAACTTGAGCAATTTTAGAGGTTAATTTTAATTTCTCAGCCCAGTCATGTGACGGCTTCAACCTCGGGGTCAGGAGCCGACGTCACCAAAATATAACAAACCATAATATTAACTATTAATTTAACCTTTAATATACCAACACGACCCCAAAACCAAGATCCGATACAGATTCAAGTGTTATTTAGGTTACAAAACTACAACTTATTCAACAAGCCTGACACTCTAACTTATTACAACAACTCATCAGACCACATGGTCTGATACAAACTACCTCAGAGGAGTCAGGTCCTGAAGGGGTTGAGACTCGGTTCTGCCAAGGTCTGATGGATCTTCTAGACATATACAATATATGTATACAAAACATGCTGCAAGGGTGAGCAATCAATTGCTCAACAGTACCACTATATGAATAACAAGTAAAGCAGTTTAAAAAATAGTTATAGGAACAGAAATCATAACTCGTTTACGAAAATAAGTAAAACAGGTATAAATTGGATATCAACAACTAGCATGCTCTATAAAAACGTATCATCAGTTGTGTGTTGTGTGAATACCAGAGTCCAATTTTAGCATGCTATTTTCATTTATAAATCCACTGTTCCATTACAGGAAACATAAAATCATCTGTTCCGTTACGGGAACCACTAAACCCAAAATCAGATATATATTTGGACGAATCCTAGGGACAACTGATCACTCTATCCCACCACAAACCTATTCCGGAACTCAGAGACTAGCTAGGCCTCTGTCACGCTGGACTAAGCGATTCAAATAGGGCGTGCAACCGACTTAGCCACTTACGCGAACCCGTTGGGCCATTACGGGCCTCTTACGCAACCATCCAATATCTGATCCGTTTTATCCAGTTTCTAAAATCACTTATACATGTCTCTTTTGAAACAATTATATCACATCACACTATCCTAAACCTTTCCCATTTTAATCATAATCTAGAGATAGACATTTTTAGAAGTTACTTTTCCCCAAAACACAATTTAAACGAATATTTTTAAATACAGGGGATACGTAACTTAAAACGTTCTGTTCCACTACATAAATTAAATCAACAATTATTCATATATACTGAACTGTAAAAGAGTTGTTTAGGGGTACTTGCCTTGCGAAGCTTTTCAACTAACCCTAGCTCGACTTTAAACTGACTTTAACTTTCGAGTCCTTCGACTGAAACCTACAGATTCAAAATATCCTAGGTTAGACGATCAATTATGCTTGACATATCCTCGCTAGACACTTTACCCAAATGATAATGATTCCCGACTAGTACTTACACGTAGTAATAATACACGTAGTAATAATACACATAATAATAATACACGTAACAATCTAGGTGCGTTTAGTATTTATTTACGAATATATACGCTCGACTTGTAATTCGTATTTAAAATAATTTTCAGAAAAATTGGACAGCGACTCCTCTATTTATAAGCTTACCCGTCAAAACATAATCGACGTCGAATTCCCAACAAATCCCAATTCACAATTAATAACTCGATACGACTCGTAACACAAATATTTATTTAGTTTCGAAAATAGTTTATACGAATCATTTTATTTGTTTTATATATTTAGGACTCAGATAAAAATCATCACCGTCCGCTCGTAAAAAATCATCGCGGACGGCGGCAAAATTTTTGGGGCACCCGCTTATTCGGGTTCCAACACAAAAATTCCACCGATTAATATCATTAAAATCAATCGCACGAAATTATTTATATCACAAATAGTAGTCATAATTCCCTGCAAAATAATACGAACTAAATTCAGATTAACTGAACCAAAACACAGCCAACAATAACAATAGAACACAACTACACATGCGCGCAACGCGCACCACAAACAGGACCGCAACAGAACAACCAAAAACACAGGGATGGCCGGATAACAGCCGGAGGAACCACAACCACACACCCAAACTCACACACACAAACGCACACACACACGAATTGCACACACAACACCACCGTCACCACACCGGAGAATCGGCGACAATAGGCGGCCGGAATCAGAAGAAGAACGGCAGCCCAACTTACCGGAATGCGAGAACAACCGGGGAAAAGGAAGAAAAAACACGGGGAAAAGAAACGAAAGGGGGAAGAGGAGAGGTTGAGAAATAGAGAGAGAGCAGATGAGTGAGAGATTGAACCAGGAGAGGGAAAGAAAAGGAATTGATATTTTTTTATTTCCCAAAAATCTGCTGTAATGCCATGAAGCAAGAAAAATATGATACGTGTCAATTTCGTTTTATAGAAATCTGACATGTGTCTTAATACTCCCTTAAACCAAATTTTTTGACTCGATTTTCCTAATTAAACGAAGCAAGCTACGAGTGAGAATAACTCGAAAAATTCTCGAAAAACTTTTATAATTTTCAAAATATTCATCTACTAATAAAATAAAGTTTTCATAATTTTTAAAATATTTTTGAATCACGCAATATAACCGCATTTAACGATTTAGCGAACAAACGTACGGGTGGATTTAATCCTAAAAATTTTCAAAATAATTTTAAAATTCTCAAAATATTATAAACTTCGTAAAATATGAGTTTCATAATTTTCGAAGCATTTCCAAATTTAATATAGATTTTACAAATAAATGCAATCATAAAATCATTTAAGGAGAAATAATTAATGAAATGTTGATTTCTAAATTTTATAAAATTTCAAAAATATATATTGAAATTATAAAATCATAAAAGAAATTTTAGAGACAATCCAAATATTCATGAAAAGAAATTTGTCATAAAACCACTTTTAAAAGTAAAACAAAAATAATACGGTTCAACAAACAATTATACGAATAATCCTCGCAGACCAACAATCATATATAAATAATAATAAACAAAACACAGCTTTCAAAATCCATTTACACATCTTATTTAATTAATTATTCAATAATTACACATTTAAATAATACAGAAATATACGAGTCGTTATAAGTCAGCTCCATAAATCTTCCTTCTTTGACGAGCTTGACTGACTACTTCTTCTTCAAAAATTTCTTCAGTATTATATGTTTTAACTACTGTATAGACTGAATCTATCAGTGTTTGTGATTTTGATGTCTTTGATACTGATTGCTTCTTTCCAACAACTTTGACTTTTGGCTTTGAAGGCTTGGACTTCTCTCCTATCTTCTCTTTCCCATCATGCTTCTTGCCAGCATTTAAGATTGCTTGTGATCTCAGAGATCTTTCAGCATCTGCTTGACTCACCTCCCTTATGACTACTCCTTTAGTTGGTCTGTTAGAAGGATCATCTTCATATGGATCGTGAGAGATAACAACAGTATCATCATTTGCTGTCTTCATAGAATTCTTGAAGTCTTCCTCCAATTGCCTTAGTTGTTCTAGATCAAATCTAGAATTTTCTTTCTTATATATTCCTCTACTCACCTCAGAGTCAAATGCTTGAATCTTTGGATTCCTGTAGAATAGAGCTGTCTTTCTTCCTTTAACTTTCAGAGTTTGTAAATACTGACTTGCTTCAGCACCAGCTTCTACCTCCGGAATACCTTGGTCTTCATCAGAAGTTGTGACTTTAGATTGTTGAGTTGTAGTCACAGTCAGTTCTTAAATTCTTTTTGCACTTTTCTTACTTTCTCTACCTTGTCTAGATGAGACATAGTGATTGTCTTTGATGTACCACTAGTTCCAACTAGCTCTTCACCTCTTCTCCTTTCACTTTCTCTCTGTCCCCCCTTATTACCTCTATCGGGATTTTCATCATCAACATTTGTCAATGTCAGCTGTTTATATTTAGATTTACCTCTTTTCTCCCCCTTTTTGGCATCATCATCAAGCATTAGAGAAAGAATCATCTTCATTGAGTTTTGAACCTCTGTAAGTTGTTTAGACATTTGTATCTGATTAGCTTCCAATCTAGCTTGATTGGCATCAAGTGTAGTCTGTCTGTCAACAATTGGTCCAATCTGCTTTTTTATTTCCCGATGAGTCAACAACTTTGAAGCAATAAAAGATTCTTTAATCTGATTTATCTGAGAAGTGGTTGCTTCTTGAGCTGTATGTATAGGTCTGATAAGTAGAGCAGATGCCTTGAGATGATTTTGCACATCAGGATTTTAAATTCTTTGCTCAGCTGTTTTCAGATGAGCAACAACATTTTCTCTGGAAATTGAAATTTCAGTATTTTTCCATTGAGCATTCCAGATATCATCAAAATAATCCTGTGTCTTCTTGACATCTGACTCCTTATGCTTCTTTAGCCTTAAATGCATAGGCGTGTCTTTAGGGAAGAATAGATCATCTTGAAGATCTATAAGAACATTGAAAGTATTAGTTCCTTCACCATCATTAGATACAACTGGATCTTGAATTATCTTCTGAACATCAACTTCAGCTTCAGTATGTAAGATATAATCAGTATTGATGCAGTTTGTGATCCAGTAGCTTCATCAGCTTTAACATCATCAACAACAAACTCTATCCCTTCAAAGATTGTAGATAAATGAACTGAAGCTTCATGAGTTATTTCCAGAACTTTAGTAGTTGTAGAGTGCTGTGGTGATTCTGCAATGAATAGAACTTTTTGAATGGACTGTTGTGCTATTACATCTTCAGCAACAACAAGGAGAATTTCAGGTGGTGGGATTGAAGAGTGAATGGATTGCAGACAAGTATCAATACGTAGACCTGTATGGAGATTATCAACACTTGGTACTTCAGAGTTTATCCGAGGGTCAACAGTCTGTTGTTCAGCAGTTATTTCTTGTGTACTCTGAGCACCTGCAAAGATATTACAAGTATCACTTAATCTCTATATTCTTTTAAAGTAGTCTCACTTCTCCTCACACCACTCATCACAATGACTTTTAATAGTCAGAGCTTCCTCACAAGGATTAATAAATCTTATCTATCATCTACCTCTCCTTTTTCCAGGAAGGATCCTGCCTCTCTTTAACTTTTTTCTCTAAATCTGTTCTCTCATCTCACAGAAAAGCTCAGATAATTTGACCTACAGAAATAAGAGGTGGCTAGAGAAGGGTGAGCTGCGGTCATATAACTAGAGGTGGTCCTTAAATAAGGTCTAGTAATAATCGTTCCAGCAGGATTTAAAACATGCATAATAAATTCTGATAAGACAAAATCAGTATTTAAAATAATTGCTGATAAAGTGAAATCAGGATTTATACCTTGTGAATCTGAAGTCACAATTTAACTCACAGTGGAAACTGTAGTTTTGACAGTTGTTGTTCACAACTTATGTGAACCTCCATTTATATTGGAGAGGATTTGACCATGTTACTGTCATGTACTATGGTCTCAAACCTTATTCTTTTTACAAAAAATTGACACTTGAATGTGTTAAAATGAAGCTATCACAGGGTCTTTAGTAAAAACTGATGAAACCAATATGTTTTTGTTGGTGTCATTAAGCTATACCTCAGCACGTAGTCTCTGACCAACTGAATCTTATTTCTGAGTGGTGGGCATAGTTGCATGAACTATGTCACTTGATATTGACAACATTTGAGAATGTAATTCAAGTGTTTCAGTAGAAAAGAAATTGAAGATATAAGATATGTGATTTTGAAATTGAGTGTAGACAACTTTCTTAAAGAAAAAAGAAAGTTTCAAAAGTTATGTCCTGAATAGACATTTTGATAAGCAATTACACTCAAAGATTATAATTCTTAGAAATTCAGAATTAAACCTTTCAAAAACATCTTCTGTGAAATCAGTTACTTCTTGTAAGTTTTGTGCTCAATATGTATTGTAGTGATCATATGGAACTTAAACAAAGATGAGTTTCACATTTGCACTATTGAAAAATTGCTGAAATTAAACATGCAGTACTTTTTTGAATATGAACAGTCAATTGCATTTAAGCACACACAAAACAAGTAACAATCATTCAATTAAGGAAGCAAAGAGGATTAGAGATTTTCATTAATTAAGAAGAAATGTACAAAGATTTAGAACTTTAAACTAAAATCCTAACTTAATCTTACTACACGATCTTCTTCTTCTTATCATCCTGCTCTTCCCTCATAGCCCTACGATAATAGATCCTTGACATGGAGCCTGCAAGAGAGATGATATTCTCTCGTAGTTCAAGAGCTGCCTGCTGAAAGAATTCAGCCAACTCAGTACGTCGTTCTTCCACAAGAAGAACTTCACTGGTGAAGAAGTGTATTTCTAATTGATCATCCCAGGAGAGGTGATCATAAATAGAGTCAGGAACTTCAGTTGGGTGAAATATTTTACTACCAACTCGAACCCGTAATTCGTAAGGATCGAAGTACATCTTATCATTACTTGGATAGAAAACTGGTAAATAGCATCTACCATTGCGAGTGTAAAACTGGTTTTAAGCCATGATAATGATATGAGAAGAAAAAGAGTTGAGTTTGAGAAAATTTGAAGTTGTAAGTAAAAAAGGCAGTGAGAAGTTTTGAAAGTGGAGGGTATGTATATATAGATGATGAGATAGACACTGAAAAGACCCTTGATTACCCATGTAATAATTAAACATAGCATGCAAACAAACTTACATGTATCTAGGTAAGCAAAAGTAATCTCCCTTTTCAGATTCCTATTACCAATGTAAGTACTCTAGTATTAAGAAGATACTTACACAAATAGTAAACCCATGCAAACAAATAAAAAAATTGCTACTAACTCACTGTTAATTAAAAAATACCGAGCAATCATTTATTTCAAATAAATTCAAAATAACATTTAAAATATAACAGTCAATTAGAATTTGACCATTATTAGTATTTTATTTCTATCACAACTATCATGATCTATTAGTCAACATAAGTTTGACCAATATCAGATTTTAACAACTAATGTCATGATCTATTAGTCAATGCAAATTTGACCAATATCAGAATTCAACTCATAATCAGAGTTTAACATGCAACTATTGACTTGGATAAATAGAAGTTTGTATCATGTTATAATGGGATCAGAATTTAACACAAAAATCAGTATATAACAAGTACCGATACAAAAGATAAGATACCATACTCTAATTATCAATAGTTATTCCTCAATTATCAGAGTTTGAGAAATATCCTGATATCATCCCCAATTCATTCATCAATCTTGTAAAGGTTGCTTCACAAAGAGGCTGGGTGAATATATCTACTAATGGTTGATCTGTTGGAACAAAGATCAATTTTACTGTACCTTCTTCCACATGTTACCTTATGAAATGGTACCTGATAGTGATGTGCTAGGTCACCGAATGCTGCACTGGATTTCCTATCATTGCAATACCACTTTGATTATCATAATATTTAGGAATTGCAAAATAGTCTAACCCATAATCCGGCAACGATTTCTTCATCCAAAGAATCTGAGCACAACAGCTTCCTGCAGCAATATATTCAGCTTCAGCAGTTGATGTGGAAATCGACTTTTGTTTCTTGCTAAACCAAGAAACCAATCTGCCACCTAGAAAATGTCAGCTACCAGAAGTTCTTTTCCTGTCTATTTTGCATCCTGCAAAATCAGTATCGGAATATCCAATTAGCTTAAAATATGAATCTCTAGGATACCATAATCCAAGATTCATGGTGCCTTTGAGATATTTGAAAATCTTTTTCACATCTATTAGATGAGGTTCCCTTGGTTCAACTTGGAACCTTGTACAGAGACAGGTAACATACATGATATCAGGTCTACTAGCAGTTAGATATAGGAATAAACCAATCATACCTCTGTAGTTAATTATATCTACTGATGAACTAGTATTTAAATCTAACTTGGTTGCAGTGGCCATGAGAGTTGATGCAGTTGAACTTTCTTGCATTCCAAATCTCTTGAGCAAATTCCTGGTGTATTTTGATTGATTTATGAAGGTTCCTTCATCATTCTGCTTTACTTGTAACACTAGCAAATAACTTAGTTCTCCCATCATACTCATCTAATATCTAGACTGCATCAGCTGTGCAAATCTCTCACAAAGTTTATCATTAGTAGATCCAAAAATGATATCATCAACATATATCTGAACTAACAACAAGTCCTTACCATGGTATTTATAAAAGAGAGGTTTATCAATTTTACCTCCTGTGGGTGTTCCTGTGTTTGTTCTTCCATAGATAAGGAACCATTACTGTACTGGATGTAACTGTAGACCGCATGTCAGGCAAAGGATAAGGGTAAGTCCTAAACCTCTCCAACATATATGGAGTGATTTTGGGACTTACAGTTACCTTGTTCTTTATAATAAGTGAGCCAAATAGAATTTTGGACACTTTTTTACAGTTGCTTATTTTAGTTCTATCTATACTGTTAAGTAAATGAATATCCTCAACTTTATGATTTAAAGTGGACATTATAAACCTTGGAAAAATGATTCCCTTACCTCTTGCAGCTAGGGGCATTGTGAGCCTGGTGCTTAGTTCTTCCAGGATCAATAAGCCTACATTCAAGTGTCTGTTGTGAGCTATTGAGAACACTAGCTTCTGGACCACACTTGATATGTTGTCATATCATGTATTTATGCAAGTGAAGGCCCTTATGACGGAGTCAAATAGGAATGACCATTCCTTCCTCAAATTCTTCTTGTTTAGACTGGCTAAGTTGATCTTTTCACTATAGTTGATGAAGTCCATGAATTCAACCAACTCATGTTGAGTAGAAATCTCCATCATTTGCTCAGTTGAAATGCCCAAAGCTTGATTCACATCTTGCTCATTGAACTCCATCTGTTGACTTCCAAGAGAGCAGTTTACCATGATGTACACAAAATTGTCATGCATAACTGTTCTCACTACATTTGTTGTATAAAACTCATGTAGAACATCCAAATAGAAGATGGTATTAGCAGTTAGAGCTCCTGCAAGATAAGACTCAGACAAAAATTTTACAAACCCCTTGAAGCTGTTAGGAGCTTGACTAGCATCAACAAAAGCGAGATAGTCGGTTCCATCCTTGGGGATTGTAGCTCTAACGTTGTTTAGTGCCATTTCAGATGAGTAAGTATGAATGGGTAAAATTAGAGAGAAAGAGCTTGAAATGAGAGAAAATGGTTTAAATTGAAAATTCTAGGTCACTTAAAGATCTAGAAGGCATAAAGAGCTTTATGTCGAGAAGTCTGAGTATTCATAGAAAAAGGTAAATGACTTGTCGAGAACTCAAAATAAACGTTTGGAATTTGCTTATCGAGAAGTCATATTAAAAGAATAGATACATATCGATATGTCACTTTCCTGATTCTTATCGAGAATTAGAAAATGACTTGTCGAGATGTCAAATAAATACCCAGTTTGTCCTGAATGGACTGAATTTTCCAATTTTTATTTGAGTAAATCAAAATAAAATTAGAATAAGTATTTAGCAAAAGTATTTAACTAAAATAATTTATTAATTTAAATTATTCTAGTTCTGAGTTATTGAGAAGTTTATTATACTGGTCGAGAAGTCATATGCAGGCTTGTCGAGAAGTCCTTAGAGAAGTCATGAAAAGATTATCGAGAATTACATCGAGAAGTCTCATATTGACTTTTCGAGAAGTAAAATTGACTTATCGAGAAGTCACATAAAGGCTTGTTGAGAACTCTATCGAGAAGTCTTAATTTGACTTGTCGAGAAGTCATTTAGACTTGTCGAGAACTCAGTTCTCTAAGTACTTTTGCTCAGTATCAATTTCAGTCTTATATTAATTTTACATATTGAAAATGCAAATTTATATTTAGACAGTATTTCTTAGAACTTGAAAAATTCCAAGCTAAAAGAAAAATAGAAAAATAAATATATAGAGATTTCTGAAATATTTATAAATAATATTTCAGTTAATTTCTAATTAAATAAAATGAATTTTGATTTATCAGAAATTAACCTGCTGTAATATATTATATGAGTTCTTGCCTTTAGGATGAAGAGTTTAATATTCCAATTTCACCAACAAGTCTAGTGAAGGTTGCTTCATCCAAATATTTAGTAAAAATGTTAGCTAACTGTTTTTCTGTTGGAACAAAGATGAGCTCAATGGTACCATTTGTAGCATGTTCTATAATAAAATAGTACCTTACATCAATGTGCTTTGTTCTAGAATAATTAACTGAATTAGCCACAATAGATATAGCACTAGTATTGTCACACATAATAGGAATTTTGTGTAACACTAGGTCATAGTCCATTAGCTGATTTCTAATACTAAGCACTTGAGTACAACAACTTCCAGGAGCAATGTATTCAGTCTCAACTATCTCAGCTGTGGAAGTTGATACATATTGTTATGTCTTGTTATACCGGGATACAATCTTTGTCGAAGAAACTGACAACTTTCACCAGTACTTTTTCTAGTCAACCCTGCACCCAGCAAAATCTGCATATGTGTATCCAACAACTTTAAAACATGTTCCCTTAGGATACAATAATTCCAAGTTTGGAGTCCCCTTTAGATATCTGAAAATTCTCTACCCAGCCATCAAATGTGATTCCTTCAAAATTGGTTTGAAATCTTGCACACAAACATGTTGCAAACATAATGTCTTGTCTACTAGCAATCAAATACAACAAATATTCAATCATCCCTCTATAACCTGAGATGTCTACACTTTTGCCCTTCTTATCTTCATCCAACTTTGTAGCTGTAGACATATGGGTTATTGCAGGTGAACAATCAACCATACCAAACTTTTTTAATAGATCCTAAACATACTTAGTTTGGCTGATGAAGATTCCATCACTTCTTTGACTGACTTGAAGTCCAAGAAAGTAACTCAATTCCCCCATCATACTCATTTCATATTCACTCTGCATGAGCTTTGAGAATTTTTGACATAGTTTTTTATTTGTAGAGCCAAAAATGATATCATCCACACAGATTTGAACTAGGATCATATCATCACCATGTTGCTTATAGAAAAGAGTCTTGTCAATTGTACCCCTAGTGAATCCATGTTTAAGCAAGAATTCTGAAAGTGTGTCATACCAAGCTCTAAGTGCTTGCTTTAGTCCATAGAGAGCCTTGAGTAATTTGTATACAAAGTCTGGAAATTTTAGATCTTCAAAGCCAGGTGGCTGTTGCACATAAACCTCTTCTTCCAACTCACCATTAAGAAATGCATTATTTACATCCATTTGATATACCTTGAAATTTGAGTGTGCAACAAATGCAAGAAAGATTCTTATTGCTTTAAATCTTGAAACTGGAGCAAAAGTTTTATCATATTCAATTCCTTCTTCCTGTGAGTATCCTTTTACAACAAACCTTTCTTTGTTCCTTGTGACAATTCCATTCTCATCCATTTTGTTCATGTGTACCCACTTTGTTCCAATTATGCTTATATTCTTTGGGGCAAGAACTAATTTCCAAACTTTGTTTCTTTCAAACTGATTTAACTCTTCTTGCATAGTAGAAATCCAGTCAGGATCAAGTAGAGCTTCCTCGGTTTTCTTAGGCTGTGAAAAAAAGCATGCATGTAGGCATTCATTAGCAGTTGCACTTCTAGTCCTCACTCCAACATTTGGATCACCAATAATTTCCTCTCTTGTGTGACCTCTATCCTATTTTATGGTGTGAGTATGTTCACTTGAATTTTCTACATCTCCTTCACCATTGGCATGACTTGTAGAACTTTATCCTCTATCTCCCCCTGATTTTGTGCTATCAAATTCAGGTATTTGAGATGAGCTTCCATTGTAATGATCCACTTGTTCAGTTGACTCTTCATCCATTATATGATTTGTGTTGATTTCAGCTTCATCCTCAGAATTGCTATCAATGTTGAAGTTTTCAAATTTTAGGGTCTCCGCTTCATTATCATCCAGGCATTCCAAGCCTGGACACTTATCATCATCAAAAATTACATTTATGCTTTCCATAATTTTCTTCTGCTCAAGCACATAGACTTTGTAGGAAGTGCTTTCCAATGAATATCCCAGAAAAATTGCTTCAAAGACTTTAAAGTCAAATTTTCCCACATATTTAGAGTTGTCTTTAAGAACATAACATTTGCTTCCAAACTCATGAAGATTCTTCACAGTAGGCTTCCTCTTAGATAAGATTGAGAAAGGTGATTTTCCAAGATTCTTGTTGACGAGATATATATTTTGAGTATAGCATGCAGTGTTGACAACTTCTTCCTAAAAACTAGTTGGCAACTTAGAATCTTGTAGCATTGTCCTAGCAGCCTCTACTAGTGTTCTATTCTTTCTCTCAACTACCCCATTTTGTTGAGGTGTTCTAGCAGCTGAGAATTCTTGAACAATGCCTTTGTCTTTGCAAAAATCAGTTAAAGTTGAATTTCTGAATTCTGTGTCATTATCACTTCTCAGTATTTTTACACATTCCTGATCTTCGGCCTGTTTCTCAATTTTTTTGATGTGATCAATTATGATGTGTGGAGTTTCATCCTAAGAGTGCATAAATTCTACCCATGTATACCTTGAGTAGTCATCCACCATCACAAGTGCATATTTCTTTCTTGAAATAGATAAGACATTTACTGGTCCAAATAAGTCCATGTGAATAAGTTGCAGAGGTGCACTTATAGAATTCATATTTTTGTTTTATGGCTTGATTTCTTCATTTTTCCCTTTTGACAGACATCATAGACTTCATTTTGAGCAAACTCCAGCTTCGGCATGTCTCTCACTAACTCCTTCTTGACTAGAGTGTTAATTGCCTTAAAATTTAAGTGAGAAGCTTTTTATTCCATAGTTTGCTTTGCTCTACAGAAGCCTTGGTGTAGAAGCAACAGATTCCTTCCTTATTTTATGAGTATAGGTCTGCAACAAATAGGTTACCCTTTCTTGCTCCTTTCAGAGCAACTTCGCCAGTCTTATTGCTGATAAAAGTTCATACTTTTTTATCAAATGAGACCTTATATCCTTTGTCTGCAAATTGACTGACACTAAGAAGATTGACTTCAAGACCAGCTACCAGTGCTACATCTTCAATGACAATATTTCTAGAAATTATCTTGCCATATCCCATTGTCAATCCTTTGCTATTATCTCCAAAGGTCACTACTGGCTAGACATCTCCTCAAACTGTGATAGCAAGGCCTTATCACCTGTCATATGTCTTGAGCATCCATTGTCTATAATCCATATGACTTTCTTCATTTGTCATGCAGACAATGAGTTTTATGTGTGTTTAGCTACCCAAGCAGTGTTGGGTACTTTCTTCTTGTTAACAGAGTTTACAGAGTTAGAATGAGTTGATTCAGAAAGAATGGAGTTAATTGATTGATGTGCATGTTCCCTTTCAGTTGTAGACCCAATGTTGACTTCCTTAAGGTCTACTCTTAGCTTGTGGCAACTTGTCTTTACTTTCATGTTACAAGGGATGCAATCAAATTTAACACAGAAAGAATAGGTATCTTTAGTCTTTTACTTGCATGATCCAAATCTTAGCTCACTAAGAGTCTTTTTACAAAGGTGATTTAGATGGTTTGTAGAGCCACATTTCTGACACTATTTTCTAGAAGCATCTACAATAAATGCAATTGCTTTTGTTTATCCCAAATTTCCCATTTCATTTTTCTTCTTCTTTCCTACATTCTCAGTATTAACATCCTTGATTGGTTTCTTAGGAGTTTGATCAACCATGGGCTTCTTCTCAGATTTAAAATATGAAGTTATTTTTGTACTTCTCTTTTCATTATCCTCGTCAGAAATTTCTTGCTTTATGATCAACTCCTCTTTACTGAAATTTACTTCACATGCTTTGAACGGAGGTAAGCCAACCTTTCTCAGCATTACTGGGACATCTTCATTTCAGTTGCTTTTCCCTTGTCACCTTCGACTTTCCTGTTGTTGTTCAATGCATCATAATCTAAGCCAATAATTATGTTAGCACATGGCTTGTTCTTCTCATGGTATTGACCAACTAACTGAGATGCATTTCTGAATGATTTCAGTTTCACCTCATTCTTCTCTAGCTTCTCCCACAATACATCTTCTATCTCAACAGCACACTTTAGCTTGTTATTTAGATATTCATTTTCTTGCTTGACAGTTTTAAGCTCAACAATCTGCAGTTCTAGAGTCTGTTTCTCAATCTCAAGCTTATCACTTACTTTTGACAGTCTACTCACTTCCTCAGTAGCTATCACCATGCTTGTGTGTATGTGAAACATCTCCATACTCATCTTTTCAACAGTCTCCTTATATTGACTAACATTTAAATCAATAGTAGTAAGAGTTGGTACCTCTGTTTTTTATAAGGACGGCTCTCCTTACTCCAAGGCCATAAGTACATAGTTTCCAAACTCCTCATCTTCATTATTGTCAGAGTCATCCCAACTTTTAACTTCTGCAATATAAGCTTTTCCAGATTGTTTCTTCAAGAGAGCTTCTTACTCTGCCTCCAATTCAAAATAGGCCTTGTCCTTTTTTCACTTTCTTTGGCTTTCTGCATTGAAACATCTAATCTTTGACCTGTCAACAGATCCAGTCTTGTAGCCACTTTTACCACCAGAGTTGTATTGAGTTTTTCCTTTCCAGCTTCTGTCCTTGTTGAATGTATGTCCTTTGATTTTAAAGAACCTTGGCTTCTTTACTCTAATATTGGAGAATTTTTTTGCTAAGTAAGCCATGGATTGATCCAACTCATCCTTTTCATCCAAGGTGTAGAACTCATCTTCTTCAAGTTCCAGAATAACTTGCTTCTGTGGCTCCTTGTTCTTTTGCTCAACACTTGAGACAGTTAGAGTCTGGATTTCTTGTTCATCATCAGATGAATTGGAATCATTAACAACCAGTGCACTTGAACCATCAATAATGTGCCCTTGACCAGCTCTTAAGTCTTTGAATCATTTTCAGTTCATAGGCTTTTAAAAATACCATATAAAACCTTCGATGTCATTCTGCTCAAGTCTCTCCCTTCTCTTATAGCTGAGATTTTCTGTTCTAGATGGCAGGAAGGGTGAGCAAAAACTTCAAGTTAACCTCCTCAGCTTCATAGTATTTTTCATGAAGCTGCAAGTCATTAATCAACTTAATGAATCTTTCAAAAACATTAGTTATACTCTTCTTTGGTTTATCCATAAAACCTTCATACTGGGATACCAAAATCCACCTTTGATTTGATCTAACTTCCTCTGTCCCCTCACATAGAATTTCTATTTTCTCCCTGATCTATTTGGCTGTGTCACAGTTGATAATGATTTGGTACATTTCATTGTCAACCAACTCTATTAGAATCAGTTGCAAGCCACTATCTAGAGAGACTTTTTCCTTTTCAGGCTTTGTGTACTTTGAGGGATCCTTAGGTGCATAATGAGCTGGGATGATCATGTCTCCATCTGTAGATTCCTCAACTCTTTCCATAGGAGTGAAAGAGCCATTCTTGAGAATCTGAATATATAATGGGTTGGCCATCTTTATAAACAACAGCATCTTCTTTTTCCATAATGTATAGTTTATTCTGTCAAAGGTTGGTATCTTGATAGTTCTTAGCTTCTGTGTATTCATTCTTCCAAGATCTTTAATCTGTTTTCTTTCAGATTTTTCTTTGATACCACTTGTTAGGTAATGAATACAACACAAAGGGGGTGAATGTGTTTTATGATATTTTTAATCTTTTTGAACTATTTTGGATATGGTGAACAAAAGAAGTTTAACTTGTAAAGATATAGTGTTTAAACAGAATTAATAAACATGCACATAAACACAGTATCTTCAAAACTCACTTAATTTTATAGTTAAAGAACTCAGATTCTAGTGTTTTGCTACAAATTCTGGGTTATTTGTAGTTAAATAACTCAACTTCTTTCTTGAGAGAGTTACAAGACTTCTTAGATCTGTTTGATACAAAGAAAGATAAAGGACCAGTGTTTACTTTATAGTTCAGTAAACACAGGTTTACACAGTGTGTAATAAGATGTACTAAAACATTTTTCAAAGTGAACTCTAAATCTTTCTATATCTGGCTTAGTAAATATCAGCAAATCTAGTAGGTCTACTGCATTTATCTCTCAGTTAATCTTGGTCTTTTAATCTTGCACTCTTCAAGCTGCTTTTGTAGACTTGTCAATCTAGTTGATTAGATTGTTTGTTGATTGATAATCTTGAATATTTAACTTGTATGCATTTCAAACTTTAAGCTTCATATCGAGATCTCTAATTAGTTATATAGAGAACTGACATCTCGATAAGTATAATGACTTATCGAGATCTCTTAGTTCTCTATAAGTGTTTTTTACTTCTCGAGATCTCTGAGTTCTCGAATGGACTTGTCTTTTCGAGCTCTCCAAGTTCTCGATAAGTACTTGGCTCATCTAGGTCTCCAAGTTCTCGATAAGTACTTAGCTTATTAAGGTCTCCAAGTTCTTGATAAGTACTTGGCTTGTCGAGGTCTCCAAGTTCTAGATAAGTACTTGGCTTGTCGATATCTCCAATATTCATATCTTCATTTGACTTGTCGATATCTCCGAGACTTCTCGATAGACCATTTTGGACTTCTCGATAAGTCATTATGGAGTTCTCGAATGACTTCTCTATATGACTTGATCTGTGACTTGTCGATAACTTGACTTAGAACATTTTTCCTAAACCAGATTTATTCAACTCCAAACTTCTTCACAATCTCTCTGAGGCACGATCTTCTTGATCTTCTTCCAGAGTTTATTATTAGGCTTGAGACTATTTACTAGAAAAATACTCCAGTCTGATCTTTGACATTTTTACAGACTCAAGTAATACAATACAAAATACAGATTTTAGATTATCATACAACTAATTCTTAGGGTTGTCAATTTGATTTAGTTTTGTTATGATATATGCATGTCTTGCACAACAAACATGGATCGAGCCTTGGATCAAAATTTGGTCAAGAACGGAGAGAGAAAGATACCGAGAGAGAAATGTCGAGAGAGAGAGCGAGAGTGAGAGAGGGAGACTGATCCGGGGAGAGAAAGAGGGGGAGGATATAAGGTGATGGGTCAGGGGAAAAATAGTAACTTAACAAATAAAAAAAATCTATTTTTCCTTTTTCTTTTACACCAAAAATCTATAAACTCCATTTAATAATATAAAAACAGCTATGTAAAATCGGAAAATACCATAAATTGTATTTTTAATGCAAAAAATATTAAATTAGCTCTCTCCCCATATATTTAAAATAATTTTTGAGTAAACGAATTATATTCTATGGATTTTACAATTACATCTCTAATAATAGAAATAAACTCTCGAAAATCATTTTAAAAATAGCAGAATATCAAAATAAATCCATCTATCATTTTTAGAAAGTCTCTAGGACCATTCCAGAGATAGTAAAATAAATTTAACACTTTGATCATACGCTGATAATTTATAAAAATATATAAGGATCAAATAGTCCTTATTTTTACCCAATAAACCCTTTTAAAAATATTTAAAACTCCTGAATCACAAACGTAAATATCAAACAACATATATTCACCTGATAAAATCGACCACAACTCATATTTATACACCTTTACACATAATATTTATTTTATATATACATTTATGCCGATACTAGATATCCAATACTTTTTAAATAACGATACAATTTGCAAACTCAAATCCAAACAATCATAGATACACAGAGGACTCGATATATCCATATCTTAACATAATCCACTATTATCTTATATAAAATCCTTTCGTGATATCCACCTTTTGTATAACGGGTCGCGTTCTTTCTTTTTTCCGTAGGTAACCCGCAGTCGCCACCCTTCGGGTGCGCACTGGGTAAACCCTACGGGCTCACGCAATAGCTTGCACACCACATGAACTAAGGTAAACCGCATTTAAGCGACAGGCTCTGGCTCAGGATGCATAATCCTAAATTCTCCTTCAATATATATTATTTAATACCACTATTCTTTCACATCCACATAATTCATAAATAGATCACAAAATTATATTTTATTCATATATTATATCGTGAAAATCTCAATCGTTACATGCGAGATTTTAGCTGACATCATATTCATATCTATATAAAGTTAGCTTTTCGGTTTTATACAAGATAACGATAATAGAAGTAGAAAAGGTTGCATATTTAAAGTAGACAATTTCAATCAGTATTGAGTTTGATGGGAGGGCGGCTCATATTAATTTTTGTTAGAATTGTAATATTAATTCATATCAGAATTCATTAAAAATTCGTGAGATAGTAAATATCTTGATATGTGAAAACCTGAAAGCGGATGAATAGTGTTAGGCCCGAAATAGGGGTTAATAAGCTAGACCAGGGGGTGAATAACTTATAACCTTTGTAAATTTAGAGCTTCGCGTATTTGAATACTAATATCAAATTATCTTATGAAAAGCCTGCTAAGATAACTATCCTCTTGATCGGAGGTTCGAATCCCACGGAAGGAGAATTTAGGATTATGCATCCTGAGCCAGAGTATGTCGCTTAGATGCGGTTTACCTTAGTTCATGTAGTTTGCAAGCTGTTGCATGAGCCCGTAGGGTTTACCCAGTGCGCACCCGAAAGGTAGCGACTGCGGGTTACCTACGGAAAAAAGAAAGTATAAACACATATTTTATCGTGAAAACCCTTTAATGCTTATTTTTCCGGATTAAATCTTTTTAAATTCAAGCGTAATTATTGCTCAGACGTCATAGTTTTTTTATTCATGGAATATTATGTTTGAATATATCTCATGTCTAAACTTTTGTCTAACTTGTCGGTAAGATAAAAGATATTTTCGGTCGCTCCGGAAGGCTGTTATAACGTTCAAAAAATCTGAAACGATACTTCCACATATTTGTTTGACTTGAAACTTGGGGTTTGACATGAATATATTTAATTCTAATATTTGTAGGAATTTTATAATTTTCATGACTTTTTCTGGGACCCATAAAATGTGTACATAACTAAATTATTGATCGCTTAAAAGTCATAGATGATGAAATAATTTCAAGGTGAAATTTTACCACGATCCTATGGAACATTTAATGAGAATCCCCAAATTTTCATAATTTTTATAATTTTCTATTACTTTTTCAATTTAATGGAAAAATGCATTTTTATTCATCGGTGTGGTGTTTATCGATTTTATTTTGAGCTCTATTATTATATAATTGATGGGCCACATGTTTAGCACTTTAATTTGAATTCTACAGCTGGTTTATCACATGCTAAGACTACACGCCTATTGCCAATATTATAAGCAACCTTTTAGCTTTAAAATAAAGCTAAAATGTCCATTTTTTGGCTATAAAAGAAGCCACACCCCCTCGTTTCTTAAGCCATTTAGAGCCAACGAAATTCTGGAGAAATACACTCTCAAACACTCTATTATGCAGTAGCAAAAATCTCCAAAGAGTTCTAGCATTTAAGCCTTCTTTAAGCCTTAGTTTCATACACTTTTAAGCTTGTTTTGCTACCGTTTCTTTCCTCAAACCCAAACACTTGGATTCACTTATTTTGGCTACATCAAGACCCATTTTCCAGTAGCATTTAAGTGTTCTTGAAGTCTCCAAAAGTCCATTTTACCAGCCATTACTACGCCTAATTTTTCGGGCAACTTTTGGTCACTTTCCGGTAACTTTTGGTTTGTTTTTGGCTTTATAAATCAACTCGTATCTCTTGCAATTCTATCTTCTTTTTGGAAAAATAATTTGAGATTTTGTAAGACCAAGATTCATAAGTTGGTTAGTGTTTGTATTGTACCTAGTTCGCTTAATTTTTTAAACACAAACATTCGGGTTTTACGTATATATATACATGAGCATAAATCTTTGTTCTAAAATAGTATATATAATTATAACCCACCAAGAAAAGGTTGTAAATTTATTTACTCTCTCCTAATTTAGTTGTTTTCCCTTGATTAAGTTTGAGATCCAAAATAACTTCGGTTTTACTCAAAAATCCAAGTCGAGGCATTTTATATAAGTCAACTGTATGACATAAACGAAAAGCTTCCTTGTTGTATTTTTAGTAAATACCCTTAACTCGTATTCCAAATTATAGATCATTTGCACAAGTCTCATTTAAAGATATAAATAAAAGTCTCCTTGTCGAATACTTACGGGTGTTTAACCATTGTTATTTCTTTCTTCGACATAAGTTACTTAGTATGAAATATATCATTGAGTTGATATTTTCATTCTAAATATATGTTAAATTAGTTTTCAGAAAATGTTTTAGAATTAAATATCCGGTTTGACCAATATTGACTTCATACTCGGAAAATATCATAAATATAAAAATCATTACTATCTGATTTTAGTAAACTCCCTAGCTTAACTAATTTAATTTTACACTTAATTATTTTAGACAAAATAATCAAAACCTACTCATCTGACTGCTTCCAACAATCTTCATCTTTTTGATATTTTGTCAAAACTACGAGTGTAAAATTAAATAAGTGTGACATTAACTTTCCCCACGCGTATGCATCTAACTACTATGCAAATTTATAAATTTTTAAATCTATTTGACACTTACCCTATTTGACACTTACCCTAAAGTGATGAAAAGATTGTTTTTATTGATTAAATACATATATATATATATATATATTGTATAAGATCAAATTGAGAAGAGTTTGAGAGTAAGGGGCCATTTGTTTACATTTTATTCATATTATTTGGTAGTCAAATTTTACAAGATGAATAATTCATATACAGCAGAATTGGTCAGTGAGAAAATGTTAGCTGAATCATTCATATCTAAAAGCGTATAACTTTTTGTGTACAATCTCATTTGTTAATTTTCAGAATTTTTTGTATAAAAATTTTCTTACTAAAATATTGCTCCCTCCATTCCCCGCAATTCTTTACAATGGGAGACGGGGGCTCGACCCGCATTTAAATGCTCTTATGAAATGTAGTTGCATATTATTTTTTATTTTTTTAAAATAAAAATATAATATTCAAATTTTATATAAAAAAAAATTAAAATGAACTCTAAAACTATACTTTAGAATTGTCTTAAAATTCGTGTCAAGAATGCGAAAAAATGTAAATAATGAGGGATGCGGAGATAGTATCATTTTGGATGTTTTTCTAAAGAATCAAATAAGCACTTTTAGTACCATGGGTGCACTTTTACAACAACACTTTTAATTTCTTTAACATAGTCTATAACTATAATTTTTCAATTGAATATATAACATATTTAGTATTGTGTACTCTCTCTGTTTTTATATATTTGTCGTTTGACTTTTCTGCACGTAGTTTAGAATGGTTTGACCGTATAGTTAAAATAATTATTTTTAAAAAATTCTTTCTGTGAATTTCAGTATAAGCATTGTATTTTTATTCGGAAAAATAAAATTTTAAAAATAATTATTTTTACTACTCGGTCAAAGCACTTTGATATGTATGCAGAAAAGTCAAATGACAAATATATAAAAATAGAGGGAGTACTATATATCATGAATATATTATATTATTATGATTTGTAATTCATAATCTCAAAATATCAAATAATTTATATCACTTATGACAAATGTGTAAAATTGAAAAAAAAATGTTATTAAAAAAAGTTAACTTATTTATTCAGATTATTGACCATTCAGATATATTAATTGTTCAGATATTATTTATTCAGATTTGTCAAATGAGCATTCTCATCCCAATCCCCATCCCAATTCTCATCCCCATAATTTAGGGAATTATGTTAAATTTTGTTAAAATATTTAGGGAATAAAATCAAATCCCCATATTTGGGGTTTCACTATTCATTCCCCATTTCATTTGTCATCTTATTAAATTCATTTTATCTCAAATCTACATCATTTTAACATTTTACACATATATTAATATTTTAAATAATTAATATTTATTCAATATTTTGAAATTTTCTTAAAATTTTATACCGAAAAAATTAAAATAAATAAATATAAGTATACTTTTTATAATCATGAAAAATTCAAATGTGTTAACAAATAATGGTACTAAAAAATATATAAAATTAAATTAAATTAAAAGTTAAAATTGTAAATGAAAGAAAATAAAAATTAATAAAAAGGGAAGTAGGGATGAAAATGGAGAATGAGATCTAGAAAGTTTTTAAAAGATAGAATAAAATTTGAGGAAAATTTTAGGGAATTACTATTTTTAGTAAGTTTTTGGCGGTGGGGATGAGATTTCCAATGGGAATGGGGATGCTCTAAGACACCAATTAACAAGTATGAGTACATTATGCTTCCATTCCATTTTTAACAAATAAGAATATTTGTTAAACACATTTCTCAAAGCTTCCTTTTTTTTTTCATTCCATTTTTAACAAATAAGAACATTTGTTAAACACAATTCTCAGAGCTTCCCCTTTTTTCTTATCAAATTGAAGAATTTGATTTATTCTGCAAAATATTTTATGTTAGTTTATATCATGTGCATTTCAATAATTATGTTACAATTAAAGCATTTTCAAGTTTTTTAAAAGAGTATTAGAATTATTATTTTTAAATATCGAAATGAGGGGTTTAAAAAACTCCCTTTTTCCCTGTTGTTCGAAACAAAGTATAAAATTACAAAATTTTACACTCCCAAATCTCTTCCCTTTTTAATAAAATACCAAAAGGAAATAGTTAAAAGTATTAGGCCCATATGCAAAAATTGATAAGCAAGAGTACAAAACAAAATAGGGGGATTTGCCACCAGCTTGGCATAAGAAAACTAATAATAAACTCAAGATTATGTGTCCGTCTGGCCAATTTTAAAATAAGTAACTTATGACTTAAATCGAATAAGTGACTGATAAGTGATAAGATGATAAATGCTTATAAGTTATAGAAATGTTTGGCTAATTTAACTTATAAGTCAGAATTTTTTTTATTTAAATAAACTAACATAAATAATTTTTAAATATAATTATCTTAATTCTTGAATTTTAAGTTAGGTTAACATTTAAAAAAATATTTTTGAAAACTAAAGTTAATAAACAAAACAAAAAATCAAAATAAGTTGAGACGTCATTGCTAACATTCAACTTATCAGCTTATAAATTGTAAATTCAACTTATAAGTTGGGTAGACAAACACTGGTCGATAAGTTAATAAGCCTACTTAATAGATTTCCCAAACACGCCCTATAGTTTACCACTATAAGGATAAGTTTACAAACTTGCTTCAGTAAATTCAAACTTGGCAGCAAGTTGATTGAAAGCTTCTTGAAGATTCTTAAAGGACTCTGCAAGGTCATCATGTGCAGCTTGTAACTTTGCAAGGTTAACATCAAATGAATCTTGTGGACCAGGGCCAACAGAAGTAGGAGGAATGGGGTCTAGGTTGATGATAGTTGGAGGTGCAGGAGGCACAAGTGCAAAGCCAGGCAGGGGAACAACTACTCTCTTTGCTTTATCAGAAATAATGGATTCAACTGGAAAATAAGGCACTGTGCTGACATTAAGCTTGAAGTGTTCAAACACTTTTGTGAGGAGAAGACCATAGAACATGTAACCCTTTTTAAAACCATTTATCATTTGAAGCAATATCAAGTAAGCAAGATTAAAGTGCACCTTGTGTCCAGCAAGCTTGTACATTAGCTTTGTTTCAGCAAATAATACAAGTTTGTTGTTACTTGTGATAGGATAGATATTTCCCCTAATGATAAGTGCAAGAGTTTGAAAAATAGGAGAGAAAAGCTCAAAGGAAATTCCCCTGTCCTCAACAAACATGTCAGGAGGCACTTCATGCTCACATAAAATATATCGATAAAGTCTGAATTCATTTTTGTTAAAAACAAAGTCTTTTGAGATGTCAACATTAGCCAATTTAAGTTGGCTGGTACTGAGTTTCAAGGCACTTTCTAACACTTCATGGTCAAGCATTATAGGCTTCTTGTTGACCATGGTTGTTAGGAAAACACCCATCATCATGCCTCACTTGCATATTTTTGTAAAAACCCATTTACCATATTTGGCAAAACATTTTTGTTTGTGTACTAGAGAATAGGTTCTCAGCCAGCCTTCCTAAACATGTCATACAACTCAGTTTTCTTATCCATGTGGATAAGATACCCAGGTTGCAGTTTGGTGGACACACACTTGACAATATGATGGTAAATTGAAGACATTGGGTGTTTTTGTTTTCTTGGTTTCTTCCTATTTCTAGTTCCGGAAGAAAAAGGGGTAATGGTGGTGAAAGTGCCTGAGGATATGTTAGAAGTCAAATTCTCTTTGAAAAACATCACAATGGTTCAACTTAATATTTGGATATCTAATATGGTAGGCAGTCAAGGCATCAATATCAGCAGCAAGTAGTAGTAAACCCATGATAAATGGTGGGATAAATAAATGTTAGAGTATTTACATTCATGCAAGGTGACGGTCAAAGACGTATGGATTAAATAAAGGAGCAGCCTTATTAGAAAGATCAGCTGGGTTTGTAATAGCAGTGGTATGAAAGCAAGAAATAAATTCCATTACAGCTAGAAGTATTGAAGTCCCAAGGAGATAATAACGGCAACACCTTCCCAATGCTTAAGACCATGCTGGTCATATTTGGATAACAAATATACTGATGCAAGTTATTAGATCAGCATGTAGATTACATATGCAGTGAGGCAATCATCTTGAAGTCCTATAAAAAGGCTTCTGTGTTTGCATTACAAGACACACCAAAAAAGATAACACACAGAAGTGAAAAGATTAGAAGAGAGTGAGAGAGAGCTGAAGCTCCTCCAAGCAAAGAAAGGTTGAAGCCTAGTGAAAGAAAATCAAGCTGTAGCTTGAATTTGTAACTGTTGTGTATGAAATAAAAGAGTGTGTTAGTGTGTGTCCTTATTATATATTATGTTTAAGTTAAAATTATATAGTTAGCCCATTCACGTTTCCAACAGGGTAAACTAGTATCAGGAACATCAGTATCTCCCATTGACCGCAGATGGGAGTAAATGCAAATAATGAAGAGCAAAAAGATAATGAAAATCAACAACAAAGAGACACTTGAAATAAATGAAGGTGTAAGTTTAATGCACATAAGTGAACCAACCTATTTATAGCAATAAGAATGTCCGGATAATACAAAAAGTATAAGGGTATTGCACATAATTTACATTCTTTAAAAAATAAACTACTTTTCTGCATACAAGTACAATGAACAGTTGAAGCAGAGTTGCAAAAAGTTGACAGGTTGTACATTAAGGTGAGATCAACCTATACTATAATTATAGAGTACACATAAGATATTATATTAGTTACCATGCTTATCAGTTTAACAAATACCCCTCATTCCTTTTAGTTTGTTATCAAAAGTATTGACACGACATTAGGAAATAAATATGTATAAATTACTGAAAAATAGAAAGAAAAGTGGGTGAAGTGGCGGGACCTATTGATTTTTAATGTATAAAAGAGAGATAGTAGGGTAAAAGTAGTGTGAAAAGGAAGAAAAAGTGAGGAAATAAGGGGATTCATCGACTATTTTTGATAAATTTTAAATGGTAAAGAAATGAATAGGACATAAAAAAAGGAGGGGTAACATTATGCAATCTAAAACTCTCTCAGCATGCATCAAACAGGAATTGCATTAAATGCAATGTGAGCAAGTAGTCATAAAAAACATGCAAGTTTTAATCAGAGACTGCACTTCTGAACATTGTTTAATAACAAAATGATGCACATTGAGCCACAAAATGCAGAGTTATGCAATTTACCAATAGAAAGAAATCATGATTTTTAGAACCCAATGAGCAAGCATGAAGATATGCACAGGAAAGATATCTTAGAGATAAATTTTTAAAAAAATTCAAAGTTTCAAGAACTGTAATCTCTAAGATTACTACAGCAAGCACATGCTATATGAATATATATATATATACAGATATATCTATATCATTTTGTGAGCACACAAACAAATAAAACACAAGCTAATACATATAACTTACACGTATCATGCATCATGAATCCTATAGATAAGGTCTGATTCCGAAGATATTACAAGCAAGAAAATCAGCAGAGATACAATTAAATAAAACAATAAGAAGAGTTATTTCTACTCACTAGATGGCATAGATAATTGCAAGTAGGAGTTAACAAATAATCTTGCTCTCATACTAGTAACAAACATTTAAACTCAGCAGATGTCAGATTATAACATATAAAGTATATTTCATTGACTACCACAAGGATAAAGAAAATGCATATGCCACTAATGGTGACCAGTTGATCTGGGAACAGATCAAGAGACAATCAGGTTAGCTCAAGCAGTCCATAATCAAGTGATATACTAGTGCAATAAGGTGTCCTATAGTGATCAAGTATATGCAGTTAACTAATTATACAGATAGAGTTAATAGACTCAGACACACAGATAGAGCAAGTTAATAACCAAGCAACAGATAATAGCTTACCACAGCAATGAGATAAATCAAGAAAAAAGTTAGTTAAGGATTTGTGACAGAGCATACCAACCAAAAGAGACCATGCAGCTAAGAGGTTTCTGAATAAAACTATACTAATAAAGGACATAGCACAAGGGTTTACACATATCATTATTTGCAAGGAATTAACTAAATTCATCAAAAAAAATAACAATACTGCTATAAGATAATATAACCACAATTAGATGCGGCTAGGAAAAATGCAGTTATAACACAAGCAAGAATTCATTCAAGATGGAGTAGTGCAGAGAGCGAGTTCACAAACCAGGTTAATTAAATGTACCATAACCAGTCTCCATCAATAGCACAGAACATGAAATATCTCATCTAGTTAAATAAATTCAATACGGAGACAGTCTGATAAATGTTCAAAAATTATCTAATAGCAAAACAATGATCAAGATGTTATCATCATACTCAAATTCCAACAATAATAGCATCAATCATGGAATAACTAATTATTCATTCAACACTTTTAGCATGCATAAAATTTTGAAACAACCATATATCGAATATAACTATATTTTGAATGATCATAGGGATATCAAAATCATTACACAATTGCTAGAGTTTTGAGACTTTCTTACCTGAGCCATGGAGTTGTATACCACATGGACTTACCTGTATCTATACCTTAATCCAGCAATTACATTAAAATTGACATGGCCTTGAGTTGACTCACTGAGTTGCACCATCCAGTTGTTGGGTTTGATGCGGCCACCGTTGATTTGTAAGAGGAGTACGAAATCGTCTTGACTCGCCAGAAAGCATCCTCTGAGATACTGTTTCACCGTCGTTAACTTGGGATGTCAATTTGTACCTAACCGATGGATACCCGATCCGTACCGATCCGATCGGGTTTTACCGAACCCGAATATTTCGGGTTTCGGTTCGGGTTTGGGTATGATTTTTAAACCCGAACTCTTTTCGGGTCGGGTTTAGGTTTAAGGCATACCGTTTCGAACCCGACCCGAAAACCCGAAACTCATTTCGTTCCCATCCGAACCCGAACCCGAACCGAAACCCGTTTTAATATATAAATAATATTTTATATTTTAAAAGTATTAAAATAATATCTAATATCATATATTACTAATATTAGTAGTAAAAATATTATACTTCGTACAAACTATTACGTTAAAGTCTAACATTAGTGAACTACTATCATTGAACAAGTTTTCAGTAGTAGTGTTCGATACAAATATACTCTAGGTCAAGATTGTTTTTAACCCACAACTTCATCCTTAGAATTCTGATCCATTACCTACTCTGAGTCCTATAATTCAGCCTAAAAATTCCAATATCGTTATATCCATGAGCACTTTGCTCGAATAAGATCCTATTAATCCTTCAATGTAAAATTAAAGTACAATTTGGTAGAGATCTACAAACTCGAACCCGAACCGAAAACGCATAAAACCCGATCGGTTCGGGTTCGGGTTTTATAATTCGGGTTTTTTCTGGTTCGGGTTCGGGTTCGGGTTTGACAAAGACAATCGGGTTCGGGTTTGGTATTTGCAAAACCCGTTTCGACCGACCCGATTGCCATCCCTATCGTTAACCTGAAGGTGCAAGTTTAAATTGGATGATTTATAGAATAAAATAGTGTGTTTAACATCAAATTGATATTATATCAATTATGGAAATTTTCAGTTTTTGATAATTACAAATAAAATGTAATTACATTAAAAAAATATTTCTGAAGTTATAAATCAACATCTATTTATGTTAAAATATACGTGATTTAGATTTTCAAATTTTGACAACTTTAATTTTCAGATAGTAAATTAAGTCTTGTAAAAATGAATTTTCATCAAAAAAATATATATTAGAAATTACTTATGGTATACTTTAAATATTTTCTTAGTCAAAAATATCCAAGGACACTTTTGTGAGATAATTTCCTCATTTCAACATCTTTTATTAACTTGCAAATTAATTTATGTAAAACTGAATATTCACAAGAAGGATATTTTATGGATTAATATTACTTGACATGATATTCTCTTGGACATAATTAATCAATACTCACTAATTTCTCGAGTTTTGAAATATATAATATCCCAGGACCAATAAATATTTGCATTGAATAATTATTTTATTGAAGATAATTTTCACGTACCGCTCAATTTTTTCATAATCAGTTCATTATATAAAAATTTGAATTTCATATAAAAATCCGTTCTAATAGTGTAATGGTTATGAAAGAACCAAGATTTACAGAAAATTAAGTTTAATAAAATTAGAGACACGACAATGTCTCATTTTGAACACTCAAACATTCCTAAATCCAAACGGAGTTTGGCTAATCGCTCAAAATGCAAAGGTTTTGTGAATATATCCACAATATTATGTCCAGTATTAATGTACTCCAGTTTAATATTGCCCTTACACACATGATCTCGTAAAAAGTAATGTCGTATATCAATATGCTTTGATAATGAGTGCAAAATAGGATTTTTATTTAAATTGATGGCACTCGTATTATCACATTGAATCGATATTACATCAAATTTTATCGAGTAGTTAGCAAGCGTTTGCTTCATGATCCAAAGGACTTGAGCACAACATTTTGTTGCCGCAATATATTCAGCTTTCATAGTGGATATTGATACGGGAATTTGTTTATTAAAAACCCAAGAAACCAAACATCCACCAAGAAACTGACAAGTACCGCTTGTGCTTTTTCTATCAATCAAATGTTCGTCATAATCTGAATCAGAAAAATACACTAAGTCAAATGGTTGTCCTTTCAGATACCAAAGACCAAGCTCAGTGGTTCCTTTAAGATATCTAAACATCCGCGTAATAGCCGATACGTGAGATTTTTTATAAGTCACTTGAAAGCGAGCACATTTACATACAATATATTGTATGTCCGGTCTACTAGCCGTTATATAAAGTAAACTTTCAATTATCCCATGATATTTCTTTGAGTCAATAGAAATATCTTTCGGATCTTCAGTTAATTTTACGGATGTAGACATATGGGGGTACTAATGTTTTGGAATTTTCCATCTCAAATTTCTTTAACATTTCTTTACAATATTTCGATTGTGGAATATAAATGTCTTCGTTAGATTGATTTATTTGCAAACCTAAGAAGAAATTTAATTCACCCATCATACTCATTTTGAATTCTTTACTCATTATTTTCAAGAATTCGTTACAGAATGATTCTTTGGTTGATCCAAAGATAATATCTTTTATGTAAATTTGAACGAGCAAGATATCTTCATCTTCATACTTCATACTTCATAAGAAGAGTAGTATCTATAATTCCCATTTTGAAACCGTTATCAATTAGGAATTTGGTTAACCGCTCGTACCAAGCTCTAGGAGCTTATTTTTGTCCCTATAAGGCTTTTGTACAATTTGTACAGATATTCTGGATGCACATGATCTTCAAATCCCGGTAGTTGTCTTATGTAAACTTCTTCTTCTGAGACACCATTTAGGAATGCAGATTTTACATCCCTTTGATAGACTTTGAAAACTTTATGCGCCGTGAAGGCCAAAAATATGCGAATTGATTCAATTCGAGCTATGAGAGCATAAGTTTCATCAACATCTATTTCTTCCATTTGAGTATAGCCTTGTGCAACTAATCGTGCTTTATTTCATACCATTGCTCGATTTTCGTCTAATTTATTATGAAAGGCCCACTTGATTCCAATTATGGAAGTTTCGAGTGGTTGTGAAACTAGTTCCCAAACTTTATTGTGAGTGAATTGATTTAGTTTGTCTTGCATAGCCGAAATCCAATCCTCATCTAATAAAGCTTTCTTTGTGGTTTTGGATTTTATTTATGATAGAAAGGCCATATGACTCACAATATTTTGAACTTGAGCTCGAGTTTGAACGTCTTCAGTAAGGTCACCTAAGGCATTGTCTATAGGATGATCTTTGATTAACGGAATTTTCGGAAGCAATTCAACTTCGGTCTCTTTTATTTCGAAAAGATTAATTGGAATCTCATTTACAAGTTTCAAATTTTCCATTTGACAAATTACATCTACCACGTCATTTGGATTTTCTTCATTTAAATTTTTATTTACTTCGACTAAATAATTAAACGTTACGAGAGGTTTAGATTCATCGAACGTAGCATTCATTGATTCTTCCACCATTAAAGTTTTAAGATTAAATACTCGATAAACTTTGCTACTAATCGAATAACGAAGAAATACATCCTCAATTGGTTTAGGGTCAAAATTCGTTAAATAATCTTTAGTATTCAATATATAGCATTTACTTCCAAATATTTTAAAGTAATCAAGTTTAGGAGTTTTATCAAAATAATGCTCGTAAGGAGTTTTCATTTTGATAGGTCGTAGTAATATTCTATTAAGAATATAGCATTTTGTTGACATAGTAATACTCTATTGACCATTTTTAGGAATTATATTCTTTCTAGTTGAACTAGATCTAGAACTAGGATTTGCATTGTTTGCATTCCTTGGTTGATAATTGATAGGTTCTTGATGATACCAAAATTTTGGATTTCTTTGATCATGCACATTTGGATTAACTTTCTTTTGAGATGTATTCTTTCCATCCTTTTTCTGAGGAGTTGATCCTTTAAGAACCCATTTATACTTCCCTTTAAGTTTACCCTCTTTCGCTTTGTAATATAGACTAATATGTCCACTTATATTGCAATACGTACATTTAGGGACAAATGACTTAGATGGAGTACATTTCGGTGGGTGGTTCAACTTTCCTTGAAGAGGAACATTAAGATCATAACCCGAACTTTCATGATTATGTGATTGCTTAGAATTAAATACCATATTTTTTAAAATGGCACTACTCTTTGTTAATTGTTTCAAAGTAGATTTAAGATATTCTTTTTCTTTTAACAAGATATCAATCTTATTGTTGAAAAAGTTAGCTATCCAATATTTGAGACAAGAGCGTATTGATTTCGACTTTAAGTTTTTTATTTCCAATTTAAATGTGTTTACTTCCAAACTGAGTCCTTCGCGAAGTTCAAATTCATAATTGAACATTTGCCTCAGGTTATCATGATGTTCTCTTAGTACAACTAGTTCACATTGATAGTCAAGCAGTGTTCTTTCAGGTCTTGTTGATGTTCTTTCCCTACATCTCCAATTATATATGGTTTGAGTAGAAGAATTAGGGCCTTCATCTCCTCCTACATCCCTGGCAGCTTCATAACCAAAATTTTCATCATCACCCTCAGCAACATCATATTCAAAGCTTTCACCAGCTGTAGGAGGAATAGAGGACAATGTTTTATTAATCTATATTGTAATCTCAGCCATCTCACTACTAGGTACAACTGTATTGAAACAATCTTCTGAAATCTTCTATCTGATGATAGGTAAGGGTGTCCTCAACTATTTGTCTATTTAGAAACCAAAATAATTAAGCTACAAAGATGCAATCTTTTTCTCTGTTACAAAAATAATACCAACTCTCTGTTCAATCAAATTTTTAATATTTGGACGACGCACAAAGATTAAAAAGAAGGAAGAAACAACAGCCCTTACATCGTGTTGTTGTTTTACCCTACTAATCTGTCTCAGCTCCAACAGCAACTTTTGGATGCCTGAGGCTCATGGACCGCTAGTGTTAGAAACGACAATTCATATACTGAATGTACCAGTGAATATATAAAAACAACCTGTTCATAAACAGCAACTTCATTTATTTAGCAGAATCAGGTAACTTGAATTATGATCAAGAAAAGTTAGCTAACTCGTTCAAACAATTCAGTAAAACAAGGCTCTCGGAACACAAGTTCCACAACTAGGCTAGCAGCACTTTAACGACTAACAGATGGACATCCTTGGGATAATACTACTACAATTACTTGCCACTTAATTCTTCTTTCTCGAATCCTTTCAGGGAAACAAGGCTCTCCACGTATTTAACCATTATGATAGCAAGATATTTCGAAACAAGCCTGATATTTTTCTTTTTATAATCACAAAGCCTCTTGATATCTTTCTTTTTGTAATCATAAAGGAAGTAGCCACCTGCAGTAACAATATTTCCTACAAATTGCCCAACACCTAACATAAGACATACATAGTCTACATGCCAATTATTTTCGATGTCGAACTTTTTATTCCAAGATGCCTTGCAGCCACAATTATCATCAAGAGTCCATAAACTAAGACGCGATACATCACCGAAGGATTTACATATCATAGCAACGGAATCTTCAAAATTTAAAACATGAGACTTCTTTATTGAATTGGGAAACGGATATACTCCAAAGACCTCGTTATGCAAATCAAAAGATAGTATCTCACGAATACCTTCAATATACAATACCCCATTCTTAGCTTGAATGCATTTTGAAAGTTTGTGAAGCATTATACTTCGGACTGTTTCAGGAAGCGGAATCTCTTTCCAAGAATCAGCATTAGAGGAATACACCTCCACCTCTAATATTCGATTTCCTAACCTATCAAGAGGACCAAAGGAAAACTCTACCATCCTAAGAATCTTGTAGTCATTGGAAATAGAATCAAAACCAAGCCCGATATTAGAAAATTTAATCCGCTTTGGATATTGTATCTTATTAGGAGTAGGAAGTTTCTTCAATCTCTTGGTAAACGGATTCCATAAATAAATATCAACACCATATGCATTAGTAAGACAAACAAGACCATTACAAGAACCAGTAGAATGAGTCATACCAGTACATTGTGGTGGCAGTTTGAGCCTAATAGATTCTTCAAGAGTATATATGCAGTCGGGGTCTACTTCCTCGGAAAGTATCGCAACTAGGGCTTGTTTTTTCTGGGAATTGGTGAGGTGAGTGTTGATAAAATATGGGTTTAATATAATAGAATGCCAGAGTTTGCAAACTGCCATGAACCGGAGCAGTGATTTTGCTGGCAACCATGAAAGTATCATGAAGATGACATCTTCATGCATATAATATCTACTCCTCATCGTCCTGAACATTGTAAACTTTTAGGAAATGGATTAGGGTTTTCTTCTAAACCCTAATACTACCGATAGGCCCCCTCTAAAAGGATCAGTACAACACAAATAAGTAAAGAGGAAGTCAGTACTGGATAGGACTCAGGAGTCAGGAGTGTACTAGTGTACATGGGTTGACACAAGATTTAATTTTAATATAATAATTATAATTGTAATTATAATTATAATTATAATAATGGTTAAAAAAAGTTTACAAACTCGATCTCCAGGAAAATATAATATTATTTAAAAAAATTCAAATTAATTTAATACCTCAATTAATATAATAATAATAATAATGCTAGAAGTGGTATACTATCAGTGTTTTAACCAATAGCCGATGAATTCAAAAAAAACTAATAGACGAAAATATAAGATAAGAATGTATACTTTTTATTAATAAGAAGAACATTAAATAAAAGTTATCACTTTATTAACGAGGAAAATATCAGTACAACACAAATAAGTACCGGATAGGACTTAGGAGTGTACTAGTACAAGGATTAGGGTTAACACAAGATTTACTAACCGGATCCAAATCTGCCCCACACAAAAGATTATATAACCAATGTTTTTGTTCTATTTTTTATTTATATTAATTTATAGCCCGTGTTTTGCACACGGGTATTTCAAAAATTATTTAATAAAATAAATAAATAAATTTATAATTAAAATTGAATAATATAATTCTGAAAGATTAAGTTATCTATATAATAAGTATATTGCATCTGCATATTATGATAAATTTATTTAAGAACTACTTTCGTTACATAAGTTCTTTTTATGTTATATATTTTATGAAATTATTTCTATAAATAGATATGTCAAAATTTAAAGTTTAGTTCAAATTTGTATTAAAAACTTACCATAAATAACATAATTCATATTTAAAATTATATTACAAAGTTTCTATAATTAAAATGGGTCATAATAAATATATGGATCTTTTATAAACCTAATATGGACACCAAACCTAAAAATGGATAGTCCACTGGGTCATATTAAAATTAAAAATTATATCCGAACCAAAATATGGATATCAAATCTTAGGAAAGGGTTATCCAACAATTTATAATATATATATTTTCATCAACATAATCTATACTCCTTATTATAAATAGAAACCTTATCTTCATGGCTTAATGGTATGGTATATCATGAATATCACGGTTATGCCACTATAATAATAATAATAATAATAATAAAAGGTTTACAAACTCAATCTCCAGAAAAACATAAAATTATTTAAAAAAATTCAAATTAATTTAATTATTTAATTAATATAAAAAAAATAATAATAATAGTGGTAGAAGTTGTACAATATGAGTGCTGGTCGGTTATGTGGGTCGGTTACTAAACAGTCGCTTAGTAACGGTCGGTTAAACAGAAAAAAATGGATCATTTAGTATTGAGGTGTAGGTTGGTTATGCGGGTCGGTTAATAGACAATCAGTTAAATACGATCGGTTATACAGAAAAATTTGATCGTCTAGTGCTAACACGTGATGTGGGACTGCACACGTGTCACCTAACGTGGATGTGCCACATCACGGTTTACGGATCTGACACGTCAGCCAGGACCCAAACACATGTCAGGACATGTCAATTTGACCGTCAAATAAGGTCAACGTCATTTTTGGTCAAATCCGATCAGATTTCTATAAAACCGACGAGGTTAAACCCGACCACTATTTACGGTCGGGTTTAACGAAAATCGACCGTAATTTGACGGAAACCGACCATTCCGACGGTCGATTTAAGCTATGTTTTTTGTAGTGTATATACTTTCTATTAATAAGAAAAATATCAAATAATATTTATCATTGTAGAATCTAATTAGTTAATTTCAATTCAAATTCAAGTTCGATTTTGTGCAACTACATAATAATACAAGATTTATTTATTTAGTTATATTTCTTATATTTCACCGTAATATTAGTTTCGATTACCGTGAGCATCAAAATAATAATTAAATAATGATGGTATAATATGAAAATACCAAATTTTGGTTATCACGATATAATATAATAATTAGTTTTACTTCAAACTCGAGTTTGATTCCCATTAACTACATAATTAGAAAAGATTTATTTATTAAATTCCGTTTATTGGATTTCACCCTATCTTAATGTGAGAGTCAATTGTGATGCGCTAACTTGAGGGTTGGTGTAGGTTGGATTGGTGGAAAAGCTATTATAGTCCTTTTAATTTCAAATAATTTTATTCTATTTATTAAGCAATCCGAAAACAAGACGACTATTTATCTAATTTATTTATTTGTTTTCCAATCAAATTGTATTATTAATTCGGAGATTTGTTTCGAGTGTTTTTCAATGTTTAATGAATGTATTATTCTATTTTGTTTGTCAAAAAATATATAGTAATGTTTAACTAGATACTAGAACCTAGTAATATTACTAATCATTCTCGCTTCGGTCCATGCTCGAGACCGGTTATCTTTATGATACATATCATATATTAGTTCGATGTGCTTGAAATTTTGACAACGGATGTATAACTGGTAAACTAATACAAATTATGCATTAAAATTAATAATTTCTTTAGTTACTAGTCTACTTTATACGGAAATCATATGGAAAAATTTGGTAAATTATTTAAGTGATTATGAGTTAAATGTATGTAACATAAAATTTTATGTTAAATTAAGTAATATGTTAGAGTTAATATTATTGTAATTACATGATCATGGAAAAGTATTACATTCCCTATATGATAATAACATCTATTATATATATATATATATATATAATACAATAACAGTGAGGTTTGATGATCAATTTAATTAATATGACGATTATACCCCTACATTAATATCCTTATAATATTTATTTCACCTCATCATCCATTTATTAAAAATTATTAATTGTTTTATAATTAATATGTGCATACATACATTAATACATACATACAATAAATACACAACTTAATTGCAGATTGTATACCTTAAGTATAATATAATTGCACGGAGTTGTCTAAATTAAATATTTAGCCAGATTAATGGCTAATTTCTTTCTATATTGAAGGGGCTTCGTGTCCTCTCCGTCATCTCGTACTTAACGGTGTTAGGATTGTAATCAGGGAAGAATGGGTAAAATAGTAATATTATTGATGTAAGATGTGACCTCTATTATACACATTTTCCCTCCAATTGCAATTATAGTGATTTTAGTCTCCCTCATCTCTCTCTTCTCATGCGATAAAAAACCCTAGAATTGCAGAGTTTCGATTAGGACGATATGAGTTGGTATATGAGACTGAAGGAAGATGTTGAGGTCTACAAGCCGCGGGAATGCCCTGATTATCGTGGTATGCTTCATAAGCCCTTGCATGTATATTATTTCATATTATTTTTTATGAGTTTATTTAGGCATTTTTGAATCTGCGATTTAGGGTTTTATGCTTGACATATAAGGTTTTATTTGATGGTAACTGATTGTTGTACAAATTAGGGTTTTCAAAGCCGATTATATGGTAACTGATTATTGTACATTTAGGGTTTTATAATTGAAATTGTTGTTTATTACTTGATTTATTACTTGAAAATGCCGATTATAGTAACTTTTCAAAGCAATAATGTATATTCTTTTTTATGCCTTAATTGTGTATTTGTTATGAATAAATTTTGTATTTGTATATGAATAAATGTGCAGAAATAGAGTTCTTTTCAATTAAATTGCACCATGGTGGAGAAATGAAGGAGAAACCCAAATGTTATGTTAGGGGTAGTATAAATTATTTTGACTATTGTGATGCCGATCATATGAGTTTAATAGAAATAGGTCATATGCTTAAAGATGTTGGGGAAGTTGGGGGTTATTCCAAAATATGGTATAGGTTGTCTGGTACTGATATGGAAAGGGGTTGTGCTGAGCTAGATAATGATGATGAAGTCATGCTAATGTGCACTTTAATGCCAAAGGCTAGATATGTTGACATATTTGTGTCAACAATCCCTCATTTACATGTATCGCAACTTGATGAAGAAGTAGTGTGCGAAAATGAGACACCAACACAAGCTGAGAATTACACACAAGATGTGGAGGTTGAGTACGCAGATGAGAATGTTAGGCCAAAATTGCCTGAAATTGAGTATACTAATGCAGAATACCCTAGGCCATATGAGCATTGGACCAACTTTGATTTTGGTTTTAGCCCACAAGCTGAGATTAACCAAGAAGAGGAGTTTAGAGAATTTGAGGGTTTGGACAAGGATATCTCTGATCCATTAGATACATATGATGATGATTTTGAGTGGGATGGATATGAAGATGATAGTGATGAGGAGTCATTTTATTCTGACTGCAGCAATAAGGATAAAAGTGATGATGAGTTAATATTTGATAACAATGTGGATGAACTGAAGAACATGCATTTTCAGGATAAAGGGAAAATAGTAGAGGAGGAGGATGATGCTTCAACTGTGTATGCTGAATCTGATGAAGAGAGAATTGCTACTAATTTAACTGATGAGGAGGTTGAAGTCACATATCCTGTGTTTAATCCAGATGTTGACATGGTGAGACCTGTATTTGAAGTTGGATTGTGTTTTAAGGATTCAAAGACATTCAGGCAAGCTGTAAAGAAACATGTCATACTGGAAAGAAGTCCAATCATTAACTATAGGAATTTTGGTAAAAAGGTTCAGTACATTTGTGAAAAATCCTATAAGTGGAGGATTTATGCATCTCCAAAGGGTAGGTCAACAATTATCAAATCAAAACCTACATCAAGGAACATACTTGTATTCCAACCTTCAATCAGAAATAGATTAACTCTAAGTTGATTATTATGAGCAAAAATACGCATGAATCCTACCTGGCCCATTAGTGCATTTCACAAGAAAATTACGAATGAACTGAAGTGTCATGTCAGAAAACATGCAGTTTATAGGGCAAAGACAAGAGCCTTTGTGAAGATTAATGGAACTCATGCTGATCAGTACAAAATGTTGTGGAAATATGCTTATGCAATAAGAAATGT
The DNA here is from genome assembly GCF_009905375.1 of Apium graveolens. NCBI lineage: Eukaryota > Viridiplantae > Streptophyta > Magnoliopsida > Apiales > Apiaceae > Apium > Apium graveolens. Next base: position 5,988,346 of record NC_133653.1, read on the forward strand.
GCTCCCTGAAAGTACTGTGAAGATATTGACTGAAGATCCTGAGCCTGGTGAACAAAGGGGTAGATTTTTGAGATTTTATGTATGTCTTAGACCATTAAAGAAGGTATTTACTGAAAATTGTAGGAAGATTGTAAGGCTTGATGGGTGCCACCTAAAAGGACCCTATGGTGGTCAGCTTCTGGCAGCAGTTGGGGTAGATGCCAATGATGGCATGTACCCCATTGCCTGGGGGGTTATTGAGTCTGAAATAACTGATTCTTGGACTTGGTTTTTTCAATATTTAAGTCAATATTTGAAGATTGCTAATGATAGAGAGTGAACCTTTATATCAGATAGACAGAAGATATGTTCCTCTCTTTTAGTATTTCATAACTTACTTGTTTTTATTTGCTTTTAACTTGCATTTTATGGTTGAAAATTAGGGTCTAATAAATGCCCTTGAAGCCACTGTACCCCAATCAGAAATGAGGTTTTATGTAATGCATCTACATCAAAACATGCATAAGGACCACAAGGGGATTGCCTTAAGAACATTATTGTGGAAAGCTGCCAGAGCAACAACTCTTTGGGAATTTAATTTGCATATGAATCAGATGAAACAGGTATGTTTAATTATAGCAATACTTGCATTACTTTAATTAGAGCAATACTTGCATTAATTCTCTTTTTCTTCAGCTTTCTCCAAAATGCTATGACTGGCTAATTGCAAAACCCAGGGAATAATGGTCTAGGTCTGCCTTTAGAACCACCTCATCCAGTGATATGTTTGTTAACAATCACTGTGAGGTCTTTAATAGCTCTATTAGGAAGTACAGGGACCTGCCAATTATGACTATGCTCAGAGAAATTCATTAGGCTGTGATGAGTAGAATACAAGTTAGGAGAGACAAAATGAGTGGCAGAGAACTCATTATATGTCCTAGTGCACAGAAAAAACTTACCAAGTAAGTGCATATTTTACACTATGCACCTGTTTATAAGCACCTTATTATATAAGACCATGGTTGACTAAGTATTATATATGCATTACAGGGCTATACACTATGCAGGAGCATGTGTAGTTACATGGACTAGAGGTAGTACATATAGTGTCACTACCAGTAAAGGTGGGCATGAGTTGGTTGTGGACTTGGTAAGAAAAACATGCACATGCATGAAATGGGACCTCACTGGGCTTCCTTGTTATCATGTGTGTGCATGTATTACACTAAGGAATGAACCTTGGGAAATACATGTTAAGGAATGCTATAAGAAGCACACTTACATGAAGGTATTTTCTTTATTTTTAAAATTTCAATTTGTCATTACATAATTAGACCATACATTTTGTTTATGGTATTATACATTTGTGCAGTTATATAGCCATAAATTAGAACCTATAGTTGGTCCTGAATTTTGGGAAGAGTATAATGAGCCTGAGCCTTTACCACCCAATGTTAAGATCCCAACTGGTAGGCCAAGGAAGAAAAGGACCACTAGAAATGATATCCCAAAAGATCCCACAAAACTTCAAAGAACAGGTACCAAGGTGCAATGCACTTATTGCACAACAACTGGTCATAATTAGAGGAGTTGTGCTACATGGGTGAGATATTAACTCGGTTTTAATTTCATCATTTCTAATATAAGGATTTTGTATAAATTTTGACTATATAATTTTGTAAAAATCTAATGCGGTGGCTAAAGTAGCAACAGAAGGTAGGCATGTGGAGGTTGGCAAAACAAAGGTGAAGTGTGGAACTTGTGGGAAAGAAGGTCATAATGCAAGGACCTGTGGAAAGAAGGTAAAGTCATTTCAGTTTATGTTTGAGTTTAAAATTGAATTATACCTGTGGAAAGAAGGTATAATGTTGCTTCACTTTACTGTTTCCAGAAGAGAAGCACCACCGCAATTCCAACAGGCTAAAACAATAAGGTCAAGAAGAAGAACATCAAACTCCAACAACCACTTTAACCAGAGGAAGAGTAGCACAAAAGGAAAAAACTCCAGTAGCTGAAGATTCTGATTTTCAGGAACGAAGCTCAAAAAGGAGCAAGGCACATCACATCAAACCTCCATCTGTTAAAACAAGCAGAGGAGTAACTCCACCAAACCAAACTTCCAAGACTCTAAAGAAGTTAGAGGCTACAGCAAAAAGGAGTAACAAAGCTGCTTCTAAACAAGGAAATGGTGCTAAGAAAGCACCTTGGAAAATCTAGACTTAAGTCATTATCAACTTGATTATGTTCAACTAGTCTTATGTTCAAACTTGATTATCTAGACTTAACCTTGCATCAGTACTAGTATTTTCAAACTTGATTACCTACTTTTATTGAGACAATAGTGGTATGTTGTACCACTTGGTAACTTGGACATCTTTTGAATGGTATTACAAGGAAAATTTGACATCTTTTTATTGTTATCGCACTGATTTATTAATCTTCATTTGATCATACATAATTAATCGCAAACTTATTACAAAAGTACATAAAATAATGTAGAGCAAGTGGTCATTAGAATGAAGACATGAAAGACATTATATCGACTTTAGGAGCTATTACAATGAAGACATTACATCGACTGTCAATTCATTTTTCACGGAATATACCATAAACAAATACCAGAGCTAGACCAAAAAACAAATATTTCCACTTCATTGCTTCTTTCTTCCAAAACTTCACTTCTTCTTCATGAAGTGCAGAAATTTTCTTCTCTTCATCAATCCTTCGAAACCTCCTTAACAACCCTACAATCACCCCTTTACTTTGATTGCAAAATGGAGCATCAACCCACCTGAAAAATCCACAACCATTTTCACCTTCAACACAACCTAAAAATCTTCTACCAGCGTTGGCATCTGTCCAAGCTGTCCTTTCCACCGCCCATCTTCCACATAAACAGATATTTGCCATCAATATTTGAGTTTTTTTCTTCAATTTTTGTTTGCAATACACCTGCTACAAGATGTTGATTATATACACACGATATATCCATTCAAATATGTATAGACGGATATACCCCTGTCTCTGTTAAGACTTCACGGTGAAAGTCACGCAGAGGACACGGAGCCCCTTCGATATAAATAAAAAAAATTAGCCATTAATCTGGCTAAATATTTAATTAGACAACTCTGTGCAATTATATTATACTTCAGGTATATAATCTGTAATTAAGTCTAAATATACACACACACACATACATACATACATATATACATACATACATACATACATACATACATACATACATACATACATACATACATACATACATACATACATACATACATACATACATAGATACATACATACAAACATACATATATACATACATACCTACATACACGCACACACATATAAATATACACATACACGCACACATACACACATACATACATGGATATATACTCATAGATTCTTATTTGTCATCAATTTAACATCGTTCTCCAACACAATGAAATGACCAAATATTATATTAAATTATACGAAATAAAAAATAAAATAAATTATTTATACACATATGTACAATTTATAATTTACTATTAATATTTATGTGACATATATCATATACTATCGTCGTCCCATGGGTTGTTAATATCGTTATGGGTATTTGTTGACCAAATTAATTCATATGACAATCATACCCCTACATTAATTAATATTTAATTCACCTCGCCATTCATTTACTAAAAATTATCAATTGTTGTATAATTAATATGTGTACATACATATATACAATAAATATATACATATATATAAATTATTACATGGACATACATACACACATACATGCTCGTATATTCTTATTTGTCATCAGTCTAACCTCGTCCTCCAATATAATGAAAAATTAAAATATTATATTATATTAAATTCAATGAAATAAAAATAAAATAAACTATTTATACAGATATGTACGATTTACACTTCACTATTAATCATTCTATGATATATATCATATAATCCCACCATCCCATAGAGTTAGACACGGAGATTAAAAAAATGAATTATGTTGAAGAAAGATTAAGAGAGCGGGGGGTAAATTTTGAAGTCATTATAAAGATAATATGCTATTTTAGGAAATATTAACAATATGTTGGAACATCTCAAAATAGAAAGTTATTGGGATGAAGAGTATCATATGTCATTCAGTGAGTAAACTTACAATACTGACGTCAATTTTCTATATAGTATGACTCATCAATCACATTTCCAACACATAAACACATTAAATAATTAAAAAAATATTATAATTATTTTATATTTAGAGTGATTGATAAAATTCATACACACATAATCACTTGTATTTATTTTACTTTCTAAGCATTAACATATTACAAACCATTTAATTATAATGTGACAAAAAAAATGTATAATAACATAATTTATTACTTCTTGCGAATGCCTCGTATGCATAAAAAAATAAATTATTCATCCATTAGGTAACAACATAAATATATTGTCAACAATTACAGCGAAAACATTTTCAATTAGCACAATTTAGAGTATGTACGTGCATTGCATGGGTTATAGAGCTAGTTACCTAGTATTAATAGTACAAGTCATATTTGGCATACATATTGTGAATTAATTTCCTACTATTGAGTTAATATAAAATAAAGGTGAATATCATGTATTAGTATATTAAAAGTACAAAAATTAATCCTAAAGTGAAAGTATCGATGCTAGATACATTATTATTGCTAGTTTAAAACTCGTGCGATGCATGGTCTTTTATAATATTACATAATTTTTTTAAAAATTTTATTCTGAATTTAAAACTTAAATTTCTTCATTTAATACTTTAAATGACATGATTTAATGATAAATATATTAATTTATTTCCATAATTTTTTTTGGAAGAGGTATCTGAAAAAAGTAATATTACTCATTCAATGATATATTTTTATTCATATTTTTACATGTGATTGCAAATTTTTTTTAATTAAAAATTAAGTTAGTATAGATCAATAGCATGTGAATTATGTTTCGTATGATATTAACTTCTCTTTATCTTTAAATTAATAGTTTACATTATTTAATTTAACCCGAGATTCATTATACTGACCAAATCATTGTAATTTTTTAATCCAGGATCAATAAGATAATTTTGTTTTAGCCAAGAAGGATTTTATTTTAATTAGTTCAATTACATTTCGATTTTAATTTTGTTTTAGCTGGGATCAACTGTATAATGTGTTTTTTAGCCTTGATGAATAGTATAATTATTTTATTTTAGCCTAATTCAATAGTATAATTTTATTAGCAGGATCAATGGTATTTATTATTTTATTTTAACTGTGACGCCCTCAAACTCGGTGTTAGGAATGAGGACCCACAACACTAATATTCTAACTATAATATAGCAGCAGAAAATAAATTAAAACCCAAAAGCTAAAGGATAAACAGGATAAAGTATGAGACAAGTTTACATCTACCAACCAGAAAATATATTATCATACAACCCTTTTATAAATTTATCCAAAATACGATTCTGACTTGGAATCGCCATATAACCCAAAAGTATCTGAATTAGCTATTACATCCCACCAACTACTATCGCGTCCTCACACTGCATCTACCTGATCTGGCACCTAAAATCTGACGGTACGGAAAGGATCGCCAAGGACACTCTTACAAGCGGTGCGCCTAAGTCTAGCCATCTTCTTGCTTAACTTCCAAGGTTAGATTAACACAAACAAATGAGCTCAAAGGTTCAACAAGTAACTAGTAAACAGTTCTAAATATCAAATCATAATCGAAATACTCATTCTCAATATATTAGGTGGTAGTCGCTTAGCAATATCTAAGAAAGGATTTCAGGATAGGGGTTCAAGGAATTCGAGATTCAAATTATATATATTCAATTTTCAAAATCAAGTGACAGGGTTCTCAAATGGGTTCTCACAACTTCAAGAAGTTCAATCAATATCATTTAATTTTAAATCAAAATGTAATGAATAGTACTCATCGCACAATTAAAAACCTTTCACTTTCACTTTAACAATATAAGACCCTTGATTGGATTATCCATCTTTTATTTATAATACGGGTGATCAGCCCGTACTGACCTCCATCCGGTCATTATGGTACATATGGCATTATTTCAGCCTATAATGCTAGACTGGCCTCGTTAGCCTCCTATGTGACTGGACTAGCCCCGCTAGCCTCTTACGTCTCTATCGAATCTTTAGAAATTCATTGAAAACCTTTATATTGGAAACATAGAAAGTTCATACAAATATATTTTTTAAACATTACCAGCCTTTGAAATCATTTGGACACTTTCAAGTCAAAAATTATTCTTAGATTCAATTCAAGAATTTAAGTGAATAAGAAATTGAAATCGAAAAGAACATAAGTTGGGGGAATTGATCAATCATCAAGCATATGTATTATCAAGGCTATTAAACAAGGTGGTTTCAAGGAACGATACAATAATAAGGCATAAGTTTACTATTATAAGGATCTAGGTTAACAAGGTATCGAGTAAAAGAGGGATTTATCAAGTTGTATAGGGTTAAAGGATCGTAATGATAATAAGAAATAAGAACAGGATAAATTTACTTGGAAAGAAACGAACTAATATCAGGTTTTATCGATAAGATTCAACAACAGTATTAAGGAGATCCTTTACATTATCAATGCATATCATAAGCAATTCTCTATGATCAAATCATAATATAAGGGCAGAGTTACTTGCCTCACATAGCTTTATTTTCTCACTGGGTTTGAGTTACTACCACCTAAAATCTCTTTTCCTTTCCTAGATCGAACTCCTTCGCTTTCCGAATCTATAATACAAAATGAACCCTAATTAGAAACCTTATCAATTCCCGATATTTCTCAGCATGTCTAACTTTCTACCCCAATCGTCTTATCTTCTTTTCCTATTATACTTATATTACACATAATACATAATAGGTAATCACCTGTATACCTTTTATACCTTCGACTATTCATTCACTTTACACATAACAAGTAATCACGTATTCACATAATCCGACATGATTTATCTATATCTAAATATTATTAAAACTTATCATCTGTATTTCTTATACATATCTATAATTTCTCTCAAAAATCGGGCATGACATATTCGTAAATACACTAACTCTTTACTCAAAAAATAACAATCAATCAACATTTCAATCAATTCCTATTACATAACCCTTAATCACTTCTATTTATACCATTATTAATTGATCAACTATTTATTCACTTATACTTATAACACGCAACATGCAATTCAGGTTTAATGTTAGCCTTCTTAGTGACTACCTTTCTCTTCTGTCCTACAGTCACTACAATCGCCTTCGAGCTCCCATGTTCAGCAGAAATCACATGTCCTTGTTTGGACTTGTGTTGCTCATGCACAATGATGTCCAACATCAAGTTAGTTCATGTGATCTCTCCTTTCAGTCTTTTCAAGGAGAGAGCAAAATCTTCCCAAGATTTAGGGAGCTTTTCAATCACTGACATAACCCGAAACTTCTCAGGCAAGACCATACCGGACTCACCCAAAGCATGAACTCAGCATCTCAAACTCATGAACCTGTTCATTCATAAATTTTCCATACACCATCTTGAAGTCAAGAAACCTAGCCACAGAATACTTCTCAAGTTCTTGAGAATCAGTATTGTGGGTTTGGTCCATCTTATCCCATAAAACTTTAGCGGTATAGGCATCTGATGAATAAACATCGAATAAGGTGTTCGTCAAGACTGCCAATATGACTGCCCTAGCCACTCCATCCTTCTCAGCCCATAAAGCATAAGCCTTAACAGATTCAGCCTTCTCTTGATCCAAAACAGGAGGATCATACTGCACCACCGGCCATAGACCATTAATCGTTAACCAAAGCTTCATCTTTTTCTGCTAACGAGAAAAAAAATCCACCACTGAATTTATCAGATCTACCCGATAAATCAATAGGCTGTGGAACAGGGTACATAGTCCAATCAATTGAAGCAGTTTCACCAAAATTAGAACCAGTCTCAACAGTGTTAGTAACATTAGCAGTTTCGTCAACCATCTTCCTAATTTTAATATAAAACAGATAATCACTTCAAGATTTTTGAAAATAATCTAAGACTAAGCGCAACAAAGGCAGTTATATAACTGACAAGAACGGGCAAGGCACCAAATAACGAAACAAAATATATTAAGATAAATAACATAATATAATCAGAGATGTAATTGACAAAAGAGAGGATAGAACACATAGCTCTAACTGAAGCTTTAAAAATCATAAAGAATAATCAACAACTGAGGCGTCTGGCCTTCGAGAAGCCTAGATTGTTCTTGAAGTGATTATTGCCCCACTTACGCTGTGATGGGTTGCACAATATCGCTTTCAGGATACAACAGCACAGAGCACTCCGTTCACAGACACGTAGTGCTCAACAGCAACCTGCTCCTCAGTTCGCCCAGAAAACCTATGCAAAATAATTTGTATGTATGTGGAAAAAAAAAGAATAGAAGAATTCATTGGGGTTTTCACAAGTCTGTGATATGTGTATATCTATCTCAAACATTCAGTTTCCTATATAATACAAAATAAAACATAACTGAAGATATCTCATTAATTAAAATAAATATTCTCACTTAATATGCATTTAATAGAATATATCTCATAATCAAAAACGTAACAGTTAGTATTAGTGCTTGTCAAATCCTGATACAGACAACCCAGCTTGTCAAATCCTAATATAGACAGCCCAGCCCATCAGTATTTACCAATAGCAAATCCTGGCGTCAGGATTTCATTTGCAAATACTGATTAGTACTAATAAGTTAGTAAATATTTTAATTAAATAAGCAGTAAAGTTTGTTTTTACGGAGGAAGGGCGGTTGGTTTCTCAGGAGGAGGAGAGGGTGATTGATGGGTTTGTTGGGATGGAGGATTCTTGGCGAACTGGAGGTGTGCGGAATCTCGATGAGGTTATGGTCTCATCGTAAAAATCAGAGGTTGCGGTGGATGGTGGGTTTGATAAGGCTGGAGAGGAGAACGGGTCTGAGTTTTTGAAGTTCGGTAAAGTACAGGATGGGTCAGAGGTGGAAAAGGGAGTGGCCGATATTGAGGTCAGTAATGAGGCTACTGGGTTTAAACGGAGAAGGGAGGAAGGTCGAATTCCGGCAATGGAGTCTGTGCAGGAGGCGGGGTTTGTATTTTCTGGAGATAGGATTTGATGCTGGTTTTATAATTGAAGGTCTGGGTAAGCCTGATTTTACCTTGGGAGTTTCCGAGAAGGAGCAGAAGTCGGGGCCTGTTACTAAGGATACTGAGAAGAAGGTAGAAGGATCTGGTAAGATGTGGTTTGATATTCTGAGGAAAAAAAAGGAGGATAAATGTATTAATTTTGAGTATCATATCCCTGAGTTCGTTGATGGGAGGGTGATTATTAAGCCACCTTTACAAGTTAATGTCGAGGGTAGGAAAGCTTGGGAAAAATGTCTGGTAGGTTATTTCTTTGAGAAGCGTGTAGCATTCCATGTTATGCAGTATAATGCGAAAAGGAAATGGGCTAGGAGAGGTTTACTCGATGTTATCATGAATTATGACGGGTAGGCTGAGTTTATTGTTCTTCAAATGTAAATTAAAATTTATTCCAAGCTACAAATAACAAAAAAAATAATAAAGTATCAACCTCATTCTGAACATTAACTTCATCTACAAAGCTATAAATATTCTCAGTTGGAGTATCGTTATCACCATCATCATTATCAATACAAACCTGCAGAAAAAAAGAAAATATAACAAAAATAAATTTAAAATAAGGGGACTATAAGTAACACGTATTCTGCAATAAAAACTTAAAACTAACAAATAACAACCTCATTTCAAATATTAACTTAAGATATAAATGGATCATCATCTTCAGCAGGAGAATCTTGGTCACACTCATCATCATCTACCCAAACCTGTAAATATAAATATATATAATCACATATTAAACTAAATATCCACCTATATGACACTAATTGTACAATGAAATGCAACTAAATATGCAAATACATAATGTCTACATACCTTATTCAATAAAAGAGCACGGAGCTTTAAAATTTCAGAATCAAAGTACGAGCGCTGTTCAGCAACAATAACTTTAACTTGCTCAATTTTAGAATTCAATTTCTTCTGACTAATAAGGAGATAACCAGTGATCAGGGAAAGTTTATTGTTCAACATTATCAGCATAATCAGTCCCTGGGAGTTCGGGAGGGTAGCAAGGACAAAAGCATGGGTGATTTATTAAATGATAGGGTTTTAGAGTATGTGACTAGTGGCAGTAATTACTCTCCATAAGAAATTGCTAGGATAGAGCAGAAAATTGAAGATATAGAGTGTAATCAAATTCGAGATATTAATCTGGACTTGGTGGATTATGGTAGTAATATGGATCAGGATTATAACCTTGTCCCTGATGATTCTGATTTATTTATGTTGCAAGGAATTTCCAGTCCGGGTAGGGATGGTGAAATTGGAAATTGGGTGTCTGAGGATGAGAGTCATCTGGGTAAACTGGATAGTTGATTTTTCCGGGATGTGGTTCTTTTTTCTTACTATTTTTATGGATAGAATAGCCTTTTGGAACGTTAGAGGGTTCAATCAGCCCTTCAAAAAGAAAGAAGTTGAAGAATTGATTTTAGACAGTCAAATTGGATTGTGTTCTTTGATAGAGACTCATGTGACGAAGGGTCGAGTTAAAAATATTTTTAGCATATTATTTAGAACTTGGGACTGGCTTTCTAATGTTGTATATTGTAAGAAGGGCTGTAGAATTGTGGTGGGATGGAACCCGGCAATTTTTGAGGTGTTAGAAATCTTCTCTTCCGATCAAGTAATTCACTGCATTGTTACTATATTAGAGAGTAAGATTTCGTTTCACTGTTCTTTTGTGTATTCGGATAATAAGCATATTGAGAGAAGAGCTCTCTAGCATTTTATTAAATCTTATAGTATGCTAACTGATACCTCTCCGTAGATTTTAATGGGTGACTTCAATGCGATTTTGAATGACTCGGAGATGGTTGGAGGAGTGGGGGATCATTTTGTGGCTACGCAAGAATTTCGTGACTGTGTTAATTTTATTGAAGTGCAGGATATGGTCTACTCAGGGATTCAATTTACCAGGACCGGTACACCTAATGGCGAGGGAGTTGTTAAGAAGCTGGATAGAGTCTTGGCTAACTCTAATTTTTTCTTAAAATTTCAGGGATCTAATGCTAAATTCTTGCCTAGAGGAGTGAGTGACCATAGTCCAGCATTTGTTGATTTGCAGATGGGGAGCAAGAAGAGTAAGAGATCTTTTAAATTTAATAACTTCTTGGCTTACAGGGATAATTTCTTGGGTTTGGTGGCTGGTGAATGGGAGAAAAGAGTTGGAGGTGTCAGTATGTACCAGGTGACGCAAAAGCTTCATTTCCTTAAGCGTATTTTGAAATCTGAATCGTGGAAAGGAGGTAATTTATTGGATAAAGGAACTGCTTTAAAATCCCAACTAGTTAATGTGCAAACTCAAATTGATTTAAATCCTATTGATGAGAATTAAAGCTGCTAGAGTTGAATATATCCAAAGATTATAGGTCTTGTAAGTTGGAGGAGGAAAGATTGCACAAACAGAGAGCCAAGGTTCACTGGTTAAAGGTTGGGGACCGGAACTCTAAATTTTTTCATAAAAGTTTGTTGTCGAGGAGGTTGAGGAAAACTGTGTTGGAAATTAATAATGAGGAGGGTAATGTGGTTCAGGGTGAAGAGCTGCCAGTGCACTTTGTGGAGTATTATAAAAATATTTTGGGTACTAGAGACTTGTGTGATAAATTTGTTGGGTTGGAGGATTATGCTGCTAAGTTAGATTCTAATTTTATTGCAAATTTGATCTGGGAGGTGACTTCAGAGGAAATTAAAGCTGTAATCTTTGATATGGGGGATGACAAGGCTTCGGGTCCGGATGGATACTCTGTTTTTTTCTTTAAAAAGGCCTGGCCAGTGATTGGTAAGGATTTATGTTTGGCTGTTAAAGATTTTTTCAGGATTGGTAAACTCCTTAAGGAAGTGAATGCTACTCTTATAGCGTTAATTCCTAAAGTGGATCACCCTTCTATAGTAGGTCAGTTTCGTCCTACTGCCTTATGTAATGTGCTTTATAAGTGCATTACAAAAATAATTGCGGATAGAATGAAGCAGTGTTTGGGGTGCTTAGTGGATGATACTCAAAACGCGTTTATTCCAGAGAGGCGTATTAGTGACAATATTCTCCTTACTCAGGAGCTTATGAAGAATTATCATAGGCGGATAGGCAGGGCCAGGTGTGTGATGGAAGTAGATATTAAAAAGGCTTATGACAGTGTGTCTTGGGACTTCTTGATAGATGCTCTTTATTTGTTTGGGTTTCCTGATGTGACGGTGCAGTGGATTAGGGAGTGTATTTCGAATCCTTCCTACTCTATTATTCTTAATGGCCAGATGTATGGTTTTTTTAGAGGAGAGAAAGGAATTCATCAAGGAGATATTTTTTTTCCTTATATTTTTACTCTGGTTATGCAGGTGTTATCATTGATGATTAAAAAACGCATTATTGAGGAAGGAAATTTTAAATTCCATCCTACATGTAAAAAATAGGAAATCACTCATTTGTCCTTTGCTGATGATCTGTTTTTGTTTCGTGTTGCGGATCCTTATTCTGTTCAGTTGTTGAAGGAATCTATGGATGAGTTTGGGAGATGCTTTGGGCTTTGGCCAAATAAAGAGAAGAGCAATGTGTTTTTTTGGAATGTCAAGCTGGAAACTAAGTCTTTAACCAATATATTCTAGAATTTAATGTAGGAACTCTTCCTATAAGGTATTTGGGGGTTCATTTGATTTTGACTAGACTGTGGGTGAGGGACTGTAAGCCTCTGATTCAGAAAGTTCGGGATCGTATTGAGTCTTGGGAGAATAATTGGCTTAATTTTGCTGAGAGGGTTCAACTGGTTATTTCAGTTTTATTGCCGCTTCAAGTCTACTGGAGTTCCATGTTTTTTATCCCTCTGTCAGTTACGAATCAGGTGGAGAAAATGATTAGAAGTTTTATTTAGGGGGGTAAATCTGCTACTAAAGGCAAGGTCAAGATTGCGTGGAAGGATGTGTGTGTTCCTAAGCAGGGGGAGGTCTGGGGATTAAATCATTGTGTTGCTGGAATAAAGCTTTGTTGTCGTATCATGTCGGGAATATTGTCGCTTCTAAAGACTCATTGTGGGTGAAATGGGTGAATGAATATTGAATCAGGAACAGGAGCTTTTAGGACATTAAAGTAGCTTGGGATTCATCTTGGAGTTGGAAGAGTGTTCTGGATATTGGAGAGGAAGTGTGTCCATTTATTTGTGTTAAAGTTGGTAATGCTCAGACTACAAACTTTTGGTTTGATAATTGGGTTTTTGATCAGCCTTTATCAAATAGTTGTAGTTACATGGACATAAAGAATATGGGGTCTAGTATATTGGCAAAAGTAGCTGATTTTTATAGAAATGGAGCTTGGGAATGGCCTTCAGAACTACTTAGGAAATTCCCTGTGTTACAGGAAGTGAGAATTCAGTTGTCTGATGCTAGAGATTTAGTAGAATGGAAGTCGATATCAGGGAAGAAAAGGCTTTTCTCGGTTCATCGAGTTTGGGAAGATCTCAGACCAAGAACGAGTACAGTTCTGTGGTGGCCACTTGTCTGGTTCTCGAAGAGTATCCCGAAACATAGTCTTACTTTATGGTTAGCTATTCGGGATAGATTGCTAACTCAGGAACAATTAAAGGACTGGAAAATTCAGCAGCTAGATGTGTGCAGTTTTTGTTCAGTTTGTCGAGATTCCAGGGACCATTTATTTTTCTCTTGTGAATTTTATCATAGAATTCTGGCAGCATTTCAAGCTAAAGGATATTGCACTGGCTATCAAGGAAGCTGGGTTGATTTTACTCAAGATGCCACTGTCCAGTTGAGAGGGAAATCTTTGCATATTTCAATTAACCAATTAGTCTCGGCAGCCATCATTTTTTACATTTGGCAGGAACGTAATCATAGATTGTTCCATAACAAACGGAAGAGGCCCTTGTAGATAATTAATGATGTGGAGGATGATGTTCGAAAGAAGCTCATGGGTTTATCGGTGTCTAGATTGCTTCATGTGCGAGATGAGATGTTGAGTTGGGGTATTGTAGTAGGGCTCTCTTCGATCCAAAGTTAGTTAATGTTTTTTTGGGTGATTTTTTTGGTTTTCTGTTTGGATTAGATAATCTGGGATTTTAAGTTGGAAGAGGTCTGGGTTTTAGTTGATTGTGAGTTTGGGATTTGCGTAGTGATGTTATTGCTTGGTTTTTTGAGTATGTGTTCAACCAAGAGGGGGTGTTCTCTATTAAGTTATTGGAAATTTTGTATCCAGGGTTGGAATTTATCTGTTGTTGGGAGGTGGGCACAAATGGAGGATCTGTGGGTTGTTGAAGTCTGGGACTCTGGAGGATGTATGTTTCCTCAGAATTTTCCTGGTTTTGCTGAGCAGTGCTCGTTTTTATCTGGAGGATAGGATGTTATCTGAAGGTTTTTGGTGGGATTTTTTAATTAGAGCTTCCTTTAATCCAAATCATTTTCTGTCAGGGTCTGTTATCCTATTGAGAGAAGTTGTAAATCTGGGAGGGGAGTTTGCTGGGGTTAGCTGGTCTGATCTTCACTGTGGTGTCCAGTTTGGAGTCATGTGTGTGGGTGTGTTAGTGTGTGTGAGTGTATTAGTGTGTGTGAGTGTGTAACTGTGTGTTTGGTTCTTTTGGGTGTTGGGGTTTTTGGGGGTGTGGGGGGTTGAGTGCGTGTTTGTGCTTGGGAATGGGGTTTGGAGTTTGGGTAGAGGTTGTAGGGTGGTTGGGAGATTGAAGAGTAGAGGGAATGTTTTTGTGATGTTGTTGGGCGGGGTCTTGGGTTTTTTAGTTGAGTGGGGCAGAGGGAGAATTCAGGAGAGAGAGTTGTATGCTTGAGAGTTCTTTTGTCTGTGTACTCAGTTTTTTTTGGCTGGTGTTTTTCTTTTTTTGAGCTGGGTCTGATTGTCCTTGATGCAGGGGAGAGATTTTTTGATCTGGGTAGAGAGGTTTTTAGGTTGAGGGTGGTCTGGAATTTTTGGCAGGAGTTGATTTTGCTGTTTCGGGTGGCTGGGTTTGTTAGGGGTAGGCTTAGTGGGGTGTCGACTATGAGTGGAGATAGCTGGTGGTTTGATCAGGGTCTGGGGGAGGATATTGTTGCTTTTTTAAGCAGGCATTTTGGTTGTAGAGCTGTGATTGTCAACCTGGAGATTCCTGTGAAGTTTTTAAGTTGTGCTGCTATGGCTTATTTGATCGTGTCGATGCAGTCTTTGGGCGTGCTTTGTTTTTTCCAGATATATAGTCTTTTCTAGATGGGAGGGTGCTTAAGTCTCGAGTTCTGGTTTTTTTCTGGGGAAAACTTCTTGATGTTGCTTGTGTGCTGTTTGTCTAAAGTGATGTTTTTGTTTTTGGTTTTATTCGCTTTTGTTAGTAGGAAGAGATTGGGCTATTGTGGAGGTTTTTGGTTTAGGTCTCCTGCTATAAAGTTGGGCTGGTTCGAATGGAATTTGGAGTTGTTGTGCCTGTTTTGTGCAGATTGGATTAGCAGTTTTTGGGTTGGTTTTCTAGGCCCATTTTTGAGTTGGTTTTTGGCATGGGCCTGTTGGTTTTTACCTAGTTTCCCTTATCTTGGGTTTGTTGATTGGGCTTGTATTTTTGGTTTCTATCCTTTTATTTTTAGTTTCGATCCTTTTCTTATTTTCTTTTGGAGGTTTGTTCCTTAAGAAATTTGAGAAGCGTCCCCCTGTATATTCTTTTCTCATTTAGTTTAATATATACGAGGCTTGACCTCATTTACCCAAAAAAAATAAGCAGTAAACCTGGCTTATCAGTATTACCGACAGCAAATCCTGATCAGTATTAATAAGTCGGTAAATATTTTAATAAAAAAAAGCGGTAAAATTCCTCGCCCAAGTGTGGCGCCCTCCAAATCCAGGGTCTAGATTTTGGGGGTCACTAACTGATAAACTATGAAATAATATACACTGCGGAATTAAAATACTATTTATGACCCCTGCATGCATTAGGATCGAGCACAGGTTATAATATGAAATAGATACTAACACAAACCATTAGTTATTACAACTACAAACATGATTGGGATAACCTCTACATGAAGTTATGCTAATCCTCAAAAGTCTAATAAATTTTACAAACCATTTTACTTCTATTATTACACTACAAACTAATGTACAAACTACACCAACTCCCAAATCCTACATGTTGCTGTTGAGGCACCTAAAACCTAAAGATCTGATGATGCACCAGAGGCACCCTCTTCCTAGCAGTGTGCAACAAACGAGGCATCTCAATCCCTCTCTGAAAGATCAGCACAATAAAACAAGTATGAGCTATGAAATGCTCAACAAGCAGTATAAATATATGCTCAAAAACATAACAACAGTATTATGCTGATAAAGAAAGAACAACATATAATCAATGAAATCTGAATAATAACTGAAGCTAACAGTAAGCTTATAAAATAGTAAGCAATAAGTTTTAGATCGGTAATCACAATATTCCGGTGGATGCCTTATCACATGCTGATCAGCCACTGTGATAGAGCTGGATTATAATTTGTAGAATTTAGAACCCAAACACGAGTACTCAAACAAAAGCTACATACCGGCCATAACCGATATGTACTTTAATAAAAAGGCACATTGTGGCCAAAGGACAAAATTGTATAAACATATTTCAGTTAATATAAAGCCCTAATGCTGGACCACCCGCCCGGGCCACTTACGCATCTTCCAATGAAAATAATTTTCCGTCATAAAGGAATCGAATCAATCGATATCCTATCATAATCTACTCCCCATTTCACATGGTCCGGAGTTATCTCAACAACTGATAGCGAAATAACTAGAATGATTAATTATTCGCTAAATATCAATATCAAGTTCCACTGTATGGAGTGAAATGGGATAACATAGTGATCCACTATGTATCTGGAATGAAATTAACATTCTAGTAGAACAATTTAATAGAATTATATGTCTCAAACAATCTACGAGTATTCGAAAGTACTGTATCAAAAGGATTTACCTAACAGCAATATCAATCTCAAATATATAACAATTGTCTATTCTGAAATTGGAATAGGACAGGGTACTTGCCTGGTATGCAAAGACTGAACTTAAATTTTATAACCATGTCTCCCCTTCTGGACTTGATTCAATAAATCAAACATACTTATTTAATTATCCAGACAAACTCGGATAACGTATATACGTCTCAACGTCTACCTGATCATTATCTAATCATGGCATCGAAAACTATAAACAGACAGCATGCATATCACATAGCACGTAATAATCACATAACATATAAGTTAGATCGTTAAAAGATAGGTCTCGGTGTTTTTAAAACTGAAATCGGGTCAAAATAGGGAATTTTCGATAAGTATTCGACTCATAATGACTAGTAAAATGAACGACCCTTTGCTACAAGAGGATTCAGGTCTCGAAAGTATTTTTAATGAAAGCAGGTTATTTTTCTGAGTCTAGATGCGTTCGTTTCGTATTCAACGGATGAATGGTCTATTTATTATGATTAAAATAAGAACAAATCAATTAATAATAATTATTAATTGATTTTTAAATGCCCAAATATATTTTTAAAAGCTTAAAATAATTTTTAGGAATTATTTTACTTAATTATGAATAATTATACTTTATTTAATTATTTATTAATAAAATTAATTTATTAAACAAATTAATCAATTAATTAAATCCTAAATAATTAATTAAAATAAATTATAAATAATTAAAACAAATCAGGATTTTTAAAAATAATAAAATAAAATAATTTTTGGGATTTTAAAAAAAAATCAATTAATCATTAAATAAGTAACCAAATTATTTTTGGAATTTAAAAAGGATTTTAGGAATTTTTAAAACAAAATTTTGACTTAAAAAGAAAACAAAAATACAGAAACAAGTTCTGCATTCCTGTCTTCTTCTTCACTGGATCAAAGGGCGGGAACATAGGGGACGGTGACCGGAAATCCCAGAAACCGGTGCCGAATTCCGGCACCTTCCGGCGACGTCAACCAGGCCGAATCCAATACCAAACCGACTCGTTTCTTGGTCCAAATCACTCCCCTGATCTTCCCCCAACTCCCAGGCTTCTCAGAATCACACAATCACCTCGGGAAATCAATTCCCGATAAAAACCCGACCGAGTTCTTGAGTTTTCCGACGAACCATCGAAATTACGCAATACTAAACCAAAATCAACGATTTTGGTACCAAAAATAAACCTTACAACGTGTATAATCTATTCAAGGCTTCAAAAACAATCAAGAACACTTAATCAAACTGAAAAATGGATTTATAGAATTACAAAATTTTAAAAACTCGTTTTTAACAAATACTGTACCAAATCACACAAACAGCATGTGGAAATGATCCTTATGATCTCAAGAACAATAATCAAACATCAAGAACATCAAACAATCCTCCTGTAATCAAAACCGAATTTAAATGAAAAATTCAAAAATATGAAATCAATAAATACCCAACCTTAATCGAAGATTTTGGTATGGTTATGATCGTATCGACACGAGCTTTGCAACGACTCCAAGAACACAATCAACGACTGGTTGGTTTGACCAAAAAGCTTGAATTAGAGTAATGGGCCTAAAATTTGGATCAGATTCTAATATGGATAACTTGTAGGTTAAGAAATAGGATTTTGTATCATTATAAATAGATCCTATTCGTTTTCGTCATTTTAATTATAAAATTCGTAGGGCTCTTGTCAACATAAATCAGCAGTCTTGTAAAATTCGTAGAAAATTTATCATAAGTCATAATTCGTTGATTCTGGACTTTTCGGAAAGGTATTTTCGTTCTCTGCAACTTTCGTGCTTTGTGTTTTCCAAGAAACCGTCGTTTAGATGGTCAAAAAGACTATATTCATATCTGGTCAGATTTTGAGGTAAGTTTTCGATCGATCTTGCTAGTGTTTTTAAAACTGTGTTATGTGTATGTATTTGATTATCAAAACATGGGCTAAGTGATGATATATTTGAAAGTATTATGTGTTATAGAATATATATCGAGATGTATGTGTGGTGTCTAGACAATAATTTTGGATCTCTGATTTGTGTCATAATTTGTGAAAATATCGGATAAGAACTTAAGGTCGTAATCACCGGATTGTAGTGACAGTTTTGTGAAAATTTAGGACTGTTATCATGGGGTTGTAGTGGTCGTGGCAAGAATTGTGGATTTTGAATTATTGGTTTTTATGTGGTATGTGTATTGTGTGTATCGAATAAGAATAAGAATATGTACCGAAAGTGTTTATTTCGTATATCGTATCGTATATGTTATCTTATTTTGTTATATGTGTTCATATTACTTGACCTATTAGTTGGATCGATTGTTTTCTTTCTGGGTTTTGTCGCTCATCTTTTTAATATTTCAGGTTTTGTCTAAGATTCGAGTTGGATATAATTGGAGTGTGAGGACTTAGGATTGGACTAGAATGACTTTTGGACTTCCGCTTTTAGCTGCGCGTTTGTAATAGTGATCTTTGTAATAGAATTTTGGATTGGTAAATTGTATTTTGTTTTAGTTTTGATTTGGAATTAATAGACCTCAAACCACTAAGATATGGGTTTTTGATATTACAGTGGAGAGATGAGTATGGAACACATATATGAGTAATCAAATATAATTTTCATTTCTTATACATTTTTTTTATGTAAATGTTTAACATGAAATTAAATCAATAAACTAAAACACAACAAAAGTAGAATTTTAATAATTTTTTTGAATTAATAAAATTTAATAAATTAAATATATTTAAATTAAATATATTCATTTTATCACTCAACCAAATACATGAAATTAAGAATGAAACCCAACCTTATACTAACTTAACCCGATTTCTCATTCCAACCACATACCACTCGGCGAAACAAACGACACGGGTATGGTGTTCGATACAGCAATCAACCCAGGTTTGGACGCAGAAGGTTTGATTATATTCCTGCAAGAGAGAACAAGTTGAAGAGTTCTGAGTTGGGACTAATCTTTTTTTTTTTAATTCAAGCAGTCCAACATGTTAATTTTGACTTTAAGGATCATCTGTAAATTGATATCAACTCAGTACTCCTTCAGTTCTCAGTTACCATACTCTTTTCTTCTGTAAATGTTTGTCCAAATGTGCAATGCTAAATTGAAAATATATTTTCTCTATTGTCTGTATAAAAAAGCTTCGAAGTTTTGTGTGAACACATAGGGTCCCAGTGCACACCCGAAGGGTAGCGGCTGCGGATTACCTACAATATATATATAAAAAAAAAAAGCTTCGAAGTAATTTTGACAATGTGAACATTTGAGGAGATGCCAAGGAACTTCATGAAATTCTAAGCACAACCTATTTGATCAATGTTCTATAACAACTTAAAAAGAGAAGACTTCTAAAACAACTGGTTTAAATATTTAAAATTCCATCCACACAAATGTTTAAAATTGAAGTTGTCTTGGACAAGGCTTCAATCTCAATAGAAATTCTTGCAAATGAGAATTCTATTTCTACTTCACTGGCATCTTTAATTACTCAAACAACCAGCTACTTATAGGAATGATGTTGACAAAAGATAGTATACACCTGGGAGAAGTAACTGGAACTGTCCATACCTATCATACTTATTACAGCATCAACTCTTGGAAATTTATTATGATTTACAAAAAAGAGGGTTTATTTTAAGAAGTTACGGCAAAGAACGTAATACTGAGGGAAGTTGAGCACATTGATACTTGTCGAGATATTTCTACAGCTTTGACAATACCCGGCTCAAACTTGCTTCGATTGTACCATGTGGTTCATCTGTTGGCAAAAATACATCATCTTGGAACTGCAAAAGTCGCAGTAATCAATCATAACGAATCAGAAAATAAAACTCACGCAAATATGTTTTAACTTTAACGTCTTTAAGGTTAACCCAAGTCGGAATATCTGAACTACTATCAGTTTCATTTTCCCATCTTAAGAGTACAAATCATGTACCTTCACAATTACTGGATTGTCCTTGCTTGATAAGTTGACTGGTAGAAAATGTATGTTCGGCATCTTTAACTGGATGAATGATACATCAGGGAACCTGATATAATGTCAATAAATCGAGTAAATGTTTTACCAAAGCGGATGAATTAGATAAACAGAATAGATGTGGGAGAGAGAGCGAACCTGCCAAGAACAGCCTTTCCCATCTGATAGAGAGTGGCCTGAACAGATGGACTGTAAATTCCCTCGTTTGGGGGACCAAAGAAAGTTTCAGCTAAAACTTTCTTCACCTCCAGGTACATCTTAGTGAAGTAAAGTGGTTTGACAGGAATGCTTGCGGGAGATTCAAAAGGGTACCTGCATCACAATTTACGGTAGGAGTCGCAGTATTACCACAACTTCATAATCTTTTGTGTAAACAAGTACAAATACAAAAAAAAAGATAAGACCACTCTTTTGCAGAGGAACACAAGTCTAAGTTACGGTTATGTGTAATACTTTTAATCGATAATTTGCGAAAATACCTCCATGAAGCAGAGACCTCTGTTGCAAGCATTCTCTCACGCGTTTCTGGTAAAATGGTGTTTTTGTCCCTAACGAATCCTTCAAAACCTGACTGTTATCAGAAAACTAACAAAAAATCAGAATCCAGTATCTTACTGACAAAGACATAATAGGATCTTTGAACAGTAAACAATCTACAAGATTTAAACAAGAGAAGCACAGAGTATGATACAAATTAACACTCCAAAAAAGGATCTATTAATTTCAAAAAAGGCCGTGGCATATTATACTATCTAGCTAACACTGTTGCAAGCCTTTTCAGTTTAAATGTCTAAACCAACTGCAACCTTTAAGAGCCTACATTAGTTTAGTGATATATTCCTGTTTAAAATCTTCCAAGCAGTACTTATCGACAATCCTAACCAGCAATGCAGATTGATTTAAATTAGAATTAACAAAAAACAACAAAAGCTACAGCGGAGCATAATATGCAAACTAGTGACCCAAATAAGTCTTGCGTGATATTTTTAAACCAAATTTTATTATATTATATAAAAATTACAATTCAACTACAGGAAAATTGTGAATCCCACTACATTTTAAAGTTTTCAGTGGTGTAAAAAACCTGACATTAAAAAAATGATGTGCTACTTCGCAGTGAAAACATAATCCAAAAAGAAATATATCCAATATTATGAATGTCATCCGTGTACTAATTGTTGATCAATCTAAAGCAATGATCATATCAAACTGTGGTTTGACTGTTGACTGTAACTGGTAAGCTGCTTTAACTTACCCATATACATATCCAATTTCAACCAAATGACATCTGTATCAATATTAAGCAATAGAAATAAGCAGGGGCAATGACATAGCTAACCTGTGTTGTCTTCAGCAATGACAAGCCTTCAATACCTGAAGTCACCCGCAGAGCACCAACTTTCGTCAAGACAACTTCTGTAGTATGCTTTTCAGATCCAAGTTTAAAGCCTTCAATACAAACAATTGTCACCAGCAGCAAAAATAATTGCAAAACTGACGGGTATTGAGAAGCATAAGAGACATAACTAATTTGTAATCAACTAATCATGGCTTCAAAGGAATGGAAAAACTAACCATGTTTGTGCGGTTGACCATCTATGTAGCAACGCTCCCATGGCTTTTCCACAATCTTAACTATGGCCGTTGTTACCTGTGAAAAATGAATGACAGACAATAAATAAAGAAGTTGTCCTGTCGCAGGAAACCTTGAAAAATTATATAAACTGAAGTTACGCAAAATCTTCTATTACTCTGAAGACTATATTTAGGTATTCATAATTAAATTTCTCATTTATACACACACACATAAACATACACGTCTTAAAGTTAATGACTAGTTGTACTTGGTGTACTACATCCCGAATTTATGCCGGTACAGTAAAACCCTTCAAAACTACATATCTACACTATTAAACTGCACATCCATATCTGTACGACTGTACCGAACATATTTTGTAATATTGGTATCAGCTTAGTATCAGCAACTATTTTTATACAACCCATAAGGAGCTTTTACCCGTATTCGAAAAGAAAAAGAATCAGTATCTTGTTAACAAAATAATGACAATCAACCAAAATTAAAGCAGGAATGTAAAAGGTCCTTAAGAAAACTTTAATCGAGGGAGGGGGTGAGAGGGAGGAAAACCTCTAACAAATATTTCATTTTCTGTTATGTCATCAAATCTTAATAAATTAAATAAATCAAAATCAAATAACCTTCGTACTGTTGGGTCACTGCCAAGTAAGACATTTGAATATTAGTGCTAAAAGGTTAGTGTTAAAGGGAGTTCGTAAAACGAACGAAAATCCTGAACAAATGGAAGATTATTAAAAGAGAAGTCTTAAAAACTGCTCCAAAGAAATCATTAACATATAAAAAAGATGAGAATATCAAATATCAATGGACACAAAATACGAAGAAGCAATTTCAGTGAAAGCAATTCAAAGAAAATTGTAAAAATTATTTACAATAGATTTACCTGCGGATAAAAAGATGTAAAGTGCTTAGCAAGTACAATTGCAAATTCCTCCATTGAAACTTGTTCTGAGCATTCCTTAGCTTTCACATAAACCTGCAATAACCGCAACATAACTTTTTAATAACCAAAATGACAGCTCCGAGATATGTGTAACCTCGACTATCATGCAACTGATCTCGTGTTGATAATATATTTCAAACGTGACACAAAATAGTCTGACTGAACAAATGACATAAAAAAGTAGCGGTCTACGGCTCGGTCTGGTAAAACCATGGCAATGACAGAGCCAAAACAATGCAAATTTATGGAAAATTTAATCGGAGAATGTTGATGATTTGCTTAAAAAAACGCAGGTATAATATGCTTGGCACGTAATGAATTTCAGCAGCGGCAGAAAACTAAAACAGGCAGATGTTATGGATTTTTTTTAAGAGGCGATACTGTCAGATAAGATTACTACTGGAAGTTGTTAATTAGCATTTTATCATCTATAGCATATTGAGAATTACATACATAAATTTGTATGATTTCCCTTGGTCTACTATAAGCTTTACTACGCTAGCAACTTGGAAAATTACAAATACGATCTAACATTTTCACTCTCATTTCTATCATTTTACTCCGATACTATCCCTCTTTATCTCGATTTCAACAGACTTCTTCGAGGTTTAAATTCTTATCTCCATCCACCCATTGAACTACTTCCGGATCTCTGCTCGGTCCTAATTTATAGCCAACAGACAACACAGTAACAGAGCATTTCCCTCACTCCCCTCCCACTTAACATAAACATAAAAAGGTAAAATCTTTCAAAAAAAAATCCCAGATGGGAATCAAACTTCAATTACATCACCTTTAATGAAATTCACAACAAATTAGCATCAGTCTCATCCTGAACAAAATAATCAGATATGATCAAAATCCAATCTAAGTTCTTTACAGGATCATATGCACACCATGTATATGCACATATATAATATCTTAATCTATACAAATATATATAAAAACAATTAGCACCACTCTTATTCTTCCAAAAATCCCAGATGGGTATCAAAAAAATTCAATCTTTCAACTCTTACAAGCTTCTTTACAATATCATATGCATACTGTGTGTGTGTGTGAGAGAGAGAGAGGGAAGGAGGGAGGGAAGGAGGGGGGGAGAGGGGGGGGCGAGGGAGGGAAGGAGGGGGAGAGAGGGGGGGGGGGAGAGAGAGAGAGAGAGAGAGAGAGAGAGAGAGAGAGAGAGAGATATCAAAAGGGGTAGAAAAGTACAGTGTTCTTCATGGTATCAGTGGCCACAATATCAGAATTATCAGAATTCACATAAGCAGAGACGCAATCAGAGAGCAAAGAAATATCAACATTCCATTCAGCAAATTCATGAACACCATTCTCTTTGTTTCTCCAAACCCTGCCTACTCTAACTCTGCTCTTGCCATGCCTCTGCTCAAACTTGTATCCCTCAATTATATCACCACCCATCTTTATCTTTATGTAATTTGATTATTGATCAAAGATGTATCAGTTCTTATAGTTGTATAAAATGGCATTCTTGTAATTAATTTGACTATGAGTTAGCTGTGTGCGTGGCCCAGTTTAACTGTTTTGATAAACTGTGGACTTGGGCTGTCTTAGTCAGGACTATACGATGAATTGTTTATTTTTTTAATTTGTTTTTTCGATTTCTTGTGTGTTCTTTTTATCAATTGTTAATTTAATTTATTAATGATATATTTTTTATGAGTAAAGTTAACAATTTAATTTATTAATGATATATTTTTTATGAGTAAAGTTAACAATTTAATTTATTAATGATATATTTTTTTATGAGTAAAGTTTTATGGAATGCACATTTTTATTAAAGTACTCGGAGTGTATGTAAGTTCTGCAAATAAAATAACGGGGAAGACATGTTATCTTGCATAAAATATAAGATTTGTTGATATTTGATTTGATGTTTTTTCTTGCGCATCAATACAAAAAAACACATTTTCTACACTTGCACCTTGTAAAAATTTGTGAAAATCAATTTCAAATTTGAGTCTTTTTTAAAAGTTGGGCCTAATTTGAATCTGAATTTAGAAAATATTTCTGATTTATCAATGTAGTCGGTGATTACAGAAACGAAAATTTCAAATTTATAAAGTTGTTTCATATTATTAGATATTTTCTTATAAATAAAATAGGTTTCACACTAATAAACATGAGTTCCGTAAATAAAAACATGTTATATGTTATCCGTTATTTGAAACTTTTTTTTTTTGAATAAGCGGAGAACTTAATAACCGTAAACAGAAAGACAAAGACTAAATTATAAAAAAAATATACTGCATTACAATATCATATTAACTATATAATCGCACAAAATAACATTAATTATTTGAATTAAAATTCGTAAAACATTGAATACCACCAGCATGCACGATAACATTCAATAGGAGGTTCAACCACGGATTTGAGGAGAAACACCAGAAAAAATATTTGTTATTCTCAAAAATCTCGATAATTTGGAACTCGACGGGGTATTCATCTTATTTTTCGAAATCAACTCTGAATTAATCTTGTTTATCTTCACTATCTTACGTTCTTCGGCATCATGGTTGTTGCGAGAAAATCTCTCGTTGGAATAAGAGTGTTCCGGCATCATGTTCTGGATATTGGAGAGGAAGTGTGTCCATTTATTTGTGTTAAAGTTGGTAATGCTCAGACTACAAACTTTTGGTTTGATAATTGGGTTTTTGATCAGCCTTTATCAAATAGTTGTAGTTACATGGACATAAAGAATATGGGGTCTAGTATATTGGCAAAAGTAGCTGATTTTTATAGAAATGGAGCTTGGGAATGGCCTTCAGAACTACTTAGGAAATTCCCTGTGTTACAGGAAGTGAGAATTCAGTTGTCTGATGCTAGAGATTTAGTAGAATGGAAGTCGATATCAGGGAAGAAAAGGCTTTTCTCGGTTCATCGAGTTTGGGAAGATCTCAGACCAAGAACGAGTACAGTTCTGTGGTGGCCACTTGTCTGGTTCTCGAAGAGTATCCCGAAACATAGTCTTACTTTATGGTTAGCTATTCGGGATAGATTGCTAACTCAGGAACAATTAAAGGACTGGAAAATTCAGCAGCTAGATGTGTGCAGTTTTTGTTCAGTTTGTCGAGATTCCAGGGACCATTTATTTTTCTCTTGTGAATTTTATCATAGAATTCTGGCAGCATTTCAAGCTAAAGGATATTGCACTGGCTATCAAGGAAGCTGGGTTGATTTTACTCAAGATGCCACTGTCCAGTTGAGAGGGAAATCTTTGCATATTTCAATTAACCAATTAGTCTCGGCAGCCATCATTTTTTACATTTGGCAGAGCATTTCCCTCACTCCCCTCCCACTTAACATAAACATAAAAAGGTAAAATCTTTCAAAAAAAAATCCCAGATGGGAATCAAACTTCAATTACATCACCTTTAATGAAATTCACAACAAATTAGCATCAGTCTCATCCTGAACAAAATAATCAGATATGATCAAAATCCAATCTAAGTTCTTTACAGGATCATATGCACACCATGTATATGCACATATATAATATCTTAATCTATACAAATATATATAAAAACAATTAGCACCACTCTTATTCTTCCAAAAATCCCAGATGGGTATCAAAAAAATTCAATCTTTCAACTCTTACAAGCTTCTTTACAATATCATATGCATACTGTGTGTGTGTGTGAGAGAGAGAGAGGGAAGGAGGGAGGGAAGGAGGGGGGGAGAGGGGGGGGCGAGGGAGGGAAGGAGGGGGAGAGAGGGGGGGGGGGGGGAGAGAGAGAGAGAGAGAGAGAGAGAGAGAGAGAGAGAGAGATATCAAAAGGGGTAGAAAAGTACAGTGTTCTTCATGGTATCAGTGGCCACAATATCAGAATTATCAGAATTCACATAAGCAGAGACGCAATCAGAGAGCAAAGAAATATCAACATTCCATTCAGCAAATTCATGAACACCATTCTCTTTGTTTCTCCAAACCCTGCCTACTCTAACTCTGCTCTTGCCATGCCTCTGCTCAAACTTGTATCCCTCAATTATATCACCACCCATCTTTATCTTTATGTAATTTGATTATTGATCAAAGATGTATCAGTTCTTATAGTTGTATAAAATGGCATTCTTGTAATTAATTTGACTATGAGTTAGCTGTGTGCGTGGCCCAGTTTAACTGTTTTGATAAACTGTGGACTTGGGCTGTCTTAGTCAGGACTATACGATGAATTGTTTATTTTTTTAATTTGTTTTTTCGATTTCTTGTGTGTTCTTTTTATCAATTGTTAATTTAATTTATTAATGATATATTTTTTATGAGTAAAGTTAACAATTTAATTTATTAATGATATATTTTTTATGAGTAAAGTTAACAATTTAATTTATTAATGATATATTTTTTTATGAGTAAAGTTTTATGGAATGCACATTTTTATTAAAGTACTCGGAGTGTATGTAAGTTCTGCAAATAAAATAACGGGGAAGACATGTTATCTTGCATAAAATATAAGATTTGTTGATATTTGATTTGATGTTTTTTCTTGCGCATCAATACAAAAAAACACATTTTCTACACTTGCACCTTGTAAAAATTTGTGAAAATCAATTTCAAATTTGAGTCTTTTTTAAAAGTTGGGCCTAATTTGAATCTGAATTTAGAAAATATTTCTGATTTATCAATGTAGTCGGTGATTACAGAAACGAAAATTTCAAATTTATAAAGTTGTTTCATATTATTAGATATTTTCTTATAAATAAAATAGGTTTCACACTAATAAACATGAGTTCCGTAAATAAAAACATGTTATATGTTATCCGTTATTTGAAACTTTTTTTTTTTGAATAAGCGGAGAACTTAATAACCGTAAACAGAAAGACAAAGACTAAATTATAAAAAAAATATACTGCATTACAATATCATATTAACTATATAATCGCACAAAATAACATTAATTATTTGAATTAAAATTCGTAAAACATTGAATACCACCAGCATGCACGATAACATTCAATAGGAGGTTCAACCACGGATTTGAGGAGAAACACCAGAAAAAATATTTGTTATTCTCAAAAATCTCGATAATTTGGAACTCGACGGGGTATTCATCTTATTTTTCGAAATCAACTCTGAATTAATCTTGTTTATCTTCACTATCTTACGTTCTTCGGCATCATGGTTGTTGCGAGAAAATCTCTCGTTGGAATAAGAGTGTTCCGGTACTAAAAAATTCGTAAAATTTTCTTCTTCTGGTGGTGGTGGTTTATACATGAAAGTAATGATCACAGTAAGCATGACGACGATAAACAACACAACGATTCGAGGAGGCACAATTATGAATTTGAGAAAAAACACCGCAGCTATTGCTACCAACACAGCTCCTATTCGAAACAACTCCGAATCAAATAATTTGGTCTTCATCGTATTATAATACTTTGATTTACGATAATCGTTACGATACAGTACTAGCTTGCGATGATAAGAATGGAACTTTATAATCCAGAGAGAATAGCTAAAAAATTTGTAGCTTGTACGAGGGATGAATACCCATATTTATAGAATTGTTGCAGGATTATTTTTTTAGTTCAAGTAAGATTTGATTTTTATTTTTATGTTTTTAAGGAGGATTTGAATTTTTAATGTACAGTTCATCTACAAGTACACGGCTAGCGGGCTAGGCATAGTGGGCTTACTGGGCTAATTGGACAATGGGCTTCATTATGCGACGCTCCTTTGACCCCGTTGATTATTGGGCTATATAACCCGGGTTTTCACACTAGGTGAAATTTATTTATTTCTTTATTTTATATTCTTTTTTGTTGTGTGCTCTTTTTTTTTCTTCACTGTCTTTCTTGTTTATGATTTTTCTATGGAATTTTTATTTGTGATAGATGACAGAGGACGTGGCTTAATTAATTTTTGAAAATTTTTGTCGACATTTTTATTCTAGTTCATATAACATATATTTTTAGTTACAGTCAATTTTAATTAAGTTATAATATTTTATGATTTGTGTATTTGTGTTGGTTTCTATTTCTCATTTTATAAAAATAATTATTTCAAATTCCCATATTCAAAGTTTTGTCGAAAAAGCAACAAAATACATCTGTAAAAAGTGATACCTTGATCAAAAAAATTTGTTAATACTTTTGCAGGCTTCAAATCAGAATACTTTTTTTTAAATATTCTAAAAGAATTTATAAATTGACAAGATTGTATAATTTAAGTGGTTAACCGTTTATTTTCTAACAATTATCACGCTCGATTTAAATTTTATTATATCAGATACTCATTTATAAAAATAAATAATAATTTATAACTACAAAATTGAAACTTCTGTTTATTTCTAAACATCGTAATCGAGATGCTAATACAAAGAATTGTTACAACCAAACACATCATGATTCAACCTTTTTCCATCGTTCAAATTTCACTGTAGTTCCGATTATTTAACTCAAATTATATTAATCTAGCTCGAATTACTAGTATAAAGTCGTAAAAATGTATCAAACTCACTTTAGATAATATTTCGGATCAAAAAATAATTTTATTAAATGTTCAATCTCGTAATGTGATATTATGTTAGATTCTTTGATTTACTCTTATTAAATTTACTAGCTTACGGCCCGTGCGTCTTGGTTAATATTTATATATTTTTATTTATATTTTATTTAAATTTATTAAAATTTTATATAAATAATTAAATAATAAATAATGATTATATAATTATATTTTTATTATGTATAATTTGAAGTTAAATTCAAATAGTATAAATAATATATGATTAATGTGATATGTGTTAATGTTTGTTATTAGTGAGATTCGAACCTGAAACTTATATGTATCTTTATAAATAATAATATAAATGTTTGTTGTTAACGGGATTCGAACATGAGAACTTATATGTATTGTATTTTTATAAATAATAATATAAATGTTTGTTTTTGACAGGATTCGAACCTAAAAACTTGTGTAATGTATTTTTTTAGTATTTGGATCTAACGGCTCTTATTATTTGATGAAGAAGATCCAACGGTTAAGATGGAAAGGGATAACCAAAATGAGGGGTTCACCAAATTACAAATTATACCACATTCCGGTTATTATAGTATAGATGAATAGAGGATCAACTACTCCATTCGTCTTCAAAAACATGTTCATTTTAACTTTTAATCGGTCGACTTGATTAAAATTTTACTGAAATTTGCACGTATAATATAATTAAAAAAGTTAATAAAAACTATATCATTAAAAAATATTTTTAGTCTATTTTAAAATATAATTTTCGGATTTTAAAAATAATTAAGCGATAATTTTTTTATGTTGAGTCCAAACTTGGTCAATTTCGCTCCTAGAAAATCAAAATGTACATTAAATTAGAGCGGAGGAAGTATCCTATTTCTATGCATCAAGATTTAAGATCTAATTTTTTTCTAATCTTGTTAAGTCACAATAAATTGGCATTCATTTTCCCTAATAATCCTTGTAAATGTTATTTTAATATTTTAAGTTAAAACCATTTTTTTAATAAATATACTCTTTCATTTTCTATATTTTGAGGGGGAAAAATTACCTGACATCGTAAGCTTTAACAAATAATTTTATAAAATATAATCAAATAAAAATTTACAAGGATAAAATTTTATTTATTTATCACTTATGTATTTTAATGTTAATTAAATATCACGTATATAAATTTGATTTTTCAAAAAAAGAAAAAAAAAATCCTATTCAAGGTTTTAAAAATTGCTATCTAATCCGAATCCAAATCTAAAAGGCAAATAAATTCAAATCAAGTGTTCAATTTCTGAATCAATTTCAAATATCAAAAATTGCTCACTCGTTGGTTGTTAGGTCAAGGTCATGGGACAACTTCAGCACATTGTAATAAAAAAGAAAGCTATATAATTAGTCGAAACAACTGAACTGTCACTGCCAAAATTAACTACATATTTTAACATATTTGTTAGAATATAGATCCTTTCTCTACCAGTTTAAGGCTCAACATGTATCAAGGTTAAGACTGGCTGAGGATGTTCAATCCCTCGTGGACTCTTTAGGGGAGGGGAAGTGTTAGAATATTACAAAACCTAACATTCTATATCTTAAAAAATATCAATAAAAACTTCAATAAAAAAAGAAAGAAACAAATTCAGTAAATAAAAATGATGAAACTATGAAGCAACAATATAACATGCAGGAAGCATGAGGAAGACCATGATCAGAGGTGGCTCAGCCATGAATTTGAGGAAGAACACCATAATAATGTCCTTCAGTATGAGGATAATGCTGCAACAATCTTTCATTTAAAGTAAAAGTCTGTCATTGACGATAATTTCGTAAAAATTTCTTCTTCTTTTGCTGGTTTATAAGTAATAGTAACAATCACAGCGACCACAATAATGATCAATAATACGACGAATGGAGGAGGTTGAAGCACGAATTTGAGGTAAAACGCCATCACTATTGTTACGAATACAGCTACTCCTTTTAACCATGTAGAATATGCATTATCAAATCATATCTTTCATTAACAATGTAACACAGATCAATGAAAAAACAATCACTCTTATTGAATCATACTACTATCTACTGATTACAATCTGCAACACACTACATACAAATTTGTACTCTCATTTTCACTAACTAACTAAGCAAGTAACAAATAGCAGCTTTTATAGAGTACTCTGCTAGTTGAGTTGGTATGATGCAGTCAGTTGTAACAGATTTTGCTGAGTTGCCACTTAGTGACATCATATGTGTTGTCACTTGAATTTTGATTATCCTGATACTGCATATTCGTAATATCCCCCCTCAAACGAGGGTGACATTGTGTCATCCCAAGTTTGGACAGAAGTTCTGTGAACTGAACAGAAGGCAACACTTTTGTAAAAACATATGCTAGCTTATGAGTTGTTGGAACATAGGAAACCTTAATCAATCCTTCCAGTACTTTATCACGAGTAAAATGCACATCGATCTCGATATGCTTTGTATGCTCGTGATGCACAGGATTTTTCGCAATATGAATGGAGCTCTGGTTATCACAATGTAATGTGACAGCTTTGAGACACGGCATACCCAACTCTGCTAATAATCTGACCAACCAAGTAATTTCTGAAGCAACATTGGACATAGCACGATATTCTGCTTATGTTGAGCTTTTAGACACAATTCCCTGTTTCTTTTATTTCCAACTTATTGGTGATTTCCCAAGAAGCATGACATATCCTGAAATAGATCATCGTGTGTCTTTACAAGCACCCGAATCTGAATCAGTGAAAGCTTGTAAAGTTAGATGGTCAGCTTCTTGTAGCATAATACCTTGTCCTGCAGTTGAGGCTACATAATGAAGAGTATGCATTAAAGCTTTAAAATGAGGTACCCTAGGATTTCGTAGAAACTGGCTTAAATGTTGAACTGTGAATG
This sequence comes from Apium graveolens, assembly GCF_009905375.1. Lineage (NCBI taxonomy): Eukaryota > Viridiplantae > Streptophyta > Magnoliopsida > Apiales > Apiaceae > Apium > Apium graveolens. Next base: position 6,021,416 of record NC_133653.1, read on the forward strand.
ATAAATCCGGTCTCGTATGAGTCAGAAAATTCAGTTTTCCAACAAGACATCGATAAGTAGAAGGATTAGAATAGAGCTCTCCTTCATCTGACTTGAGAATGATGTTCAATGGTAATGGAGTAACTGTATTTTTGAATGAAGATATACCAACTTCATCTAATAATTCTTTCGTAAACTTGGCCTGGGACATGGTAATACCTTCTGCAAGATACCCGATCTCGATGCCCAAAAAATAACTCATCAAACCCAAATCTTGTATACAGAATGTTGCATGTAGATGTACTTTAAGATCTTGGATTTCTGCTTCATCGTCTCCTGTTAGAATAATGTCATCTACATATACAGCAGCAATGGTAGTACACTGATCGGTTCTTTTAATGAAAAGAGAATAATCATTCTGAGATTGTGTAAAGCCACGTAGCTACAGTTCACCTAGCAGTTTTGCAAACCACTGTCGAGAAGCTTGTTTTAACCCGTATAACGACTTGATAAGTCGACATACATAACCTTTTGGACAATCAAAACCCTGTGGTGGAGACATATAAACTTCCTCAGTAAGATCACCATGCAAGAATGCGTTGTTAATGTCAAGCTGATGCAATTTCCAGAGTTTATATGATGCTAATGCTAGCAAGCATCGAATAGTAGTCATCTTAACAACCGGTGAAAACGTTTCTTCGTAATCTATTTCCCATTTTTTATTGTAACCCTTTGCCACCAATCGAGCTTTAAAACGTTCTATACTTCAATCTGCCTTAAGCTTTATCTTATATACCCATTTAGAACCTATAGGCTTATTTCCAGCTGGTAAAGAGACCAACTCCCAGGTCTGATTCTCCTGAAGTGCTATTATTTCTTTTCTCATTGCTTCGACCCATCTATTATCTCTAATAGCTTCTTCATATGTCAATGGTTCTTTGAGTGATACAGTATGAGCAAGAAAAGAATGATGCTGAGGTGATAAATGTTGTGAAGAAATGATATTGCACCAATGATCATTGATTGTAGAAGTTGATGTACTATGATTACAAATAAAATCTTTTAGGAATGAAGGTGGATTTACAACTCTGGTGTTTTTTCTTAGAATAACTCTGTTGTCAGAAGTAGTTTCATCAGTGTGTGAAGAATGATTTTCATCAGTATGTGAAGAATGAGTGTTATTATCAGAGTGTGAAGAATGATGAAAATCAAAATATTGAGAATTTGCATCATGATCATGGGCAGGAAGTTGAAAAACATCTGGTATGGGTGTAAATTCTGTGAAAGGAGTTACTATGGGAAGAAAAATTTGAAATTTAGATGAATGATCTGTAGATGATTTCAGATGATATGAAAAGTGTTGTTCATGAAATATAACATCTCTAGAGATTGAAACAACAAGAGTTTTAGTATTCAGTACCTTGTAACCTTTCTTCCCAGGTGAGTACCCTAAGAACACATGTGGAACATCTCTTTCATCAAATTTGCTTCTATTAACCTAAGAAGTAGAAACAAAACACAAACAGCCAAATAATCTCATGTGGGATAAGTCTGGTGGCCCCTTAAAGAAAATTTCATAAGGACTGGAGTTGGATAATACTGACAAAGGTACTATGTTGATAATATGTACTGCACACAGTACACACTCTCCCCAGTACTGAATTGGAAGCTTGGACTGAAAGAATAGTGCTCTTGAAACCTCCAGTATATGCCTTTGTTTTCTTTCCACAATGTCATTCTGTTGTGGTGTATGCCTTTAGATTTATAAAATTGCAGCATATTACCTTTACTCAGCTCAGGGGCATTATCAGTTCTGACTACATGAATAGAAAGTTTGAACTGATTTTCTATGTAAAGAACAAAATCACAAAAAACTGGAAAAACTTCAGATTTATTCTTTAATAAGAATAAGTCATTCTGCTAAAATCATCAACTATTGTAAAAAAATACTTGTAATTGTCTTGAGTTAGCTCATTATAAGGGCCCCATACATCCAAATGCACCATAGAACAAGTTGCATCGGTTTTTATTGAACTATGAGGAAAATAGACTCTAGTTTGCTTTGCTTTAGGACATACTTGACATATTGTATGTAATCTACAAGGTTTATCAAATACATTTGATAAATGATGAAGCATAGAAATAGGCAGATGCCCCATTCTGAGATGCCAAAGCTTGATCTTGTTCTGATTCTCTTCAACAGAAATTGCAGCTGTAAAATCTTTTGCATCAGTACTGATCTGGTTTGTTGCTAAGTAGTAAAGTCCATTCTTGAAGTTACCAAGATGCATTTGGGTCATTGAAGGACTCTGAAGAAAACAGTGGTCATCAGTAAAAGTAACTGAACACTTAAGATCCTGAAAAAATTTTGGTATGGATACCATCTAAAATCAGGTACATATGGTATATCCTTAAGAATTATGTTGTCAGTAACTTGAATATCTCCTATCTGTGAAACTAATACCTTCTTCCCATATGGAAGAGTTATATAAGTTTCTAGATTTGGAATTGGAGAAAATTGTATAAAAGAGACAAATCATGACACATATGGTTAGTAGCTCCACTGTCCACAATCCAATGAACTGATGTGTGGGATGCAAGACAAATCTTACCTGCAACACAAGATGTTTTCATGTTATTCTTAGTAGATAATTCTTCTGCATCCTTTCCAAGTAGCTGCAAAAGTTATGCATATTGAGCATCTGTGAAACCTACATTCTTGTTATCAGAAACATTAGTACTTTCATTTGTTTCAGAATTGACATTAGTAGCTACTTTTCTGTTGTCTGGTCTATTGTCAATCTTGAAATGTGATGGATAACCATGTAATTTGTAACATCTCTGAGCAGTGTGGCAAGTCATTTTGCAATGATCACAAAAATAAGAATTGAATTTTCCTCTGTTTTCTCCAGACTGAGACCTGAAATTGGAACCAGATCCACCCTGTGATCTGAAATTGAAATTTCTCCTATTTGCAGCAAAAGCCATGACCTCTTCTGATGATTGAACAGGATGCAACAACTTCTTGTGATTTTCTTCCTGAAGCAACAATCTATAAGCGTGTGATATTGCAGGTAATGGACTCATGACAAGGATGCTGCCTCTAATTTACTTCAAAACCATCATTTAACTTCATAAGAAATTCAACTAATCTTCTGTCTTCATGAGATTTTATCATCTTCTGTGTTATCTCACATGTGCATCCTGCACATTTACATGAAGTTATAGGGTCTACAGCATCTAGTTGATCCCAAATCATCTTGATTTTAGTATAGTAACTAGAAACAGAATCAGCTCCTTGCTTGATCTCATATAAGCTTTGCTGTAAAGAAAATAACAATGTGCCAGAAGCTTGTCCATAGCGTTCTTCCAAATTGATCCAAATATCATGAGCTGTGTTGAAATACAAAACACTTCTAACAATACTCTGATCTAATACTCCAAGCAACCAAGAAATCATCATACTGTTACAACGTTCCCAATCCTTATAGTTAGGATCTGCAATCAAAGGCTTTGCAATCGTTCCATCAACAAAGCCAGTTTTATTCTTTGCTGATAAGCTAATTAACATCGAACGCTTCCAATCACCATAACCAGTTCCATTAAACTTGATATTAATCAATTTCATACCAGGATTATCAGAAGAATGAATATAATAAGGAGAAGTAGGATTTTGAGATTGATCCATAACAGGAGTCTGATTTTCATTATTTTCAGCCATATTAAGACTCGAAGAAAACATAATTTCAGATTAGCAAACAAAAAAAAATTATTCTGAAACAAGATTATCAACAATCAGTTGAGAGAGTTTTCAAGAAATAACCAGTATGTATATCAACTCAGAAACAAGAAGATAATGATGAGAATCAATGTGTAAATCTCAGAAACAATCAATCAAAACACCAGAAAATTGGAATACGAAATAGTCAAGAAAGAATCGATCAACAAAAAATTGAGAAGAATTCACCAGAAATGAACAAAATCGATCAACAATCAACAAAAGAAATGAGAAAAGTTCACCAGAGATAAGTATCGTGAAGCATCGTCAGATCGCAGCAGTATCGTCACAAGATCGTCTTCAAATAACTGCTTTTATAGAGTACTCTAGAGGCTGCTAGTTGAGTTGGTATGATGCAGTCAGTTGTAACAAACTTTGATGAGTTGACACTTAGTGACATCATGTGTGTTGTCACTTGAATTTTGATTCTCCTTGTCTTTAGTGTCCACGTTAAATTGTGAGAATGTTGGGGGTGACTGGGAATCGAACCTTAGTCCTCCTGTCAGCCTAAACTCTGATACCATGTTGAATAACCAGCTCATCTAAAATCTTAAGGTGTTAGAGAAAGGCCCCAATAGCATGTTGTTATGATATTGATGTTAAAGAGTATAAGATCTTATTCGGGTCTTCCTCATCGTACGATTGAGTATAAAATCATGTTTGGGCCTTCCTGATTACTTAACTATTGTGGTGCTGTGGTAGCCTTGTATGAATAATAGTTGGTAAATTTTGTAGCTTGTATCATGGCTAAATACCCCTATTTATAGAATTGTTATGTTATATGTAGGATTTTACAATGTAACTATGATTTGAATTTCTAGTGTGCAAGGAAAATCCAAACTCTAATTAGCATTGAATTATTATTATTTTCGAGATGGTAATAAAATCTAAGTATCAGTGAACAAATGTATTGTGATTTGCTATAGCTCTGAACGAATTCCAAAAGATGTATCTCCTCGAAAATAAATTGATACTAGGAATTGTTCCTATTATTTCTTTCTGTGAACTCAAAAACCTTACAAGCAAACTGGAAAATTACATCTACTGTAAATAACCTAGATACGTATTATCACTACCTAAAACTGTCTTTGGTTGATAAGGATGACTCGTTTTAAGTGCAGAAGCAAGTATTACAAAGAGCTTCGAAAAACAGAAGCAGTGGCGGCCTGTGTTAAAAATAGATGGAGAAAATGAACGCACAAAGACCTGTTGAGAACAGTGTTGACCACACCTGTGAACCTGTGATAAAGTAAGAAAAGCAACCAACTACTTTAGAATAGACACAAAAACAAAATCCGTCTGAATTTCAGCGATAAAAAACATCATAGGCATTATTTACAATTACAGTAAAGCAGAACCCTCCTCTAAAAGCTATGCATATGTATTCTTTCGGAAAGTATAACATATTGGAAACAATAACAGACTGTAATAGTTGCTCTTGAGAACTCACACTATAAAAATGGTAACACTTGGTTAGTTTGGACAGAATGGTATTTGAAGAAAGAGAGGAGAAACTATATAAATTAATCAATACTGATCAACCAAGGAGATAACGAATTTCCGGGAACAAGTAATTTAATTCTTGAAACATACCTCAAATATGCATGACAACAGCATCCAACTCTATGAGACTACTTCTCTGCATGTCCACGTTTAGCCTTTCGACGAGAGTGGTTTGTATTACCGGTTCGATTGGGTTTTTGTTGTTTTTTACTGCAATTTGGTTTACAACATTAATATAACTTTAGTTTCTTAATCACAAAAACAGTGTGCTGTTAAAGCGATCTGAACCAAAATGGTAGCAAAGAAGCAGTAGGCGGGTCTGCAAATGGGCATGTGTTTGTGTGTGCATAGAAAACTAAAGAGTCGGATAGTTAAACTGACCTGAACATCGTTGAACAAATTCTTAACAAAATGATGACAGGAAGAGCCAATAATGCCGAGGCCTAAAATATAACAACGGAAGAGTTTAAGAATAATAACACATGACTGAGAGTTATTGACATAAAAATAATTTACAGATTCATACCATAAACCACACCAACTCTTTGTTTGCTATTGCCCTAGTCAGCTCATGCTTTTTAAAATATTCTTCCAAAGTACCTTGAGCCTTCAAAATTAAAAAAAAAAAATTATTATTAGTGACATTCTCTGAAATAATGATTAGTTGCATCAATTAGCGGAGCCAGGCACTCATGAAATTTCTGTTGGGGCTTTGATTGTAGTCATTCCTCTCCCCTATTAAAATTAATACTCATCCCTACAGAATCTTTTTAGCTAAACTTCTAATTTCTAACAACAAATCATGAACATTTTAGAATGTCAAATAAATTGGTATCAATGTTCATGTGATCAAATTTTTATTATTATATTACTTATACGTTATAACTTATATGGATATGGATACAATAACTGTTTTTGTAACAAAACTGATCCCAGATTATTACAGAAATATTTCATTTTGTAAGTAACAGTATTAATAATGATAATTATTTAATATGATATTTATAATAATCAGACATGCTGACTTCACTAAAATAATTATTCTTTGGAAATACTATTTACTATGCATGTAAAAAATTTTATATTTGAGAATCATGGTGTGCTGAAGCAGAGGATAAGGTGCTCCTAGTGCTAGATTTTGATTCTCATTTTCCCCTCCCACCTGTACTATATATATATAATCTCTGTGTTATTTTATATGCCATGAGGGATGATATCGTTAACTGCTGCTGAACTAACATAAAATTTATAACCACTATCAAACATGGTTTTTCCTCAGAAATTGATAAATACAGAGCCTCCACACAATATTGGAGCACTTGACTTTTCAGTTTTATATGATTTAAATTTTAAATAACTCTTTATTCTGATAATGCGCCAAGATCAATCTGTGTAGATATCAGCATAGGGTTATTTTTAGTAACAGAATAGCAGCTAGATATTTAGTTAGCTTTAGACGACTATTTTCTTCATCTAATTAAAAGAATAATAATTTGCAATTTATTGTCCACTCCTTAAATAAGTGTTACTGTCATTGTTGACTTCACCGGCTACCTCTGACATAAAATAACTAATGTAAAACCACTTAATAAACAAGTACCTATTTTAAAGTAGAGTACGTTAATTACGAGTATGCTGCAAATTTGTGTACTGAGTGAAAATTAAGACTCTAGAATTTTACCTCATAAGAATATTAGTCCCTTCTCATAGTTGTTAAAGTTTATTACTCTTAATCTCTCATGTCAATAAAGCATTGGTAAGAAAACCTCATCTTTTTAGTAAAGATAAATCACACACATAAAATGAGAGAAACCCAATAAAAAATTTTGTACACTTATACCTCCTGATGGTATGCAGTCGCATATTCAAGAAATTTTCCATAAGCATAAACCACCTCCTTCAAGTATGGCTCCAGAGCACCATGTACTTTATCGACATGAGGTTTCGCAATGCTGGCAACCTGATCAATGTGTGGCTTACTAACTTTCTTGGCTTCCTGTGGTTTAAACACATTTTAGATGTCAATAGAAAGAACGTCAAACATTAACTAAATAATATAACTTGACATCATTAAAGAGAGTATGTTTATACCTGATAATATGCATCAACAACTTCATGTGCTTTGATGACATGTGGAGTTGCAGCAGTCTTGGATGTTTCATAAACCTGTATACACTTGGTGGTGAATGACTTGACATGTGGTTCGGCATTAGATTTGACGACGAACCACTGATCCTTCATAGACGGGATCCATTTCTGCGATCAAACACAAAACAAAAGATGATAAAAACTCCAGTGAGACTAATTCAGCTTTATATAATACCTCTATCAAAAAACTAGTAACATTTTTTACCACTTTACAGACAAATAATGCTCCTCCAACTCAACATGGCCGGAATTGTTCGATGTAAAGTAGTAATTAAAATAAATGAACCATGAAATAAAAAGAGTAAATATATAAAACCTGGGTGATTCAGAAGTAAGAACCACTACCCCAGGGTTTCCTGATCCGCAAAGGGAGAAATATAATGGATAGCAACCCCGTAAAACAAATTTATTCTTTAAGCTCTGAAAATTCTAGAAGATTACATCTCCTCCAACAAAACTCTTCTCAGTCCCAAGAAGCCTAAAGCTAATCCTAATAATAAGAAAACTACTTAAAAGACACATTGTTGGAGATGAAGTTAGTTAGAGCAACTGAGCAAGTCTAAGAGTGTCCTAGTCGTTGCATTATAAATATTATAAAAAATAGTGTCCTAATAATTTAGGACATTATTTGTATACATGAACTCCAAGAATAATCCTTATTTCTATGCCCTATTATCATAATAATAATATAATTGAAATTAAATAATGGAGGGAAGAGAAAAGAAGTGTGAAAAAAGATGTCACAATGATTTTTTTATTATTAAAGGTGAAATAAGGCTTGACTAGTATAGCCTCAAATTAGGGCATTTGAGAGGTGTCCTAGTAATTAAGGCACATAGGATAGGACATTCTTGTAGCTCTTTTTTTTTATCAATTGTCTAAAATTTTGATTTAGGACATCATATAAGGCGTATCTGGACTTGCACATAATTAACGTATACTTCTTAGGAAAATGCTTGGTGCACAGAATTGTGTACAAAATTTTGTACATAATGACATGTGGAGGGTTTTAATTGGAATGGCCCCTTGGATACACATCAACAAGTCTAATTAAAACATCCCACATCAATTGTCATGTCATTCTGTACAATTTTTTGTACAAAATTTTGTACACCTAGCAGCAAGCACCGCTCTACTTCTTAACACCAAATACTTTCCTAATTAAACAAAAGGAACAACTCCTTTTAGTACTCTGCTACCATAGACTAGAATATTCCTGCTAGTCTACTTACCTAATATATTCAATGTGATTATAGTTCATAGTAATTTACGATCCACTTTATTCTTATATTATTATATAGAAATTAATACAAATTAATCTTTTAATTCCTTGCTCCACATCAATGAAAGGTCAAGTGCTTTTCCATCAGATTGATTGCTTTCTATTCTATTATGAAGTATGTGTTATTACTGTTTGCACATACCCTCACGTCTTTCATATGTCAACTTCAATATCAACAAAACTAATTGTAGATCTGCAGTTGTACAGAAAATGCTATTGGCCCAGTGGATGACACTAGCAGTATAATTATCAAGATTATACTACAAATATACATAAATAATTGAAGTTCGCCTAGATTTAGTGCAGATGCTTCATCTCTAAAATAAGAAACCAAGTCAACGTATATGACAACAAAATGTTAAAAAGTGCCTTACAGTTTTCACAATTTCCACATGGGGTTCAGCCCACTTCTCAAGCTGTCCCTTCTTTACATTTGCCTGGACACAGAAGTAAAATACATATTCAGTAAATACAGAAGTCAGAATAGATCAAAAGATAAAGTAAGCACTCTGAAGCGAAAATATGATTTTATAATTTACAGAAGATATTCTGTTGGAAACTAAAACAAGTAGGAAACCAGTAGTACCTTTCTAATTAGCAAAATTAATTGTAGTACCTTTTCGATCACTAATTGCATGGCAGGCTTTCCATGCATCTTCCATTGTGTCTCCACGTATGACTGCATGTTAGGAGTAAGGTCAGAACTGAAAGGAGCAAAATATTATGACGTATTTGTAAAATTTTACCTGACAACCATAGACATGAACTGCAAGCCAAGGGGGTAGCCATGCACCATGAACCTGGTTATGAATTATATAGATGAAGTGGATTTTAATACTACAATGATTGTGTTTCCCAAAAAGTAAATTAATAATTGTTACACATTAAAAAGCATTATGTGACTCCATTGAAAATCAATTAACAGCATGCTCACAATGGATGAAAAAACTATATTCAGATTTGGATTATTGCGGCAATTCCCCCCCCCCCCTGCATATTTTACACAATATATGTATCTTGTTACGTCTTCTAGACTTGTCTATGTATATATATGTTTACATGTATGTTTGATATAAATATTTGGTTGTCTGTATCTATGTCATTTTAGTTTTAAGTACATATGCAATATGTCTACACACTACGTTACAAAAATAACTAAAGTATATGACATAAAGAGATGACAACTGAGGAACCCAGGGCTCTAATGAATTAATCTATTAACATTACTATATCTGAGGTAGTGCAAGGTAGCATTAGGGTCACATAGGAAATTATAAGTGCAAATCTTCACCTCAGAGTTTTATAATATATTTACCAGAACCAAAGAAATTTGAACCATAAATATCATATTAAAAAGGTCATTCACAACCAGGCCCAACTATCTCTAGTACATTACGCGACAAACGAAAAAAGGTAGCAATGCAGGTGGTGTACCTCTGTTAACTCCTTAATTTTTGAAGTGGCCTCAAATTTTGCTTTCATCAGTTCCTCCTGCACAATAATAATCCCAAGTTAAGAATTAGTTGGAAACTTGTAACACCGAACCAGATGACTAGTAAATCATATTTGATAATTATATACAATTTTCAATGCCTGTGTACCAACATACTTCAGCAACTTGAAGGGCACGTTCAGTTTTTTTAATTTTGACCTTTTCTTCATCAATATTTTTTTTGAGCTGCAAAATGAACGAAAATAAGATTTGGGCAGAAAGCATTACATGGATCCTAAAATAAATAAAATTTCCATCAAAGTGGAACAATATTCAACTGTTGCATAAACAGCTTCTATATAGAACATGTGAATGGTCAAAGTTACAACATTAACAATAATAACTTCATCACACAATCAAGTGAGAAGGAACATACACTTTTGAGCTTCGAACTCATTTCAAGGACTTTCTTCTCGGATTGAGATACCTGAGCTTCTAACACTCCCTTTTCGCTGGCCCTCAGCTCCGTCTCCTTTTTAAGGTTCTCCGCCTTTAAAGGAAAAATTATATGTTATCTATCACATTTACTTGCATCTACTCTTAAAAGCTTTGCATGACTTAGAACCAACCTGCTTCTCTAGCTCAGCAGCTCGTGCATGAGCCTTTGCTATCTGCTCCTCAACAACAGAGGTTCCTTTTTTCTGAGAAATAGTAGAAATTCGATTGGCAAAGAGCAACAAACTGCCTCTTGAATAACCACAAGGTTAAACAGACACAAACCATTCAGATTTAAAACTTTCTTACTTGAACAGAAGCTATCTCGCTGCGCAGCGAAGCTATAGTATCTAACTTCTCTTTAATGATCTTCTCCTTTTCCAATATTTTATCATCCTTACTCTTCACTTCTTGAGTCTTCAAATCAATATGTGACTCTTAATACATAAACCATGTCAGATACTCAGATGAAGTATTGAAGTCACCGGTGGCACAATAAAGAATGAACTAACAAGTATTGTATAGACATAATAACTATTCTCCGAAATCTAAACAGATCCCTTTCACTGCTTTAAAGCTTCTGTCAATAGTCGATTTCCATGATATCTTAGATGTATCTCATACTCCTAATCTATGTCACTGGTCCAATCATTCCAATTAGTTAAGAACAAATGATTTCTTACCTAGGATTTAGAATTTTGATTTTACCCACTTATTCGGACATAATGACTATCACAATCACTTCATTTTACAATTAATGAAAACCAATGATGACCAGTTATGAAGTAAAGTAAAGTAACAACTATATGTGCTGCCAATGCCATAGAATCTAGCTATTTACCTAAGAGCTTGAACATCAAACTACAATATCAACATGCCTACCATGTAAATTATAAGCCTTTAACATAGTTTACCCTTACAACATACAAACAACATTCCAGAATCGAAACAAATTAAGTGTTCGCTCGTTATCAATTCCAGCTCTTCCTAAAATTCCTATGTCACTCTCATAATCCCCTCCCCCTTGGCTAGAGATAATTATTACATTACTATTTCGAACAAAGTCAACAAACAACAATGAGAACTGGAGAACCAAATATTCCCAAATATTCCGCACTTTTTCCTAGTCTGCTAGCTAGCATTGCTATGTACTGTTACACGCTTTGTGTTTAAGTATTTTTCTCCGGTTCTCATTTAAACCCGAACCTCTGTAAAACACTATCTCATAAGCAACATGAACCTAAATCTCACTAGTCACCACAAATATTACATTATAACACTTGAATTATTACATCAACTTATTAAGCTTGAATCAATACACATACATTACAAAATTTTCATTTATAAACTAAATTATGTAAATGATATTAATTCAAAACATACTAATAAAAAAAAGTACAAAATTGTATATTCAAATATTGAATTAAACGAAGATGAACCGAGTGTGATCAAACCTATATTCGATTCTAACTCATCCCGAGATTTATTAAAAAACACGTAACTTAGCTTATAAGTTACATTAGGAAATGAAGGATGAACTAACCAAGTGAATGAATCTTAGACTTGAGTTGCTCAACTTCAATCATAAGATTCGATGAAAAATCACCACCGTCGGATCTAACAACTTGATCAACGGTTGAGGAAGCATCATCATCACCACTTGCATTACTTACATCTAAAGCAAACAATAGACACAACAACATAAACATCTTCAACACCGCCATAGTTGAGGTCTTTCAACTCTATGTCGATGTTATTTATGTGTGTGTTTATATGTATATGTGATGTGTGTGTGTGTCTGAATTAAAACAAGTAAGAGATTGAAGTAGTTAGTTGAATTAGAATAGTAGTTTATGTCGATGTTTTCAATGTGTGTAGTGTGTGTACGAATGTAACAACTGCATCTGCAGATTGAAGTAGTTGAAGTTTGGTTTTTTAAGAGGTGGTGGTTGAATTTAAATTTATTTATCTATTTATCATTGATTTTCTTTCGAAATAAATAATGCTGCTTACAAAGTCAGGTTTTTCCAGAGTATTTTTTAATCTGCCTTTCAGCTTTGAACTGTGTGCCCGTTTTTTACAACATCCCATGTTGTATGTGAGTAACGTCGAGCAAAATTGAATCGAAACCGAAAAATTAAATCAAATTTTGCTAATTTGGTTCGGTTTAGTTCGGTCATTATTTTTCAGAAATTCGGACCTTTTTTTCCAGAAATTTGGTCCATTTGATTCCGATCAAATAGACCGAAATAAAATTCGGTTCGGACCAGTTCTTGTAATAAATATTTCAGTCCGGACCGAATGGACAAAATCATAAATACTATAATTTTATGTTATATATATTTTACATGTATCTTAAAAATTATAATAATAAATTTTAATTTGTAATTGTATTTATACACTCTTAAAACTCTACATATCACCTTACTTTCATTATATTTTAGATTTTAAAAATTTTAATACAATTTAATTGTTTTTTTAAATGCGGTCCGCACCATAATATACTTTCGGTCCGATTCGGTCCAAGAAAAAAATGATAATTCAATTTTTCGGTCTATTCGGTTCGGTTCGATCCGGTTTGAAACCGAATGCTTAACCCTATCTGTGACTGCCATCATATCAAAAAAAGTCAGTTATTGGGAATTTAGTTTTTCTAAAAGGTTTGAAAAAATTAAAAATTTAATACTATAACACTTCTTGTATTTTTAGTAGTATTATTTTATTAAATGATAAATGACAGTTTCAAAAAATATATAAAGTAAACGCGATAACAATTTATATCTATCCGATAAATACGCGAACCCTACATATATAAATGGGTTCGGGTTTGGTATTTATAAAACCCCTTTTAAAGGACATGTTTGCCTTAATCGGAAGTTGAATACTTTAACTTTGTTGATACATTGAAATTTACCGGTTTAAAAATTACTTCCTCCGTCCCGTTAAATGTTGTCTAATTTGATTTTTGGTACTGTTCACGGTAAACGATTGACTACTAATTTACGTCTAATCTATAATATCAAACATAGTCATGCGTGATCTCGTTGGATTCGTATTTATCAGTACTTTAATACAGTGAAATTTTTATATTTAATACTAATACGAATTTAAAGATATTAACAATCAAAAGTGTGCATTGACAAACGTGTCTGACACGTTTTTAGGGACGGAAGGAGTATTTTATATCTCTTTTTTTAATAAATGTACCTACGTACAATATATGATAAATTCTTTCCTAATTCAACTAGTATTAAAATGTGGGAAATTGTGTTGTTTGTGGATGCATAGCAATGGCGGAGAGAGATGCTAAGTAAAAAATAAAATGGCGGAGATAGGCGGGCGGAATAAAAATAAGAGGGGGTTTATTTTATATGTGGTCAAAAGGGGCCTGCTAGTCGCCCACGTTTTCACAGCTTCACTTTATCAAATCATTTTCTAGTCTACATGTGATGATGATGCCATTGCTTCAAATAGTCCAGGACAAATAAAAGCAATTGGTGCCGGTATATGGAAAGAGGTCGACATGAAAGTTATATAGGCCCAGTTTAGTTGACATTGCCATCCAAGACTTTAACGTTTCGCCTAAAAAATAAAAAATATATTTTTTAAATTATTTACGATTTTACCGATTTTTGAAAAAAATTACAAAATTTCTAATTTATTATAAAAATATTTGCAAATATATGATATTGCATAATAGGAAAACATGACAAGAAAAACATGAATAAAGTTATAAAAAGTTTAAGTAAGAAGGGTCATGTCCCCGAGGAGTGATTCATATAACGTTTTTCAAGTTATAAGGAAAAATGCACTTAAACGAAATTTATATACGAAAAAGTGTACCTGGTGCAGAGCTTCCTTATGGGAGGCAAATTGGAGCTTCCGTAGCAGAGCCAAGTTGACCCCAATTTGCCTCCGTAGTGGCCCTGGCCGACCAGCCAACAAATTGAGGCCTTTTGGCCGACCAGAGGCTCTTGTAGGAGAGCCCTGAGATCTTCAAAAGTTGCTCCCGAGGCCCTCTTGAGAGGTCCTTTGGAAATTTCTCGAAAATGATAACTCTTGGCAGAATTAAGTTTCGTGAAGACTAAAATGTCCATGAGAACGAGTTTGTTGGAGTACAAAATATCCTACAAAGTAGGTTTGGACAAGTTCAATGAAGTATAAGACTTTCTATAATAACAAGTTCAGTAGAACACATAACGTTTAGCAAGGACGAGTACAAATTATTTGCTAGGATGGGTACAGAACGTTCACTGAAACAGCCATAGCAGAGCCATGAGAAACTCAAGGGTAACCATGAAATTAATTAGATGGACAACCAAGAGCATGAAGGACATGGCAAAGTATGTAGAAGACTTGACTCTGAGTAAGAGGTTTAAAAAAAAATTGGAGCAAGCACCCCTGGACAGCACGGAGCAGGAGGACCTGCTCCAGGCCGGCCAGGGGTGGCCGACCTCCTTAGGCCGAGCAGCCTACATGCAAGGGCATGTGGCAGAAGGCTCTGCTCAGCCACGGTGACCCCCTGCGAAAATTTTCAAAATATTTGAAAAAAAATGGGAAAAATCAGAATTTTTTTTGAATTTTCAGGATTTTTAGATTAAGCTCAGATTAAGGCCAATTAGTGAATTTTAGCCCCGATTAGGGTCGATTAGTGTATATTAAGCGTAATTAACCCGAATTAGGGGGAATTAGTGATTCGTATGATGAAATTAGCCCAGATTAAGGCTAATTAACATCTTATGCATGCTAATTAGTCATGATTATCCCCGATTAGGGCAGATTAGTCTCGATTAAGGCCAACTAGTGCATTCTAGCTTGAAATTAGGCTCTTTTAAGCCTAGTTAGCAGCTTATGCATGGAAATTAGCCCCGATTAGCCTTGATTAGGGCCAGTTAGCAGCTTTCACCCTATAATTAACCTTGGCGAAGGTTAAGGGGTGATAAATGCTCGCTTTTTAGTCTCGATTAGGACCATTTAGTGTCAAAGACTATCCAAATAGCCTGTGTAAAGGCCTTAAGCGTGTATACTCACACTAATAAGTCGTTGTAATTGTGTAGATCGCTCCACACTTTACGATAAAACGACGATACACATGAAGGGCCGATACCCATGAAGGGGCGATACCCGAGAAGGGCCAAAAGAACCCCGAGTCGCGAAAAGACCATTATAACTTCCACGAAAACTCGAGCAGTATTCACGGAAGTTGGGGGGCAAATGATATGGATAGAAAATAGATCCTAAAAATACATTAAATGTCGCATTAATTATATTTGGGCTTCTTATCTAAAGTCCAGTACACACATGTCTGGTCCAAACTCGTAGCAGACTCAAGACGGCCCATGTAGACAAAGCTGACCAGCTAAGGTCGTCAAGGTCTACGAACACAAACTGTTCACGAACTAGGCCCAATACGGCTGCAAGAGTAGAGACATGTGTCCCAAACGGACTCAAAGTCCTACACAGAAGTAACCGGAGTTCCTTCCCTTATAGGATTCCTAATCACCATCTAAGTTAGAGACTTGTCTGCCAAGTCTCCCAACACAAGTCTAACCCTAGATTCACCTCTATACAAAGAGCTCTACCCCTCAACCTAGAACTACGTTTTTGACTTGATTATCTACTATATAGAGATACGTAGACATCTTGTAAGGACTGATAGTCTTGAACGCAAAAACAACCATTAAAACTCAAATCCCTAGCATTAAATACTAACGTACTCCAATTTTTATTCCAAAACAGCTACCACGAACCGATTTTCTAGTTTAAAATCTTTATTTAAACAAAGCGGATTTCGTATCAAATCTTATTAAAAATAATTTTTTTATTAAATAAAAAATATGTGTAAACTAAAAAACAACTATTTAATTTTTGCAGCTGTATTTTTTTTCCTAATCGTTTATAAACAATTCCATATGATATTATATTGATTTTATGTTTGTGAGATCCATATATTTTTTATAATATTATTTTGATCCGACATGATTAAATTGTATTAAAATAATTGTTTACTTAATAATAATACAATTTTCTTTTATTTTTTCCGCTGACGAGTATTAACATCCTCAATTATAAAAATCGGTCAATTCTCTAAAAAATTGCCGATAAATTGTTAATTAATCAGTCAAAAATATTTGACCAATTCACTAAATCTCCTATAAATCAATGATAATTTATCCGAAATTTCAAAAATCGCATCAATCACAAATCGGTACTTCAAGTCCTTGATTAATTAATTAAAATTTTCGAAATCTGTAACATTCCCTCCAAGAATTTAGGGTATTTTAATTATATATAAATCTTGATTTTAACACAGAATTGATTATTTCAAAAAAAAAGCACAAAATTGATAATTTTCTTTTAAAATATTTAAATAAATATTTATAAAGCGATATGATATCGTTAAATCCTCCCGCGCATTAGCTAACCGCTCAATTATATGGCGGTCTCGGCGAGTCTTCCGATGAACATTTCCCCGTCAGGCAAGTTCATATAAAGCTCAATAAACAATCTGATTTACAATTTCAATCATGAAAATTGATTTGAATTTAATCACTTTCTGCAGGGCGAGGGTGTAAATACACTGGCCACTCACTGGTATTCTTACCTTTCCCCGAACACATAGCAACGAATGCCCGAAAAATGAATAATCTCGATAAATAAATAAATATTTTCCGTCTCAACATAATAAATTTAATATACTTTTAGTCTCGATAAATATATATACGTGGACATTAGGTCTATTTGAATTGTCACTCTACATAGCCTAGTATAATTTGTAATTGTCTCAATCATGTTATATACGTGTTTAATTGATATTTTGCATAAATGAATACCGAAAATTGAATAATCTCGATAAATGAATATGTATTCTCGGTCTTAAGATAATGAAGAGAGTGCATTTTTAGTCTCGATAAATGTATAAACGAGGGCATTCGGTTTAATTGAATTTTTATTCTACAGGAATTAGTATAATTTGTAATTGTCTTAATCATTTTGTGTGTGTATGTGTTATTTATGGTGCAGAGAGTGCTACCAATTAGGGTTTTAACAGTGGGAAAGACTAGGTCAGCTGGTGTACAATTGATAGTTGATGAGTATATTGACAAGCTCAAGAATTATTGCAAAATTGAAGATGTGCAAGTTAGGTCGAATCCTAAGAATGCTCGGTATGGTTGTTATTTTTACTTACGGAGCTTTGATTTGTATAGAAATGATGTTTTTTCAGTGGTTTTAGTCTTATAAATTATGTTTTTAAGCTATGGTGAGTTGTAGAAGTAAATGCCTAATTGTTTATTGATGCTGTTGAGTGTTAAAATTTTGACATCTTGAAACGAATGATGTTTTTTTAGTGTGTCTAGTGTCTAGGCTTATAAATGACGTTCTTTAGCTGTAGTGAGTCATAGAAGTTGATGCCTAATTGCTTATTGATACTGTTGAGTGTTGAGTTAATAAATATATTTTGAATTAACTTGATATAGGAAGATATGTGTGAATGTTGTAAGCCAACATATTTAAAATTAAAAATAAGGATTCCTTCGGGCTTTCTATAAGGCAATAATTTCTGAGTGTATTGCATTTCTCGTTCATTTGTTATCAGACTGTGATTTCCGCCTCTTTTATTTGTCATCTTTTAGTGCAAGATTTAAACCAGATACGCCGTGAATAACAGTACTTCGCCCCTAAAACTTAGACATTGAATGATAGTTGCAACTTGCCCCTAAAACAATACAAGAGTTTGCAAGTTAAAAACATATTTTGATCATATTTTTAATGATGTAATGGCACCAATTGAACTGGAAGACAAGATTTTGTTAGTAATCATGTGTTACAATCATTTGCAGTGATGTCATGGCACAAATTGAACAGGAAGACATGGCTTTAATGAAGATTATCAAACCTGGCGATTGGGTAAAGCCTTGAAAACCATTGACATGGACCATGCTGTGATTTTAGTCATTTGGTATGCCTGTATTCACAAAAGATGATTGTCCCAACTTGCTCTTAAATTTCCAGATATATCAAAAAGTAGGTCTGCATTTATAGTTTAATGGATTTAATGTAGTATGTTCTTTGGTTCCTGTGTTATATGAGATTAATATATTTAGAACATTTGACACTTCTATGAATTTGAACTTATGAAATAAGGAGATAAACAAGCAGAATTTATTAATAAATAACTATTTATAAATTAACAATTTGAGCACAATGATTTTAATGAGCTGCGATAAATAATAGAGACTCTTTTAGTTCGAGTCCTATATTATCTATGGTGCTTGATTGGGTTGGTTTGCAATCATGGGCATCTGCTGATATGTTGAGGCTGCTGGCTTGTGCCACTCTGATGTCTGGCAACTGACTTGCCATGATATGACCTGATAAGTAGCTGTACCTCGAAGCCCACCTTTCCTCAAAAGGATGCCATCACAACTATTGCTAGTAGCTGACAGTAAGAAGTGCTCGTCACCTAGTTATTCATGATGTTATGTGCAGGTTGTGATGCTGGATGAACATGGGCTTGACGTGGGGTCTGAGCAAGTTGCTGAGTTGATCGGGGATGCAGGAAATACCGTATGAATTTCTACTTGAACTCCTAACTAATGTCTGAACATAAATATATGTTATCTCCCTTGGACTTTAATTACATAATATTAGGTTTTTCTGTTAATGTTTATGGATAATCAGTTGCAGGGACTACATTTTTTTTCCCTTTCTTGACGGGAGTAGGGACTTTTGTTGGCGTTTGTATATTGCTTAGGGTGATATGGTGTTACAGATTAGAATGCCTGGTATATTGATATGTTACGGTGACATGACACTCTAAAAGTTTGATGCGAATGCAAGCTTGCACCATATAATAGGGAAATGAGGACTTTTAGCTTAGAATAGGTGAGGAGAAACAGGACTGAGAGAAATAGACAAATTAGGAGAGAAGAGGAATATGGCTCAGCTAAGTTCCTTACATTTGCTTTGAGCAAGTTTCTAATTACATTTACATTTTCTTAGCTTGTTTGCATATACATGTGTAATGTGCACAATCATATGTGTGTCTCAGTTTTGGAACGATCACTTAAATTTACCATAAGACAACACACCTGTTATTTCTATGTGAATTTAGTTTCTTAACATTCGTACCAGGGCTCTTCGAACTTGTTGTTTTGCATTGGTGGACCATATGGTCATGGAAGGCAATTGCGAGAACGGGCTGATGTATCAATTAAATTGTCATCGTTGGTATTAAATCACCAGATTGCATTGATTGTACTCATGGAGCAACTTTACAGGTAACAACTAACAAGATGTTGACAACTTATTAATTATACTACCATCATGTTCTTGAAACTAATATTGTGTATTGTTTTTACTATTTAACTTACAGGGCATGGACTATTCTTAAGGGACAAAAGTACCACCATTAAATACTTTTACAGTTTCTCTTACCGATGATTATGATCAGGTATTACCATATTTTAATTTTAAAATACTTTTTAATACAACAAAGTACATTATTATATCATGTTAGTTTTTGCTAGTACATCATTTTTTTTCTGCCGTTCTGTGTATTGAATACTTTGGCACTTGGTTTGCTTACAGTACAGGGCATACTGCGTCTCTGGTGCAAGTAACTCCGCCCCCCACCCCCCTCGCAAGGTTTAGTATGGTTGGTTCCTCCTATCAGTTGCTGGAACTTGCCAGTGCACTCTACCAAGTTTTTTTCTTGCTTAGTGCAACAACTCTTCTTAACAGCTCCCTTTCCATGCTTAGAAGACTTGTTAGAGTTCATATTTGATTTTTGAGAGGATGTCGATTTGCCTTCCATATTGTAACCGGAACAATACATAATTTGCAATCTTATGTTGCATTAGTTGGTTGGAATGTATTGGTTCTGGATAATGATTTGAGATATCAGGCGGTAAAACTTATTTCATCAAGCTTAATTTATTTACTCTCAAAGAAGAACATTTGTGCACGTCCACACACCATGAATAAAGATCCTTAAAATAGGACAAAATGAAAATACTTGAACTGTGTTGTTAATTTTTACATAAAGGGATTTGATAATTAAAATCTAATATTGCACTTCACCTGGTGGGGCTTAATTGAGTTTGCAGTTTAACCAAAATTAACAATCAAAACAAATCAATCTCTGCGCTGTTTTTTGACAAATATGGCTTATAACCTTAAAATTTGAGTATATATTCGATATACAATAAACTCTTAACCACTTGAACTATCCAACCGGGCTCATACCCTGTCTGTTTTAAGATATAGAATATATACTCAAATATATACAAATCAATAGGTAACAGATGAAAGTATGCATATATACAACTAAACTGAGGATATTATCAAAGAGGAAAGAAAAGATTACAAATACAAAAGAGAATACAGAAAATACCTTATTATTAAATTAATAATTATATACTGTAATGTGCTACAGGGAGTAATCTACATTCTGTTGTAGTTTTCCTATGTACCTGTATAGTATTAAGCTTAAAGCTCTTTTGGGAATGGGGGTAATGTCTGTACTCTGTATATATATTGTTACAGTAGCCTAAAAGGCAAAAAAGAAGATGAGGAATCCTTAATTTATAATAGGCTTCTCCAGACTTGCTGGCATATCAGGTCCTCCTGTTCCAGAATACTCAACAGGTACTGGAAGGTTTAATTCTGAACAAATAAACTTAATGATATTGGCAGTGACACTCCCAAATGACATTTTGTTTACGGTAACCGAGACAGCAAATCTGTTCTTCATGTCACAAAAGCCAGTTGACCCTCCCATACCCGAGTGCCCAAAGCCGATAAGGGAACCGTCCTTTGACTTGATTCTCTTAAATCCAAGTCCGAAACTTCCGTTTGGAAATATTAGGTTTTCGTATTGTCCAGCACCTAAGAATGCATCGTGAATTGATTCATCGTTAAATATCTTGGAACCATATTCATGAACATTAACTTCCGGACCAGCGGCAGTAAAATTATTAGTAGGCACAGAATTAATGGATCTGCGGCTTTCATCTCCACCGTCAAGATTGATGGAATGTTCATAACTTGTGACCTGTTTAGACTCATCAGATGTGCTCAAGGCTTCATATGCTCCCTTCTTCTTGCGACCTTCAGACTTCTTTACAGTTTTCTTGACATTGAATTTTGGGATATGGGGGTGGCTGCCAAGTAGTGGCTTGGAAGAAGTGGAATGTGGTGGAGGGATGACACCACCATCAGCAAGAGCTGCATAGTAACGAGCAAGTGCACGGGCAGAGCAATGTCCATTAGCAGCAGGTAAGATGGCACGGCGAACATTAAGTGTATTGAATGTGGCTGGAAGGGTATTAATCATCTGAAGAATATCGCCTGGCTGAAAGGATGAAGGAAGGTCGCTACGGCTAGTCATTCCTGAGAGTTTGCTGATATCATCATTATCTACTGTAAGTGTTGCAAGTCGAGATTCCAAACCTGCAAAGGAACACTATGTGTAATGAGTCTAAGGATCGAAGATAATACACAACTTATTATTTATAGCATTTGAAAGTCTCTTGACTGTCAAGAAACATAATTGTTGAAATACAATTTGGCTTCTCTTAAAATTTAAGACAGAAAACATATGCATAAAAAAAGATACTGCGGGGGACATAATGAATTCATGCCTGGAGGAATTCCAACATATAGCTCGCCTTCAATGCCAAGAGGTCGAACAAAAGCTTCTTCCAGAATCTCCTGAAACTTTCTTCCAGATGCATGCTTCACAATAAAATCATAGCAACAAATTTTAACTAAGAAATCAATTTCAAGGATGTTACATATGTCGATGTCCTCTGAAGAAATAGTGAAGAAACTATTACCCACAGGCTACATATATATTTAAAGCGGAACAAAGTTAATGAAGAAATGACTGCAAAACAGACTAACTGCCTAGCCAGCGGTAAGGAAAGAAGAATTTGAAAAAAGGTGACTGTGTTACGAGACGTGGTTCAAGCTAATCACTGAATCGTCACAAAATATTACGCGAACAAGTGATCGGAATCATCACAAAATATTAAGCGAACAAGTGATTGGAAAGAAAAGTAATGCAATGCTCCGTCCGACTCTAGCAAGTAGCCTTACTAATTAATTACTACATGTAAATGTAAGGCTACATTTCAAAGAAATTAAGAATTACTGAATTAATTTAATAAATCAAAAGCATAACATGCATGAGAATTTTGCTTCCAGATACACAACATTCTCTACACGCAAATTACAATAGATAAATAGTCTACCATGCATCGTAGATTAAGAACGACATCCCAATATACAGCTAACTTTGATGTGTATATTATTGTGCATGCTAATGTTCAGATGTTGACGGTTATTGTAGTTAAGTTTTACTGCAAGAATCCTTGCGTTGTAGACAGCCTAGTGAGAATCCATTTTCTCTTGGGGGTTTAGGCCTCCCTAAAGGCATGTGCGTGTGAGTATTAGTAAAAAGACCCTCCCCAAAACACTGATTGTCAATTAAAAAAAGTTGAACTTAAAAGGACAACATATTTGGAACTAGTGCTCTAATCAGATTTTCCAGTGAGAAATGTCGAATCACCATACTTAGATATTAAACACCCAATGAGTAGTATATCATTTTCCAATCAGCAGATCCTAAAGCAATATGAACTTAACTCTGGCTCTCACTATAGATACTGAAGACCAGGTATCTTTTATGCAATGTTGATTACTGAGTAAAACTAGAAAGAGTTACAAATTGAACTATTTAGTCTATGTGAGAATCATCAATGTAGCAATACCTCAACAATTCCGCCACATAACCAACCAAAAGAGAGATAATGATATAGCTGCTGTTGTCCAGGTGAACCCTCAGGGACAGTCTTCGCGATGCAATTCAGGCACTCCTCCCAGTTGCACAGTAATAATGGATCTTCCTGAGTAAGATCAGCAAGAGCATTATGCATACCAGATGTATGGTTGAGGACATGGTGTACCTACGGAAATGAGAAAAGAAGGAAATAAGTTTAACTATATGATATTTCATACAAAAATAAAGAGGCGGCTGTCTGTTAATCATTCAAACTCTCATTAGAGCCAAACGCAGCAACAATCATATCATCATGGAATGCAGGGTTTTCTAATTCTTAAGCCCATGTATGTCTGTAAGGATTATAATCTGGGAATTCCGGCATTTGCACTCTCTTTGTTATACTTAATACTTTAAATAACATACTAACTAATTTTGATCACTTTCTTCATTTTCGGAAGATTATTAGTTCTAGCCTCTCCCTATAAATTCCATGCAACTGAA
Source organism: Apium graveolens (assembly GCF_009905375.1). Taxonomy (NCBI): domain Eukaryota; kingdom Viridiplantae; phylum Streptophyta; class Magnoliopsida; order Apiales; family Apiaceae; genus Apium; species Apium graveolens. Next base: position 6,045,321 of record NC_133653.1, read on the forward strand.
CGAAAAAGCGCATGACATCTACTGATGGTAAATCTTAAGAAATGAATATATATATATATATAAATTTAGAGCAAATATACCAATAGTTGGGAATATTCCCATGTAACAAGAAATAGAAGGAATATGGATCTGTCACATATCAAGGGTATATGCCTCACAAAATTTAAATTCATTTAATTTCTCCATAATCAAGAACTTGTCACTTGGATCCGCACCCGCATCTGACACCTGGACCCGAGTCTGGGTAACTTAGTACACAAGTCCATTTTAGTAACTTATACCCGGACTATAATCCAAGGCCAATTTTCATTTTGTCCTCATTTTACCGTACTTAATTCTCAGAAGTGTCATGAACCAAATTTGATCGTGTCACACCTTCGTTCACTTAAGGGGGCTACTTGATACCACAGTGTTACTAAAAGGTTCGCCTCAACTGAACTGAAGAGTGTTGGAAACTAATACATGAGACTAAAAATAAATGGTTATGGCAAAAAAAAAAGAAAAGGAAATTGAATTAAGTCTTGGAATATTAGTTCAGGTAAACGGACAAGGGTAGTGTATGAGGAAAAGACTTTCAATGATGCACTCCTGCATACAAAATCTCCTGAGAAGGGGATATCATCTCGTCAATGGAGAAAGTTATATTCATTGCGTAAGAAGATGCCAAACCTTTATTCCATCTTTTCCATTTGATCGAAATTCTGGCCATACATCTGCCACATTTTCGTCGAGCTTCAACTTTCTGCAATAGAAATTTTAAAAAAAGTTAGCATAGCTTCTTCTATTTGACAGGTCCAAGCGAATATAAACAATGCACAAGGATACTGATATGAAAAGATAGCAAGATTAAAAAAGAAAATGCCTTCAGAGGGTTTTAGGGTAAGAGCAAGTCCAACAGACTACTTATCCAAGCTTTTAAGTTGAAATTTAAGGAACAAGTACGAAAAATATGCTCCAACAGTCTCTTAGTGATTCCTTAAATCACTAAGATCATCCATTAACTCTTTATTTTTAAGAACTAGCACCATCTTTTTAAGAATCCCCTAACCATTATTTTATAATATATTATGTGGACCACCATCTCTTTCTCTCTCTTTTACATTATATTTTAATTGATTCAATGTACTTTTAATAGTAAAATATGATATAAGGAACAAGTTTAAGAAGTATTGTTGGAGACAAACATACTTCTTCATGTCTCAACTTACTAAGGGCTAATTTTTTATATTATATTTAAGGATTGAGTTAGCATACTGTTGGACTTGCTCTAATATTTTGAAAAATAAGAAACCACCTTAAAATACTCCATCTCCCTGGAATTGATTTTCTTTTTCAAATACCTCATAAATATATAAGCAGAAAAAGGCCCCAGTTCACTGGTTTATTGAGGCCAACCGAAAGCATGGGTACAAAGTGTATATAAAATTGTCCAATCACCACCAATCTTTGGGGAATCTGTAGTATAATAGTTTGGTCCAACATTCAGACATGTTGGCTATACATGTGCATGTATTAAAGTCTATTGCTCCGTTAAATGACAGTCATGACCTCATACAGTGAGATCATGGTGGAACAAGATGACCTAATTTTTATTGGGACGAGTCAAGATGACTTGATTTCTTCTCTTGAAAAAAGGAATTGGGATTTTTGCAATTATAGTCCAATTTAAGATCGAGATATTGGAGCTAAATATCAGTTGCTATGTCAAATATTATATTCATTCATCTGTATCCCATCACTTTAAGCTTCTACACTGAAATCTTTAAGAAAATATTTCATATCTCATTTTTACAGAGGATGGAGATCAGAACAATAAAAAAGACACATATAAGATGTAGATAAAGCTGATGAATTTACTCCATCCTTCTTGTTTCCACATCACATTCTTCTTCAAGATAACAACAGAGTCTTGACTCATATGTATAATAGTTCTATCTGACCAGCACAGTACATTATATAGTCGCATAGGCAAACAGCCAGCTTTCATGAAATGACACATGTATAATAGTTCTATATAACCAGCACAGTACATTATATAGTAGCATAGGCAAACAACCAGCTTTCATAAAAATATCTGGCATATGCAATTATTATAAAAAGCAGCATCATTGATGACTAAATGGACCAGTGAGTATTTATTAGAATACATAAGGAAAAAAACAAGCCATAACATACTAGCAAGCAGATACTACAACAAAGATATGAAGATCTGTTATAATAAAGAAGATTTGATTTAATATCGATCACGTACCTATTGTCAACCAGCCAATGTACCATTCCAGCTGTGATACCCTTTGTTGCAGAGAAAACATTAAATAGGGTATCAGGCTGAACAGGACGAGGATCATATCTTCCAAGCACACCGGCAGCAGTGTCAATTATCACTTGCCCACCTTTGTAGGCACATACCTAAGGTCAAAATTTCATTGGATGAAAATGTATGAAAACAATACTACATTAACGTAATGAATTTCAGCAAGCTCTGATAACTTAACATGTCTCCCAGACTACAATACTAGCCATGCAATAGAACTACATTACTGCTTTGCCACCCAAAATAGGAGCTGACCCAAGACCGTTTTAATCAAGTAACATTAGCTGGAAATCGTAGTCATAATTGATCTTCTGTGTCCTTCGAAGATTCATATGAATAATTGTGTTGTGAGTGACTAAAGTCAACTACTTTACAATGCATGCAATCACACGTCGATGTTCCACAGTTTTTTAAGGACCGCAAATTTTACAGATTTCCTCACGTTCCATTATAACTCAGTGCAGTAAAAAAGGTTTTCAGAGAAAATAACTGGAAAATAAAACGTAAGCTACCACCCATGTATACACAAACATATGTGTACGGTGTACCTGTATTCCAAGAATTTTATCAGCATTCCACGTTCCATTATAACTCAGTGCATTAAAAAAGGTTTTCAGAGAAAATAACTGGAAAATAAAACGTAAGCTACCACCCATGTATACACAAACATATGTGTACCTGTATTCCAAGAATTTTATCAGCATTCCCCAGCTCAACTAATAAATGCCTCAATTTCGCCTCCACATCAGAATGAACAGGGGTGTTGTATATCCATTGCGCATTTGATCTCGGGCCATTATCAATATTGCTGAAAGCAGCTTAGTTTACAGTTACATAAGCTAAAAGGGACGCAAGGATCACAGAAATGAAAAACCTCTAATACATTATAGACCTACCATTGTAAAACAGATTCAGCAAATGGCCGCATGATATCCACATAGTTTATGCGAACCTTCATTATAGATGAAAGCCCTGAAAAGATGTTGATTATTACTTAGATGAGTAAAATTAGTTAACATCACAGAGAAGCACAAACGGATTTCTTGAATACCTCTAAGTAGATTGAGAACCCGACTGAAGATCACAATATCACCTGGAAAAGCATCAACCTGAACATAAACTTTATAAGGATCTTGGTTATGGAATAAAATAAACATAATGGAATAAGACTGATAGAAAAATATATTATTACAATTATTATGCAGCTGACCTTTTTCTAGTCTCCAATTTATACACAATTTCTGTATTAATTATTAAAAGCAATCTTTCACAGCTTAAGGTACAAACTTTTAAAATATGCTATCCGATCTGAACTTTAATTTTTTAGCGAAATTAAACTAATATTGCAGACTTCGATATCATAGATCAAATGCATGGACATTGTAGTTTATGCAATAAATATGAAAAAAATGTATGGTCTGGAACTAAAGGTAATATCACGTATACTTACAGGATTAAAGCGACGAGATTCCTTTTGGCTAAGCTTCAAGCTTTCCTTCTTAAGTTTTGCTTTTTCCTTGTAAGACTTCAAGTGTTCCTTAATAAGAGAAAAACAAACTATGTTATGATCTCTTGCAAATATAGTGAACACGGATGCTAATTTCTAAACAGTCACTCACATCTTCTTCTCTGGAAGGCGCTGAATTACGGAATATCAGAGCTGTTACCTCCATCGCCTCATCTGGCAAGTCCATGCGAAATCTAAAACCCATTTCCGCAAGGGCGGACAGAAGTGCCGCATGATCACCCTGCAGTTGACATCTTAGCTATTAAAGAGGTACTTATAATACACTAAATTTTAAAGTGACATGCTCAGTGAATTCACAATAGTGAAAGATAATATATTACAAACCAAACAGCAGATATATGGGTTTAAGGAAAGAAACAAATATTCGTCCCATATTATGGCCTTAGGTTGTCCACAATCTGTTATCAAGTTTTGCTCAACTTACTGAACCGAATCATGTGATATATATTTCTAGGGGGCTCTGTAATCTACTAGTATATCTGCAGATACAATTTTCTCATTATTTCTAATCTTAGCACAAAGATTACCAACCTCAACAGAAGCCAGAAACATTTTTGCTAAACCTTGTTTCATAGAACTCGTCAATACTTTAGTAAGACCAAAATCAAGCAAAATTGGACGATGTGGTGGCACTTTGCTGACAAGAAAATTCCCTAAATATATAGCCAAATAAAATTAAATGCACTGATTAAAACTGTGAATGATTGCATGCACATTTGAAACAAAATGTGACAAAAATTATGCTATGAAAAAAATCCACAGGGAAATTGAGATGAAGGTATAGGAAGGAGAAGCAGAAACTGTACCTGGATGAGGATCACCATTAAATATACCACCCACGTAAATTTGGTGTGCATAAGCACGTGTAATTTCTTCAACGAGCTTTTGCTTATCAACGCCCAAATTTTCAAGTGATGCCAAGTCATTTAAACGAACCCCGTCCATATACTCCAAGATGAGGACCCTTTCAGTTGACTGCCATATCAACAGACATGTAAAATGATAAATGGATGATTAAAATAAATATAGCAGATATATAGTTGGGAAGACCATTATCCTCAGCAAAAGAGAACAATGTGATTTGAAAACACATACATATATGCTACTAACATATATAATATTCCTTTAAGGTAGACAGAGGTTCTATAACACATTATGTAATATTAATATTTTATTTAAAGTCGTCATATAGATATGCACTGTAGGTCAATAGGGGTTCTTTGCTGGACTGTTGAAAAATTGCAAGTTCACTCTGGATCTTTACGTTGCAACAAATGTAATGTTGACATATTCTTCGTGTGCTTAACCTGTTTTTTTTTGTCAGAAGCCTGTTTTGTTACCTGAATAACTTCGGGAATTAAGACATCTACACAATTGGCAGGCACTTTCTCATCACTTTGATTATTGCAACCAAGGTTCCTGGATATTAAACTCGTATTTTCTAACAGGCAGCAAGAAAGATAATGCTTTCATCAGATTCTGCAGATTAAAATTTTAAACTAAATTAGCAGACAAACTGCACACATACCAGCTTCACGATTAAAATCTAGTTCCTTAGGCGCTTCTTTGCACCATTCATCTATTACAGGGTTAAAGTCATACTGAGGCTCTGCCCATGCTATCCAGTCAACAATTGACTTCGCATTCTTCAGATCCTGAACCGAAAATATACAAATTTTATCAGTTCATAATCAAAATACCCCAACAATAGATAAAACCAAAAATAGAAAAGGAAAGAAAAGAAAAGAAAAGTATGAGTGACCTCCAAAATGATTGACTTGATGCCCTCATGCTGAACTTTAACAACCACTTCCCGTCCATCAGTTAATGTTGCACGATGAACTTGAGCTATCTGGAAGTAGAAAATACAACAGAGACGAAACAACATGCTAAATCAAACTCCACATTGTCACAGCCCAGGCAATTAATCATGTGAGAATTTGAAACAACCACCTTCAGAAAGCTCAAAATTGACTATTAGTACTATAATTATGCTATGTGGTTCAAGGATCTTACTGATGCGGTTGCCAAAGGAACTTGAACAAAATCACAGAACATATCCCTCATTGATTTTCCAAATTCTTTCTCTATGGTCTCACAAACCTGTGCCCCAAAAAAAGAGAGTAACTAGTTATCTGACAATGTTTCTCAAGGTATTCTGATATTCAACCCAGTTACTCGGTAGCCCTCAGATAAGAGATTCAATAATTTGCACAAAAAATTAAATAACTGGCTAAAATACTGGTCCCAACATAACATAGCTAAAGGCAAGTAGACATACTCATAAATAACTCCACTACTAGTTATGTAAAATTGTTAAAGGCAACATTTTTATCCACCTCCACCTTCAAACAAATTATAGCAAAGCATTACCACTTTCAAAGGGCGAGGAGGAAGAGAGTCTTGCAACTGCGTCAGCACGCGTATATATGCATTCGGGAGCACATCAGCACGTGTGGACATGTACTGTCCAAGTTTTACCCACATTCCTTCTAATTCAATTATAACCTTCAGGACTCGCTTTGCATTGCGCTCATGAAGCTTCTCCCACATGGAGTCACGTTTAGATTTACTTACCCATTTTTCTCTCTTTTGCAAAGCCTAAACCAATACAACAATACACGAAACTGATAACAAATTAGATGAATTCCCAAAAAGGATATCTCGTTATCAAATACAAAGGAATGAAGAAATAATTTTACCTTATAGTCCAAATACATTATAATGGCCAATGTGAAAACTTTCACACGCCTGGTATAGATGTTTCCCCAGGCCATCAGATCACTTGCCTACAAGTTCAGTAAATGGCCATTAGCTTCCATATCTTGGTCCAAAAAAACAAAATATCAAAAAGGCAAGGCACATAACACATTATTAGAGTGATGAGGTATACAAACTTATAACTAAAACAGCTCAGAAATACATTATACAATCTCTGATGGGGACAATATCAAATTTTCAATACGCTTGAGCTCAACTTGATGCAGCCGAAGAACTGATAGGTGATATAACATGTCAATTGTACACCCCCGTTAACAATCTTCAAAAGTCCAACTTACTCAAATCATAGTGTGCATACCGCATATTATTTTCTTAATTGAACCTGTAAGTCATCGTACATGAGCAAGGAATCAAATATAAAAACTGAAGAGCTAAACATTCCATCTCCAGAGAAAATCTTTGACCACATCCATAACGTAATTCCGAAGCCAAGCATTACATTTCAGTTAGCTAACGTTAAACATACATAGTTAATAGAACTCCACTATTAATCTCCACAACACATTATTGTTGATAATTGTCATATTCTCTCTCTCACTCTCACCCTCCCTCTCACACACAGAGCTCTCTCTCTCTTCCCCCCCTCCAGCATAGATCACTCTCTCTCTTCCCCCCCCAGCATAGAGCTCTCTCTCTCTCTCTCTCCCCCCCCTCTCCCTGTCTCCCCCCTCTCTCCCTCTCTGTCTCCCCCCCTCTCTCTCCCTCTCTCTATCTCTCTCTCCCTCCCTCCCTCTCACACACAGAGCTCTCTCTCTCTCATAAACAGGGACACACACAGGGAGAGAGAGAGAGAAAGAGAGAGAGGAAGGCTCATAAGTGATCAATTAATAAAATAAGCTTAACATTCAAAACCGATAAATCCACCAAAACACACGACAAACAAACAGTTCAAATGAACACAACTAATCAATATATAAACACAATCACAGCACAAATGACAATCACAACAAATTCACTACACAAAATCAATGAAATGTTCGAGGCTACAATTCCACCAATTAGCAGTAAACAAAAACTAGATACAAAAACCAATTAGAATTAAATCAAAGTAGCTACACAACAATTCACCAAGCATACACACACACACACACACATATATATAACTAAATTATCAAGCACACAAAAGTAAAAAACAATGAAATGTTGATAGAGTAGAGTTTTATTTTTACTATTGACGGTGAAAAATTAAAAAAATAGTGATCGGAATCGTCGATAAAAACGTACCGGAATAAGCGAGCGCCGGAGATATAGATACCAGAAGAACAGGTGGAGTAAACCGGTCAGTCTTGTATTGTATTCTGTGTTTGGTGTAAAATATACGACTCTTCCGTCCCGTTTATACTGACCAAACATTCTAAATTCACGTATTTAGCAGTGTAGCGAAACTTTTTTTTTAATTTATATCATGATTAACGTATTTAGAAAATATTAACACACATATATATATATAACATATATATATATATCTATTCGATCTAAAATAAAATAATAATTATTCCGGGATAAAGTAAAATTAAAAAAAATAATAAGTATACTTAGCTGAATTTAGTTGATATCACGATCTCAAACTAACATAAACTTTTTGCCATTAACACATAAAATTTTACTAATGATTCAGGTTTAAACATATCAAACTAACATTAATTTAGTTGGATTTAGTGGGTTAACAGAGTAATGACAATTCGTATACTAGTGATCTCAACTAAAATTTACCTTTTAATTAAATATAATAATATTTCGTAAACACACTTACAAATATCAATAAAAATATAAATTATAATTATTATATTATTTTTTTAAACTGTAGTATCACTAATTTATACACCTATGTGTATATTAATAAGTATTATCAAATCATATTATTAAAATTTTAAATAAATAAGTTTCATAACTTAAAATTTTTACTTTAAATTAAATTAAAAAAATTATATAATATTAAAAATAATTTGTGCATCGCACGGGTTTTATGCTAGATTATTAACATTAAAATTTTGGTAGTCGGTCAGTCAATACTTGTTGAAATTATTTAATTTCTCTTATTTAATTTATTCATGTTATTTGTCAATTAAAACACGTTACCCTTTTTTACCAATATTACTACTCAAAATTAACATTAAAATAAATAATTCAAATCTATATTAAAGTCAAATTCTTCTATTAATTTAATCAATTAGGTAAAGTCCATTACAAAACTAACTAAGACCAATTTTGAGAGTTAATTTCATCACCTTTTTATTTGTTAATTATTGTTATTATCTATATTTCACTGTCAAGATTGAAAATTTTGGTTGGCGAATTGGTTGGTCCGTCAATCGGCCAATTCTGTTCTAATTAATATTAAAGTAAATTTATTCTACCAATAATAATTAAATTGTTGTTATAGTAAATATATTGTTTTATAATTTATTTAAATAAAAATAAATTAGTAGAACAAGTTGATTTCAATATAAATTATCAATTATAATAATATACATCTCAAAAAATTTAAAGTAAAATAAACATAGTAAGTTGGATTGAGTTGATATAACGTGACTCGGGTCACAACAAAATAATTAATACGATTAATTCGGCTAAAAAAATTAAATAATTGAATCGGGCTAAACAAAATAACATATACTATCATTAAATCTTATAAATATTATACAATTGATCCAAACTAAAATAAAATTAAAATCAAAATATAATTCAATTAACTAAAACATAATTGTATTTACTTTTTATCCAGGCTAAAACAAAAATATCCTATTAATCCAGATTTTAAAAAATTTAAAAATAAAAATTAAAAAATACTTAACTGGATATGGTCGTGTAAAAATTTATAGTAAGAGGAAAATCCGTTAACTTTAAAAATCGTGAGGGTTCAAGTCCCTCTATCCCCAAAAAGCCAATTTGGCTCCTTATAACTATTTATCTTATCTTTTTTTTCGTTAGTAGTTCAAAATTCGTTATCTTTCTTATTCACCCTACTCTTTTACAAAACAGATCCGAGAAAAAGATTTGTCTGTTATGACAAGTCTTTTGATATCAAGTTTATACAATAAAAGTAAATTATTGATCCGAGATAGAATAAAATTAATGTCAAACTAAGTATAATTCGTATAAAAAATAAATAAATGCACTGATTTTAGCCTAGTATTAGACAAAAGAGGAGACACGTGAAAATGTGAGAGGTAATATTTTTTAATTTATCACTATATTTTTGTATAAGAAGATATTATCCACAAAAAATCATACATTTTTACTACCTTTTATAATAATTAAACTTATATCAGTTAAGTTTCATGGAGTAGCTTACAAATAAAATGAGCATTTGTTTTAAAATTGACTTGTACCATAACCATAAGTGATAAACTTTACCGCTTCCGCTACCTTGTTAATAAGCATTGATTTTTATGTATACATAAACTTTAGCACTTGAGCCATTTCTTAATCAGTTTTAGTAAATATTTTTTTTAGTATGAGATAATGATTACATCTTTGTTACTGGATTATGCATTTTTAGTAAGTAGTTTTGCCCCCTTAAAATTGGCTTAAATATATAAATTCATGGATTTCACTATTATTAATCAGGATCAAACTAATTTAAGTTAAATAGAACTGATTTGTGATTCTTTTTATCTGTTTATAATAAAAATCTGTTGTTTTTCTTTATTGACAGGAATTTTTTATCTTATTTAGATAATAATCGAAAGTATACCTATTCTTTTTTATTTTTTTTGAAGTAAAAAAAATGTACATATCCTACCACTTGTAATTTCTGTTCTGAAAATTACTGATTTTATCGATTAATCGCCCGATTAATTATTTCAATATACTCTTTCGATTCGATTTTATAATCTGATTAAAACTGCACTATTTTCTTAAATTTATATATTTAGTTTAATAAATTAATTATTTTTATATTTTATCAAATATATCCGATTAATATTTTGATTAATTAATTTAAATAATCAGCAATTATCTGAGTAATATTTTTCCGTTTTTTAGAATAATGACATTTGATAGGAAAACACAAAGACCACCTTTAATATGTTCACATGACGTTTTTTGTAAGTTGGAAAAATCAAAACAGTCGGCTGTCTTTGCTAGATGCTTGTTAAGCAATTTCGTGTTTCATACCAGCACCACAGAGACATTAAGAAAATAATTTTATACTTTCCCCCCTATTGACTTGGGATAGTCCTTTTACTAGAAGATAGAAATTTTTGTGCCATGTAAACCCATGCACACTTAGTAGTCAGTGTTGGAAAACGTGGGACTCCACGTTGCCACGTTAATTTGAACCATAATTTGAATAAATGAATATTGCATCCGTATGACAAGTGACACTTATACGGAGTTTTCCGGGGCACTTTTAATCACTCAAAATGATTTTAAGAGATGGATAAAAAATGATCATCCAAAATTAGACTCTTGCTAGTGTAAATTTGTGGAAGAAAAAAAAAGTGAGCATACATAGTTTTATATAGCAAAACACTCATGTAGTGTTCAAATGTGTTAATTATGTATTCCTCCAACACATACGTGCGCGCGCGGGGTGCAAATCATGGGCTTTCGAGGGACAATCCGAGGTTTGCGAAGCTTTCGAGCTTGCGCGCTTGTGCGGCATGCGGACCCGAATGTAGCAAAAAATTGGCCCAAATAATTACAGACTAGTTTTACTAAATTTAATTTCCACTAGGCTTGGACTTTTTAAAAGTTTAATTCATTTTTATTATATTTGATTTGACGTAATAATAATCAGATTTAATTACGGATTTGATTTATTAACCGACTGATTAATTAACGCGTGGAGTAACGCACATGTTTTTCAAGCCAATATATTATCGTATAAGGCTTATGGTTACTCATTGGTTCGAAATCCAACACACAGCCGCCTCCTAAACACAAACCCTACCCTCTCTCTGTTCCGGTGATAGTTTTTTCCTCCCTTCTAGTTCGCCGAAGGTGTTGTTCGCGTAACATCGTCGTTTTCTCATTTTATCATGGGAGGCTAACGACTCGCACATACGGTGAGGGCCGTAATACCTTTAAGGAGACAATTATATGACTGGACTCATGAACTTCTCCTTCATATCCTTTTTATTGATTTCTGTTATTCGCACACACATATATTATATTTATTAATCGCAGATTGTGGTAACAATCTTAAAACTATTATTAATTATTATCAACGACTGATATATCTGTCTGTTTGTTGAGTAACAGATCTATGGAGAGCAATACTGTGAACAATACGATGAACACGACGTCTGATCTCAACGCACAGATCGCTGGATCTGATGGGGTTCACTAACCCTAACGCACAGATCGCAGTATCTGATGGGGGTCAAACACCTGTTGGAGATGTGCATTCGGAACATGTGCCTGTGGGACACAATGTCATTGGATAATTTAGTTTGTTTCTTGGTCAGACGTCGGCAGGACTCGTTCTTCCGATTGTATATGTGGTGCCTACTGGTGTACATACACCAGTAGTAAAGACACACGTATCGACACACCTGCGGTGCCTGTTGCACCTATTATGCCAACTGTGCCTGCTGCACACACTGATAAACCTGAGAAGTTCAACGGAATGACCTTCAAACATTGGCAGCAAAAGATGCACTTTTATCAGACCATGTTGCATCTGGATCGCTTATTGAAGGAGAGGTGCCATTGCTCACTGGTGAGAGCAACACGCAGACTCTGTATGCTGTCAATGCTTGGAAGCACTCCGACTACATATGTCGGAATTATGTGATGAACTGCTTGGCTAACTCGTTATATAACGTGTATAGCTCGAAGCCAACAACTAAGGCCTTATGGGAGTCACTTGACCATAAGTATAAAACCGAGGACGCTGGGGCAACGAAGTGGATTGTTGGCCGCTTTCTTGACTATAAGATGGCAGATTCTAAGACTGTGGTCAGTCATTTGCGAGAACTGCAGGTGATCATTCATAAAATTCATGCTGTGGGAATGATCATTAGTGAATCTTTCCAATTTGCTGCTATGAATGAAAAGCTGCCACCTGCATGGAAAATATTCAAGAACTACCTTAAGAACAAGCAAAAGGAGATGACCATGGAGGATCTGATTCTCAGACTTTGTATTGAAGAAGACAATAAAGGATCTGAGAAGAAAGTGAATGTTGCTACTGAGAAGGTAAACATGGTGGAGCATGTTGAAAGCTCCAAGCTCAAGAAGACCATTTCTGGTAAAGGGGCAAAACTGACACCCAAGGGAGGGATTTAAAATTCAAAATTTCAAGAAAAGTGCTACAACTATGATAAAGTGGGTCTTCTGATTGCAAGAAGCCCAGAAAGGCCAATAAGAAGAAAGAAGCAAACATAGTAGATCATATCTCCAAGGAGATGGGTGACATAGACTTCTGTGCTATGGCCTCTGAAGTGAACCTGGTCGGCTCTAATACGCATGAGTGGTGGATTGATACTGGTGCTACAAGGCATGTTTGCTCAGACAAGGAAATTTTCTCTAGCCTCAAAGCTTCCGATGCTAGTGAGAAGCTTTACATGGGGAATTTAGCGACTTCTACCATTGAAGGTGAAAGCACGGTGATTCTGAAGATGACCTCTGAGAAAAATCTGACTTTGAAGAATATACTGTTTATGCCTAATATTCACAGGAACCTTGTGTCTGGTTCTTTGTTAAATAAGCACGGATTTCGTATTGTAATTGAGCCAGATAAAGTTGTTTTGTCTAAGAGTGGTATGTTTGTAGGCAAGGGCTATGTAACTGATGGGCTTTTTAAGCTCAATGTTATGTCCATTAAGGACGATACTGAAATGAAGAATTCTTCTGCTTACTTACTTGAGTCTCCTAATTTATGACATGCTAAATTAGGACATGTTAATTATGACACTTTATGAAGGTTAAATGTAAAAGAATATATACCAAAATTAACAATTGATTCAAAACATAAGTGTAAGGCTTATGTTGAGGGAAAATTAAAGAGATCATCATTTAAACGTCTGGGAAGAAATACCAAAGTGTAAGACCTAATACATAGAGATATATGTGATTTAAAATTCGCTCCAACAAGAGGATAAAACAAGTATTTTATTACATTCATATATGACTGTACAAAATACTGCTATGTATATTTGCTGAAAAGCAAAGACGAAACTATAGATAAATTTAAAATCTATAAGGAAGAAGTTGAGACACAACAAACTGAGAAAATCAAAACGATACGAAGTGATCGTGGACGTGAATATGTTGAACCCTTTGGGGAATTCTATTCATAACATGGTATAATCCATGAGATCATTACATCATATTCCCCTCAGTCAAATGGAGTGGCTGAGAGGAAGACTCGTACTCTCAAAGAAATGATGAATGCGATATTGCTAAGCTCTGGACTTCCGCAGTCGATGTGGGGGGAAGCCATCTTAAGCATGGATAATATTTTAAATGTTACTATGCGCGAGAATAAGGATGTAAGTCCTTATGAAATGTGGAAGAAAAAGAAACCAAGTTACCAACATCTGAAAGTGTGGGGGTGCCTGGCAAAAGTACTGATCCCTACTGTTGTGCAAGACATGCATGTACTATAACAAGACTAAGTCAAATTGACAGCCCTAAGTAAGTTGTATGATAATTTAAGTTTGTATTTTGCATTGTATTACTTGAGTCTGTAAAAGTGTCAATAGATTGGACTAAAGTATTTTTCTGTAAACAGTCTCAAGCCTAAGAATAAACTCTGAAAGAAGATCATGAAGATCATGCCTCAGAGAAAGTGTGAAGAAGCTTGGATTTGAATAAATATATTTTGAGAAAAACATTCTAAGTCAAAAAATCTATGTTAGGTCACACTTTCACTGTAGAGGGGGTGAATACAGTGTTTATTACAATCAAATCAAACTTCAAGAACTTATGTAACAGAAAACAAACTTTATTTAAACAATAAACTCTGTTACAATCTGGAACTGTTATCTCTCAGTGATGAACAAAATATCACGAGAGCTGCTAGGGTTATAATAAATAATATTCTCGATAATGATAACACTTATAGTGTAAACCCTATGTCTGTGTTTATATACTACACAGTTACAAGATAATCGCTAATTGATATGGAATATAATTCTGCTTCCTAAAATATATTAATAAGATATCTTCTATTCCAAGTATTCCATTCTTCACGGAATTCCTTCTTCATGCATATCTCTTCTTATGTTTATCTTGATCTTCTTAACTTTAATCAGCTACTGTCCTTATCTGATCGTCCTTCAGCACTTAAGTTCTGATATCTATCTCCTGATAACATAAGTACTGATATCCCTTAAGTTCTGACTTCCAGTATAAGTACTGATCAGTTAAGTACTGATTTGTTCTGTTCAAATAAGATCTGAAATCAATTCATAAAACATATTAGCCATGACATTATCAAATATATCTAACAATCTCCCCCAACTTGTAAATTAACAAAATATACAAGTTTAACAGATATTTGATGATGTCAAAAACATTAAGTACAAATGCATGAGAAATAGACAAGATAACTACAACTTACAGTCCTTAAAGTTTTTACCAATTCAACTTCTGATAACAACTTCAATCTGTATAAATATCAGAATTTAAGCAGTTGTAGATCTTCGACTTGGCTTCATCATTTTCTGATCTCTCTGATGTCAGGAGTTGTTCTGAGATAATTCT
The DNA here is from genome assembly GCF_009905375.1 of Apium graveolens. Taxonomy (NCBI): domain Eukaryota; kingdom Viridiplantae; phylum Streptophyta; class Magnoliopsida; order Apiales; family Apiaceae; genus Apium; species Apium graveolens. Next base: position 6,060,602 of record NC_133653.1, read on the forward strand.
TCAACAAACATTTCTCAGCATATCTGAGTTCATCAATCATTCTCCGTTTGACATCTTTAAGCTCTGCAGTATCTTCACCAGTTTGAAATATTGCAGCTCTGAGATCATTAATCTTTGCTTTTCTCAACTCCCGATCTAGTCTTATGACATAAGCTTTATTAGACTCTAGATTGAATTCAAGCCCCTTAATACCAAGATATGTTCTGATCTGTGCAGTATTAGGCTTCATATCAACAATATCACCATTGTGATTTCTGTACTTTGGAACATATCTGCTGTCAGACTTAACAGAATAAAGTCTTTTCTGTCTCTGAATCTGTTCCTTTAAGTAGTTTGCAGTAGTCTCTGTTATTCTGTCATCCACTTGAAGTAAGAATAATACATGCTCCAATTCTTCAAAATACTTCAATGGAATGGCATTTTGTCTTATATGATAAACCCTACCATCTGTCATGAAATACAACATGATGTATTCTTTCAAGTAGGTATGGTAAACCATCTGTACAGATTCTAGTTGATTCAATCTCTCAGGAGTTGCTCCAATACCTGGTTCACTCAAGGAAGTTGGATCATCGGTAGTGTTGTGTACTCTTCTTTCATCAGCACTTCCCAATCCAGTTTTATCTCTAGCTTCCTTTCCAGTAACTACTCTTGCTTCAAAACCACTTGAAGTAGTCTTCAAAGATTGAGTCTGTTTTGCTTTAGTGAATCCTGGTAGGAGTGTTTTAGATTTATTTTCTGATATCAAGTTAACTTGAGCACTGTCAGAGGTTACTTGCTTCTTCTGAATATCAGAACTTACAATTTCTTGACTCTGAACAACTTGAGCCATGTCAGAGGTTGTTTTAAGAACTTTTCTTGAAGTCAGAGCAAGATTATCTTTTCCATCAGTAATTTCTTCTTCCTCAGGAGGTACATAAGGCTTGATAGGTTCACCAACCTTTTCTTTACCCTTGGATCTTGGATCTATCTGTGGTTGTGATCTAGCCAAAGTTTCTTCAGTATGTATCCTTTCTTTGATCACAATGCCTTTAGGTTTTGGAAGTAACTTTTTACCAGAAGCTTCAGATTTAGATGTGACTTTCTCTGATTTAAGTCTGGCTTCTTCTTCCTTTAAACTTTCCAAGTCCATCCCTGGATTTTCTTGAAGAAATAACTGTCTTGACATTTCCTCATCAAGATCTAGAAGTTCATCAGAACTTATCCTTTTACCAGCAGCAGAACTTATTCTTTTCCCAGTATCAGAACTTGTTCTGTGACTAGCTTATCTTGATGTAAACCTTCTACCTTGACTATGACCACCACCCATTCCAGAGTTTCATTGGTCATCTTTTCCATCATCCTTTCCTTGCAGTGACTTGTTGGTTTTGCATTTGGACTTAATTACCTTCTCCCCCTTTTTGGCATCAGCAGGTAATAAAAGAGAGATAAGTAGTTCCACTGAGGTCTGGATTTCAGTAAGTTGCGATTGCTGAGAAGCTTGATTTGTCAGAATTTGATCAATCTGAGCTTGTTGCTTCTCTTGAGTTTTCTCAATATAAGCAACCCTGTCAATGGTAGGTTGGAAGAACTTTTTCTTATCAAGTTTCCAAACTTGTTCCTGTTTAATAAAGTTCTCCTGAATCTTGTGTAGCTCTGCATGAGTGTTGGAATGAAGACCTTGTAGATGTTTAGTACTCAATGCAGTGACTCTAAGCTGGATTTTAAAATCATCAGAATGTAACATTTCATCAGCTTTAGTCAAGTGCTCAGCAAGATGTAAAGCATTTGGAACACATGAAACTGAGTTCCATTCCTTTGTCCACTCCTGACCTGCAGGAGTTTCACTCCAAGGTACTGGTGCATCCCTGATAACAAACTCCTTTAGCAGTTCAGACTTAGAAGGAGTATGTCCTGAAGGACCTGCTTCATCAGCATCTACAGTTGTAGCAGCTTCACCAGTATCTCCAACATTTGCAGCATCAGAACTTAAAGAATCAGTATCTTCTGATAAGACAACTGTATGAGTAGCAATGGAGGCTTCAACATCCTCTAATTGCTGATCTGATACTAAGTTCTGATCAACAGCCATATCCTGATGCTCACCTAAAATCTGATCATCATCTTGATGCAGAGAAGGTGTTAGTGATAACTCAGGAGTTTGAACAGCATCAGTAACAGGTGTTGTGGAAGGATTATTTGCTGTTGGAGCTTCTAAGAAAAGTATTTCAGGCACAACCAAGTTCTGAATATCAATTTCAGCACTTGTGCCTGGATCAACAAGAGATATAGAAGGTGAATTAGCCTTGTCAGATACAGGTTCCTGAGATGGAGTTGATGGAGAAGAAGTGACTGGAGCAAATTCCTTGTCTTGTGAGATCAGAGATTCCTGATCCCCTTCCTTAGCTGCTTCCTCCTCATCATCTGAAACTGGCCTCTGTGCCCTCTGTTTCTTGTACTTCCTTGTTGATTTGGATTCCTTGGGAGTTGCAGGAACCGTCATACGTCTAAGCCTCTTGAGAAGCCTAGAACCCCCAATTGCAGAATCCTTCTGAGAAGTTGCCTTCTCAGCTTCATCTATCATAGGTTCTGAAGAGGGAATCTGATCCTCAGAATCTGATTCATCTCTCAAAGTAATCCTCCTCTTCTTCTGAGATGTTTGAGGAACAGTCTTTGTTCTCTTTGGCTTAGAGGATGTAGGCTTCACAGTAGGTGCTGAAAAAGAAGGTTGAGCAGTCTGTGAAGTGGAGAGATAGGTTTTGAGATAAGTTCTGAGGGTAGGTTGAGTAGAATGAGAGGTAGGGACTGAGGTTG